>NW_024704763.1:6246995-7446995 GCF_018977255.1 Callorhinchus milii | reverse complement strand
GTGGTGATGGGTTTCCACATGGGTCAGTTCCCACCGAACGCTCAAAAAAAATAAAAAATTCTGAACAGGATTCCATAATTGGGTATCTGGGTCATGACAATAGGAAATCATCCGCTAAAACCAAAAGTAAGGCCCACGGGAACTCTGCAGCAACCGGATTTACTTCAGGAGTGGAGGTCCAATGGGCTGGATGAGATTCCTGTAATGAAATACAGCAAAAAATATGCCTTGTGCAGATAAAACGTTGCTCTGTGATTGGGAGGTGAGTTCAGAACCACCACTTTAGTCACCGCAGAGCTCCAGTGCATTGACAGCAATAACCTGCATTTACATTGAGCCCCTCATGTAGGGTAGTGTCCCTATTGACTTACCTCCCGCAGCGGCTCGCTCAGCTCCCCCAATATGCTCTCCTCGTCGAACATCTTGCCTTGGTATCGGTGTTCATAGTAATCATGGATTCGCTGCCTCATTTCGCCTGGAAGTTTGTGAAAGGACATGTACTGTTTCACTTGCTTGTACTGGAGAGAGAGGGAGAGAGGAAGATAACAGCAGGTTACTGGATACTGTCCACACATTTCTGACTTGCACATCCGAAATGTACCCCATGTCTACGGATGACATCCCCAAGAGGGAGCATGTAGATTAGAAAGAGGAGGGAGCCAAGGATGGATCCTTGGGGTACCCCACAGGTAACCAGGTGAGAGCGGGAGGAGAAGCCGTTTGAGCAGATGTACTGCTGGCGGTTTGTGAGGTAGGACTCGAACCAGACGAGTGCGGTCCCACTGAGGTGGATGACGGAGGAAAGGCGGTGGAGGAGGATGGCGTGATCGACTGTGTCGATCGGCACCTCCAACAGTGCACTTTGAGCGACAATGAACTTGAATTCCTCAACAGGGGATTCCCTCAGCCTTCTGGCTCAGAGGAGAGAGTGCTTCCAGGCTGTCACCAGATGTTGTATGTTGAAAGATTTAAAGCCAGCGCATTACGCAGTTACCATAACAACACTCGAAAATCGTAGTGCGAGTCAGTTGAGATAGTTCAGAGATATATAGTAATAATAATCCTTGCATTTGTCTTATCATGCCGTTGAGACATCGCAAAGCACTTCACAGAATATACTGTAAAGTACAGTGATTGTGTGTTTTATGGGTGACATGTGGCAGTAAATTGCACACAGCAGTGACCCCCAGAAACAGTTGTGCATTGAAGGACTTTATTATTATTATTTTTGAAGGGATTATTGCCCCATCTGCCAATCGACTAACAACCAGGTTCCTACATACTGCTAGGTAAACAGAGGCGTGTGGAGTAAGGAAACTTGCCTAAGGTTTCACCTTGCCTGGCAATTGAACCTGCGTCCTCTCGCAAGTGCCTCGCAGGCGAGAACGCTACTCATGCGCTACAGAACTCTACGGAGCTTCTGGTAACAGGCAAGAGGGAAGCTTCACCAGTCATTTGACTGCTTACTCTTTTTTGTGGCGCAGTGAGATGTTAAGAGGAGAAAGTCGCAAAGAGAGAGAAGAAAACCCATAGCGTAACTCACTTGAGAATTCGAATGAAGACTTAGATCACAAAAGGAAAATCACACTTCAGCGTGAATTGTGCTTAAACATCCTGCATTTAGCCTTTGAGTAGGTAGATGGGACCTGCTACAGGATGAGTCTTGAATTGAACACAGCTTCTCAGCTGCATTTACATTCACCCACAAAATATACAGTCAATTCATTTTACAGTGTATTCTGAAGCGCTTTGAGACATCTCGAAGACGTGATAAGGCACTATATCAAATGCAAGGATTATTATTATCTCTGTGAAGTGCTTTAAGACAATCAAACTGTGTGAAAGGTGCTGTCGAAATGCAGTTGCTACCATAAAATAAAGATCAAATCCATATTTAAATCCCACTGACATAAAACAGTTTTAATAAAAGAAAAGGTTTTGTCTTACTGAACGGCGACGCAATGTGTATTTTAGATCAAAAGCATATTAAACAGGCTTTTTCAAAGCTGAAAATGTTTATCGATGGTAGGTGCGAGATTTTTCCAGCTGCTAATTTGCTTGATCTTTTAAATGTTTCTTGTATATAAAGCACCTGCAGTACCTTTGTTCTGTAGATTAATGCAATGTTTCTCAATGTCGGACAACTGTAAGCAGCAGAGAACATGGTTTGTTTTGTTGGTCGGGTATCTGGCACACATGAAAACCCATCCATCACCATGTTTAAGAGTCTCCAAACCAAGTTGATGAGAATTCTATATTGCTGGCTTATTTTTGTCAGTGTGTGTGTCTCTCACTGCCTGTGTGTGTGTGTGTGTCAGTGTGTGGAGCACACACTCTCTCCCCCAAAAAGGCTGCAGAGGGAGTGCAAATTGGGGGTAACTGCTGAAATTTAACTAGCTAAAACGATGGCATGTTAGCTGGGTGTCAGATTGGCTTAATTGGTAACTCACTTGCCTCTGAAACAGCCTTTTTGGTCAGCCAACAAAATATATTTTCTTGATTTAAACATTTCTTGAGCAATGCCATAAATCAAGATCGAGAAAAAGCTGGAAAACGAGAATCAATCAAACATGGACCAACAACAATAAATTACACTGGAATAGCACCCTTCGTATCGGAAAGATGTCCCAGGGCACTGGACAATCAGGGGTTTTGGACCCGAGCTGGGAGTCGGGGTCAGGATTTGCTGGCCGAAGGCATGGGGAGGGGCAGGGGTCTGGGGGTGGGATGGTGGCCGAAGGCATGGTCGAAGAGGAAGGTTTTTAGACAGGACTTGAAGGAGGGGGTAAGGCAGAGGGATTGCAGGATAGAGTTCCAGAGTGGATGGCAGAGATGCTGAATGCTGGCCTGCCAATGGTGGGGAGGGGAAGTGTCGGGGACCTGAAGACTTACCTAAACCATTTCAAATGTTCGTGGGAACTGCCTCTTGATGGCCCCAGGGGCCACTTCCGGCCCGCGGGCCATGAGTTGGTTACCACTGGTCTAGACTGACACTCCAATAAAGCACTAGAGGAAAGATAATATGAAAGGTGTGTGGAAGTAACAGGATCAGGCGAGACAGTTGATAGATGGCAGAAAACACTGTAGAAACTCACTCAGGGCATATCCCTACTACAAACAAGTAATGCTTGGTTTTAGCACTTGGTACATGTAAGGGACAGGACCTTTATGGGGTGCAACAACTCAGTGGTTACAGCTGTTGCCTTACAAGCGAGAGAACCCGGGTTCGATTCCCGGGCAGGGCGAAACCTTAGACGAATTTCCTTACTCTACACTCCTCTGTTTACCTAGCAGTAAGTACGCACCTGGTTATCAGTCGAATGGCGGATCTCTTTTTCCGGGGGTAAAAGAAATTCCTTCAAAGAAATATTAATAATTTGGTCACTCAATCCACAACTGTTTGTGGGACACTGCTGTCCGCAATTGGCTGCAGTATTTTGCCCATAAAATACAGTCAATTCATTCCACTTCACAGTATTCTGTGAAGCGCTTTGAGATGTCTCAATGATGTAATAAGGCCCTCTCTCGTATGCAAGGATTATTATTATCAATATTATGAAAGACCCCCAACCTGCCAGGCTCGCAGTTACGCTGAGCGCTGCTACCTGTGGAATTAGTGTTGTTGAGGAGGGGACAAAACCAGAGGGGGCAAGATAGCAAAAGAATAAAGAGAGCAAAATCGCTCGCAGTGTCCGATGGTTTCAGAGCATCCAGTGATTCAGTATGGACAGGACGCAGAGCACCGATTGCAGTCGTCTTGAGACGAGGTTCCTTCTTGAAACAAAATAGCCTGAAAGATAAAGGAAAAGTTGGTGGCGAAAGTCAGAATGATTAAACAAATTGGACGGCGCATTGCTGCAGGGATGAAACGGTCTGACATGTCCATGTGCTGCTGCTTCTGTTGTCCTGGTAACAGAGGCTGAAGACCAAGCAGCGATAGTTACTGTGAGGCAGTGGCAGGATCACAGTAATGTGTAACAGCGGGGCTAACAACGGACGCAAGCCTCCCACTGCAGGCTGGCATCACTGCTTTTCGCAGCAAGTAAGCAAGCAAGGGAAGAACGTGGGTGACCTATACCCTTTTGGTGCTGGGAGATTGGAGGGCTTTCCATTTCACCGAGCCAAGGGCAGGGTGACCACAGTGTGGTCTCTGATGCCACCAAAGCTGAGCAAGACATTTCAGATCACTATTTCATCTCTCTTAACTCCTCCATTCCCCCTCCCTGCCACCCACCCCACGTGCATCTCCTATCGCTCCTGGAGAAAAATCCCCCTCCATGCCCTCTCCGCTGCTCTAGAGGCATCTGAGCTCCTACTCCTCTGCCTCCCCCCCCCGCCCGCAATGACCTATCCTCCTTGGTCACTCTTCTAAACAACTCCCTCTCGGCTATCCTCGACACACTTGCCCCCATCATCTCCCGCACCGCCTCCCACTCGCACAAATCCCCCTGGTACATCTGCCACCTCCGCTCCCTCAAATCTCAGCTGCGCTCCGCCGAATGCGCCTGGTGCAAATCCAAATTAAGTGTTCACCATCAGATCTGGCAGGACTGCACCAAGACCCACCACTCTCCCCTCGCCTCAGCTAAGACATCCTTTTATTCCAAAATCATCTTGGAAGCTAAGGACAATCCCAGACTCCTCTTTTCTACCATAAACCAACTCCTCCATCCACTCTCCCGTGCCTGCCATCCTCTCCTCCAAAACCAAATGCGAGGAGATGATGGATTTCCTCGAGCCCAAAGCCTAGGGGATCCGTTGTGCCACCTCTAGCCCCTCTACAGGCACCCACTTCCCCTCCCACCTCCTGCTCCCACTCCGCCCATCCCTCCCTCCACATTTTTGACCCTGTCTTCCCCTCTTTGCTCACCTCTATCATTTTCCGTAATGAAACCCACCACCTGTTCCTTGACCCCATCCCGACCCCTTTATCCACTTCCCAGCTCCACCTCCTTGCACCCCTACTAACAGACCTCGTTAACCTCTCCCTGGTCATTGTACCCATCACCCTAAAGACAGCCATCATCATCTTTACCCTCAAAAAACCATCCTTTGACCCATCTCTGCTCTCCAACTACTGCCCCATTTCAAACTTTCCTTTTGTATCAAAGATCATGGAACAAGTCGTCATTTCCCAGCTACGCTGTTTCCTCTCCCAACGTTCCCTCCATAAACCCCTCCAATCTGGGTTTTGTGCTGCTCACAGCACAGAAGGTCAAAGTGACAAATGACATTCCGTCCACCTGCGACCAGGTCTCTCTCTGTCTCCTTGTCCTTCTCGGTTGCTTTCGATACCATCGACCACTCTATTCTTCTCCACCGCCTCTCCTCTCACCTCCACCTTAATGGTTCTGTTCTTGTCTGGTTCCAATCCTACCTTTCCCACCATCTGCATTTTGTGGCCACCAACGGCTTCTCCTCTAGCCCCCGCACTATCATGAGTGGCGTCCCTCAGGGCACTGTCCTCAGTCCCCTCCTCTTCAATCTATACATTCTCCTGCTCGGCGATGTCATCCGCAGGCATGGGGTCAATTTCCACCCAACTCTATCTCATCACCTCCACCCTCGACTCCTGGATTGTTGATGTCCTGGCTAATTGTCTGTCTGACATCAAGTCCTGGATGAGAGCCAACTTCTTCAGCTCAATGTTGGCAAGACAGAGGCCCTCCTGCTTAGCTCCTGGCAGCACCTCCTCTCCTCGGCTGCTGACACTATCACCATTCTTGGCTGCACCCTTTACCTCACTGAGTCAATCCAAAACCTTGGTGTCCTTTTTGACTCTCAGCTATCCTTCAAACCCCACATTCGTGCTGTGACAAAGTTCCGCCTTTCCGCACCTCCGCAACATTGCCCGCATCCACCACTGCCTCTCACCGCAGGCCACCGAGACCGTGATCCACGTTTTGATTACATCCCGGCTTGACTACGCCAACTGCCTGCTCACTAGGCTTCCCGACTCTTCTCCACAAGCTGCAGATTATTCAGAACTCTGCAGCTGTGTCCTGCCCCGCACTAGGCTCCGGGAACCTATCACACCCGTTCTTGCCCGGCTTCACTGGCTCCCCATTCCTCAGAGAGTTGGGTGCAAAACTCGTTCTTACCTTCAAGGCCCTCCACGGTCTTGCTCCCCCCTACCTCTCTGACTTCATAACCAAATATCAGCCTGTCCGCTCTCTCCTCACGGCAGACACCGGCCTGCTTCAGGTCCACCACACTTCCCGCCCCACCGTTGGCGGTCGGGCATTCAGCATCTTTGTCCCCACACTCTGGAACTCTATCCTGAAATCCCTTCGCCTCACCCTCTCTCTTCTTCCTTCAAGTCCCATCTGAAGACCTTCCTCTTGCACTTTGCCAGCGTACAACAATGTCTCTGCCTTAAGACTTACTTCTCTGACGGTGCTTGTGGTCAACCATCACGGCCCCACCCTCTTCAGCTCCCCTCCCCAGATACCCCACCCAACTCAGGTGCCCAGCCGGTTGGGTGAAGTGTTTTGAGGCACGATTTAAATATAAATTGTGTACAAAGCTCTTCAAGACATTACGCTATATATATATATATATATCAGGTTGGCCTTGCTGTTGTTGTTGTGAATTTAGATCCAGGTGGAATTTCTCCCTCTTCTGTGCTTTGGATGATTCAATTGCTACATCAAGTGGACAGATAGGAGATTCAAAACAAAAACAGAAGACACTGGGAACACTCAGCAGGTCAGGCAGCATCTATGGTGAAAGGAAAGTGACTCAATGTTTCAGGTACACAACCCTTCGTCAGAACTGGGGTGTGTTGGGAGGGAGAGGCTTTTAAGGGCAAACAGAGATGGGGGAGGCAGGACCAGGAAGACAAAAGAGAAAATGGGGTAGAGGACAAGGGATAGTGGGTTAAAGAGGTGTTAATGATGCAAGATAGGAGATTCAGCCTCATTAGATAAGCATTGTCCAGCAAACGAAGACAATAACACTTAACCAGTGCCAGGTCTTTCCCACAATTGTCCCAAATCAGGCTAATCTCACTGAATAAAAAGAGATGAAATGAGACTTGAATGGAAATTCAGTACAAATGGCCCAACACAAAGAGGAAACATGTGCGCTTTTAATGTTCCTTTATGTTTAACACTCCAGAAGAAAATGCGCGAAGGATGGCATCAAAAAGACTTCTCTTGTCCTCGAAAATGTAATTAAATTATTCGAGAGAGTATGATAAAGCTTCCCAAAGAAAAAATCAACAGCTGTTATAGGGAAAGTGTTCTGTTTGCAGAGAATACTTTTCCCCAAAAGGAAAATAACAGTTGAGTTTGACCCAGTTCAGATCCCCTTATGTGCGAATTGTCTCTTGAATTTTTCTGATTCTGTGAAGAATCATAAGACGGAAAGGCAAAGGGAAACTGCTATGAAATATGTAATCAGGAGACAATTCAGGACTTTATTTACATAATGGCAGAATATTAATCCAACGTTGCTGCATTATGTGAGGGAGAAAATGCACCATTCAGAAACTTGGCCAAGAGATGTCAAACTCACTTCAAGAGAGAAAAAGGGATTGGTTTAAATCTTGCTTCACACTGGATATAACCCCATATCTCAACGGGCCACACAGCTCTTTACATCGAACACCGCTTTAATAAAATACTCTGTGGGCAAATTCCACCCGGTTTTAGATTTTATCTACTAATGTAGTATTTCAGAGAGTTCTGCAACTTGGCAAGTTCTTAAACACAGCTTTGGTTCTGAAGCAGTTTTTTTCATCATATGTTCTTTTAAGAAATTACAGAGAACGGGCTACAAAGTTAAGACTGAATTCAACAACTTGCCAAGTTCTGGATGCTCCGAAATGCTACTAAGTAGAGTAAATCTGGGCCTTAGTGGAAATTCTTGCATTGCTAACATCTACTGATGCGTGGAGTTCCATGGCATAGTGGTTAGTGCGCTCACCTTGCAAGCGAGAGAACCCGGGTTTGATTCCCGGGCGGGGTGAAACCTTTGACAAGTTTCTTTACTCCACACGTCTCTGTTTACCGAGCAGTAAATAGGAACCCGGTTGTTAGTCGATTGCTGAATCCATTTCTGGGAGTAATAATCTCTCCCTCTAAAAAAATTTGGTCACTTAATCCATGGCACTGGATACTGCTGTGTGCAATTGGCTGCTGCGATTTGACCACAAAATACACAGTCCATTCACTTTACAATATATTTTGCGAAGCGCTTTGAAACGTTTCAACAATGTAATAAGGCGCTATATCAAATGCAAGGATTATTATTGTTACAAAGTAAAACACTTGGGAATGTCAACTCACGTTTATCCAGTTAGGAAGCTTCGATGACTTCTGGGGAGGAGAGGGATGTTAAACATTAATAGTCTCATGAGCAGCGAAATGTTCTAATCCACTGACATCCATAACAATTAGTAACCTCTGACCATCAAAGATCATTGCAATTTCCTGTTATGCTGGGTAAATAGAGCGATTTGGACAAGTGTGTTTAATATAAAAAGTTGGACAATTGCCTCTTGGTCTGAAATTAGTTTCTTGCACAAACATCTTGTTGAACATTTATCTTGTTACCAACCTGTCTCACGCAAAACTTTGTGGAGTTCTGTAGCTCAGTGGTTAGAGCACTCGCCTCGCAAGCCCGAGGACCTGGATTTGATTCCCAGCAGGACGAAATGTTGGGCAAGTTCCTTACTCCACACGCCTCTGTTTCCCTAACAGTGAGTTGGAACCTGGTTGTTAGTCGATTGGCAGATCGCTTTTCTGGGGGTAATAATTCCTTCAAAAAAAAAGATAATAATAATTTGGTCACTTAATCCACGATTGTTTGTGGGAGACTGCTGGGTGCAATTGGCTGCTGCCTTTATTCTGTCAGGTGCCTTGAGACTTCTAGGAGACGCGAATTGGGGCTATATTAAATGCAAGGATTATTATTATTATTACTATTATTATCAAAACTTACAAATGATCCTGTTGTGCTTTGTCGGATAGATTTTCCACATGACGTATGACCTGGCGAGTGCAGTGGTGAGGATTGTTAACCTGATCGGCATGATGCTGTTGTTGTGTCACTGGGATGGCTGTCTCCAGTTCCTGGTTCCAATGCTGCAGGAATTCCCACCTGACTGCTGGGTGTCCCTCAACCACATGGTGGTAAGTAGCCTTTCTTCCCCTTGTGTATCTCTGTGAAGCGCAAGCAAGTTTTAGATTGGAGCCACAGGATATGTCGCTTCATTCTAGTTAAACGCTGCGACATTCAGGCGTATGTAATATTATTACAATAATTATTGTAGCATCTTAAATCAGATGCAAAACTAAACCCACATCAATACTTTAGGGTGCAACAAGACGGCAGAACAAGAGCACGTAGGTTTAAGGTTGTAAAGGGCAATTTCTGGGCAGACTCCAGATCGTTTCTCTTTATGCAGGGGGTGATTAACAACTGGAATACGTGGACAGTAAGACCACACTTACTGGTGAGTAGAGTTAACCCATAGAGACCAGGACACTGTTGGTAAAGAGAAAGGAATTTATCTCAGTATTCTGGCCAAAATCCTCCAGTTAATTAGTCAGCCTGTGACAGACGTGGCTATTTGTGGTCATTGCTGTGTTTGCCTATAAATAATAATAGAACAATCCTCGCATTTGATATAGCACCTTTCACTGTGGGAGGCCGGCTCAAAGCGCTTCACAGGAATTTACCGTTCATGTCTTGACTGTGTGGTTTGTAGACGAACATGAACTACAGTCACTACATTTAACAGTAATCATTGTAAAGCACTTATGATGTAACAGGTGCTCTTTGTAAGTGCCACATCAAATGCAAATGAAGGGATTGTAAACTTGGTCGTTCCCTTGTACGTCAGATTTTTTTGAACAGTTCATTAGCGTTGTTAGTGCCAGACACTGGCAAGAACAGGCCTAAATTACAGATAATGGCTAGTGACAGGCTGCCAATTATGCACAAATTAAGTGCAGGGGAAGATGTAAAAATCTCTCATTGAGGTTCACCGAGACAACTAGAGTCATACTTAATGCATATTCACTCAACTCCGTTTCGTGCACCAGAGCACGGCAAGAGATACGAGAAGATTGAGTCAACTCAGAGGTGATTGTTACTGTAAACCAATACTCTGTGAAATTACAGTTCAGGGAAAAGTTGGAGGCTGTAATTCAACGTTGAAAAATAGTGATAAAATAATCTGTCTTTTCAAAGCATATAATCACCAATTCAATGGGTTTTAAAGACTTCCTGCCAGCTTGTCAAATTAAAATGTAACTCCAGGAAAAGCTGTGTAATATATGTGGACGAAACGTATCCAAAGGCTTTCGAAGCACAGGTGATTAATGGTGACTTGGAAAATAATAATTAATACTGTGAGGGCAATACATTGTACTGGTTTCATAGAAAATTTATGACCTCTGATTTAGTCTACAGCATGTGGTAAATGTTATATCAAAAACACAGGTGGCACAATGCCAAGATGGAGCTTATATAAATCATCAGCCTCGTGAGATTTCTCTAAGACTGGGCATACAACTGACCTGTAGTCCCCCTGAAATACAGGATGGGATGGGGATGAAATAGGGATAAAATGGGAATATATTGGGCTGAAATGGGATGAGATCAAGCGGGGAACAATAATCCTTGCGTTTGATGCAGCGTTACTTTAGGATTCTTAATTCTCCTCATGTCAGGAGGGCATCACAATGCTCGTCACAGGATTTACCGTACAATGTAGTGACTTTATATTTTGTAAGGATGGGAATGGGTTGGGGTCCAATGGGATGAGATGAGTTAGTCTAGGCTGGTGCTCCATTTGCAGTGCTGGAGGAGTGCTGTATTGTTGGAGATCCCGTCCTTTGTCCGAAGTCCCATCTCCCTGTTCGTGCGAACGTTAAAGAATCCCATGTGACTATTGGGAAAGAGAAGGTATTTCTCCTGGTGTCCCCAGGTAAAAATGGTCATTCATATCATGGCTATTTGTGGGAGAACTGCTGTGTGCAAATCGGCTGCTGCATTCATCTATAAAAACACAGTCACTACACTTCAATCTTGTAAAGACACCTCGACAATTTGTATCAAAGGCAAGTACGATTATTATTGTAAACTCTTCACTAATATTCGATATTATTATATAATATATAATATTCAAGGGAATTTCTTTAATGTCATCAAAGTTTAGTTAATTTCTTAGCTGTTTGATAAATATTAACTGCTATTTGGTTCTCATTCATGCGTGGAAAAATAACTTATCTGTCACTTAATCAATCATATTTCCGAAGCGTATTTCTGAAACACAATTGTGTTGTCTGCAACGCTGACAGGTGTGAAATAATTCTTAGATGCAACATTGTTTGTTAATGTTACTGAGTAAGGCGGACTGACGAAACATTGCATTGTGCTTATAGATCAAGAATAAAGATCCCACCGAAATGTCAATGTGAAACAATTTTTCTATTTTAAAAGCCCGGAATTAGACAGCAGAAAGTTACACACAGAGGAGTTGTGGAAGCACAGAGAGATTAAATAATGATAATAATTAATAATCCTTTCATGTTGGGATTTATTGTCGGAGGAACAGTCCTTCGAATGAGACAAAAACTGAGAGACAAAAACTGAGACGCCACTTGCCTGTTCAGGTGGATGTTAAAGATCCCGTGGCCCTATTCAAAAAGAAAAGAGAAATGCTGCTGAGATTAAATAATAATAAACTAGCGTCTTTGTGTTAGTATTTTGACTATTGTTAGGCCTTTGGGATAGAACGTCAGATTGTGGAGTCCTGTAGCTCAGTGGGTAGAGCACTCGAATTGCAAGCGAGAGGAATTGGGTTCGAATCCCAAGCAGGTCAGGGCGAAATGTTGGGCAAGTTTCCTTACTCCACACGCCTCTGTTTACTTAGCAGTAAGTAGGAACCCGATTGTTAGTCGATTGGCGGATGGCTTTCCGGGGATAATAATTCTTAAAAAAAACGATAATAATTTGGTCACTCAATCCACGACTGTTTGTGGGACGCTGCTGTGCACAATTGACTGCCGCGTTTCGCCCGCAAATATACAGTCAATTCACTTTACAGTCTATTCTGTGAAGCGCTTTGAGATGTCTCGAAGACATGAAAAGTGCTATATCAAACACAAGGATTATTTATATTATATTAAGAATTCTCTTTGAAACATTCCAATGCTTTTCGAAAGAAATTAGCTTGGACGTTTTCCAACAAGGACGGAAAATGAGTGGGAACCAGCCTGGCATTTGACGTTTTTGAATTGGAAATCGGATGCAAAAATATCTCTTGAACACAGAGTTAAAATTTGGCCTTGCCTAGCGAGATAGAATAATAAAAAATCACAATCGCAAACATCAAACCTTTCTCCTGCATTCTTCCCACCGAGGGGAGAAATTGTAGGCCCCAGTTCCTGTTATTGGGTCAGAAATATATACGATTATGTGAAGTCTGTCACAGAGTCTTGCAGCGACTTGGCATGAGATTAAAGAACAAGAGAGTGTCTGGCTCTGCTCTCTGAAATGTTAATGCCTGGATTCACTGATAAAAATGATGTGCGACAGGCAATCAGTGGCTGTTATGTTGGGACTTGACAGGCATCAGGCGCCTGCTCATCTGCCCACTTGTGGAAATGGGGATTCCTTTTTATTTGTCTGTTTACACTGCATGACCCTTGTTGTGGATTTGGCATCTTTATCATTCTCGGGCTGCAGTGAACCATGTGTTTGCAGGCACGAGACTCAACTTGAATGAGTGGTGTGAGATGAGAGCCTCACTGATACCCTCTGAGGTTACTGATACTCCAAGGCAGCAGGACAAGAGAGGAAGCAGATTTAGAGTTGTGTAGGGTGATTTTAAGATGGTAAAAGATTCTAGACAACAGCCCCATTGTAACACGGTTCACTATAGGCAGAGTTTGCTTATCACACAGTTGTACTGTTGACTTCTATTCTCTCTGCCTATACACACTCAGCTTGCTTCCTGCACACGCCAACATGACCAACTACTGAGTCTTTAGGTTGCCTCCAATGTCAACAATCTATCTCTGGGATTTCCATGTGGAGGTGGGATGCATGGAATTCTCAGCTCGGTTTGCATACCCTTGAGCAGGGTGATGGGCTGGGACTTAATGACCTGGAAGCTGGTCATTTGTAGCTTTCTGCGCTGAAAACACTCACCAATAATGTCACTTCCTGTTTTGCGCAATGTGCAGTGGAAGTGACCATCTTTTGTCACCCAATGGATAAAAGTTCAGCCTTTTTTTTTCTTTTAACCAATGTGATTAGCGAGCAGGAAGGGGGTTGGTCAGCTGAGTCCAGGCACAGTAAAACACCCCTCACCATTGGGATTTTGCGGATTCCAAACATCATGCTTTAATGAGGCTCCACCTTATTGAATGAACAACATTAATAATATTAATAGTAATCCTTGCATATGATGTAGCACCTTATCATGTCTTTGAGACGTCTCAAAGCGCTTCACAGAATATATTGTGAAGTGAATTTACTGTATTTTTTGTGGGGGAAACTTAGTGAGTAAACAACATTAATATAAATTATCTAGACTCAAATATAAGGAGCATCATTGAAATTTGTAAGTGGGACTCAAAACTAGAGAGTAGCTAACAGTAAGGAGGACCTTAATCGATTTGAGGAGGACATCGGCAGATGAAATTTAATGCAGAAATGTATGAGGTAATCCATTCAGGTAGGTCAAATAAGGATGGACAGAAAATATTCACCAAACGATAAAACTTTAAAAGGAGTAGCCTCGAACAGAGAGACGAGGGGTTAATGTACACAAATCTTTAAAGATGAGAGATGGCAAGCTGACAAAGCTGTAAAAAAGCAAATGGAATCCAAGGTTTTATAAATTGAGGCTTAGAATGTGAAAGCAAAGGGATTGCACTAAGCCTATATGAATCAGTAGTTTGGCTTCAGATGAAATATTGTGTCCAGTTTTGGATTACTATTCTTATTAGATAAATATCTGAAAAGCGGAAATATGAAAGGGTGTGGGGAGGAGTATAATATTCTTTGCATTTGGGACAACTCCTTTTGCATCAGGAGGATGTCTCAAAGCGCTTTACAGGATTTACCATAAAGTGTAGTGACTGTGTATTTGGTAGACAAACTTTGAGAGAATGGGACTAAGATGGATGGTTCAGAAAGCACGATGGTCCAAATGACATCCTCCTGTGCCGTCGATTTCTATAATAATAATATCTTCTACATCTGTTATAGTGTCTTATCACTTCTCAAAATGCTTCACAGAATATATTGCAAAGCGGATTGATTCTGTATTTTGTGAACGAAACGTGGTAATCAAATGTGCAAAGCAGTGTCCCACAAACAGTAATTTTATCTCTCGATCTACGACTGTTTGTGAGATACTGCTTTATGCAATTGGCTTCCAATTCACTTGATAGTATATTCTGTGAAGCGCTTTGAGATGTCTCAATGACGTGGTAAGGCACTATATCAAATGCAAGGATTATTATTATTATTACTGTGTCCTCCGCTGCAGTGTACATTTGCATACAAATGGGAGAGGCACTTACTCATAGGTAGGAACGTCCCTTTAAAGCACAATATCCCACTTTAAGCAGAATCAGACATTGCCCTTCTGTGCACTCGAAATAAATAAATCAGCAATAATGGGGAGAAGAGGAGAGGAAATTGTGGCCTGGATTATGAACTTTGAAGAGTCAACGACTAAGGCAGTCGAATTGTTCAGGCAATGTCATCTCACTGCTCAGGAGCTCATGTCTGATGCCAACTGGGATAATTATACAGTCTGGCAGTGATGAATGTCAATCTACTGCTATCAGCCGTGCTATATGTCAAGTCTCAATCAGCTGGAGAGTTCCACCAAACCTGCTCATTGGGTGCGGAAATTCCAAGTGTTCGTCTCATTAACCTCGAGACGGATGAAATATTTTTCCACTGATCGACCATTTTTAACACTCATCTACAGTTGAAAATGTTAACTATACTGTCTTCTCCTACACCTGATGTGTCTGTGGACCTGTGGACACAAAATATACAGTCAATTCACTTTACAGTGTGTTCTTTGAAGCGCTTTGAGACATCTCGCAGACGTGATAAGGCGCTATACAAAGTGCAAGGATTATTATTATTATTATTAATCCTGTGGACCTGCCAGATCGGGGCTAGTTCAGCCAGATCCCACTTGCATCATTTTCACTTCCGCATACCTGTTTGTGGGCACTGGGTATTGGATAATACAGGAGATTGACATCTGTAATAGACACTCGAGTTAGGCAGTGAACTCAAGGCGATGGCAGGCAACAGGTGTAGAATTATGAGATGTTTGGTGACAGCACCAAGACAGCTCAGAGATGAATCCAGTGTCGTGACCTCAACCATCCTCCCTGGTTGTCCATTTCAGCAATCCATTTCAGACGCATAGAAATCTACAGCACTGGAGGATGTGAGAGACAAAGAGTGTGAGAGAGAGAGTGTGAGAGAGAGAGTGTTTAAGCACTCCTGGATGCTATCCCGCGTGAAGGGCGCTATATAAATGCAAGGTAGTGTTGTTGTTCATGTCACTCAACCCATCTTGCTTTCTGATTGCTCTATCTTAGTCCCATTCTCTCAACATTTACCTATCAAACACACAGTCACTACACTTTACAGTGTATCTTGTGAAGCGTGCTGAAACCTCCTGATGCAAAAGGCAGGAGATGGAGCGTGTACCTTTTAGAGAAAGTGCCTGTACGTGATCGGATCACAGACTATCAATGCACACAGAGTTTCTGCCCTTGGTTTGAAAAGTTACCTACACCTCGCCATCATTTAGGTGGCAATCAGTAGCCTTGCTTCATGTCAGGACCTTGAACTCATTTCTCCCGGTGTCCTGGCCAACAAATAAAATTTGGTCATTCATCCCATGACTGTTTGTGTGACATTGAGGTTTCCAAATTGTCACCTTACACAGTCACTACACTTCACAGTGGAATCTTGTGAAACGCTTTGAGATGTTTTCGCGATGCGAATAAAGGCTCCTCATCAAATGTGGGGACGATTATTACTATTATCAGCCGCCACTCAAAGCAAACCGTCGCAATTTGCCTTTAAACATCTGTGTGTTCACGGCGGCCGGATTTTCTGTGGGGATTTTCCTGTTTGTTTAAGAGCCTTTGGTGGAGTCCTGTAGCTCAGTGGTTAGAGCACTTGCTTTGCAAGCGAGAGACGTGAGTTCAATCTCAGGCAGGTCAGGGCGAAACCTTGGGCAAGTTTCCTTACTCCACACACAGCCCTAATAATAATCCCTCCAAAAAAAAACAATAATAAATTGGTCATTTTCAATCTATGACTGTTTGTGGGACATTGCTGTGCGCAATTGGCTGCCGCGTTCGCCCACAAATATACAGTCAATTCACTTTACAGTGTGTTCTGTGAAGCGCTTTGGGACGCGAAAAGCGCTATATCAAATGCAAAGATTATTATTGATTTCATCAGCGATCGGGCCTTCGCATAGGAGGAGGCTGCCGAGACTGACAGTGCGAGTGACCTGAATTAAGATCAGCAGCGAGGTAGTTGCTCATCCCAGTGTTGCCTGGGCTTTGACTGTGCATGTTAATTGGGTTTTGTCATGCTGTCAGGCTCATCAATTCTTCCAAGTCAATGACTCCAAGGGCTGCCTTCACAGGTCACTGTTTAAACGGAAGTATAAACAGAAATATTTTTAAAAAAAAGAAACAAGGAGGAGAAAAGAGATCAAATGGTACTTAACTTTTTTTTCTTTTTTTTCAACTTTTTTCTTATTGAAAAAAAACTGAGCACAGACACGGATTTTTGCCTCTTGAATATGTTGGTGATAACCATCAGATTGCATGAGTCAAACCTTCCCTCATTTAATAAATCTGTCTCTTAACCCTATTAAATATTCCTTTTGAAACAGTCCCAGATGGTGTCTCTCATCACAGCTTTCTCCTTTTGTAGTTTTTAACACATCACACAAGTCCCCTCTCTTCTACCCTCTCTTCCCCCCTGTCGCTCTCTGCTCCCCTCCCCACTTCCCACTCTCCCTCTCCCCTTCTCTCTTCCCTCCCTCCTCTCCCCTCCGGCCCTCCCCTCACGCTCTCCCCTCCCCCCGGCAAAAAGATATCCCCTCTAAATTCAAAATTCACTTAAAGCTCTTTAAAAGAACCGTAATAGTTTCATTACCTCTGCCATCCCCGTCTCTGCCCTTAAGCCTTTCAGAGAAAGGTCGCTCCACTTTACAATGCAATACCGTTCACTTTAATACAGTAAAGGACATCTCAAAGGGCTTCAAACTGCTTACTGGGCACCTGCGCTTGGGGGAGGTGGGGGTTGCAGAGGATGGGGATGGGTGGGTGGGGGGAAGAAGACCGAAAGTGGGGTCAAAGAAGTACATCTTAAGGCGGGTTTGAACAGAAGGAGGGAGGGAGTGAGGGAGGGAGGGAGAGTTTCAGAGAGCAGGGTGAGGGTAAGAATGGATAAAAGCCAGCCTGCTGACGGTGAGGGCAGCGAGTAGGGTGGTTGGAGTGAAGCAGGCAAAGCAAGTGGTCAGGTCAGTAAGGTTGTGGGAGGTTGCGGAGGTAAGGTGAGGCCAGGCGACGAAGGCATTTAAGAGTGAGAATGAGGACTTTCAAACTCAATCTTATTAGAGGGAGAGAATCCTACCATTGCATCCCCTTTTTAAAGAAAGAAGGTCATCCCAGCTCAGCCGCTTATGATGTCTTATGCAATCATGTGCCCTACTGCGCAGCTGGAGGCCTTTTGACCCTGATGAATGTGCTGGTTAAGAGCTATCTGTTCTGACCCACGCCCCTGACTCTTCCCTAAATTCTCTTGTGGATTTGACATCAACGAACATTTTTGGCAGGTCATCCCATGTTCTAGTACCACCCCCTACCCCCCATCCCCAAACCCCCTGTGCAACTTTCCTTTGCTCAGAACACAATCACTTGAGTATTTGCTGTGTGTAAGTCAGATAAATTCCGACTTGTACACAACTTTACATCAGTCGTATATGATACAACTTATGGCAAAAAAAAAGTGGGGTCACTCAATCCACGACTGTTTGTGGGACCATGCTGTGTGGAATTGGCTGCCGCGTTTCACCCACAAACTACACAGTCAATTCACTTTCCAATATATTCTTTGGAGAGCTTTGAGACGACTGAATAAGGTGATGAGACTCTATATCAAATGCAAGGATTATTATTATTATTACCCTGTAAAATGCTTTGAGATATCCAAATGACACAAAAAGCGTTATATCAAATGCAGAGACAATATTTTTATCGTTGTGCAAAAAAAATCTTCTAACATTTCCCTTTGCATGTGTGTTTTGTAGTAAAAATCTTCCCTTTCGGATCTCTTACTTACTCTGACCAGTTGTCACCTCTGCCCCCTTGTTTCAGAACCTGTTCAGGCGCATGTCATTAGCAAGAGAGTCACCTGTCTCAGACAGACAATGTAGACATTCAGCGTTTGTGTTATTTCAGTGTTGTAATGTTAATCAATCCCACACTCTGGCCCTTGAAGCCTTGAAATCTTGACGAGCTTTTCAAGTGTTCTGGCCAAAAAATCCTACAGATAAATTGATCATTCACTTCAAGTCGTGAAAGAAGCAGCTTGATACTGCACCAGGAGGATTGGTATTAAATAATCTCTGTGTTTGATACAGCACCTTTCATGTCAGGAGGATTCCTCAAAGCACTTCACGGAATATACTGTAAGGTACTGACTGTATTCTGCAGGTGAACGCAGCAGACAATTTGCACACAGCAATGTCCCGCAAACAGCCATGAAGTGAATGACCAATTTGGGGGATTGTTTTGGGGAATTTGGGAGATCACCTCCGGGTTGGGAGTTTGAGCACCATTTGGGGACTTTGACCTCACAGGTCTAGGTTGACGCGGCATTACAGTGTTGGGGGCAGTGCTGCAGTCCTTCGGATGAGAAGTTTAAACCGATGTCCCGTCTGCATATTCCTGTGGACATTAAAGATCCCATGGGCACTGTTCAAAAAGAGAAGGGAATTTCTCCCAGTATCCTGGCCAACAATACTCGCCACCGATCCCCACACATAAAATTGATCATGCAAATCGGTTGCTGTGTTCACCTACAAATACACAGCCGCTACACTTTATAGTCGATTTTGTGAAGAGTTTCGAGACATCCACTGGATGTGAAAATTGCTGCATCATGTGCGAGAATCATTACAGTTGTGGTGATTTCAAAGCATGCAGAGTTTGACAAACTCTTCAAACTGAATTCAACAAGAATTTACTGAAGTAAAATTAGTCAAATTAGAGAAATGAATCAAAGACCCCCAACCCTAACGGAACTAAGTTGAATTCCTTTGGTGTTCGGCCCTCGGCTGGTTCTTGTTTATCTGATGCTTGGTAACTTGTCATCAACCAAATTAAAAGTGGATTGATCAAAATTATTCCATTCAGTCACACTGTTAGGAACATGTCTTCAGGCAGCAATGAACCTCCGATCACAGAGAACGCATTCTCTCAGCTTCCCGCTCACATCATAGTATTAATCCCTGGAATGTATTGTTGCAGACTTTCAGTCACACCTCTCCCTCCACTCCCTTCTCGAGCCCCTGAAGTCTGTTTTTTGCGCTGACTGCCCACAGCACAGAGACAGTACTTATCAAAGACAAACAACGTCCTCTCTAATTGTGACCAGGGCTCCCTCTGCCTCCTCGACCTCTTGGATCACTCTGACGTGTTCGAAACAGTCAACCACGCCATCCTCCTCCACCGCTTCTCCTCCCTCATCTACCTTAGTGGAACCACACTCACATGGTTTAAGTCCCAGTTAACCAACCGCCTCCATTTCATCTCAGCAAATGGTTTCTTCTCCCGCCTCCGCCCGGTCACCTGCGGGGTAACCCTGGGCTCCATCCTTGACCCTCTTCTTTTCCTTATCTATATGCTCCCTTTGGGCAATGTCATCCGCAGACACGGGATTAACTTCCACGCCGATGCGGATGACACAGAAATCTACTTCGCCTCCTCCAGTACCAACTCCAGGTCCACCAATAGTCTATCAGCTTATCTGGCAGACATCAGGGCCTGGATGAGTGTAGCTGAATATGGACAAGATGGAAGCCAAAGTCCTTGGCTCCTGTCAATGTCTTCACTCCTGCAGATCTAAACTTCTTAATCTCCCTGGGCTCTCCCTCAGACTCACCGAGTCAGTGCGCAACTTAGGCGTCCAGTTTGTCCCTCCCAGCTGTCCTTCCTCCCTCACATCCAGTCCCTGACCAGGACTACCTTCTTCCATCTCCGCCACTTTGACCGCCTCCAACCGTACCTTACCCCAAATGCATCAGAAATCCTTGTGCATGCATTTGTCACCTCCCACCTGGATTACTCCAACACACTCCTCGGCAGTCTCCCCAGCTCCACTATTCAAAAGATCAGCTCATTCAAAACTGTGCCGCCCACACACTGACGCGGACTGAACTCCGTAGCCTCATCTCACCAGTTCTGGTTTGTTATCCCATAATATGCTCCAATACACCTTATTCTGGATGCAACGTTTACATCATAGGGAGAAATTCCACCCCAGTCTAGATTTACTCCCATTTCTGTTGCATTTTAACCACCAGAATTTGACAAATTCCTATTTTTTTTCTGTTTTTCTGCAAGTTTCCTTCAAGTACGACATAAATCAGGCTTCAGAGTTAAGGCTGAAGTTCCATAACTTCCGGAGACTCTCTAAAATGCCACACAGATAGAAGCAAAATTAGGGATGTTTAGCCCTTGCAGGGGTTGCAGAGGAGATTTACAAGATTGATACCAAGGAAAGGGAAGCTGTAGTTATGAAGAGAGATTGGAGAGGTTGGGTTTCATTAGAAAGTTAAGTTTTATTAGAGCAGAGATGGGTGAGAAGAAACCTGATCTGATCAAAACATTGAGGGGTTTGACAGGGTTAATAGGGACAAGCTATTTCCACGTGTAGGGGTGTCAGTGACTAGTGACCTCATTTTGGAAGGCATCTCAAAGCACTTCACAGGATTTATTGTGAAACACAGAGACTGTGCATTTGCAGACAAATGTGGCAGCACCTCTAACATGGTTTCCTCATTCCCAGAGCACAAGAGCCCATTTCAGCCTTGCGATAAAGGTCGCCGCGATTGGATAGATAAAAGGCACAGGAACCGCAAAAAAAAATGCGTGTGGTTGATTTTCCTTGAACTTTTCAAAGGGAAAAAAAAATCCGCATTGAAATCCATCGTGTTGGATGGACGTCTGCAGCGTGTATGTTGGAGTGCATGCAGAGTGTCCACCCACACAATGTAGTGTAGGCCTCCCTTCCTGTCAGTCGTTGTTCTCAGCACAAAAATCAATGAGATGTAAGTGCCAAGGGCGCCATGTAGCTGACCTCTGATTCAGGATGATGCTATTCCCTTTGTATTCCTCATCAGGTTGGGTTTCAGTCAAATAAAGACTTGGGGCTATTTTGATATCATTTTCTTTTTGTGCTGTTTCACAAGGCTGCAAAGATGGATGAGGCTCCTTTTGGCAGAATGTAGAGCTGGCTCAGTCGGTAGATCTCGCCGCTGATTCAGAAGGTGGTGCGTTCAAGCTCCACGTCAGGATGTTGATCTCACCCTACATAATCTAGGCTGACATTCCCATGCAGTTCTGGGGGAATCACTGCATTGTTGAATGTGCTGTCCTTCGGATGAGACATCAAACTAAGATCGCATTTGCCTGTTCAGGTAGATGTTAACCATCCCATGCAACGATTTGGAAAAAAGAAACAAGTTTCTCCTGGTGTGGCGGGCAACAATTCTCCAGATAAATTGATCACTGAGCTGTTTGTGGAACAGCTGTGTACAAATTGCTTAAGAAAGTACCCAGTCACTTCACTGTACAGTAATTCTTTGAGATGTTTCGAGATTCTAGGTCCTTTATCAAATGCCAGGAATATTTATTGGTTATGGATCCATCCAGCCAAAGTGGGCACATTGTTTGGAATACAGCACTAACAGCACTCGAATTGTCGAGCTCACTTAGTAAAGCCACACCCCTGGGGTGTGGGAAGTGAAATTAAGAGCTCCGAGACACTGCCAGGACACTAGGCGAGAGACAGAAACTCTCTTTAACGTGCATTTGAACAGGCAGACAGGACCTCAATTTAACATCTAAACGGTAATTAATGATTAGAACACATTACTAGGATGGCTGGCGCCAGGGTGCTGCGACTTATTTAAAAACAGTTTATGCTGTGATGGGGGGGAAGGTAGGGCAGGTGTTCTGGAAAGATGAGATCAAATGGGCTGAAGGGCCTACTTCTTCCGAGGCTGTCAGGGTTGTATCTTCCTTTAAGTAAGTGAGTATTGCTGTTGTCTGTAAAATTGTCACTAATGATAGACTCTGGTTTTGTGTCTGTGCTTTGATGTTTTCACACACGTTGAGAACCACAGTACCTTGATGGCTAAAAATAGAGACTCGCTGCATCTTTAGAACACATTTCCCTTTATAAAGGTGCACAGAAACCATTGTCACTATTTTTAGGGATCCGTTGACACTATCTTTAGAGATCAACAGATTGCAGACCCCAGGTGTCTTCATTAAGATGAAAAGCCTTGGTAAGGTTTTACTCCTTTGCTTCTGGATCTGTCTCACGCTAATAGCTTTTCCTGGGCTCTCAGTCAGCAGTGAGGGTGTAGGAAGGTGCAGCACAATTCACAGTGGAGGGATGGCTGGGTTTCTCCCTGACATCGGTGTCTGTGATAGGGAACTTCTGATTAGTGTGGTGGTGTGCTGAGCTGTGCTGTGGCGGGGGATGGGGCGCGGAAAAAATGTTAGGCAATCGACCTCCACTGACCTAGCCATGCACCACATCACTTTGTCGTCAGCAGCGCCCTGGAGAAGAAGAGGAGAGATCCTTCACCTAAATGCCACGCAGCAGGTGGTAGGACCTGAATAGAAATAAGAAGGACCATGATGGAGTAGAAAAATAGGATGAAGATTTAAAATCCATAAATGTATAGTGCCCAGTTTTAAAACTTCTGCATGAATCATATCTAAATTTAAGGTTCACACAAATAATGCGATTAGTTAGTGTTGCTGACCTTTATTTGGAGTAACTAAATGTCATCTTAAACCCTTAGAACCATAGCGGTGGAGTTCTCAAACTAACAGAGCCACAGGGGAGAGAAACACACCCAGTGGCTGTTTTTGCTGTTGTCAAATCTATAGCTTTAGCTAATTTGCAAGAGGCGTTGATAGTATTTGACATGCTTACCTGTAGCCTGGTGTTAGTCCAGCAAGCTGTTAAAGAACAGCTCTATTCCACTGTCCTTTTTGAACATAGAGAAGGACTTGCTTCCTGAATGGATCTGTGGGTTTCACTGCTGTGGAGACGAGTCCTGGGTTCAATCCCTGCCTCTGGCTGAGGCAATAGCTAATGGTCACTCACAGTCGGGGAGATGAAATGTAACAATAACACTTGCATTTGATATCATGTCGTCAGAACATCTCAAAGGGCTTCATAGAATTTATTGCAGAGCGTAGTGACTCACTTGTTTGTAGGCTATCGCAGAAGCTCATTTGTGCACAGCAGTTACCCACAAACAGCCAGGAAGTGAGTGACCAATTTTAGTTGGGGGATTGCTGGCCAGGACACGTAGAGAAAGAAACTCCCATTCCCTTTTTGAATTGAGCAATGGGATCTTTAACGTCCGTCTGAACGGGCAGACGGACCTCAGTTTATCGCCTCATCTGAAGGACGGCATCTCTAACAACATACCACTTCCCCAAGCGCTGCACTGGAGCGTTAGTTAAGAGCGTTCCCATGCAGGGCTTAAACATACAACCTTCGGACTCAGAGTCAAGACGGCTAACAACTGAGCCAGGCACTTTATACGTGAGAGAAATTGCTTAAAGTCCTGACATGGGGCTTGAATAACAACCTTCTGATCGAGATATGATCAACCAATCCAGTCTGATAGACGAACGTCTTTGAGGATGTGGCAGAGATACAAGGCAGGGAGTTCTTTTCTGATAGAAAGCCATTGAAGAAAAACTTTCATAAGTCACTTTCGAGTTAATGAAGTGCCTTCCACTGAATAATTTTACAACTGTACAATATTAAAATTTTCAAAGATTACGTGATATGTTTTACTGTGGTTGTTTTGCATGGACTGGAGTAAATTCATGTGTCCCAACTATCGTGGCTACAAATACCAAGTGTGTTTTCCAGACTTGTGGACAATCGCAGGCAATAATCACCTAGTTATTGAGTGGTTGTTGGCTGGAACATGTCATAGTGTTCTCCACACATAGGTGTACTATAATGATGAAGTTAATAAGCACAGTTTATACCTCGCTCAGCAAATAGAGTATCGATGCACCTGGCTGAAATAATGATCTTGTGTTCCACAGCAGTAGGTCAGTGAGTGGTGATTTTTTTGTTCCACATTCAATAATAATGATCCTTACCATTTGGCAAAGCGCCTTTCACCTCAGAAGCACGCCTCAGAGCACTTCACAGGATTTACAACGCCTTGATTTTTACAGTGGCCTTCGAGCGTGTTGGTATCTCGGATTAAAACTAATTCAGAGTAAACAGATTTAATGTAAAGTGTAATGACTTTTGAGGTTGACCTCGGCAACTATTTTGTGCTCAGCAATGTCACAAAGTGGGTGAACCATTTTATTTGGGGGACTGAAACACAAAGACAATCTCCCTTCTCTTCTCGAATAGCGCAGTGAGATCTTTAAGACCCACCTGAACAGGTAGACAGGAACCTTGGTTCAACATCTCATCATAGTAAGTCAACTCCTCAGTTGGCTTAGCTGATAAAAGGCACAAGGCACTGTCCAGTGTTGGTTTGAGACATGTCAAGAATAAGGTAGCTCCAGGCTCATTTGGTAACATGCTCACCTCTGAGATAGGACTTTGTGGGTTTAAACCTAGTGTGGCGCAAACTTTCAGAGCTGGGGGAGCACAACCAAAAGATCCCTCCCCGGGGCCAAAGGTCCTCTAGATAAGATCGGTCATTCACTTCATGGCAGTTTGTGGAAAGTTGCTGTGAGTAAAATGGCTGCCATGACATACATTAGACATCAAACTTGACAGCAATTACCCGTAAAGCTCTTTGAGATGATTATAGTTGCATGGCAGGCGGATATCAAATGCAAGTGATTATCAATATATTATTTTAGAAGGCTCTTGGTTCAATCTTCTTTCTGCATTAATAAAACAATAATAATCCTTGCCTTTGATATCATGTCTTTGAGACTCCTCCTTTGAGACACACAATATACTGTAAAGCAAATTGACTGTATATTTGGTGGGCGAAATGTGGCAGCCAGTCGCACACAGCTGTGTCCTACAAACAGTTGTGGATTAAGTTATCTAATAGGTGCGGAGGGTGTTACAGTTGCTAGCCTAGGGAACATTGGCGGGTGGGTCAGTAACCCGAGGACAACGATTTAAAACAGTTGTTAAAACAAACAAACAGAGGGTAGTGGAAACCGATTCGATAACAAGTTTTAATTATTTGGGGAGGACAAGTTTGCAGCGCTATGGGGAGAGCGACGGGAGAGTGGGGTTGGTTTGGAAGCTCTTTTCAAAGAACTGGTACAGACACGATGGGCCAAATGGACTCCTTCGGTGCTGTATAGTTCTATGATTCTAAAATAACAGCCAGAGTTTCCCTGATTGCTTGAGTAATCCCAGCTGGAAACGAGTGTTGGATGAGGGCAGGGTCAGGCTTGGCTGTGATCCCTCATGCTGCCTGCCAATGCTTGCCATCTGGGCTGCTGCGTGGAGAACAGTCAATGAGATGTAGTAACAGAAGACAGTCAGAGCTGGTGGAGCCCCAGAATGAACCAGTGCCAAGCAGGAGTGGGAAGGAATTGTGCTGAGTTGGTGGGGGAAAGTAATGGAAACCAATAACAACCAGACAGTGAAATTAAAGGATGATAGTAAGGCATTGAGTAATAATAGTAATGGGGCGTCCTGTAGCGTATTAGTTAGAAGCACTCGCAGTATGAAACGTTGGGCAAGTTTCCTTACTCCTCACGCCTCTGTTTACCTGTTTACCTAGCAGTAAGTAGGAACCCGGTTGTTAGTCGATTGGGGGATCGCTTTTCCGGGGGAAATAATCCCTTTAAAAATAGAATTTAAAAAAATAATAATTTGGTTACTCAATCCTGACTGTTTGTGGGAAGCTGCTTTGCGCAATTGTCTGCTGTGTTTCGCCCACAAAATATACAGCCAATTCAATATAGTTGCAGTATATTCTGTGAAGTGCTTTGAGACATCTCGAAGACGTGAAAAGATGCTATATCAAATACAAAGATTATTATTATTATAAATTATAATAACACCAGCCTATTTTGCACAGACAGAGCAGCTATTTTGCTTGTAGCAATGCGCCACAACAGTTTGAAAGTGAGTAATCAATTTTTGGGGGAATCGATAGCCATGACACCAGAAGAAACTCTTATCTTTTCGAATACTGCCACGGCATCTTTAACATCCATTTGAACTGAAACGTCTCCCTTAAAAATAACCCTTCATAATTTAAACTCTTCTAAAATCTATCATGCTAGCTGTAGCTTTGGTGATTAAGATTAGGTTGATGATGTAGAATAAAATGGTCTGAAGTTAGATCAAGTCAAGTCAATTCCAGTCAATGAAAGGAGCACAGTCTTGTCCATATCTTACTGTGCCTTGCATTCCACCAGTAGCTGAATTTACTGTGCGCCACATTGATCTAGACTGTGATTTAACGCTCTTGTGGTTTTGTTCTCTCTTCTGCAGAAAGACTCCTGGGGGAGGCAGTACTCCTATGCGCTATTCAAAGCCATGAGCCACATGTTGTGCATCGGATACGGACAGCAGGCTCCCGTTAGCATGTCTGACGTCTGGCTGACCATGCTCAGCATGATAGTAGGAGCCACCTGCTATGCTATGTTCATCGGTCATGCCACGGCCCTCATCCAGTCACTGGATTCCTCTCGGCGGCAGTACCAAGAGAAGGTAAGGGCTCACAGGCACTCAGACATATGGCTGCTTGTCTATCTTAACTGATAACTGGCTGTCATAAAATCCCTTGGTACCAATAAAGGCCTTAACCTTGTCATTGCACCTGATGCCAACATAGTTAGTTTCACTGGCAAGCAAGCATGTCTGGCATTATAGCAAAAGTGGGTCTCAAATGAGATGGTCAACATAAGTAAGCCTGAAATCTCACTTTGTCTCAGCCTAAGACTATGTTATCTTAATATTTATTAAATATCAAATCCTTGCACTTGATATAACGCCTTATCACGAGGTCGAACCATCTCGACGAATTTCACAGGACATACTGTAAGGTGTAGTGACTGTGTACTTTGTGGGCGAACGTGGCAGCCAATTTGTGCAGAATCGTCCCACAAACAGCCATGGAGTGAGCGACTGATTTTATTTGGGGGATTGTCGGCCAGGTCACTGGGAGGAACTCCTGCTTTCCTGACCCCCAAAGAGTACAGAATTTTGAAAATCCTTAAATCCGGCCTTAATCTGAAAGCCTTTTTCTTTTTAAGAACTGCGGAAACACGGCTTTGGTTTAAGACTGTATTTGACACAGTCCGGTGCTGCCCTTGAATCTTAAGACAAAATAGCCCAGAATATCACTCCAGTGCAGTGCTGGGGGAGTGCCACATTGTTGGAGACGCCATCCTTCGGATGAGACTTTAAACCAAGGTCCCATCTACCTGTTCAGGTGGACATTAAAGATCCAGTAGCGCTATTTGAAAAGAAAAGGAAGTTTCTCTTTCCTGGTGCCCTGGTCAATAATCCCTCAAATAAAATTGGTCGCTCACTTCATGCCTATTTGTGGGATATTGTGTACAGAATAGCAGTGTCATTTATGAACAAAACACACAGTCACTCCACTTGGTAATAAATCCTGTGAAGCATTTTGAGACATCTTCTCGACATGTGTCAAATGCAAGGATGATGATTATTATTATTTATTATATTCCTAACCAGGTGACAAACAGAGATGTAACCCAGCGCTCAGATAATTTCATAAACTGGGTAAATGTTTGTGTAAATAAAAATGTGACCTGAACTCGGATCGGATAAGTGCTTGAAATTGTTCCAAGATGTCCACATTCTTACACCATGGTAAATACTTAAGCAAAGCATCTCTGTCTTGCTGTTGGTGTGTGTGTGCGGGGGATGGTCACAGAAAGGGGATTAACAATCGAGATCTCATGGCTGCAAGCTTATTGAAAAGAAATTTGCAGTTGATTGCTGGGAGAATTCCGTGTGTAGCAGATAGAATATTTAATGAGAAACT
The DNA here is from genome assembly GCF_018977255.1 of Callorhinchus milii. Classification (NCBI taxonomy): domain Eukaryota; kingdom Metazoa; phylum Chordata; class Chondrichthyes; order Chimaeriformes; family Callorhinchidae; genus Callorhinchus; species Callorhinchus milii. Next base: position 7,418,680 of record NW_024704763.1, on the reverse strand, counting down.
CTTCCAGTCAGCGGGGAAATAAGGCATTGTGATTCCAATGAAATCCGCACTGGATGAGCAGACAGCAACTACTGTTAATACTGGTACCATTAACCCTTCAAAGACACCTGAAATTTCTCCAAACCCCCACCTCCCTCGCTGTGATATTCGCAATCCAGAGACATACATGGCCTCACGGGCAACAAATGGTCATCAATTCACATGGAGAATTTGTTTCACTGGCACAGGAATGGTTAAGACTGTTATAGCTGGTTTCCAGTCCTCCTAGGGTTAAATGATTGATTGCTGGCTTATAGAGCTTCCTAGGGTTAAATCTCCGATAGCTGTCTTCTAAGGGTAAAATCTCTGGAAGCTGTATTCTAGCCCCCCTAGGGTTGAGTCACTGATAGCAAGCTCCCAGCCCTTCCTTTGGCCTTGCAAATGCATGCGCTTTAAATGATTCTGACTGGAGTAATTACAAGCATTTCTGCCACTTTACTGCGGGGTTTGGGGGCTGCTGGCATTCACAAAGACAGAGCTGCAACGGCGGAGCAGCTAGTTAAGTAGGGCAGGAACATTTCCCTGATAGCACTGGGACATTGCCCTGTTATCGAAGGAATCAGCTCAAATGACTGTTAGCAAGTTGACCGACCACTAAGCATTACAGATGGTGACAGCTGCATTCTCCCAACCCAGCCTCAGGGACTGAAGACATTTCTGTGAAGGCTGTCAATCCCATAATAAAACCGATATGGCCAGAGAATAATCATGTACATGATATCTTTTGAGGGCGCTGCCATACTTTGTTTTTTGTGGCCGGTATTGTTTTTCCAATGCTCTGTATTTATTATTTATGATTAAGGGGAAGCGGGGCTGATATTACATCTGATTAACACCGCTGCCTTGCTCAGTCGAGCAATAAGCTTCATCTTTGTGCTGTCACCAGTCCCAGATGTTAGTGTTCAAAGCGTTGGCAGGCTGCGGAGGCTTGTGACCTGACGATGTGCCAAACACGAGGCAGTTACATCGCGTGCGTTTCCAGCCCTCCTCACCCCTGCTCACCTCTGCCTGGGATGAGATTTTAGCTCACTTCACTTGACGGTCTGCTCATTGTCGCTCGCAGCAGGACAAAACAACACCTTGGTGATGAGTGAAAATTAAACCATTTTCTTTGCGTTTCCACTTTGCTTTTGATCCAGCTCGGCAGAACAATAACATGGCACAAATGTTAGCGTCAAGATACCCACCACGTGGGCCACAGAATTTGCGGTAATCCTTAAAGCATTCCTGAAATTATTTTATTTAAGGACAGGGCGCTTTGAGGAACACCAGTAGGTGGCACCTCACTCCACGCAAGTGTTTTGTTTGCTCTCAGGATCCTCCTAGCACCGCCAATTTGTGACGGTGAGGCAAGAGTGATTTTGTTCTGTAAATATTGGACCCTACATCAAGCCTTTGGTTGGCGATTTTTGCTTAATGTTACAAAATTAATTGGCATTGCCTCAACGTCATAAAATGATTCCATCAGGATCTCACTGGGACCAATCTCCCTTTTATCTGGAAAAAAAGATTTTCCACCCAGTTACACATGTGAGGGTAAAATTCTTGCTTCGCGTGGTATTTATCATGGCATTGTTGAATGGACCAGAGGCAGGTAACATCACCACTCACTCCCCCTCTACCAGAAGTAACATATGCGGAACCCCAACACTGTGCTTGAGTATCCAAACCAGACTGAGAGTCCCACGTATCTGTGCCACCTAGCCATGGAAATTTCTCTGTGTCGAGAGACATACTCTTTTGCCTTTGACATCCGGAGGGCGTCTCAAAAAGCACTTCAAAAGATTGATTCACTGTCATGTGTAGTGACTGTGTATTTTGTATTTTGTAGGCTTACCGAATTTCAGAGGGTATTAGGTACAAGTTGGTGAGAACTTAGGCTTGGGGCTTCGTGTGTTGAGGAACTGCTGGAGTTTAACCAATAGAACCCCGTGGCTCCTTTTGTGAATTGAATGAGTTTAGAAATATACAATTTACATTTGTACAGCTCCCTGTAATAATAATAATAATTTAGTCACTCATTCCATGACTGTTTGTGTGACACTGCTGCGTGCAATTGGCTGCTACATTTCAACCATAAAAGATACAGTCAATACACTTTACAATATATTTTGAATATTGCTTTGAGCTACTTGGAGACATATCAACGACATGATAAGGTGCTATATCAAAATGCAAGGATTATTATTATTATTACTACTATTATTATGTCTTGAGATGGACCTTGAACAAGGTTAGCGAACTCACAACCTTAATGGGATTCTGCTCCTCACCAGAAACCTTCAGTTACTTCAACAACAACAACAGCTTGCACTTATATAGCACCCTCCATGCAGGATAGCGCCTCAGAGCGCTTGTCTGTACTTCTCTGTGTTACAGATTTATTTTTGTTCCAAATGCAAGCTGGGTGCCAACTGCACTGCCAGATATTCAGTGGTTTCTTTTATATAAAATACTGTCCCAAAGATGTTTAGCTTCGTCTTTATTGCTCTGTACTCCACTATCACTGTTAATCTATCAGAATTTGTCTTTGTCAAACACTATTATCGATCCACTCCCTTCACTTCTTTCCGTCCTCCCTCAGTGACATTTACACTGGTAATACACACGGGTAATAAGGTGTTCGTAAATCTGAATGGATCAAGCCAGCATCGTTTCATTACTGGGAGAAGCTGAAACTGAACTGAGTGCCTGAGGTTAGGTAGACACCATTCATCTGTATTTTATTCATCTTTACTTATTTTCGATTTGCATTCTTTGAAATCAAAATTTAATTTGACTGCATGTTGTGCAGCTTTACAAATGATCCTTATTTGAAGGGCAAATGATTGCTGTTTTGATGCCGTAACATCCTATGTAATTCTATTAACCCTTTACAGTATCATGAGCATTGTCCCTCATTTAAGCATAGATATTCTAAGTACAGAATAAGGCTACTTGGCCCATCAGGTCTCTACCATAAGCACCTGTATTGCTGGGCTACATTCTTGTTTTACTACTTCCCTATTGAACAGCAATATCAACAACAATATTTTGCATTTACATACACCTTTTATGTCAGGAGGACGTCTCAAGGTGCTGGACAGTCAAAGTTTTGCACCCAAGCTGGGGGTTAGAATCAAGAAAGGTGGAGGGCAAAGAGGGTAGGCGCAGAAAGGCTGAAGGCCCGACAGTCGATGGTAGAGTGGGTAGGGTGGAGGAAGTGGAGCAGGCTAGGACCCGCGGAGGGAACAGACAGGTTGGTAACGTATTAGTAGATCTCAGAGGTAGGGAGGAGCAAGACCTTGGAGGGCTCTAAAGTTGAGGACATAGATCTTGAACTCAATCCTCTGGGAGATGGAGAGCCAATGAAGCTGGGCGAGGGTAGGGTGATTGGCTGACGGAGCTTAGTGTGGGAGAGGACTGAATAATCTGCATCTTGTGGAGAGAAGAGTTGGGAAGTGCAGGAAGCAGGGAGTAAGCAGACCCATTCCAGGCCTTTTCCCATGTCGCCTGATGTTTTAAATGCCCAGCTGTTTCTACAAGTCCCCTTTGAATGAATGCGTTCATCCACTGTCAATAGCCAGTGGTGGCCTTAATAGGGTTGCAAAAGCACTCTGATGTTCACAACTGAGTTGACGATGAACTGCTGGCTCTATCACAGTGCAGAATATCTCAGAGCAATAGCAGAATCACAGTCGATTAAACCATTCGTGTCTAACTCTCTAAAATGCTTTGAAGTAAGCAATGAACATGCAATGCAACAGGACTTGACTCTCACTAGAGCATAAATGATAGATTTTTTAAATATATATATATGTACTAGCTATACCCATTGCAGCTACGCTTGCAACCAGTTGAATTTAATCAATCAGTCTTCTCTCTTTCGTCTGGCATTTTTATTTGTCCTTGAAAGGCTTGATCTTTGCTTCTTACGCATCTTTATCCCTTAAGATTATGAAAATGTGCTATTGAACTCGTTATTATCCCTTGTTCACATATTTCATACATATCCTTTTGGGAGGGGACTCCTGTTGGGAGGACTCAGAGGGAGGCTTCAGTGGGAGGAATCCTGGTTGGGATGACTCCTGACACACAGAGAGACACTTCGTCTTTTCTTTCCTAGTATTGATAAATGTATCGCTCTAGAAGGGCGTGTACCTCTGTCCCTACTTTCTTGCAAACACTATGCATACCTTTTTAATATTTTTTTAATATAGCTCATCAATGATAGGATATCCCCGAAAAAAAATATGCCCATGACGCTCCCCCATCAAGCCCTTACTGATGCGGTATAAATCATGTGTCTCCGGCAACCAGTTATTACATTCTTAGCGGACACAGACACAGAGACATTTTGTTTTTATTAGTATAGATATATGATCTGTTCGGTCCTGGATTATACGTCGCAAATGAAAACAAACCTCTTCATTTACCAAGCTAAGAGCAATCAAAATATTAGGACCGATTAAAATGCTTTCGTCCTAGGGAGAAAACCTTTCTAATGTTATGAAGTGGTTACACATGCGTTAATGGATGGCTGCAGGATTTAATGCTCCATAATGAGGGAAGACTATCAGCGGGCTGGCGTGCTAAGCAATTATTCTGCTTTAAACGACATCCAGTAGAATTAGAGGTTTGAGGTTTCAAGGCAATGTTTCGATCCAACTGCATGGTCTCCGGGAAGTAAACTCGTCAATTGATAGCTGTCCAGGGAGGGACCATAAAACCATGGCCATAAGATCCTGGCTCTAGAATGGAATCCTGTAGCGTATTGGTTAGTGCGTTCACCTCACAAGCGAGAGGACCTGGATTCGATTCCCAGCCAGGGCGAAACGTTAGGCAAGCTTCCTTGCTCCGCGCGCCTCTATTTACCTAGCAGTAAGTAGGAACCTGGTTATTAGCCAATCAGCTGATCGCTTTTCCGGGGGGAATAATCCCTAAAAAGAAAATGTGGTCACTCAATCCACAACTGTTTGCGAGATACTGCTGTGCACAATTGGCTGCTGTGTTTCGCCCACAAAATATACTTTACAGTATATTCTGTAAAGCGCTTTGAGACGTCTCAAAGACGCGATAAGGCACTGTATCAGATGCAAGGATTATTATAATTGTTATTATCATTGTTATTATTATTATTAAAGGCACTGAGAGAACCTATCCACTTCCCTAGCACAATGACTAATGTTCTCCCTCATCAATGTACAGGATGTCCACACAGTCCAGTTAGCTCTTGTTACAAACCAGTGATATGAGACAACGGAGGAGCTGAAACAAGCCATCAGAGATGCATTTTATCTCCTCACTCCATCCACCTTACGGAAGATGTTGCACTGAACATGACGAAGCATCATTAGCTGCCACGAATATGATGGCACTCACTCACACATCGATCCTCTGGAGGTCTAAATGCAATTAAACACTCGTACTGAATACAATTAAACACTTAGTAATATTTTTACTTTTAATTAGAGATTACTATTACTTCTAAATGCAATTATCAGCATCTTCCACATGTTCCAATTGTTGGTCAGTGCACTGTAGGCAAAAATAAATGTGGGAGGTGACAGGATTTTGTGAACACCCTGCAGACATTGAAGCAAATCCTTCCATAAGAAAGGCTTGCATGGGATTTTGACCGTCAATAACAAGGGCTTTTCTGGCTTACTACAGTTTGTGATTGATGTCATCAGGCCTTGGCTTTATTACCTCTTGGGTAATGGTGACCTTTAATAATACAACATGAAACCGTGCAGAACGGCTGGAACAAAGGTGTTGGCTGGAGAGATATGAACCCGATCAGTACTGTGTGCTTTTTTCCGCTCTGGATAAATGAAAACCCCTTTGTATGTGCGCACAGATCGACTCTAGGGCTTACGAGGCCATGACTGCACACACCCTTGTATACTCCAGGCTGATGCCCCAGTGCAGGGCTGGGAGAGAGCTGATTGCTGCAGGTGTCATTCTTCCGTTGAGACGTTACACTGAGATCTCCCCTGTGCCTGTTCAGGTGGACGTTAAAGATCCCAAAGCACTATTGGAAAAGAGAAGGCAGTTTCTCTCTCCTGGCGCCCTGGCCAACAATCGATTCCCGCAGATAAAATTGAAGATATTTCGATTATTATTGTCTGTTTTTTGCTGCGGGAAGAGAGAAATCACTTGCCCGCACAGTGAGAGACATGTGGCTGACTGATTGGATTGAAGCTTTTATCACAGATGTGTGGAGCTGAGGCTGATGTTGAATAATGCAGTCAGGGCAAGCTGAACAGCTGGGCAGAAAGAGGATATTTCAGTCATAACCGTCTGTGTTTTTTTAAAAGTCTTTGCTGGATTTTTATCCACCGTAGGATTGCAACATGTGGATGCTAAACCACGCGAGCACTCTTTAAAAAAAAAATCAATAATCCTCGCATTTGGTACAGCGCCTTTCTCATCAGGAGGACTCAAAACGCTTCACTGGATTTACTGTAACGTGTTGTGACTGTGTGTTTCGTAGACAGCTAATTTGCACAAGGCAATGGCCTGCAAAAAGCCACCAGTGAATGAGCAATTTTATTGCTTTGTTTGGGATTTGTTGGCCAGGATATTAGGAGAAACTGCCTTTCTCCTTTTGAATAATACCATTGGATCTTTTCTGTCCACTTTAACAGGCATAATACTTGATACTACTACTATTAATAATAATCCTTGCATTTGATATAGCTCCTCATCACGTCGTTGAGATGTCTCAAAGCGCTTAACAGAATATACTATAAAGTGAATTGACTGTGTATTTTGTGGGCAAACATCCAACCTACTCACCTCCTGCACTTGGAAAAAAATATCCTAAGTGAAGGGCACTGGAAAATGCAAATTATCATCCTTGTTGTTGCTCTTATCTGATACCTATAATGTAACATTTACCCACACTCAGCAACAACTTGCATTTATATATCACCCATCACATGGGGTATTGTCTCAGAGCTTGACGCCACTCAACATCTCAGCGTTCTGGTCTGTGGGCACCGTGTAAAACCATTTAAAGAAGTTGCCGGAAGTTAAACAGGAACGGGGCGCAAGTTTACACTGCACCATAACACTAAGTATTCCAGGCGGTCCCTCCGTTTTGATGCCCACATGGGCCTCGAATCGGTACAAAACAAGTCACGACTGAAGATCACAATTTTTGTCTTTAATTGCAGGAAATTGTGCTTTATGAACGTGAAGATGTCTTGTCAACTTAGGGATAGACTGATTGATTAGGATGACTCCAAGGTCAAATCTCATCACTCTCCCCATCCAACCCTGTGTGGTGCTGTACACACAGACCGTCACTGCTCTTCAGGCAGCTTCAGGGATTTCACAGTCCCTGTTTCATTCTTTCCATTTGAGATATGATTACCGGTTTGTTTGCACAAACCATTGTTTCAGGTCCGCACCGTGAGCTCCTTCCCTGTTACAGTCATCTGTCACCAGCCAACAAGGCAACAAAACCACCCTGGTTGGAGGCAGCTGCTGAAATATACATGAGAGTGTCCTGGAGTGAGTCATCCAGAGATTTGGATGACTCACTCAAGCTCCGCCTAGGTAAGTATCTCTCCTTTCCTGTCCACCATCAGTCACAACCAGGAACTTGTCCTGGGCGGAATCAAAGCGCAAACGTACGTCCTACCAGTCTGAAGTATCAAAGGGAGAGTGAATTAATACCACTGGATCAATTTAAGACCTTCCTGTATTTTGTAGGCAAACAATATCCCACAAACAACCATTGAAGTAAATAAACCAATTTTTACTGGGGGAATTGTCAGCCAGACACCAGGAGAAACTTCCTTCTCTTTTCGAACAGTGTAGTAAGATCTTTAACATCCACCTGTGACTAGGCAGGTGGGAGTTCAGTTTAACGTCTTGTCTGAAGGATGGCACTTCCAACAATGCAGCACTCCCCCAACACTGCATTGGAGCGTCAGCCTAGATCAGGAGTTCAAAGTTCCGACGTGAGACTCGAAACCCACAATCTTCTGAATTGGAGGTAAGGCTGCCACCAACTGAGTCAGGCTGACATTACCTTAAGGCATTAATAATGACTGAGAAAGGTTCCGTTGGCACTTTCATTGCATTGCGTTGTTCAGAGAGCATTCCTTAGCAGTGTTGTCAGCTATAGGGAGTGGTTGTCATTTGCAGCTCAGCTACAAGCTGTTTTAACCCAAGTTGCATGTTTCTCTGTATGTTACTGGATAGCGATCGGGAATAGGAATCCTGGCTGACTTTCCTCTCTCATTTCTGGGCACTAAGGTATACCTCCACATAGGTCAAACCCACAACCCTCTGAGACAGTACTGCCCCTGGCATTTTCTTAACCCACTGAGGAATATGACTTATGCAATGTATGAGTTGCCTGAAACTTATCAATAATAAATAATAAATAATAGGGACTTGGACAGATGTACGAGGATACGATTTGTACAGATCAGACTAATGCGAGTTTTACTGTATGATTATTATTATTATTAGTGTTATTTTAGTCTCCAGATCGCAAAGTAAATGTAATCACAAGCAATTGCAGGCACAGAGCTGCGTGGGAGAAAAATGACTTTGAGAAGCTGCCGAGGTGTCACGTGGCTTGCCCGGGGTGGGCTGCTCTCTTGCCCAGCCGGTAGCGAGGGTGGCATGAATGGTTTCCGTGCCTGGAACCAGGGCTAGGGGCAGCTCGTTGCCTGGAGAAACGAGTCTCCCTCAGCCTCTACACGGAACCTCAACGCGACACAGGCCAAACCAGCCACTGTCACACTCTTCAAGGGACCAGCAGCAGACAGACAGGCAACCAGGAAGCAACAGTGCAGCGACATCTCGCAGCAAGTGCTGTGAGGAAATAATTACACGCTGCTTGAGACAGCTGAGACCGGAACAAAAAGGCAAGGGTTCAGACGGAGGGTAGTTTTGAAGGGTCTCTTTGACTCACGGTCTGTAGGGGAAAACTCATTAGAAGCTCGTCTGCAGCCTCACACATCAAAAAGAAAACTTCCGTTGACCCACATAGAGTGGAATTTCAAGCGCTCGCAATTAATTCCACCCTACATTGTGTTCTGCGTGCTATTAAACCACCAATTAATGATTAACACTCAATGGTGACAGGCTACTGCAGGGATTTGGGGAGTTCTATACGAGCTTTTAAACATGTCAAGGGTAAGACTCTGTCCATCAATGAAGTGCCACACCTGAGCAAGCAAGTACGTTCGACTCGGTCGTAAAAAATAATCTTTGGGTTTGATCCAGCGCCTTTCACGTCGGGAAGATGTCTCAAGGTGCTTCACGGGATTTATTGTAAAGTGGAAGCAATGTGACACCTCAGCCACTGCTCAGAGTAATTTTTGTCCACAGCTTTGTGTCTGCAGTGTTTGTGTTTAGATTCACTTTGTAATCTGGAGACCAAAATCACAATAATAACAATAACAATAATAAAAATAACAACAATAATAACACTAACACCAATAATAATAATAACAATAATAAAAATAACAACAATAATAACATTACTACCAATAATACAAATAATAACAATAATAACATTAACAACAATAATAACATTAACAGCAATAATAACAATACAAACAATAACGGTAGTAACAATTTAACAGTGACTGTATATTTTTAAGCCAATTTCTGTACCTCATTGTCCTTCAAGGTGTCATGAAGTGAACAACCAATTTTATCCGGGGGATTGTTGGCCAGGATGCCCGGGGAGAAACTCTCTTTTCTTTTTGAGTAAAGCTTTGAGGATCTTTAAGTTTTGATAAAATATTTTAATCCCAAATGCCCAGCCCTTTCGCCATCCGACTCCCTCACAACACACACCAAAAGCCTCAGATCAAATTTCGCTAAGTGTTGTGATAGTGACGGGTATTAGAAACTTTGGGCAAGTTTCCTTACTCCACAAGCCTCTGTTTGCCTAGCAGTACGTAGGAACCCGGTTGTTAGTCGATTGGCGGTTCGCTTTCCAGGGGTAATAATCCCTTCAAAAGAAATCAATCAATAATAATAATTTGGTCACTCAATCCACGACTCTTTGTGGGACACTGCTGTGTCCAATTGGCTGCCGCATTTCGCCCACAAAATACACAGTCACTACCCTTTACAATATATTCTGTGAAGCGCTTTGAGACGTCTCAACAGTGTGATAAGGCGCTAAATCAAATGCAAGGATTATTATGACTGTTCACTTAAAATCGTGATCTTTGTTTTAAGAAGTTCCAGCACCACTTTGAACCTAGAATATTTTGCCTTCTCCTCCCCTGCCCACACCGTAGCTGAGCTATCCCACCTGGCACAGTGCCAAAGGGAACGTGCGTCATGAGAGGTGGGAAGGGAGGGGTTTGGGGGGGATGGACGGATGTGTGCGTGCAGTATAAACCAAATAAGCTCCAAAACATGACGTTACATCAGCTTCACTCAGGACCTTGAATAAACATGTAGGGCAGTACTCACGCCCAATTATAGGGCCCTTTGGTGCAATTAAATATTCATTTAATCATTTTAAGTAATCAATAGTGTATTTGATTAGCAAAATAATTGGTTGCCTCAGCCCTAGATTAAATTTACAGAACCTGTGCGTCTAATCCCTTGAACTATAATTAGCTCTAACTAAAGATTCATGAGTTTAGTGGAGTTTCCGTGCACATTCTGTCCTGATGGACACAAAGCTGCACATCACTGGTTAGTCATATGCTTCTTTCACTTTCTACCTCTGTGATGATAATCCTTGCATTTGATATAGCGCCTTTCATCTCAGGCGGATGTCTCAAAGCGCTTCTCTGGATTTCACCTTAAAGTGTAGTGACTGTATAATTGTAGGCGAACACGGCAGCCAATTTGCGCACAGCAATGCCTCCAAAATAGCCATGAATTGAATGATGGATTTTATTTGGTGGGAGGATAATTGGCCATGATAGCGGGAGAAATGCCCTTCTCTTTTCAATTAGTGGTCATTAGGTCTTTAAAACGGTTTAACATCTCATTCGATGGACAGCAGCTTCAGCACTGCATTGGGGTGTCAGCCTCGACTGATACCCAATAATGTGCAGTTGGAATCCTTTGTGAATTCAGAGTGTGGATCACAACCCAAACCCTCAGGTGTAACACATAGTATTGTGGTTTGGCAGCTCTGATCTGTATGAACTTACATTGCTTTCATAAAGTGCATTTGCTAGGTGAGTGGAAATGTCAAAGTGTTTGTTTTTCTATTAATCTTTCTTCCCCTCTTCTGAAAGTTTAAATCCTATTTTACACTGACTGGGGTACAGTTCTGCTCTTTCAAGCCAGTTGTCAATGCTCGTGTGAGACTGTAGGAGTTGTAGGCAAGTCAGCTGTGAGGAGGCGGGGGAGGGGGGATGTGAGCGATGGGGTGAGGGTAAGGGGAAGGTTGTATCTCAGCTAAGTCCCATTCTGTCCTCACTCGAAGCATCTCTGAACAACGAGGGGAGAAATTCCAATAGAGTCTGGATATCCTTTGACTTTTTTTAGCATTTCAAAAGTGGTAAAATTGGGCAAATTGTTGATTTCAGCCTTAGCCTTGAAGCCAATTTTGCTGAAGTTCCTGAAAAGAAATTGACCAAATGAAAAATATTAACTCCATGTTTAAGAATTTGTCAAATTCTCAAAAGCTCCAAAAACAGAGTAAATATAGACCCTCTATTTATATAATAACATATATAATAATCCTTGCATGTGATGTAGCGCCTTATCACGTGTTTGAGACTTTCAAAGCGCTTCACAGAATATACTGTAAAGTGAATTGACTGTATATCTTGTGGGCGAAATGCAGCACCCAATTATGCACAGCAGTGTCCCACAAACAGTCGTGGATTGAATGACCAATTTATTATTATTATTTTGTTTTTAAGAAATTATTATCTCCGGAAAAGCAACCGCCAATCAACTAACAACCATTCCTACTTACTGCTAGGTAAACAGGCGTAAAGAGTAAGGAAACTTGCCCAACGTTTTGCCCTGCCGGGAATTGAACCCAGGTCTCTTGCTTGTGGGGCAAGCTCTAACCACTGCTCTAACTATTATATATAAAATAATAATCCTTGTTTTGATGTAGCGCCTTGTAACATCTTCGAATTGCCTCAAAGCACTTTACAGAATATACTGTAAAATGAATTGACTGTATTTTGTGGGAAAAACCAATATTTAGACCCTCATTCGTAAGAATAATAAAAATAATAATAGTTGTATTCGATATAACGCCATTCAAGATTGGGAGGTCAATCAAAATGCTTCACAATCATATTGTAAAGTGTAGTAACTGTAAGGTTTGTAGGCGAATGTAAATCCAGACGAATAGAGAGAAGCGTCGCTTAATCTAGCTAGAATTACACAATACCATTAGAGTCGGCACTAATCAAAGGAATTTAGTATCGGAGACTTGGTTGAAAGGTTAGCATTTGTGCTTCTGGTAATGTTCATAATTTTTTTTAAGAAATTGTCACCGGCTCTGGGGAAATCTGTTTAATCCAGTGAGTTTGAGGCTCTAATTAACTTCCAACCTGGTTTCCCCCCTTGTGTATACTTCATTATTTATAACTTTGCTTATTGAACTTACGAGGTAACGGACACATGTTCACGTCTGATTATAGGGAAGATCGGGGAAGTGGGAATGGTTGGGTAGCTCTTCCAAAGAGCTGGCTCAGGCACGTTGGGCCAAATGGCCTCCTTCTGTTCTATAATATTCTATGATCTGCCAGGCTGGTCGTCAGTACCACAAAGAACGAGAGGGAAGCAATGAACCTATTCTTTGGGATGAGGCGTTAAACCAAGGTGCCATCTGCCTGTGCAGGTGGATGTTAAAGATCCCATGGCACTGTTCGAAAAGAGAAGGGAATTTCTCTCTCCCGATGTCCAGCCCAACAATCCCTCAAATAAAACTGGTCAATTCCTCCATTGCTGTTTGTGGGACACTGCTGTGCGCAAACTGGCTACTGCGTTTTGCCCACAAAATACAGTCAATCCACTTTAAAGACGTTGTTGAGATGTTTCAAAGCGCATCACAGAGTATATGGTAAAGTGAATTGTCTTTCTGTTTTGTGGGTGAAACACAGCAGCCAATTGCACACAGCAGCGTCCCACAAACAGTCGTGGATTGAGTGACCAGAGCTTTTTTTGAGGGATTATTACAACAACTTGCATTTATATAGTGCCTTCGGAAAGTGATCCGCCAATCGACTAACAATCGGGTTCCTACTTACTGCAAGGTAATCAGAGACGTGCGGAGAAAGGAAACTTGCATAAGGTTTCGTCCCGCCCGGGAATTGAACCCAGGTCCTCTCGCTTCTGAGGCGAGCGTGCTAACCACTACGCTCTGGGACTCCACAGTGGTGGCGTGGGATCTTTAATGTGCAACTGAACAGGCAGGCAGAGCACCATTTTAATGTTGCGTCTGAAGGATGGCACCCCACACCAGTGAACTGGAGACAGTATAAATCGTTCGGTGTAGTCATTAGGATATTATTCAGCTTGTGCAAGGTAAGTGGGTGTGGGGCAGTGCTGAATTTTATTTTGCTGTGCTGCAATCCTGTAAATGTGCTAAATGACTAAATCAGGCCATCGGGCTTCAGTGCCTGATTAATGATGTCTTTTGTACGAAGGCTTGACAGGCTTCAGGGACTGAGTAAAATACTGCAGGGAACACCCCAACATCACTCAAAGCGAAATGAAAAAGAGCAGCATTAAACACTGTGGAAGTTTCCGATGAATAGCCCTTCATTTTCTATATCTGTAAACTTCAGGATTCATTTTAATTGCCCTGACGGATCGTATATTTCAGTCACAGAAGGCAGGTCTGCAACGCTTTGTTTGAGATACAACAGTCTTTTCAATTGTGTACTCGTCTTACTCCAAACGTTTTGCCATAAATCGGCTTTTCCACTGTTTCACCAGCTTTTGTGATGAAACATATCAGCCGCGGTTCAGTTGGCAGCCAGGATCAGAAAGCTCTGGGTCAAGCCTTAATCCGTTCTCCTGTTAAGGTGGTCTCGCCTGCTCGAAGTTAAAGATTCCTGTGGCACTATTCAAGAAGAGAAGGGACTTTCTCTCTCCCAGCGTCCTGGCCAACAATCCCCCTCGGATGAAATTCGTTGTTGCCTTAATGGCTGTTTGTGGGACACTGTGAGCGCTCTGAGACTCTTATCTTAAGTGAAGGGGGGGCTGCATAAATGCAAGTTGTTGTTGTTGCTTAATTTGGCTGCTACATTCACTACAAAATACACAGTCAGTACAGTACACAACAACAACAACAAAATTACATTTGTATACCCACAATCTTCTGACTCAAGGGCCAGAGTGTTACCAACTGAGCCAGGCTGACACACGGTATCCGCAAGGTGTAGAGACTATGTTTTAAAGGCATATACAGCCACCGATATGCACACAGGAATGCCCCACAAATCGGGGGGGGGGGGGGTTTGTTGGTCAGGACACCAATAGGCTGTCTCTGCAGCGCTCCCCCCAGCAGTGCGCTAGGGCATCAGCTGTGGTTTTATCTCTGAAATTGCAACTCCTAAAGACTTTGTGTAAATAGGATCTAAGAACAAGCTTGCATTCATGTAGTACCCCTGACACCTGACTCAGGTATTGAAGTACTAAAAGCGAGTCAGTCATGTAATATTATTGAAAACCAAAATGGTAACGGAACTTTTACGCCCACGTGCAGAGCTCTCCTCTGCCTTCAGTGAATGCCATTTTGAAAGCAGGTAAAATAAACCCTCCTCCCAGCTCCAAATCGGGTTTAGCATTGGAAGGGATTTCAGGTCATTTAATGCAAAATAAATACAAGGCATTAATCTGCGGACACGGAACAAAGCTATATTTAAAAAAATAACAGCATGCAGGGATTGCTGTTTGAGGGATTTGCAAAACAGTTGCGAAGGCTTTGATGAAATCACAATTTTGGTCACTCCTGACCTTTTCTCATTTAAGTTTGAATGAACTTTTTAGTGGGTTATTTTTTTTGCCAGGAAGGGTGGTAGAGACCAGGATATTGGGCTCATTTAAAAAAGGTTGATGCTGTGATGGGGGTGGGGGGGGTAAGGTGTTCTGTAGGGATGACATCAGATGGGCTGAAGAGCCTTCTTTATCAGAACCGAACCAATCTTGTGATTGCTTTTTTAAAACATCCCTGAATTCTGCTCCTCCTAATAATAATCCTTGCATTTGACATCGAGCCTTATCACATTGTTGAGACGTCTCAAAGAACTACACAGAATATATTGTAAAGTGGATTGACTATGTATTTTGTAGGTGCAGCGAATTGCACACATCACTGACCAAAACAGTCGTGGATTAATTGACAAAATTTGTTTTTGAGGGATTATTATTCCCGGAAATCGATCCGCCAATCGAGTAATAACCAAGTTCTACTTACTGCTAGATAAACAGAGGCATGTGGAGCGAGGAAACTTGCTAAAGGATTCACCCCGCCAGGAATCGAACCCAGGTTCTCTCGCTTGTGAGGGGTCTTCTACTTGTGTTCCTATTTCTCTGGCCTCTATTTTTGGAGGTGGAAAGCCTAAATGAGGAAAAGCACTTGAAAATTCCCCTCGGACCTCCACAGGCAATCAAGCCAGGTTCCGCAAGAGTAATTCTAATCATTTACCACAGCATTTACTCTAAGATGCATTGGGACTTCATCAGAATCCCCTGGCCCCAGTGCTCCACTCCTTACTTATAGCTGCCCCAGTCAGCCTGACCTGACACATTCTCATCTGCACAAGAGGTGATTTACGTGTCTCAGGCTTTCTGCTGTCACACGTGCAAGACACTAATTGAAAGGAGCCCTCATGTCATTCGAAGTGAGTTATGAGTGAACTAACGGCTCTCTGTCTTTTTGCTGTATGGGAGAAAGCCACCACTTACTAAGTGCTGTATGGACAAGTGTATTTTGAGCTTCAAGCCAGACATGATACACTGCCTTTCCTCCTATCACGCCAACTTTCTTCCTGCTCCACTGACACCCCATCCCCCAGAGTTTCAAGTTTGAGATCCTCTTCCTTACCTTTAAATCCTGCAACAATTTTGCCCCACCTTATTTTTGCGACCTCCTCAAATCCTACCAACCCATCCAATCCCTCTGCTCAGCGAGCACCGGCCTGCTTCTCCCCCTTCCCCCGAATCATGAGGGGTTGGGCTTTCAAGGTAACTACACCCCCCCCACCTCCCAAATCTCTAGAATTCCAACCCGCAGTCCCTAAAACTAACGCCTTCCCTCGCCTCCTTTAAGCTCCATCTCAAGACCGTGCTAACAGCCACCTTTACCCTTTCACTCCCTTCAAGCCCTCCCTCTCCCCATACACACATACTCAGCCGCCACCCACATTTCAGGTGCAAATTGTGGACTGTCCATCCACTTGGAATGGCCTCCTGACGTAAAAAGTGCTATATAAATGCCTTAAAATCAGAGCCCCGACAATTGGAACTAAAGTCAGGAATCATTTCTTCACGCAGAGGGCTGTAAAAATATGGAACTCTCTGCCCCAGAAAGCTGTAGATGTGCTATCTCTCTCTTAAAAATCGAGAGGGATGTTTAAAAGAGAGGTAGAGAGAGAGTTAGGTAAGAGAGGTATTAAGAGATATGGCAAAAGGGTGGAGCATTGGAATGAAAATATCTGCTAAGATCTGATAACTAGTGGAACAGGCTCGATGGGCTGAATGGCCTCCTCCTGTTCCTGTATTGCTATATAAATACAAGAATGGGAATCAAAGAGGAAGTATTTTCTGTGCCTGAGGATTTCAAACACTTTCCTTAATCTTTTGATGCGTGTAATGTTCTTTCTGTTGTACAGTATGTTTCCACATTACACAGCAGAAAGCTCCTTCTGCATGCATTCGGTAGTCTGGCCACATGATGGCTGTGTGTGCAGTAATTGATCAGTTATGCCTGATGATTGGCTTCCCCGGGGGTGACGAAAATCCATAACCATATAGATTAGCGGAGCACTTCCAGTTATAACCCAATTACCCCAATCTGACACAGCGTGTGCTGTATTACCGGTTTCAGCAGGTGTCAGCCTGACTCAGTTCGTAGCGCTCTCGCCTTCGAGTCCAAAGATTGTGGGTTCATTGTGCTCATATTCCATGTTGACACTCTAGTGCAGTGCAGTGCTGGAGGGTGCTAAGCATTGACCAAGGTACCGTCCTTCAGCTGAGACGTTAAGCTGGAAAGGGCTAGGTGTGGGGACTAAATATTATAAGTTAAAGATCCCATTTGAAGTATTTGAAAAGCAAAGGGAGTTCCTCTGTGTGTCCTGGCCAATAATTCCCCCATATTGAAAAAAATTGGGCGTTCGTTTTATGGCTGTTTGTGGGACATTGATATGTGCATAATATATGAACAATAACATAGATTAACAAAGCTCTGGTGGATATCAATTATTCCACGCACCCACTGAGGCACAGTTGGATTTCATTATTGGCCTAATCTTTCATAGCTGGGGAATTTGGAATTAAACATTTTTAATCTTATTAATGAACGGGTCAAACAATGGCGGAAGAGTAACATTAAACCGATTGGACGTTCTCTACCTCCATTTCCCCCATTATATTACACCCCAGGAACTAGGTATCATACTTCCAGGTACACAACACTGCATTGCAAACTCACTTTCAATTTTAGTTTGTCTAATCCTATCGCAAAATCATGGAGCAGTTTAATACAGGCCTGAAGTGTGTTAAATTTCCAGATGTTCACTGATACAGATGTTTGAGGTAATATGCAATGAAAGGTTTCCCCAAGTCCCCAATGTCGATTCCAGTTGGAATTATTGAGCGAGGTTCCTCAGCTTCAAGCTCTGACAACATCAAGTGCTCTGAAACTCTAGTTACGCAAAGGGTGCTGTATAAATGCAAGTTATTCCTTTTGTTGTTGCTGCAAAGATGAGATCTAAAGAAGGACCAGCTAGGTCACCGCTCTTCAGCCCTTAACAGAGAGATAGATAGATCTCAACCATTTCACAACAAATCCCTTTATTATGTCCACTGGGATTGGTATTATCCACTCGTATACTACAGCCATAACAACAACAACAAAAATTATTATATTTGTATAGCGCCTTTCACTTTGGGAGGACGTCCCAAGGCGCTGGACAGTCAGAATTACGGACCTGAGCTGAGGGTCGGGGTGGGGGAGGGTGGAGGGCAGGGGGGGAAGCAGGGAGATCGAAACAACAGCTTGCATTTACGTAGCACCCTCACCCAGGGTAGTGTCTCAAAACGCTTAGGACTTAAGCTTTTGGAGAACCCGACGCAATAGTAAAAGACCCTCATTGAAAGACCCTCTTAGGTTTATTAGAAATATTTTTTATATATAGTCTGTCCAATTATTTTGCTGAATTTTCTCTCTATTGGATCTCTGTACCTGGTTCCTGACATCCATTGACCTCCAGAGGCCCAGTTTTACAGGGTGTCACAGCATGAACCTGACCTCTCTTCGTTGCCACACAGATGTACAACCACTAGAAGATGTTGAAGAGAGACCAGGAACCTTACACCATTGCAGGAAACTATCTATCTATCTATCTATCTATCTATCTATCTATCTATCTATCTATCTATCTATCTATCTATCTATCTATCTATCTATCTATCTATCTATCTATCTATCTATCTATCTATCTACCTCCCTCCCTCCCTCCCCTCCCCTCCTACCTACCCTCCCCTCCTACCTCCCTCCTACCTCCCTCCCCTCCCTCCCCTCCCCTCCCCTCCCTCCCCTACCTTCCTCCCCTCCCTCCCCTACCTCCTCCCTCCCTTCCTACCTACCTACCTACCTCCCTCCCTCCCTACCTCCTCCCTACCTACCTTCCTCCTCCCTCCCCTCCCTACCTCCCTTCCTCCTACCCTACCTACCTACCTACCTACCTACCTACCTACCTACCTATCTATCACTGAGGCTCTCCATGTCAACAGTTTTATACGGACCAATATACCATCAGCGGATTCTTTGCTACTTTTCGTTATTATACAATCCTAAGGGCTTGACTGTTTAGAAACCATTATGCTCCAATGATAAGTGCTTTGAGACATCCCGACATGATATCTCCACTATGAAGGCACTATATCAAATGCCAAGGAATATTATTATTAATCTCCCCTTTTTCTTATACTATACATTATACCGTACTAACAATGCTAGTGCTATATCAGAAGCAATTTATTATCATACAAAATACACAGAACTGCGTTCTGTGAAGTACTTTGAGACGTCTCAACCACAGGATTGGAGTTGAGGTACAGATCAGCCACGCTCCAATAGAATGGCAGAACAGGCTCGAGGGGCTGAATGGCCTATGTGCCTATGACAATATGTAAACAGGAAGAATTATTATCATCATCTTTTGATGCTTGATTCATTGCTTCTGTTGCAGTATTTTGTGAGGAACAGGTAAATGGATGTGCAAGTCAGAAATGTGTGGACAGTATCCAGTAACCTGCTGTTATCTCCCTCTCTCCCTCTCTCTCCAGTACAAGCAAGTGGAACAGTACATGTCCTTTCACAAACTTCCAGGCGAAATGAGGCAGCGAATCCATGATTACTATGAACACCGATACCAAGGCAAGATGTTCGACGAGGAGAGCATATTGGGGGAGCTGAGCGAGCCGCTGCGGGAGGTAAGTCAATAGGGTCACTACCCTACACGAGGGGCTCAATGTAAATGCAGGTTATTGTTGTCAATGCACTGGAGCTCTGCGGTGACTAAAGTGGTGGTTCTGAACTCACCTCCCAATCACAGAGCAACGTTTTATCTGCACAAGGCATATTTTTNGCTGTATTTCATTACAGGAATCTCATCCAGCCCATTGGACCTCCACTCCTGAAGTAAATCCGGTTGCTGCAGAGTTCCCGTGGGCCTTACTTTTGGTTTTAGCGGATGATTTCCTATTGTCATGATCCAGATACCCAATTATGGAATCCTATTCAGAATTATTTTTNGAGCGTTCGGTGGGAACTGACCCATGTGGAAACCCATCACCACGCTTAAAACATCTCCAAACCAAATCTACTGAGAGTTCCACCTACACATGGGACTCTAAGATAGATGAATGCGGAGCTATCAACTTATTATGTGTTTTAGGATCAATTTGGTACAATGCAATGTGATATTTTTGGTGAAAGTCACTTGAAGTGAAACGCAAAGCAAACTTTCCCAATGGATTAGACCGACCCTTTTGTTGATTATCCAGTTGATTAACAGTGCTTCACGCTGAAGGAGGAATTAGTTTGGAGCGCGTGATTGGATTTATTCAGGAGCCAAGGATAATAACAGGTGTCCTTAGTCCGAGGTGACTCAATCCCAATTCAGCCAAGCGGACTGGTAACTGCTTCAACTCATTAGCCCCGATGATATCTTCAGTGCTACCTTAGGTAACCTGCCCTCCCCTGCTGCTAAGGCTCCCAGTCAGCTGTGCTTTAAGATGTCTCTGCAGGACTTATAAAAGTGTATATCAATTTGAATGATATACATTTAGTGCTGTGGCACTCTACCCTGCATGAAGGGTGCTACATAAATGCATGTTGTTGGACCTCTCCGCCGCTTTCGACACAGTCGATCACGCCATCCTCCTCCACCGCCTTTCCTCTGTCATCCACCTCAGTGGGACCGCACTCGCCTGGTTCGAGTTCTATCTTACAAACCGCCAGCAATACATCTGCACAAACGGCTTCTCCTCCCGCTCTCACCTGGTTATCTGCCATGAGCCATGGGGCCTTCTTTATCCAAACCAATCTTGTGAGATGTCCCCCTGATGTGAAAGGGCTGTGAAAGTAACTTGTTGTTGGAACATATGTACTCAAAGGAGAGGAAGTGTAATTTTCAAAGGTATCCTGATGGAGGGAACTGCATCTCTGTAATGAGGTAAATGCTTGCAGATCCCCACGTGATGAGTTCCTGATCTTGTCGTGCTAAACACGAGGCTAGGAGGTCCAGTTCAGAGAAAGAGGTCAGGAGATAATCAACAGATCAGCCACTCTGGGCTACTCTCACCCACAAAATCACAGAAGATCTCAAGATTGGTTTGGATAAAGAAGGCCCTTCGGCCCATCCGATCTCATCTTTCCAGAGCACCCACTTACCACACATAAAGCTGTTTTTTTTTTTCCTGGCCTCTACCACCTTTCCTTGCTACCTGTTCTAATTGTTGATTAGATTATAGTGTTGGTTTGTTTATAATATCAATGGGTTATGGAACTCTCACCTCTTGTTGAATCAACCGGTTGATAATTATGGGCTATCTTCCAAACAAATGCCCAGTCTATATCCATCGTTATTTCTGAGCTCACACTGAAGGTTGATAGTATGACGGAGGCAGGGAGAGAAAGGGAAAGAGAGAGAGAGAGAGATGAAAAACAGTTCGGCGGAGTTACACTGATTGGTAATTGACAAGAGCGGAAGCTACACTCAGTCGATACAGTCATTAACCCAGAGTGGGTCCACAATTTTTAATCATTGTAACAGCTCCTTGTGTTGTCACAAGTAATAATTATACAGCTCCCCTGAAGGTATCATTGGCAAACAACGTTTACACAAAAGTAGATAGCGATTTGGTGCAGTGAATTAGCACACTGTCCTTTCCTCTCTGGCATTTAATCCAGCCGAGAATCATCAGAAGGAAGTGTCCTGAAACGCCAGTTTGAAGATAGATAGTAAAATGAGTCAGGACTGTGTCCTTTGCAGTCGCCCTGCAACTCTGCTGGACAATTTTTCCAAATAAATGGGTGTGTAATTGCTATTAATCAGAAGCCTCAGAGATATTACAAATAAGAGCTGGAGTACGTAATGGAAGTGTCACACAAGCTGATGAAGCAGTATAACACGGGCAAGTAAACATTCTCTCTCCTGTGCCTCAAACATTGTCCACAGAAATCTCAACAGAGGTACTGAGATCAAAAAGCACAGAATTTCCCAAAGCTGGTAATGGTCAGCATCCTGTCGGGCAGTGGTTAGTGGCTCGCCTTGCAAGCGAGAGGACCTGGATTCGATTCCTGACTGTAGCAAAAACGCAGGAAAGTTTAACTTACTCCACACCTCTGTTTACCTAGCAGTAAGTGGAAACCCAGTTGATAGTCGGTGGGTGGATTACTTTCCAGGGTTAGTAATCTCTCAAAAAAAATCATGATTGCTTGTGGGACACTGGTGTGTACAATTGGCTGCCACGTTTCGCCCATAAAGTACACAGTCAATTCACTTTATAATATATTCACGTCTCAATGGCGTGATGAGGTGCTATATCAAATGCAAGGATTATTTTTTTATTTTAACAGGGGCAGAAACTTCAATAATTGTTCAATAAATGTTTAAGCTGGTGGTAACAGTCAGAGATGCACAACTGCCCAACTCCCACTCCCATGCCCTGCATCCCCTCCCCACACTCTACCAGGAGCTGAGTGGGATGATTCCCTACCCCCAGTGACTGGTCAATGTAATAATAAATAAATAATTCTTGTATTTGATATAGCGCCTTATCACGTCTTCGAGACGTCTCTTAGTGCTTCACAGAATATACTGTAAAGTGAATTGACTGCATATTTTGTGGGTGAATACATCTCTATGTATCTACATAATGATTCAAACCGACACTCTCTTGCTTTGCAGGAAATAATCAACTTTAACTGCCGTAAACTGGTGGCGTCCATGCCTCTGTTTGCCAACGCAGACCCCAACTTTGTCACGTCCATGTTGACCAAGCTACGCTTCGAGGTGTTCCAGCCTGGAGATTATATCATTCGCGAGGGGACAGTGGGGAAGAAGATGTACTTCATCCAGCATGGTGTTGTCAGTGTCCTCACAAAGGGCAACAAGGAGACAAAGCTCTCCGACGGTTCCTACTTTGGAGGTAAGAAGCTCTCGGCTGCTTCACTTACGATAAGCAGATCGTTTTCCGAGGGTAATAATAATCCCTTTTAAAAAAAAACGAATGAATAATTTCATCACTGAATCCGCAACTGTTTGTGGGACACTGCTGTCCACAATTGGCTGTCATGTTTCGCCCACAAAAGATAGTTAATTCGCTTTACAGTTAATATTCTTTGAAGCACTTTGAGATGTCTCAGCGAGGTGTAATGGTGCTATATTCAAATACGAGGATAGTTATCTAATTATTTTTATAACCCTTGCATTTGATATTGTGCATGATCAAGTCATCGAGACACCTCAAAGTGCTTCACAGGATTTTACCATTCAGTGCAGTGACTGTGTATTTTGTAGGCGAATGTAATGTCTCTCAGCAGTGTCTCACAAACAGACATGAAGTCAGTAGCCAATTTCAGCTGGGGAGATCGTGGGCTAGGACACTGGGAAAAACTCCCTTGTTGAATAGTGGCACGGGATCCTCAAAGTCCACCTGAACCAACACAGAAGGGGCCTTGGTTTAATGTCTCATCCGAAAGATGGCACCTCAGACAAATGCAGCACTTCCCCCATACGGCACTGGAGTCAGCCCACATCTTGAGTTCAAAGTCCTGATGTGGGGCTTGAACTCACAGCCTTCCGAGGAGAGAGTGCTATCAATTGTAATTAGCAAATTAAATCAGTTCTGAAACTTCATATACCTTTGCGTGCCTTTTGTATCTTTTTACCTCCCAGTGGATTTGAAGAGTACTCAGGCCATGTGGCTAACTGAGGCAGATTGATTGAACAATGAGACATTCCATGCCTTCAGTCAAACTATCTGTCCTCACATGAAGGCTAAAGTGTGACAGATATTCATGACTGCAATTCAAGTACTTACTACAGGCTTCGTTTTTGTTAAAGGGAAGACTGGATCAATGTGCACTTAAGTCATAAAGCGGATTCACGTCCAGCCCTGACCCCAGACACACTCCAGCCCTGACCCCAGACACACTCCAGCCCTGACCCCAGACACACTCCAGCCCTGACCCCAGACACGCCAGCCCTGACCCCAGACACACTCCAGCCCTGACCCCCAGACACACTCCAGCCCTGACCCCAGACACACTAGCCTCACCCAGACACACTCAGCCCTGACCCCAGACACACTCCAGCCCTGACCCCAGACACACTCCAGCCCTGACCCCAGACACACTCCAGCCCTGACCCCAGACACACTCCAGCCCTGACCCCAGACACACTCCAGCCCTGACCCCAGACACACTCCAGCCCTGACCCCAGACACACGCCAGCCCTGACCCCAGACACACTCCAGCCCTGACCCCAGACACACGCCAGCCCTGACCCCAGACACACTCCAGCCCTGACCCCAGACACACGCCAGCCCTGACCCCAGACACACGCCAGCCCTGACCCCAGACACACTCCAGCCCTGACCCCAGACACACTCCAGCCCTGACCCCAGACACACTCCAGCCCTGACCCCAGACACACTCCAGCCCTGACCCCAGACACACTCCAGCCCTGACCCCAGACACACTCCAGCCCTGACCCCAGACACACTCCAGCCCTGACCCCAGACACACTCCAGCCCTGACCCCAGACACACTCCAGCCCTGACCCCAGACACACTCCAGCCCTGACCCCAGACACACTCCAGCCCTGACCCCAGACACACTCCAGCCCTGACCCCAGACACACTCCAGCCCTGACCCCAGACCTCCAGCCCTGACCCCAAACACACTCCAGCCCTGACCCCAGACACACTCCAGCCCTGACCCCAGACACACTCCAGCCCTGACCCCAGACACACGCCAGCCCTGACACCAGACACACGCCAGCCCTGACCCCAGAAACACGCCAGCCCTGACCCCAGACACACTCCAGCCCTGACCCCAGACACACTCCAGCCCTGACCCCAGACACACGCCAGCCCTGACCCCAGACACACTCCAGCCCTGACCCCAGAAACACGCCAGCCCTGACCCCAGACACACGCCAGCCCTGACCCCAGACACACTCCAGCCCTGACCCCAGACACACTCCAGCCCTGACCCCAGACACACTCCAGCCCTGACCCCAGACACACTCCAGCCCTGACCCCAGACACACGCCAGCCCTGACCCCAGACACACGCCAGCCCTGACCCCAGACACACTCCAGCCCTGACCCCAGACACACTCCAGCCCTGACCCCAGACACACTCCAGCCCTGACCCCAGACACACTCCAGCCCTGACCCCAGACACACCCAGCCCTGACCCCAGACACACTCCAGCCCTGACCCCAGACACACTCCAGCCCTGACCCCAGACACACTCCAGCCCTGACCCCAGACACACTCCAGCCCTGACCCCAGACACACTCCAGCCCTGACCCCAGACACACTCCAGCCCTGACCCCAGACACACGCCAGCCCTGACCCCAGACACACTCCAGCCCTGACCCCAGACACACTCCAGCCCTGACTCCAGACACACTCCAGCCCTGACTCCAGATACACTCCCGATTCCACCCACAACTTTCATGCCCTATCACCCCCAATCTCTGTGATCTTCTCCTACCTCACTTCTCTGCTCCCCCCCAGCCCGCACCTGGATAACTGATAACATCCCCAGTTCACCTCTGTGCCATCATCCGTGGCCTTTAGATTCTACACCCTTGATTCTACACTTCTAGAACTCCCTCTCTCTACTCCTCCGCCTCACCTACTATCTGTCTGTAAACCCCACCTAAAAAAATGACCTCTTCAACAGTGTTGCTGGTCATCTCCTCCCCCTTTCTCCCTTGCTTGGGATCCTACCTAACTTTGTGAAGGTCTCTGATACATCATTCCTGCATGACGGAGAAAGGATAAAACAAACAAAAAAAACAAGAACCAAGGCTATGTTTTAGCAAATCAAGAGTCAACGTTTGAGATCTACATTTCCTTTTGGATATTCATATGAAACAAGAGAAAGTTTTTTGGTTTTACTACTCCTTTCAGCCAAATGGAGCATGTCATTGTCGGCACAGAAGGAGAGAGAAAAAGTGCATAGGGTCAGCAACAGTGCTAAAGCTTTGTTGCAGATTTGGAAGCCAGTGTTGACTTGATGGAGTTTTCAACTAATTAAAGCAGCTTAATTCATCAGTGATGGCTGTGTGAAAGCAATTCATTCTCAATCTGCTATAGGTAGCAATAGCTTAACCACAGAGTCTCAGTCAGCATCTTTCAGATGTCTCTGCACAGCAGGGAGAGAAAGCACAGCTGAGTCCTTACAAACACACAGCTCGTTTGCCAAGGAATGACGTGCTCAAATCTGGAATCCTACAAATTGCAGGTTAAGAGAGCCAATCGGCAAATCTTAGCCCATTTCATGAATTATTCTTTTCAGTGGTTTAGTGTAGTGAAGGAAAGAAGACATGTAGTTTGACACAGATGCGATGACATTTTCAAACGGCTTCTCCAGGTGAAAGTTGACTGTGGATTGAGCTGACTTTAGTTGACATTAGATGAGCATTAAAAAGCAGATAAGTGGAGAACATGGGATTAGGATTGTCTAAAATGGAAATGAAAAGGACAATGTTTTTCATCACGTTAGAGGAATGAGCTATGCGCTTAGACAAGTTAAGGCTCTTCAGTCTTGGGAGACGACATTTCAGAGGCGACCTCATAAAAGAGTAGAGCATTTTAAATAGGATTGAAAAAATTCTGAAATTGATTTTAGGATGTAATAAGATAGTAGAACAAGATGACACAGGTGTAGCGCTGCAATGGACAATTTCAGGACAGACACTAGGAAGTTCTTTTTTACTCAGAGGCTAATTAATGGGGGGAATGGCAGGATGGGTGTTCTGGAGAGTTGAGATCAGATGGACCGAAGGGTCTTCTTTATCCGAACCGTTCTTGTGATCTTGTGAAAAAGTGAAATGCAAAGGAAGTGGGAATGCAAAGTTCAGATATTGTTTTACACAGAGAGTTCTTGGGATCCTGCAGCCTCTTGGGACGTCCTCCCGACGTGAAAGGCGCTATACAAATGTAATTTTGTTGTTGCTGTTCTTGGGACACACAATGCCCTGCCTCCATTGACACAGAATCCACATTAGCTTTTCAGAGGGAATTATAATATCCTTACATTTGGTTTAACGCCATTCATGTCGAGCGCATGTCTCAAAGCGCTTTATAGGATATACAGTAAAGTGGAGCGATCATGTGTTTGTGGGCCAATTTGTGCTTGAGAACCCCATGCTGAAGGAAACAAGGATATTTGCAGACTAAAGTCAGGGAGTACTCAATAGTTATGTGCTGCTGGGGCTGGGAAGAAGGGATTGGTTTCACGTGGTTAAAGTAATTGATAGGAATCAGAGGATAGCATGTCTTTGCATTGCATTCCCCCCACACCCTCCCTCCCACGGTGGGGATAGAAAGAGATGTGCTGCATTGTTGGAGGTGCCGTCCTTCAGATGAAATGTTAAACCGAGGCTCCATCTATCTCACTAAGGTGGATCTTAAAGATCCCATGGCATTATCTGAAAAAAGAAGAGAGTTTCTCTCGGTGCCCTGGCCAACAAGCCCCCGGATAAAATTGGTGGTTCATTTCATTGTTGTTGGTGGAACATTACTGTGTGCAATTGGCTGCTGTGTTCATCTACAAATACACAGTCACTCCACTCTATAGTAAATTACGTGAAGCGCTTTGAGACAATTTGACGACGTGATAAGGCGCTCTATTGAAACAACAACAACATTGCATTTATAGAGCGCCTTTCACGTCAGGAGGACATTCCAAAGCGCTGAACAGTCAGATTTCGTGGTCTGAGCATGGGGGAGGGGTGGTGTAGAGGTGAGGGAAGGTGGAGAGATGGGAGGGAGACCAAAGGCACCGTCGAAGGGCCTTGAAGGATGTAAGGGAGGAAGCGAGGCGAAGGGACCGTGGAATGGAGTTCCAGAGTGTGGGGGCAGAGAGGTTGGAAGCCCGGCCACCGATGGTAGGGCGGGAGACATGGAGCAGGCCCGGAACCTGATGAGCGGAGAGAGCGGGCAGGTTGGTAGGGAGTCAAGCAAACAAAGGGTTATTATGATTATGGTATTGATTGATAAACCAAGGCATGTGTACATACTGTTGTCCACCACAGAAACACGAGTTTACATGGTGGTTCACTTTTTTTTAATGTTTACCGTAGTTTTGTTTGTCTCCTGCACTCCGCAGAAATCTGTTTGCTGACCAGGGGACGTCGCACGGCGAGTGTTCGGGCGGACACTTACTGCCGTCTCTACTCCCTGTCTGTGGACCATTTCAACGAGGTGCTGGAGGAGTATCCCATGATGAGACGTGCCTTTGAAACCGTGGCCCTCGACAGACTCGACAGGATAGGTACAGACGCTTTCTCTACTTGCTTGATGTTGGCGGTTTTTTTTTCGGTCAGCACTTATGGAAAGCCATCATCGTGCTTAAGAGTATCCTGACCAAATTGAGAATTCCATTGCATCCCACCTACACATGGGAATCCCAGCGATGGATTGTTGGAATGGAATGCACTCTCTCCCTGGAGGGACCCATCCTGCTTACCTAATTACGTTTCTTTCCCCCCTTCACTCCACACCAGCCTCGGCTCCCTGACTTTGCTGCCACAAACCCTTAAGCAGTACTGGTGAGAAACTGACTTCACTCAAGGTCCCCGTAATCAGTGAGCCTTCCCGTCAGGACGGTTTTTACAAAAGCATTTTGCATTCCCTCTGTCACATTTAATTTCAAATAAATTCCGCAGCATTCTGAATTATGCCCTCTTGAGGTGATTGATGTTGGCAGGATTCGGGGAAAGCGTAAAACAAAACACAATGTCAAGTAGAGTACCTCCCACGTTGAGACTTTGAACTCATCTAAGCTAGGCTGATGCTCCAGTGCAGTGCTTTGTTGGGGGAGCCCCTCATTGCCAGAAGTAACGTTCTTCTGTTGAGATGTTAAACCGAGGTCTCGACTGCCTGTTAGGGTGGACTTCGTAGATCCCAACACACTAGTTAAAACGGAGTCTCTTTCTCTCCTTGAGTCCTGGCCAACAATCCACCAGCTAAAATTGGTGTTTGTGGGACATTCCACCACTTCATGGCTGTTTGTGGGACATTGCTGTGTGCAAATTGTCTTCAGCGTTTGCCTACAAAAAACACACACACAGTTACTACACTTTACGGTACAATCCTGTGAAGACGTCCTCCCGATGTGAAAGGCACTATATTAAATTCAAGGATTATTATTCATGTGCGACACTAAAGAGAATAGAGAAAAGTAACAGTTTGGGATATACCAAAATAGCAATTTAACGTCTCATCTGAAGGACGGCACCTCCGATAATGCAGTGCTCCCCCAGCACTTCACTGGAGCGTAGCCTAAACTGTGTGAGCCCTAACAGTAGTAAATGACAACAGCCAAAGTACAGGCAGATCGTCAGCCTTCCTGAAGCTCCCCAACGAGATAATGACACCATTTCACACTTAACTGTTAGTCACAACATTTCCAGTTGTTGGTTAAGTTGATTCCGTAAGTATTCACAGAAATAAGCTCTCATGAAATAGATCGGTAGATATTCCCTACAGATTTTCTTTTCATTGGAGGTCTTCCAGTTGTGAAAGATTCATGTCAAATTTCCTGCAGCAATGAGGATAAATGGTCCTTGTCTACGGCAGGCCAGAACCCTTCAGAATGATGAGACTAAAAGTAACATCTCCTGTGACTGCAGTCTAGTCAATTGGAAAGTTGCTTGTGACTGAAGAAGGTCTCGCGAAAGAAGAGTTGGCAAATTAGAATCTAATTATCAGAGTGCAGCAAATGATCCGTAAAACAGGCAATCCTGAGGACAAAGTAGTTTGAGAACAAACGCTGAACTTCTAAACCAACTTGTGTGATGCAATTTAGCCAAGATAGGCACTGCTCAGTGAACAGCATTCCAGTTGGCACTGGAATTCCTGTTTCTACAAACTCCAGTGCCAGCCTGGCTCAGTTGGTAGCAAACTTGTCTCTGAGTCACAAGGTTTTTGGTTCAAAATCCTCACTTTGGGACAATGAGCTCATAGCCTAGGTTGATACTGCAATGCAGTGATGGGCGAGTTCTGCATTGATGGAGATGCTGTCCTTAAGATGAGACTTTAAACTGAGATCCTGTCTCAGTTATAGACATTAAACTGAGGTTTCCTCTTTCCTCTATAGCGCTTTCATGTCTAGAGGATTTCCAAGGCCTTGGGACGTCCTCCCGATGTGAAAGGCGCTGTACAATTTGTTGTTGTTGTTGTTTGCTTGTTCAGGTGGACGTTAAAGATCTTATGGCAATGCTCGAAAACAGACGGGAGTTTCTCCTGGTGTTTTGGTCAACAATCCCCCATTCACCTCTTGGATGTTTGTAGGACACTGCAGTGCGTAAGTTGGTGATGCATGGGTTCACCTACAAAATACACAGTCACTACAGTTTGCAGCACTTTGAGACGTCCTCCAGACATGAAAGGCAAATGCAAGGATTTTTTCTATTATGATTATTATTATTAGCATCATGAGTTTATGGAGGAGTTCTGCAGCTGTCTTTCACACTGTGATCCCCTGCCTTGCAAACGCAACATATTTAGCAAGGATAGCCTACTTTCCTAACATTTCTTCCCAGTGACAGTCAGCTTATAGCTGGTTCAGCTCGTTAGATAAGTAAGCTCGCCAACATTGCAGCCAATGTGACATTGCCAGTCCCCAGTACTACAGCCGCTGCAATGATAAAACAGAAAGCACCAGAAGGAGCTCTTATCCTTCCCGATTATGTCACCTCCCGACCTGAAGGTGGCGAGGAGAGGACTTCAAATTACATTTAATTATGAGAAAGAAAAGTCTCGGGGGCAAAGAAATCACATCTGTTGAAAGTTGCTGGATGTTCAGGTGAATTATATGTATTTCTCTTGAGAATAAGAAATGTGGGGCGAAATTCCTCAGTGCATAAGCCAACTTGACCCATAGTGATAATGGCTTTTTTTTCTTGAGTTCTTCCTATGTAACCCATTCTTATTAGTAAACTAATCTCCGTCTTTCCAAGCAAAACTCGTACACTTTGACTGCAATTGTGCCAGCCTGAGCTCAGTCGATAGGTAGTGCACTCATCTCGAAGTCAGACGGCTGGGGGTCAGACCCCACATGTGGACTTGGAATTCAGAGTCTAGGGAGACACTTCAGAAGTTATGGCAAGGTGGAGTCACTGGGTATTTGTAGGCAATCGCAGTAGCCAATTTGTACATTGCAATAACACAGAAACAGCCTATGCTTAATAACATTACTTGCATTTTGATGTAGCACTTTATCACGTCGGAAGGACATCTCAAAGCACTTCACAGGATTTACTGTGAAACAGAGTGACTGTGTATTTAGAGGCAAATGTAACAGCACAATTGCACATAGCAATGTCCCACAAACGGCCATAAAATGAGCGGCCAATTTTATTTAGATTTGTTGGCTGGGACACCCTTCTCTTTTCGAATAGTGACATGGGATCTTTGGCGTCCACCTGAACAGGCAGACGGGACCTCGGTCGAAAGTATCATCCGAAGTACGGCACCTCTGACAATGCAACACCAACCCCCTGCACCACATTGAAGCATCAGCTTAGAATATGTGAGTTCAAGTCCTGACTCAGATGTTCGGCGAATTGTTGGCCAGGACACCAAGAGAAACTCCCTTCTCTTTTGCAATGGGATCGTGAACAGGTAGACGGGAACTCGGTTTAATGTTTCATCCAAAGGACAGCACCTCCAACAATGCAGAATTCCCCCAGCATTGCACTGGAGTGTCAGCCTGGAATGTAAGCTCGAAGTTGCTCGTGTCAGTAAAGTGTATTTAACTTGCTTTTACTTGCTTATTGGACAAATGAATGCGTATTCAATAATGGCTTTGTTCAGGATTTCATTGCATCTCCCTTTAATTGAAATTGTTGAGCGTCATTTTGTTCCAACATTCAGGAAACACTTGCGTTAAAACAAATCCAGGAAGCGCCTGATTAAAACATTACAGCCCCGTTTCTTTTTGCAACAGCATCAGTCACCTGCAGTTATCATAACACTAAGGCTCAGTGCACGGCGCTCTTAACACGGTTTGTCGTCTTTGTTTGCTGCTCCATGCCAGATCCTTCAGATCTGAGAAAGTTCACCTTGAGTTCTATAAATCAGTGAAGAGCTTTTTGTCTGGAGATTGTGCTGCAGTCTTGTGACTCCCGTTGTATCCTTCCAGTACCTGCAGTATTTTTGTCAGCCACCGCCAATGCGGACAAATAACGTGAAGGGTACAGAGCCCGAAACTCAGTGTGAAAGATAGGTGGCGGACACTAACCTAGGTGGGACTAACCCAGGGCTGGAACAGAGGGTGGATGTCCATTTCTAAGTGCTTCAGAGTGGTAGAATGTGGCATCTGTACTTCTTCACACAGTGATATCTGGATTTTTCCCCACCTTCGCCCCAAGGACATCAGTGAATTTGATGAGCCAGTCAACCTCTCCTCGTGATCTTAATGAACTCCGACGGCCGAAATTCCACCCAGCCTTAGCCTGCGAGTCCTGTTCTTTTCTGCCTTCAAAGTCTCACATTGTGCACAGAGATTTCTTCCACTCAGCCTTACTTTGGAAGCTGGTTTTCGGGAGGATCCCAAATTATAATTTCAAATTTTCCACAATTCTGCATGATCTTAAATTGTGATTAATAATAATCTTTGCTTTATCAAGTCATCGAAATGTTCTCAAAACGCTTCACAAGATATACTGTAAAAAGGATTGACTGTATTTTGTGAGCGAAATGAGGCAGCCAGTTGTGCACAGCAGCATCCCACAAACAGCCATGGAGTGAGTGACCAATATTATTTGAGGGATTGTTAGCCAGAAAACTGGGAGAGAGAAACTCCCTTCTCTTTTCAAATAGTGGCATTCGATCTTTAATGTCCACCTGAACAGCCTCAGGGAGCTCAGTTTAACGTCTCAACCGAAGGACGGCACCTTCTGCAATGCAGCATACCCCCA
Source organism: Callorhinchus milii (assembly GCF_018977255.1). Classification (NCBI taxonomy): domain Eukaryota; kingdom Metazoa; phylum Chordata; class Chondrichthyes; order Chimaeriformes; family Callorhinchidae; genus Callorhinchus; species Callorhinchus milii. The sequence continues at coordinate 7,385,784 of NW_024704763.1, read as the reverse complement.
GTGCTGCATTGGAGTGTCAGCTTAGACGATGTGATTCCAAATCCTGATGTGGGTCTCGAACCCACAACCTTCTGACACAGAGGCAAGTGTGCTACCACTGCGCCACGCTGACACGCCAGGTGAAGGCAAACTAAAGGTCTCGCAGGATAAAACTGGGTGGAATTCCGGATCTCTAGAGTGTAGTCCTCAAGCATGGCTTCAGAATAATGCAGCGCAATGCAGTATTTATTAGAACTATGATGAATGGATTCTGCTATAAAGCTCAATGGAAATGCTTTGGCAAGTACTGTTTATAATTGCTGCTCATGGCACAATTCATGATAACTAATCTCTATTGGAGGACTTCCATCTCTCAGTGGAGATTGACTATATGCGCACACACACACCCACATACATACACAAGAGTGGGTGCCTCAGCAAGTCAGAGAATCACACTGAACGAAATTGGAAATTGTAATTCCTCTCAATTTTGTGTATTTGAATTGCACCAATTCAAAATGCTTCTGAGTTCTTGAAATTCCACTTTATATTTACGGTTTCTGCCGGTGAAAGCTCTTCCAGGCATAAATGCAAAGCTGATTATATTAGAAAAATTGACAGTACTATATATGGCAATACATTATCCCAACAGCTTATTATTATTATTAATAATAATAATCCTTGCATTTGATATAGTGCCTTATTATGTCGAAACGGCTCAAAGAGCTTCACAGTTTTCGATAAGGACTGTATTTGCAGCTTTACTTATTACATTTGTGTAATTCATATTCAGATTTACACATTTCAACGCTGCAATCACAAGTTACTTTTCCTCATTCCCGTTTCTCTTCTGACATAGTTTGGCAGCTCAGACTCCAATCTAATCATGCAGTTGTGTTCTGATTATTTCATTGGTGTTAAACGATCCAGAAAGGACATCGCAAGTCATGGAGAGGGAACAGCAGAAATTGACTAAGATGATACCAGATGAGAGCTTACAAGGCTCAATAAGGCGAGACTTGCAAAGCTTAACATTCCTGGGACTTGCACCTAAATCTTTCGGATCAAGAGTATAGCAAATGACTCAAAGTAACTTAAGCTGACAGTCTAGGATGACTTTTCACTGCAGTATTAATAATCCTTGCACTTGATATAGCACCTTATCACATCATTGAGATGTCTCAAAGCGCTTCACAGAATTTTACTGTTCAATATAGTGAATGTGAATTTTGTTGATGATTGCAGCAGCCAATTTGCTCAAGGCAATATCTCACAAACAGCCATGAGCAATTTTATCTGCAGGATTGCTGGCTTGGACACCGGGAGAAACGTCCTTCTCTTTTCCAAATAGCGCTTTGGATTGCATGGTCGGAGGTGCCGTACTTCAGCTGAGACATTAAACCGAGGTCCCTTTCAGGTGGACAGGAAAGATCCCATGGCACTATTCAGAAAGAGAAGGGAATTTCTCCCGGTGGCCTGGCCAGCAATGCCCCAGATAAGATTGTCTGTTTGTGAGACCTGCCAGCGGAAATGACTGCCTAAAAAGCAATCACCGCACTCTCGACAGTAATTAATGGAAATCACTTTGAGACGTTTCGACATTGTGAAGCGCTATAAAAATGCAAGTTCAAGTCCTTCCTTTGCTGTTATCACACCATCTCTCTCAGTCATGTGCTCTCGGCTCGCACTCTATCTGAACACTTCCTGCATCAATCACCTCGCGTGGTTCCATCTGGCATAAAACGAGATGTGGATCGAGCTGCAAACGTGGATTGAAATTGTCACAAAAAAAGTGACATGGACTTTAATAGTGCAGTACAGTCTCCTGTGCCCGGACATTCCAGCTTAGCAGTATCTGAGTAGAGATACTGCTCATCCAGATCTCCTGGGAGCAAGTGAGGGACAATTTGCTGGATGAGCCAGGGTGTCATTCCAGAATTATGATAATTGCAATAATAATAATAATTCTAGCATTTGATACAATGCCTTCCCATCATAGAGTCATAGAATATTATAGCACGTCACGTTTTCTGGCAGTGCATTCCAGATCGTAAAAACTCTCTGTGGAATAAAAATGTCTCCTCATCTCACCTCTGGTTCTTTTCCCAATTATCTTAAATCTATGTGCCCTGGAGGATGTCTCACTGCACTTTGGAGGATTTATTGCGAAGTGACTGCGTAATTTTGGGGAAAACAGGGCACTCACTGCTTGCAGCTTTACATTTGGGCCGGCAGCTAAGAATGTTTGATGCTTTGAGAGCATGTCTGGCAAGATTCGCACTGCTCGTTCAGTTAGGACCATCCCACCGATTTGGGCTTTGGCTTGCAGGGTTAGCAGGAGCTAAGTGGGAAGAATTATTGCCCCCAATCTGCCCCATCAAGGACTGCCGATGAGTCAAGCTAGCTGGTCTGTTATTGTTGAAGAGTCGTGTAGCTCAGTGGTTAGAGCACTCATCTTGCAAGTGAGAGACCTGGGTTTGATTCACGGCGGGGCAAAACCTTGGGCAAGTTTCCTTACTCCACACGCCTGATAATATTCCTTCAAAAAAATAATAAAATTGGTCACTTCAATTCAACGACTGTTTGTGGGACACTTCTGTGCGCAATTGACTGCCGTGTTTTGCCCACAAATAGTCAATTCACTTTACAGTCTATTCTGTGAAGCGCTTTGAGACATCTAGAAGACATGAAAAAGTCTTATATCAAACGCAAGGATTATTATTATTATTATTATCAGCAGATTATTATCTGGAGTATTGCGCACCTGCTTGGAATGAAAGAATGTACCCAAATCGCAAAGTATACAAAAGAGAATGAAAATAGTGAGGGAAAGTTCACGCGAGTCATCAAACAACTAATTGACTTCACAAGAGGCCAGAGTTGTTCTCTATGGGAGAGGGAGAGGTCTTGAGTGGAGAACATTCAAGCAGTGCAGAACAGAGAAAATCATCATCCCAGATAAGATGAAAGTCTTCTAACAATAGAAGGGAACATTTTGACAAAGGATACAAAAGATGGGTCCATTAAACCCCAACAGTGCTCAAAGCAATCATTTGGTATTTATGAGCTGGGCATGAAGTGAAAGTGCGGATCTCTGCTAATGGAGAGAATGTAGGCAGGCTGGGGAAGGCAAGGAAATAGCCAGGGGATGGATGCAATTACAGCAGAGATGATTGTTAAATGGAGTTAGACAGAGGCAAGCAAAGTTCTGGCTTCGTAACAACATGTGAATCCATCTGGCGACTGGGCAAAAGAAATCATCGTTGCTTTGTGCATTTTATCTTAAAAAAAAATGTACATTTTCAGGAAATAATCCAGGTCATGTCAGAGAAGTCATTCTAAATGCCTAAAAGCTGCATCGAAAAAGAAAGCTAACATGCTGAAAACCAGTTAACCATCTACTGTTGTCTTGGTTCCTCTGGAGTCCTGTAGTGCAGTGGTTAGAGCACTTGCCTCACAAGTGAGAGGACCTAGACTCGATTCCCAGGCAGGGCAAAACTTTAAGCAAGTTCCTTACTCCATACCCCCCTCTGTTTACACTAGCAATAAATAGGAACCCGGTTGTTAGTGGATTGACGGATCACTTTCCGGGGCTAATAAAAAATTATAATATTTTGGTCACTCAATTCATGACTGTTTGTGGGACGCTGTTGCGTACAATTGGCTGCCACGTTTCGCCCCAAAATATACAGTCAATTCACTTTACAGCATACTCTGTGAAGCATTTTGAGACGTCCCGATGATATGATAAGGCACTATATCAAATGCAAGATTATTATTAGTATTCCTGGTAGACCAACTATTACACACGTAATTCCACACGCCTAATAATAATCCCTCCAAAAAAACAAAAAACAATAATAAATTGGTCATTTTCAATCCATGACTGTGTGTGAGACACTGCTGTGCAAAATTGGCTGCCGTGTTTGCCCACAAATATACATCAATTCACTTTACAGTATATTCTGCGAAGCGCTTTGGGATGTCTAGAAGACATGAAAAGCACTATATCAAATGCAAGGATTATTATTATTACACATGTAGAATCACATAGCGTGATAAGGTACGGAAACAGGTCATTTGGCTCAACTGGTCCATGCTGGTGTTTACACTCCAAGCGGGCCTCCAAACCTCCTATTGCCCTCCTTTCCCTTCTCCCACACGCACATATCAAGTTTTCTCTTACATATATTGATGCGTTTTGCTACTTGCGTACAATCTAACAAATCAACCCACATTAAATGCGCTCATTAAAAAGACTTGCTGTTGGATCACATGCTCACTACTTGCTATTGCTTCTGAACTTCCGTGGCGCACCAGTCTAATTTAAGACAATCAGTAAAAACTGCCCGTGGCCACGTACCTGCATTTGACAAGGACAGATTTAGGGAGTATCAAAAGATCACTACAGACGAATGGAAACACAACCACTTGGTGTTCAACGGATCCAAAAATGCGCTGCTCATGTGCAAAGGACATTTATTTGAGAGGGGACCTGGTAGAGGTGTTTAAAATCATGAAGAGGTTTGTTAGGGGAGACATGAAGGGGACTTAAACATAAGAAACCACCTTAACAGATCTAAAAGTGAGGAACTTTCTTTCTATGCAACTTTACATAGAGGGCGGTGATAATGGGGAGCAAACTCACTACCAGAGGTCATGGTCAATGCAGAAAGCATCAATGTATTTAAGAAGATACTTGTTACACACATGAGGAAGAAGGGAATAGAGGGCTACGGGAGAGGGCAATAGGAGGGGTGGAGACTCATTTGGAGTATAAACACCGGCTTGGATTAATTGGGCCAAATGGCTAGTTTCTGTGTTGTTTCCCCACCCTCTGGAACTCCATCCTGCACTTCCTCTGCCTCGCCCCCTCCCTTGCCTCCTTCAAGATCCGTCTCAAGACCCTCCTCTTCGAGCCACCCTCAGTCCTTCCCCACCCTGCCCTCAACCCTTCCTGATCCAAAACATTGATTGTCCAGCGCCTTGGGACATCCTCCCGACGTGAAAGGCGCTATACAAAATATAATTTTGTTGTTGTTCATTCTGTAATGATATTCCTTGCATTTCAATATAATGCCTTGTCATGTCATTGAGATGTCTCAAAAGCACTTCACAGGACTGTACTGTGTATTTGGTAAGCGAAGGTTGCAGCCAATTTACGCACAGCAATGTCCCACAAACAGCCTTGAAATGAATGACCAATTTTATTTGGGAGGATTGTCAGCCAGAACAAAGGAAGAAACTCCCTTTTCTGTCTCAGTAATTGCCTGTAAATTCTATACAATTTCCACAATGAAGTTTGGAGCAATATCAAATCACTGTAGCTCAGTGATTAGAGCACTTGCCTTGCAAGTGAGAGACCTGGTTTTGAAACCTTGGATTTTGTACTACATAATGTCAGTGTATGTCTTATTACTCTAACCATTACACACACAGTATGTTATGAAATAGTCATGGCATAACCATTTATTTATTCTGAACAATGTAATGTGTCAGTGAGGAAAGCAAGTTTCCTTACTCCACACGTCTGATAATAATTCCTCAAGAAAAAAATATAAGAATTTGGTCACTTCAATCCACAACTGTTTGTGGGACGCTGCTGTGCGCAATTGGCTGCCGCATTTCGCCCACAACTATACAGTCAATTCACTTTACAGTATATTCTGTGAAGCGCTTTGAGACGTCTAGAAGACGTGAAAAGTGCTATATCAAATGCAAGGATTATTATTATTTATTATTATTGTCACTGTCGTTCATTATAAATAGGAATGTCTTGCCTTCAACCGAGACGGTGTTATTAAAAGTAACCATCGGAAGAAATGTGAGTCCTATACATAAATGGGACCTGAGTTGCATAGTGTACCGCAAGTGACAGCAAGTCTGGTTAAACGTATTTCAGAATATCAAGAGGCTAGGATTTACTACATTTCCAGACAGCACGGTGATAAGATGGATTTCATTGCATTTCAATAAGGTTTTATTGAGTCCGCAATACTTAGATTGGTTTCGGTTTAACAATGGAAGCCAATAGCCCAGCCGTTTAATGCAGCTGCTGCCAAGTGACTGTCCTGAGAACAGGCTGCCTTGCCGTGGCTCGAAAAATCCTTCATCAATCCTTCACGAGTCCCATAGTGTAGTGGTTAGTACGCTCGCCTCGCAAGCGCAAGGACCCAGGTTTGATTTCCAGGCAGGGTGAAACCTTAGGCAAGTTTCCTTACTCCACGCGCTTCTGTTTACCTAGCAGTAAGTAGGAAGCCGGTTGTTAGTCAATTGGCAGATCGCTTTCCAGGGATTATCATCCCTTCCCCCAAAATAATTTGGTCACTCAACCCACGACTGTTTGTGGGACGCTGCTGTGCACAATTGGCTGCTGCGTTTCGCCCACAGAATACACAGTCAACCCACTTTACAGTATATTCTGTGAAGCGTCTCAATGATGTGATAAGGCGCTACATCAAATACAAGGATTATTATTATTATCAATTGACTGCAGTAGTGCAAGGGGATATGCATGCTGGGAATTTTGCCGAGATATTGGCTTGGTTTCAATGTTACAGGGCAGCTTTAACCCTTGGAAAGATGCGTCAAACAGATTGATCGTGAATGTGCGCTCTCGCGGAGGCTGAGTGGGGCACTAATGGGTGCAAATTGGCTGCCATGTTCATTTACAAAACACAGTCACTGCACTGTACATTAATTCCTGTGTAGAGCTTTGGGACGTCCTCCCGACATGAAAGACTCTGCATCAAAAGTAAAAATTCTTCTTATTAAAGTTAGCCGAGTGATGAAAACACGCAGGGAAAATAATGTAAAATGTTCTGCTTGTGAGTGAAAGCAATCAAGGCTGTTTGTTTGACATTTTAAATACAGAAGCAAAACTGAGTTTGTCTCGTTTTTAGATTCTGTTTTGAGATGAGCCACTTTAAAATGCTCACTTGTTTGACCGGAAAATAAAATACCGTGACTGGTGTGTCAGCCCGGCTCAGTTGGTAGCACTCTCGCTGCTGAATCAGAAGGTTGGGGGTTCAAGCCCCACTTTGAACTCATGCAGTCTAGGCTGACACTCTGGTGCAGTGCTGTGGGGAGCGCTGCATTGGTGGGGTTGAGATGTTAATGAGATGAGGTCCCATCTGCCTGTTCAGTGGACGTTAAAGATCCCAAACCAGTGTTGAAAAGAGAAGGAGTTTCTCCCATGTGCTGGCCAACAGGATAAAATAGATCGTTCACTTTGTGGCTCTTTGTGGGATTGTGCTCGGCGCAAATCGGCTGCGGCAATCTCCTACAAAATACACAGTCATTACACTTGATAACAACAACAGCAAGATTACATTTATATGGCACCTTTCACGTCAGGAGGATGTCCCAAGGCCCAATAAACTCCTATGAAGCACTTTGAAATGTCCTCCCGATGCGAAAGGCTCTGTGTCAAACACAAGTATAATTACTACTATTCAGATATATCTATTACGATATGAGAACACGGTGGTAGTTAATTCATATGGGTCTCATGAGTGAACCAAAGGCAGATGTTGAGAATCAAATCATTGCAATAACTGAAGGAACAGGAGATTTGGATTTTATTGCCAAAGAAGCTGACATTTCAGGACATTGGATGGGGATCATTAGTTTTCTCAGAGGATATTTCACAGACCTAGTTTATGACGGTTAATTGGGAGCTGACCAGCTGTACTTCATTCTGCACTTTTCCCCCAAAATAAAGATGATAAATGAATGAAGCAAACTTAAAACTTTGGTTTACTGTTAATAATAATTAAAAAAAAACTTTTTATAATTGTGTTTTTCATGTTGAGAGGATGCCTCAAAGTGCTTCACAGGAATTAACTGTACAGTGAAGTGACTGTGCATTTTTTGTAGACAATCGTGGCAGCCAATTTGCACACGGCCATGTCCCACAAGCAGCCATGAAGTGTGTGGCCAGTTTTATTTGGTGGGATTGTTGGCCAGGATACCGGGAGAAATTCCCTTCTCTTTTCAGATAGTGACATGGGATCGCTGACATCCGCTTGAAAGGGCAGACATCTCATCCGAAGAACTGAATGTCTGAGGTTTTGTGCTTTTGTGCTCCAAACAGATCTTCCAGGTGTACATCCAATGGTACAGACGAAAGAGGGAATATGTATATACATAGATATAGAATTACAAAGAACTTTACAGCCTCGAAATAAGTCCAACTTGTCTGTGCCGTGAGCTTCAATCTCCCAATCCCCTCTCCTGCACCGTTGTATTCCCAAATATATATGTCAGTGCTTTGGGACTGCACTGGAGTGTGCTCCTGACATGAAAGGCGCCATAAAATGTAATTTGTTGTTGTCGGAGTATTATTATTATTTCTCCACAATGACTAACCCATCTAAGATGGGTTAGGACTAGATGTAATTTTAGGCTGTATATTTGCTTTCAACAGAAAGGGGACAGCGAGCAATTGATTGCTGATATGTAACCTTGGATGTCAGGTGAACTCGCCAAATTTGCTCTTGCGTTTTCATCTGAAACCTTCACTTAAATTTCTGCCTCTGCTTTGCAATTTTGCATCTCACTTCCCAGATGCAGTAGCCAGCAGTTCCCTGATTGTCAGTAAATGCGCTGACCTTGGTAAAACTCCATTATCAATTCAACCTCCAAAGTCAGTCTATTTACCAACAATCAACAATCACCTCCTGTATTTTATTTGTTCCACTACGTGCTTGGCTAACGCTCCAATACAGTGCTGGAGTAGAGGAAGGGAGGGGTAGCACTGTATTGTCAGAGGTGCCAACCTTCAGATGAGATGTTAAACTGAGCCCCTGTCTGCCTGTTCAGGTGGACGTTAAATATCCCGTACTACTATTCGAAAAAGAAAAGGAATTTCTCCCAGTGTTCAGGCCGGCTATGATTGGCCGTTCTTTCAAGTCTGTTTGCGGCACTTTCTGTGTGACAATTAGCTGCCACATTCGCCTACAAATACACAGTCACTACACTTTACAGCGAATCCTTGAGACGCCTCACCGACATGATAAGGCGCCGTGTCAAATGCAAGGATTATTATATTGTTTTATTTTCAGCCCAAATTCTATGACAAATCTTCCAGACAAATCTGTGTGTGTGTGTGTATGGAAGCGGGGGGGTTGGAGGGGGAGGAAGGGGAGAAAGGAAAGGTCCCAAAGAAGGAGAAATCAGCCACTTATTCCAGGAAGATCCTAATGGTCTTCATTTCTCAGAGTAGTCAAAGCTCAAAACTTCACAGCTGACTGTTCTATTTGTGACATCTCATCAATAATCACTTAAACTTTGCAGCCTTCTAATTTCTTTTTAATCCAGTGTGTGAATGATTAAAGACCTCAGGTAAGGGGGTTTTGCACTAATCTGCCTGCACTTGGGACAACTAATTTACAGCAACAACAACCTGCATTTATATAGTACCATTCGCGTACATTAATGTCTCTGAGTATTTATAGTGGCAAGCATGGATGCCGAGGGGGGAAGGGAAGTGAGATGACCATAGGCATAGTCGAAGAGGTAAGTTTTTAGGTGCAATTTGGAACAAATTGGTTAAAATCGACAAAACATTAAACTTTGCCCTGTAAAGAGCTTTGAGACATCCTCCTGACGTGAAAGCCGCTAGACCAAACGTAAGGATTTTTCCCATTATAAACTGACTCAAAAGTGAACAAATTGTCACTTCTTAATTGACAAAAAGTCAAATGTCAGCGGTTCGAATCCACTTAATCCAGAATTCATTATGTGACATTCTCAATCTTGTTGAAAGATCTTTATTATCCGGTTTCATTTGCCGGCTTCTGAGGTGTGATCGGACTAGACAACAATTAATTTGTTTTGCATTGAGGCAATTTGAAATTCTTGAAACAATTATAACTTTATCAACTGAAGAGATTGCCTATTAAAGGTGCTGTGTCGTCAGGAATTTCTGGCTTGCAAGGAACACACTGTGGTCGGAAGCAATTGATGGCTGACTCAGATATATAAAAAAAGAAGGATCTTCTCTATTTACAGAGCCTTATCATGTCAAAAAGTCGCAAAGTGCTTAAATAGTAATTAATATTAAGTCTCATGACGTTTTTTTGTGACAGTCATTTGTACTAACACTATTTGTCACAGTCCTGATGTAGTTGACCATAGATAATAAATATTAATTATCCTTGCATTTGATATAATGCCTTATCGCATCATTGAGATGTCTCAAAGCGCTTCACAGAATACCCTGTAAAGTGAATTGACTGTATATTTTGTGGGCAAAATGATAAAAGGTAATGCTTATGTTCCTTTTGGGGAGGGAAAGCGGGGTCTCCTAATGGCTGAGTTGGCTCCAAGGGAACGTGGTCTTGGAGCAGAACAGCCATTGGGGCTGGGATTCTTGGCTCCTGATGATCCTGCAAGCCAAAGCTCTAACTGCAGGGTGGGCCCAGTTGGACAAGCACCAGAAGCGTGCCAGTGTTCACAATATTTCACACTGGGTTTAGCTAGTTAACTCCGGCAGCACACTTTGTGGTCCCCAAGCCTTGGCTCCTTCCAACCTGTGCCTGTACCCCCTGGGATTAGGTAAGCAAGGTGCATCCCTTAGGGGACAGAGTGTACATTTCATATCTGACAAATTAAAATATTCATACATATGCAGATTTCCCAGTGATTTCAGTCAACCAAATCCTTTCCTGATGCTAATACCTCCACTGTGCCTACCTACTCCAGTCCCTTTGCTTGTACCCTTTTATAATGATCCTTTGAAATATTCATCCTATTCCACTTTCAATTTACCTTCAAGTAGGCAGTCACTACACTTTACAGTAAAGTCATGCAAAACCCTTTGAGACATTGAGATGATGTGATCAGGCACTGCGTCAAACATTGTTATTATAATATTATTATAGGAGCACATTACACACAATGCTATATTTATCTAATAAAGCACATCATATTCCATTGCTGTTAGTCATATGAATAGTTGTGCGCAATTAAAGTGTTGTGTATCTGTTGCGATCTTTAAAGCCAGCGCAGAGAACTTCAGGATTAACCGCTGCTGAAAACACAGACCTCATTTACCACCATTAAAACCGGTCGTGTTCGTGTGCAATCTCTACTTAAGTACTTAAATGCATTTTGTTGTTCTTAAATATTGTGCACTTTTAATCTGCACTTAAGGTTTCTTGGGTGGATGCCAGAACATAGATAAATCCCAGAACAAGCAGGTTATTAGATAAGAGAATCTCATTGAAGTGGTTCCTGTATTCCAGTGTGCATCAGAGGATGTCTTTCTATGGTAGACATGAGGGGGCTGACATACAATCAGATCAATTCCGCTGAAGAAGAATTTTGCAGGAATGCATTACTCTTTTAAAATAGCATTTGATTGATCAGACCTGGATGGTATGGTAAAATACAAGGGTGTACTTTCGTTCCAAGACATGGTTTCTGTCCAGCTTCGTTCACAAGATCAAAAAAGTGTTTCAGGTCGTCTCACCCCTCGCGAATCCCTGCCCTACCGTCTTCCCATCACAGCATTGAGCTATTTCATAAATGTGTCTTAACCTCTAGAACTCGCTCCCTCTAATCTTTCAACTGCCCCTCCTCGCCTTTCTTTTTGTCTTTGAACCCCCACCTCAAAGCCTTGCTCTTTGACCATGCCTTGGCAACCTCCTCTCCCTTACTCGCCATCTAACTCCATCCTCGTAAAGCCCTCCAAGACTTTACCCTACATGAAGGGGGCTACATAAATGCAAGTTGATGTTGTTGAGTCCAGTGTCTTGGCTTCTACACCCTTCATAATAGTAGGCTATGATTTACCCTTGATATAAATGAATACTTCCCAGTGTTTGCCCTAAATGTGCCCTTCGTTACCCAGAACCTGTGACCCCTACTGCCGGCATATCTGAAAGTACAAATTACTGTGCTAAAATCTGTCTAAAAACATCTAAGGATCAGGGTTGTGCACAGGATATGATATTTTTGCTCGGAGTCAAAGTTTTTCAGCATTTCTGCAGATAACACTTTGTGTTAATTCTTCCCTTACAGAAGAAGTTATACCCCAGTTCTAGATTTACGTAGCATTTCAGAACATCCAGACATTACCTCCAGCACCCAACCCATGTTAAGGGCGCTATATAAATGCAAGTTGTTGCAAATGCGAGTTATTATTGTCAAATCATCCAATTCAGTTTTAATCTTCTGTGGATTCCTTAAAAGAAACTTACAGAACACTGGCTTCAAAATTAAGATTGTATTTCAGAAATTTCCAAATTCTGGATGTCCTAAAATGCTACATAAATTGAGTCAATCCAGATCCAGGTGGGATTTCAACCCCACTAAAGTGCAGAATTCATTGAAGTCGATGGCACTAATGGAATTCAATGTTGATTTTTTTTCCACCCATTTAGAACAGTTGGAAATCCACTGAAAGTAAAATCTCCAGGAGAATAAAGGATTAGTCAGCCTAACTAATTACGAAATCCATCAATACCTCCAGTCAATAGGATTATTGGAATTAAAGCATTAATGTGTTGTAAAAGATTGCGATTATACAACGTTTCAAATATCCAACCTGTACCAGAATTGCCAAATTGAAAACAAAAGTTGTGTTGTGTCTGAATGCAAGTCTCACTCGATTGTGCATCGACTTTGCCGTACAATACTGGGAACGTGGGTTACCATTAAAAGACCCAGAGCTTAATCTTTCAATTGTGCCGTTGAGAGGATTCAAAACAATTCAAGTCCAATAAATTCTGATCTGACTGCCTGCGGCTGCAGTGTGCTTTTGTGCTGAAATAGGGTTACTCCAGCAGATTAAATTAATGTGTGTGTGTGCTGTCCTCAAAGCTGACTTCAACCCATGATTATAGTGATCTCCTGTAAACCTACTGCTCTGATCGCTTTCTCATGGCCCCCGCCCAACCTGCCACTCCATTGATGTCCACGTTAGGAACGTAAAATCAAAGGAATTGTTGGATGAAAAGAGACCAAGATCAATCTAGTCCACCTTCTATCATCCTGCTTCAGTAATGGAGATGTTGATAGCAATTAATTCTGTATGGATTAGTCTACCCTTGTGCTGCTCCCAGTCTCTGGAATTCCATCCCCGGGTCCCTTCACCTCACACCCTCCCTCCCCACCATTAGCACCTGCGCCTCTGCCCCCACTCTGGAACTCTATCCCTCAATCCCTCTGCCTCATGCCTCTTTCAAGTCCCGTGTTCCTGTTCGACCGTGCCTTCGGCCATCCTCCCTCCACTAACCCCCTGCCCTCCAACTCTTCTAACCTCAACTTCCAGCTCGGATCCAAAACCCCTGATCGTCCAGTGCCCTGGGATGTCTTTCCGACGTGAAGGGCACTCTACAAGTGTAATTTGTTCTTGTTAAGGCCTTTCTTTGTGATCGCACTTTTCCCTCCCCCACATTCCATAGCCATGCCTTCCACTCCAGTTAGGCACCCAGTCATGGGAATTGCTTTGAAACATCTTCGTGATGTGAAACGCGCTGTATACATGTAACATTTGTTGTATAGCAAAAGAACAATGTGTCGGTGCCCTCATTAGACTGTTCCCACTTGTTGGTGGGTCCATACCAGAGGGCATAAATATAAGACAGGAAGTAACAGGGGAATTTAGGAGGAACTTCTTTGTACATTGAGTGGTGAGAATGAGGAGCTCACTGCCGAAAGCTGTAGTTGAAGCAAAGAGCATCAACGCATTTCAGAGATAGCTTGCATACTTGAGAAGGGAATAAAGGAGGATAGGAGGGTGGTAGAGGTTTGTAAACAACAGCATGACTGTTAGGGCCGAATGGCCTGTTTCTGTCTTGTAATTCTAATATAACGTGATATTTACGAGTTTAATTATATGACGTTGACAAGTGGACTTTCATTTATTCAGTTTGTTCTTGTAGCTGTTGCAATATTTAATAGGACAATCTAACAGCAGATCTGGTGGTTTCACATTGTGAGTTAACAGACTGAATTAGCTCAGTCACCTCTCCAGAACATGAGATAGGCTTCATTCCTTTCATTACATTACCCAGTCTGATGCCATTTAGTCAGAACACCTTGAGAATAACACAAACTGAATGTTAATTTGTCTAGTTTGACTCTTAAGCATGGTGACTGGTTTCCGTGTGTGTCAGATTGACCACAAACAAATAGCATAAGGACCTGTTAATTCCCTAATATGTGTTTATGCACGTTTTGTTCTCCTGATTTATTGTGAATTACAATAGTAATAACAATCCAATAATAAATAATTCATCCATTTGATGCAGCTCCTCAATAATAATAATTTGATATAGTGCCTTATCATATCGTCGAGACATCTGAAGGCGCTTCACAGGATATATTGTGAAATGGATTGATTGTGTATTTTGTGGGCGAAACACAGCAGCCAGTTTGCGCACAAATAGTGTCCCACAAACAGCGATGGAGTAAGTGACTGATTTTATTTGAGGAACTGTTGGCCAGGACATCTGAAAACAGAAACTCCCTTATCTTTTCGAATAGTGCTGTGGGATCTTTAACGTTCACCGAAGTAGGCAGACGGACTTTGGTTATCACGGTGTCAAAACGTCTCAATGCGCTTGACTGTGCCGTGTAGTGACTGTGTAGGTGAGGGGCGAAAACCGGTTTGCAGCCCGTTTGCAGATCCGACCAATACAGTTTTGGTTTGCGATCGAGCAGCAGAAAAACCCAGGAGGAGATGCTGGCACGCTTCAGTTCATCGACTGACGCATGTTCAACAGTTCTTCAGTTCATCCAGCGCCGTGGGACGTCCTCCCGATGTGAAAGACATTATACCAATGTAATTCTATAATTTTAAATTGTGTCCTTTCCTCCACGCAGGCAAGAAGAACTCCACTCTGCTCCACAAGGTCCAGCATGACCTGAACTCCGGGCTCTTCAACTATCAGGAGAAGGAGATAATACAGCAGATTGTACAGCATGACCGAGAGATGGCACAGAACATCCAGAGGCCACTGCCCACCGTTTCCCCGCCAACCCCCGTCATCTGGCCACCCTTGATCCAAGCCCCATTGCAGGCGGCAGCTGCCACTACATCAGTGGCCATAGCGCTCACCCATCACCATCCTTGCCTCCCTGGGGGCATCTTCCGACCACCGATATCCATCCTCAGCTCTTTGGGGCAACAGTCCTGCCAGACCCCAGGGGAGGTGAGGAGAAACCAGACCTCAGCTGGAGCTCCTACCACAGATTCTTCCGCAGTCGGGTCTCCATGCAGCACCCCCTCCCACCTCCACACGCCCTGCCCAGAATCCCCCCAGGCCTCATTCTTCCACCCCCACCAGCTGCTCGGGGGCTCCTCGTACAGCGGCCTGGGGCTGGGCTTGGGGCTGAGCCAGCTCCCGCCACCATCACCCAGCTCCCCCCCCACCAGCTCGGCCTACCCTCACGCTCGCACGTGTCTCAGCGGGTCAATGTTAACACACCCTCGGCAGCCCAGGTCGGCCACCTCCTCTCCCACGCCCTCGGGAGGACATCTCCAGCAGTTCATGGCCAGCGTGCTGCAGCCCACCCACCAGCCCAGCTCGCCTGTGGTGGCCCAGCTTCACCCGCCCACAGCCAGCTCCTCCCCTCCTCAACTGAAGCATCTTCAGCCCACGTCTAACTCTCCTCAGGCGGGCGGGGCTCCGACTGCCTTATCAGGCATTGCGCAGTCGCCAGGACTTCACCTGCCCGTGCCGGCCAGCCCCTCGGCTAGTCTAAGCCAACTGCCCCAAGCTGGCTCCCCTTCGGTCAGTCTAAGCCAACTCCCACAATTCGGCTCCAGCTCTCCGTCGGTGAACTGCAAACTCCCGCTCGGTGGTGGGTCAGGTCTCCAAACCAACACCACGGGCCACTTGTTGCAGCAGCCAAGCAAAGCCAGCCACATGTCCCCCGCTCCCATGTCCACCCTGCACCGTTCGGGAACCTTATCTCTGCGCTGCACCCCCACGGGGTCTTTCCAAGGCCAGGCAACGGGGAGAACGCTTCCACGTGGCTCGCCTGCTGTGTCGGGTTCCCACAGCTCGCTTCTGATGCCACAGACTCTCTCCCTGAAGGGCGCACCGGCATTGCAAAGAGGATGTCTCACACAGGACATCAAGATGATTTCTGTCTCTCAGCCACTGCTGCCCCAAGGAGTGGCCCAAGCCCTGAGTCGAGGAAGTCCTCCCTCGGTTAGGGAGTCCTTTGGTGGTTTGACAGCTTCTTCTAAGGCGGAACAACTCAGCAAGCCATATAGCTCCATCCCTGAACGTATAACTCTCTCACGGCAAATGTCCTCAGGGGCTTTACCGCAACCACAGGGACAGTTGTTTGGAGCATCTGCTGCTACCTTTTCAGCTACGATATCTAAAGACCAGACTGTGCCCAGAAAGGGGTCAGTAACCTTCAGTTCTGACCTGGAATCCATTCAGTCTAAACTCCCTTCAAACTTGTGAGGTTAAGTACCGGGTGACAAAGTAATCCAATTTTAATATATATATATAATATATATATAATATATATATATATAATTCTGCTGTGTTTTTTCTTCCTGTATAACTTTTTTAGATGACCTAGAGCTATAGTTTTGTCACATTATTTTATAAATTTTTCATACAAAGGGAATGGATTATTGATAAAATGTCTAAGCTGCTGCAGATTATTATGAAGAATCACCTCCTTCATAGTATCAGAACCTATTACGGTATGATATAGGGCCACTAAAAGTGTAATTTTTAAAATATATATATATATATATCTATATCTATTGTTTGTTCATCTCTGAAAGCTTCATTAAGGTCCAGATTTAGAAGCAGTGTTGAGAGATACCTCTGGAATGGATGGATGGAGAGAGAGAGAGAGAGGGCTCAGGGTTACTGCAGGTCAACCCAATATAATAATAATCCTTGCATTTGATATAGCACCTTAACACATCTCCGAGATGTCTCAAAGCGCTTCACAGAATATACTATAATGTGAATTGACCGTGTATTTTGTGGGTGAAAATGACAATATATAATCCTCTTCTCTTCAATATATGATCCTCCACTGGCGATACTCTGTTCTAAGGCTCTATGAGTTGCTGGACAAGGTGATGTACGTGAGAGCTTGATTTTGATTGACGTCCGGCATTCATAACCATTAGAGGGTCAGGTTAAGGAAGGTGAGGTCTAATTGGCACGTTATTTAAAATAATTTTTAGGCATTAAAACTGGGGGAACGGTGGATAGTTTCAGCAAAAGTGGAGCTTATGTGAGTATCTTATTAAGCTCGTGATTCACTATCGGGTAACATTACGATACATCTCTCTAAGAGTCTGGCTTTGAAGCTGTTTTTTAAATGAGTCCTGGCCGCAACCAATGTTCGTGCTTAAAGACACACCTGCACTACTGCACTATTCTACGTAAGGGCTTTAGAAGATAAATATTTGGATGGAATGGAATGTTGGTTTTAATGTTTGACCCTTTGACTTTAATAACACAGACCATCTGCGAGAAGTGTCGTATGAACCACCCATCAAGCCGGCCTCTGCCAACACTACTTTATTGTACATGTATCTTTTTAATCTCATTGTCCTCACCTTTCCTCTCTATCGCTTTACTTCTCTATGGCATTTATCTACCTCCCTTTCAAGCACCTCAATCAATTCTCTGTCAGGGACCTTCTAGGACAATGCGTTCCACATTTTTACAACCCTCTGTGTGAAGAGGGGTAGAGAGGAATAAACCCCAAAAACGCCCCCAAGGGCACAGCACTCACATTCTGTTAAATGTTGTGTTAACAGGGAAAATTGGACCCAGACAGACACAAACAAACACACTCGCTATAATCCTTGCATTTGATAAAGCACCTTATCACGTCGTCAAGACATCTCAAATCACTTCACAGAATATTCTTTTTAAGGGTTTATGTCTCCACTTTGTGTCCACAAATGGCTTCTCCTCCAGCCCCCACACTGTCACGTGCAACATTCCTCAGGGCTCTATCGTCCGTCCTCTCCTCTTCAACCTCTATATGCTCCCTCTTGGTGACATCATCCGCAGACATGGGTTCAACTTCCACATGTATGCGGATGACACCCAACTCCACCTCTCTGCCTCCACTCTCGACCCCAGGACCACTGATGTCCTGACAGTCCTGGATGAGAGCTAACTTTCTACAGTTGAATGTCAGCAAAACTGAGGACCAACTGATCGTCTCGCACCAGCGCCTCCACACCTCAGGTGCTGTCAGCATTAGCATCCATGGATGGACACTTCACCGAGCCAGTCAGGAACCTAGACATCTTGTTCGACCCTCAACCCTCCTTTCTCCCCCACATCCATGCCATGACTCGCTCTGCCTTCTCCCACCTCTGCAACATTGCCCAACTCTGCCTCTGCCTCACCCCTTAGATCGACGAAACCTTCATACGTGCTTTCATTGCGACCAGGTGCGATTATACCAATGCCCTGCTCGTCGGCCTTCCCAACTCTTCCTTCCACACACTGCAGATCAACCAGAACTCTGCAGCTCGTATCCTCTCCCACACCAAGCTCAGTGACCCCATCACACCCACCTTCGCCTGGCTCCATTGGCTCCCCTTCCCTCAAGGCCCTCCATGGCCTTGTCCCCTCCTACTTCTCCAACCTGCTAACACCTTATTAACCTGTCCGCTCCCTCTGCTCAACATGCTCCATGTCCCCCGCCCGTCCGGCCCCACCATTGATGGTCGGGCTTTCAACCTCTGTTTCCCCACCCTATGGAATTCCATCCCACATTCCCTTTGCCTCGCTCCCTCCTTTGCCTCCTTCAAGGCACCCCTCAAGACCTTCCACTTCGACCGTGCCTTCGGACACCCTCCTAACCCCCACCCTCCCTGCCCTCCATCCTCCCTGATCCCAAACCCCCACCTCCAGCTCGGGTCCTAATCCCTAACTGTTTAGTGCCTCCCGAGGTGAAAGACGCTTTACAAACGTAATTTTATATTGTATTGTATTATTACCCCCAGAAAGTGAATTGTCAATCGACTAACAACCGGGTTCCTACTTACTGCTAGGTAAACAGAGGCGTATGGAGTTTCACCCTGCCCAGAAATTGAACCCGGGTCCTCTTGTGCTATGTGTGCAAACCAAACGTAATATCTGTATTCAGTGGACAGACCATCCTGATACCGTGCAAGAAGAAAATGACCTTTGGTGGAAGCAGAGGGAGGAGAGGGGATAGGAAACCCAGTGGAGAATCCACAATTTTCCACAATTTTCCTGGTGTCTTCTCTATGAAGGTAAAGAGAGAAAGGGGAATAAATTGGGGAGTGTTTGCAAGATGTCGTGATCATCTGGGATTTGGTTGGGTTGGGACTAACTCGGTCTCTTGTTCTAACGAGATTGTTCTGAACAAATAAATATAAATATAACTAACCCACAGAACAAAACTGATGTAGATTAACAAAGAGTATGACCGCATGGAAACAGATCATTCAGCCCAACTTGTCTGTGCTGTATTCATACTCCACATGAACCCCACTCCTCCTATTCCCCCTTCACCTATACACTTCTGTTCCCTTCTCCCTGATGTATGTCCCAAGTCTCCTCTTAAATATATTGATTTCTGTTACATCAACAACAGCTTCCAGCAGTGAGTGCCACATTCTCATCACCCTTTACGTGAAGAGGTTCTTTCTAAACACCTCCTAAACTCCCTGATAAATCTGCTAATACAATACACAATTACATTTGTAAAGCACCTTTCACGTCGGGAGGACGTCCCAAGGCGCTAATGCCTATTTTGTATTTACACCCGCTCGCTTTGGTCACCCCAACCAGTGGAGCAGCTCATCAATATCTTATCAAATCTTTTCATGATCTTCCCATAGAGATATGAGGGAAGTTTAACATGATGTATCTGCTTCCACAAAAGGTAGCCAGCTAGTCACTTGACCCGAGAAGTAACCAAAGGTTAACCATTAAGACAGGTTAGCTGACCATCTTTTAATGACCCTCATTCTGATTCCCCAATATTGAAACCCTAGCTTCAGATAAATAAATGCAAATCTAATCTTTTTATGTTGAAATACATATAAGAACGACCGGTTTCATTCACCTCTGTGGGTTTGACTGAGGACGCTCTGTTTCATTATTACCGTGCACAAAATGATCAAAAGACCACCAATGAGAGTAAAAACCAAGCAAGCAGTTTATACCTAGATCCTGTTTCACCAACCAACAGCTAGAAGGTAGTCTGTCTCTTAATTAGTCCTTAATCACATAAGAATATGTTATGATGTTCTTCTGTCATTTAGGAAAGAGTGTAAAGAATTACTTATTTAAAATGCTCTTTGTTAGTTTGCTTTTTGCCTTATTCTGCAATAGAGGAAGTAAGTCAGCCGGTGGCGTTTGCATAGAGATATGAGGGAAGTTTAACATACCAGTGTGAGCCTGTGACCTTCCTCTTTTGATTTCCGAGTTGCAGTCTGGTACAAGGACTCTTTAATGGAGTACACCCTCGGCCACCCTCTTACCCTCCCTGCCCTCCACCCTCCCTGATCGCAAACCCCATTCCCTCACCTCACTCCGCTCGGGTCCAAATCCCTGACTGTCCAGCGGCTTGGGACATCCTCCCGACGTGAAAGGCACTATACAAATGTAATGTTGTATTGTACTGTTACAAGTGGTTAGAAACAACCTGAGATCAGTCTGTCTCCACCTAATTGCAATTCATCTGTAACTACAGCACAAAGATGATCTAAAAACTATTTAACCGCTTTCAGAGCTGAGCTGCGCAGGATTTGGGTTGCAATGAAGGTGCATTGATATGGGATTGTAAGGGAAGCCAGCTTGGCTTGACCTGACTTTAGAAATGCCTGAACATTCAATGAGTGCAGAGTGAGTGAAAGGTTGCACTCTGCAGAACTATTAGCTTGCAATTCCACCCACACGAGGACGACAGTACTCTGCTACTGCGGCACATGACTCAATCCACCATCGGTTTCCAGGCAAACGTTTTACTTTGCTCCTGGCTGATGAGAAACATCAGGTAGCTGGCCCAAGTGAGGTGATAATAATAACTATTTGCATTTGCATTTGCAAAAATTTGCATTTGATACAGTGCCTTTCATGTCAAGACCACATCCACATCTCAAAGCACTTCATAAGGTAGACTCATAGAATCTTACAGCACAGGAAGGAGGCCATTTAGACCCTGCACTTTTTTTCCTTTTCAAGTATATATCCAGTTCCCTTTTCTGAATGTTATTATTGAATCTGCTTCCATCACACTTTCAGGCAGTGCAACTCAGCGTAACAACTTGCTACGTGAAAGAAATTCTCCTCATCTCCCCTCTGGTTCTTTTGCTAATTATCTTATGTTCTTATAACTTAAATCTGCGTCTTCTGGTTACCAAAACACCTGCCAATGAAAATAGTTTCTCCTTGTTTACTCTATCAAAACCCCTCGTAATTTGGACCACCTCTATTAAATCTCTTCTTAGTCTTCTCTGCTCTAAGGAGAACAATCCCAGCTTCTCTAGTCTCCACATAACTAAAGATTTATTGGAAAGTGTAGAACTGTATTTTGCAGGCAAACACGGCAGCCAATTGGCACACAGCATTGTCCCACAAATAGCCTTGTTTCAACTCAAAATCTAGATCCAAATACGTAAAAATTAAAAATGACTAAGAACTATAAAGTATAAGTGGAGTCCTGTAGCTCAGTGGTTTGAGTGCTCACCTCGCAAGCGAGAGACCTGGGTTTGACTCTGGGCAGGGAGAAACATTGGACAAGTTTCCTTAATCCACATGCCTCTATTTACCCAGCAGTTGTTAGTCAAATGGCAGATCGCTTTTCCGGTGGTAATAATTCCTTCAAAAAAAATAATAAATTGGTCAATTCAATCCATGATTGTTTCTGGGACACTGATGTGCGCAATTGGCTGCCGTGTATTGTCCACAAAATACGTCTCAAAGACGTGACAAGGGGCTATATCAAATGCAAGGATTATTATTAGTATTATTATAAAAGCAAGATCATATTAGACCACTTGATTTTCTCAGCAATTTGAATGTCCGGACTGCTCAGTTACCTGACAATCACATCCACTGCTCATCAACTCAAGACCTGAGAGACTGTGAGAGTTAAACCAGACATGAAATGTACCAAGAGAAATGTACCAAGAGAAATTGACAGTTCAATTGCCAAACAGTAACATGCGTGATATAAATCAAATGAATTTAAGTCACTTTGTAAAATGAACCAATTAAATGAATTCAACCTCCGATGATCAAGGTTACCCAAATATCATAGAACCATTGGAAATTACGGCACAGAAGAAGGCCATTCGGTTCTTTGTGCTTCATGGTATCACTTTATGCTGTCTCCTCTTTACAATGACTTTGAGTGAGAGAGAAAGATCCAGACCTCAAGAGTACTTCAGTCACAGATTGCCATAGAAGTATAGAAATGTATGAGGTTATATTCAGAGGTCATCCAGCCCATTGTTTTGTGTTGGTGTTCGCACCTCCAGGTAACTGTCCACCTTAATCCCAATTCCTTATCCTCTGTCATTCCTTTCCTCTGTATCTGGTTGTTCAATTCCTGTTGTTAATTCTGATGCTGATGAATCTGTTGGAAAGAATGCCTAAGACTTAGTGATCAAAGAAGCAAAGACAAAGACAATCAGAGCTCCTTGTAGGCTGTGGCATCGTAGAAGGTGAAGCAATTCTGCAGTTACTTGGAGATAAATGATTTAATTCAGGGTAAGGGGTGGGGGAGACAGATTTAAAGCTCCTTTGACATCAGGATGATGTCCTAAAGCACTTGCTGGCAGGGCACCTGAGCCAAGTTAGTAGAGAGGGAAAGATGGCCAAAAGTGCGGTGACAGAGGTACCTTTTGAGACGGGTCTTGAACCAGGGGAGCGAGTATCGGAATGTGTGTCAGAATCTTCAAATATGTGATCCGAATGTGCCCAAGAAAGGAATACCAGGTTACCAATGAGAATTACCAATGAGAATCAATGGGAAGTTGAGAAATGTCCTTTTACAATCTATTTTATGATACTTCGTATTAGATACTTGGAGATTGTGACTTTTGTAGGTGTGATTATTATTGTACGTATTTAAAAATGCAAAAGATATTCAGCACCGACCCTTTCTCTGATGAAGTAGCCATGTTTACCCCCGCTTGGGTGGTGTCATCATTTGTCAGACCATCAATGTGGGGTTTTGATAGTTAAATAGGCAACGATTATAAGCTGATATTTAACGTTAATTTTTCTCCTTGTGTTTTGTCTCTTTTCAAATCCTGACCACATTACTATCTAATCCGTGCTGCACCTCCTTGGAAACAGTAAAACATGATGCACTTTTTGTAAAAACGATTTTATTGGCAAGCGTTAATATGGACGTTGACCTGGTTACTATTGTTTCTATATCAATGAGGCTACCGATATTATTATAATTCCTGCTTTTTCTTAAATATATATTTAATCCAATAACGGCCGCTTCATAATATCTTTTGGAATCAGTGTGAAGAGTAAAATTACACAGGGGTGTTTTATATACAGTTGCTTTATCGGAAAAAAGTCTTAAATAATTGCGTGATGTAGCAGAGATTGTAATACCACATACAAAAGCCCAATAAGGAGCTGGGTTTCCGCTGTATATAGTACATAGTTACAAACTGCAACACGATTTCCAGTACACGTCCCCTTCCATGTCATGCTTCCATTTCCAGTCACATTTCAACTTTCTATAGAACCATCGAAGATGGCCATTTGGCCCAATGTGTCTGTGCTTTGTCGCTGAAGGAGCAATCCACTCATTCCCATTGACCTGTCTCCCCTGCCTTCCCCCCACCCATGCCCCTGCAAATTACTCCTCGTTAGTTATCTATCCAGTTCCCTCTTGAAAACTAATATGGATTCTGCCATCTGCCAACAACGAAAGGAATATGATTCCTTTTGCAGTTCTCCTTCCTGTCACATGTCGCTGACTTGTTGTGAGATCGGAGACTGCCATTCACTCAGTGATGGCCATTCACTTAGAATGAAATACCAATTCAGAGTTATATTTGTATCGCGAATTTCACGTCAGGAGGACGTCCCAAGGGGCTGGGAAGAGGAGCCTGCGGGGTGAAGTAGTAGAGCAGTCTTATTTTATTATATATTTTTTAAAAACATGGGATATTATAAAGAGCAACGGGTGGCTGGGAGACGATGCAAAAGATTCCATAGAAACCTCTGGGTTTGAGAACTATTCTTGCTTTAAACTGGAGCAGAATTCTCCCAATACCTCAGGTTGATGAAGGCTTTGCCCAAGTGTGCTATTGAGCCACGGGGAATGTCTGACAAATGCTTCTCATGCGATTGGGCTATGCGTGGAGCAGCATTTAGGGCTGCAATTGAACTCAGCATCCCTGGTTATCGACAGCACAATTCAGCCAGGGATTTGAGTTCAGCTGCCCTCCCTCATGCTCCTTGCACGTCTGGGCTCACACATGAAGACTGGTCACTCGTGAGGAGAGGGAACGACTGTGGACTCGTACACAGCATGAGTCAGTGCCTTATAAAGTGAGGAGGAGAAATGTTAATATGGCATACACACACACATGCACACACTCATATCCAAAAAAATTAAGCTGAACATTAACTGATCCGCCGTTCATCTCCACAGATCTTTCCCGCACGCGTGTCACCCACGCATCAGGCAGAGTGTGTATTGTGTCACTAAGCCAGGGTTCACTACTCACAGCTCACTAATCAAATTAGCGCAAAAAAGGGGCAAATGTGTTTCCAAGCGAGGCACAAAGTGATGAAGGGAACATAAAGGCACGAGAAACCTAACTGCACAAACTGCGGTATTTACTGTATGTTAATTTTTACTTTGCTGTGTATCGAACAAATGTATTTATGTCCACAAACTATACCTTTGCAGTGTTAGCTTTTTGGGAATCTGTAATCGGTACTGCCAGGCTGTTTTGCAATGGCAAGTGGGGAGCATCTGCGGTAGTAATGTACTGCAATAAGCTTTCCAGGGGAATAGGTAGCGTTGTGTATACACTATGTATACAGTGCTGTCATATTCAGTTCCTATATCTGTGTTTCTTCAAAAGGACAAAAATATATATATCTTCGTTGAGGGGGAACTGAAGATAGACATCCTCTCGTTTGTTCGATCAGTCGGGAAATCGAGGATTCTTTCTGTAGAAGTGCACAGAAATTTCACAGCTGTTAGCACCGAGCGTTTAATACCTTATCACCAATTTCTATTTACCTGTTGAATAAAGAGTCTAAAAATGAAATGTATTTGGGTAAGACGCAAATGTAAATTCTGAGTTCAATTTATAATGATTAAAAACTGTAAATAAAGGAAATAGAAAATAGTGTGCAGCAATGTGTCTCACTGTATCTCTCCAGACTGCCTCGCTACAGAACATCTTTGTTACAGGTCAAGAGTCGGGGAGCAATAAATAGAATCTCAGAGGGTTACTGCACAGAAGGTCCATCGAGTCTGTACCAGCTCTCAGACATTCCCACTGCCTTGCCATATCCCCTCATCCCTTTAAGCCTCTATCCTTCATATACCTGTCTACTTCCCTCTTGTCCTGGCCAAATATAATTGATCATTCACCCCATGGCTGTTTGTGGAACGTTGCTGGGCACAAATTAGAGTTCACCTACAAAGTACAGTCACTCCACTTTACAGGAAATCCTGCAAAGTACTTTGAGACGTCCTCCTGAAGTGAAAGGCACTGTATCAAATTATTACTATTCATAACGCACCCTATGATATAAATGCAGATTTACCAACCAGTGAACCTTACCAGCAACTGACCTTTGCCAGGAAAAAAAAGCTGGACAGGCAGCAGGGAGCATGCCAGACAGTGCTCTCAGTGGCAAACTATGCGGTTTTAGCTGGTTGGACTCCAGCAGTTACCCCAATGCACACTCAGGGATCCCCAAGACTTGCCAACCAGCACCTAATGCTCTCCAAAATCAAGTAAGGAGGGCGCCTCCTTCCGGGGAGTGAGTGTGTGTTCCATGTCAGACACAGGGAAGTGTCCATGTGTAGGTGTCGTACATATGGAAAATTTTCAGTCCGGTTTGGATTCTCTTATGCACAGCGATGGGTTTGCACGTGAATCAGATACCCAGCTGACCAAAAAGAAGCTTACAGCTAATTTGCAGCTTTAAACACTCCAGTGGGTGAAGGAATGCCTCTTCTGTGCTTGATGCTAATTTCCGCGATTAGCCTCTGAACGAGATACTGGTTAATAATCCATTATTTTCCCACCAGATCATTCCTGCTGCCTGTCTCGAGACACTCAAAATGATAACTGGCCTGGTACCAATTACAGACTCATTCTATATCAACTGTTTTTTATTCAGCACTTTATCAGCACATATTTTACAAAGTGACGTGAAGTCATTAGAAGCAGGAACGGGAAGGCTTTCAGACCACAGCGCTGGTCTCAGCCTGAAGCTTTCACAATTGAGCACCCAAGGTTCTAAAGGATTCCCGGGGGGTGTGGGTGGGGGGTGATCACTGACTGGTCTGCCTCGCTGGAAATGTACATGCGTGCATGTGTGTGCGCGTGTGTCTGTGCGCGCGTGTGTGTGCAGTAATAAAACACTTTGAGGGCCAAATGTCACGAGAGACTTAAAACAGGGTTATGCTAATGCACAGGCTCGAGTGCACGTTAATGCTCTGAGATTACACTCAGCAAACATTTACCAGGATATTACATTAAATGAAATTAAATTACTAACAAATAAATAGGTATTTATTAAATGTTCCTTACTTACTAAGCATTACAATCCGTACAGTTTGTTCTTCGATTTGATAATAAAACAACAACCAGTGTGTGTGTGTGTGTGTGAATGTGTTTGTGTGTGCCCTCGCACACTTACGTCTCAGCCTAAAAGCACCATTTGCCTTAAATTTTAAGATTAATAATCCTTGGATTTGGTATAAACCCTTTTAAGTCGGGAGGACGTTCCAAAATCTTCAGACATTTACTACGAAGGTGATTGACTGTATTTTTGGGTGAGTGCAACAGCCCAATTTTTTTGCACACAGCCATGTCTCACAAACAGCCGTGGAGTGAGTGACCAATTTTATTTGAGGAATTGTTGCCTGGGACACTGGGAAAACTCTCTTCCCTTTTCGAGCAGTGCCAGGGGATCTTTGCTGTCCACTTGAACAGGCAGACGGGACTTTGGCTTAACGTCTCATCCAAAGGACAGAACCACTGACTGTGTACCGTCCCCACACTTCCCACAACCCTCCAGGACTGCATTTCAGCTTGGACTACGTGAATCCAAGTTTCAGTATGATGCTTAAACACACAACTTTCTGACCCAGGGGCAAGAATGCTACAGATAGAGCCAGGCTGACAAGATTGAGCAGAACGGTGGAATATTGTTAAATCCAGCCAGTCAATTTAGCAGGCTTTCAGTCATTCTGCCCACCATGTCTCTGAAATCCTTCCAACCCACCCCCTTCCTGTCATTCACAGGATTTTACTATAAATATTGTGTATTCTGTAGATGTAACAAATGCAAGAATTACTAGTGTGACCAGCGATATGCCCCAAATATCTTAAAATAATCCCAACTCAAGAGATATTTTCGGTTGAAAATCTGTACTCTATCTATGTTGCTGCTGATCATGTAACACAAAGCAGCGTGACAGCTGTGTTCTGTCGCATCAGTTTTCAGACAGAAATCAGAACCTTTTTTCCCGTGAAAAGAAAAATCAGGCAGATATCATAGGGTTAACTTATATACGTATACAAATCCTTCCAATTGATATCACTGAGGTGTCTCAAAACGCTCCCGCTCCACAGGATATACTGTAAAGTGGAGACAATGCTTACTTGTTGGCAATTTACGCACAATAATATCCCACAAACAGCCATCGTTGACCTGGACACTGGGAAAAACTCCCTTCGCTTTTCCAATAGTGGCAATCTTTAACACACACCTGAACAGGGAGATTGGTCGTTCGATCGGTAGGTAGACTTAAAATAAAATTACGCAATATAAAATAATCATTTATGATTGATTATTTTGTTTTGATTGTTATTTAGAATTATTTTTAATTATTTATAAATAATTATTTTACAATTCTAAATAAAACCCGCATTTCCAAACAGCAGTTTTATTTTCCGCAACACTTTGCAAAACTGGTCAGAGTGATCAAATGATAGAGAGCCCCTTTCAGTTCAGTTTGGAGACAGACCACTGTAACGGCGAGATGGATGGATGATTCATGGTTCAAGCCTCCGTTCTGTATGCAGACCGATAACAGGTCTTTCTGGCACTTTCAGGATCCAGTTATCTTTCTCTGATTACAGCAAGTTATTTGTTTCTCATGAATAGATAACGGGGTTTCATCCCATCCTGCAATTACATCTCCACATCTCAGAGAGAAAAAATAACACACTCGCAGACACACACACACTTGCCTATCGGACAGACACACTGTGTTCCTCTCAAGCACCTGATAAGTTTTGACATGCAGAGCTGCCACCCAACGCGTTCCTCACAGTAAGAGGTGTGACGTGAAAAGTAACACCTTCTGTCAAATGGTGTTGGGAGGGGGAGAAAGAAGTCGGGGAGGGGGGTGGGGGGGTGGAGGTGGTGCGTGGAGTGGGGGGAGCATTCGACAGATGGAAATTGCAGTGGAAACAAAGAACATGAAGCAATTTCACATCAACCCAGGGAATTATTTCCTAAATGCCTGCGACTGCAAGAGGTGGGGTGGGGGGATTGTGGATAAGGAGAATTTGCCCAATAATTGTCATGAATATTTATGGAGCAATGTGATGTTAGTCAGTGAGTCGAAGGTTTTTTTTAAGGGTCACTGCCAATATTTAGCATTTCAAATCAGATGAAATGTTGAAGAAACCGATTACGCTCCCAACCTTTGCCAATGTCGCTCTAATCTGGTCGCTCACATCTGTGCAGGGAGCAAAGTGACTCATCCTCTCTAACCCTCTCTCCTTGAGGAGCGGTGAGCAGCCTCTGTCTGAGCGAGTGGCTGTTTTAGTATCAGAAACAAAATGTCCGTTGAAACCTCTTAAAGATAGATTTCTAATAACTTGGGTTACAATATCTCGGGTTCCGACGGTAGGTCATCAACCACTTTCCTCTCTCCATAGATGCTGCCTGACCTGCTGCATTTTACCAGTGACTTCTGCTCTTATCTCAGATTAGGATACATAGTTTGGGACGTGACATGTCAAGCGACTGCCAGGATGGTGGAAGATGAACTGGATGGACCTTGGTCTTCTTTCGCTCAGCAAATCTTTATGTTCTCAGGAAACGTTTGTTGAAAAGTCAATTCAATGCAGCAGCCCGGAAACTGTTTTCACGTAAAAAACTCGAAGCACTTTTACAAAGTATGACCATAATCTTAGAATATGATAAAAATAATTATTATAAAATAGAATTTCCATCCTCAGGATGAGATGTTAAACCGAGGGCCCATCTTTCCCTGTTCGGGTGGACGTTTAAAAACGGTGCTACTTGAAAGGAAAGGGAGTTTCTCTCTCCCGGTGTCCTGGACAACAACTCCCCCAGATAAAAGTTGGTCGTGCACTTCATGGCTGCTTGTGGGACCCTGCTGTGCGCGAGTTAGCGCACCTCCAAAGTACACAGTCACTACACTTTACAGTAAAGCCTGTGAATGGCTTTAAGACTTCCTGTCAATGTGAAAGGAGTCATATCAGACGAAAGGACTGAGCCTTTGACGGTCTTCCCAACATCACCCCTCTTAATTCTGACCGGCAGCTCAGGTGCTACCCCTTCACTGTCCAGCGCCTTGGGACGTCCTCCCGACATGAAGGGTGCTAAATAAATGCCATTTGTTGTTATTGCACTTGTCAACTTGAAGTGCTTGAACCGACAATCTTCTCACCCAAAGTGAAGAGTGCTACCGACTGAGCCAGGCTGACAGTATACATGAGACAGTAAATTGACAAATTGCATTGGATTGCACTGAAACCTCCTTTTCCAGAGAACTATAACATGTGCTTCTCATGTGTACAGACACCGCAGCTATATACGGTGTACTGCTCGTTGGCAGTGAATCTGCTAAAATCACAGCAGCAATCATCCTCCTAGCATCTGTCTTTGGGCAGCATATTTCTAATGAATCATCAACAATGGATCACAACAGTTATCTTTTAGTCTATATAAAGCACTGTAATACATTCAACAACAAGTACAAGAACATTTCATTTATTTAGCGCCTTTTCGGTCGGGAGGACGTCCCAAGGCGCTGGACAATCAAGGATTTGCACCTTCGCTAGGGATTGGAGTCAAGAGAGTAAGGGGGGGTGGTGAGTGTGTGGGAGGATGACTGAAGGCATAGTCAAGGAGGAGGGTCTTGAGATGAGCCTTGAAA
Organism: Callorhinchus milii; assembly: GCF_018977255.1. Lineage (NCBI taxonomy): Eukaryota > Metazoa > Chordata > Chondrichthyes > Chimaeriformes > Callorhinchidae > Callorhinchus > Callorhinchus milii. The sequence goes on along the minus strand of NW_024704763.1, from coordinate 7,355,442 downwards.
GAGGTAAGGGACGGGGTGAGGCAAAGTGACTCAGGGATCGAGTTCCAGAGGTGGGGGCAGAAAGGCTGAAGGCTGGTTCTATGGAAGGAATCTTTTAATGTTCTAAACATTTTGATAATAAACTCAACGTAACATTAAATAGGTCAGTGCACAATAGACCTTGAATTCAGCTCCTGGTTTAATAAACTGAAGGCTTTAAATCACAGGACTCTGACATTGTGGTTTTTTTATGTAATACCATTTGCTTTGCTTAATATTCCTCTCTGCCTTGGCTAAGCTCAAATAAATTACATTCACAAAGTACGGCCAATCCATATCTCCCCCGCTGTGTGCTCATCTGCCTCAAACTCCACATGCCCATCATCTCAGCCCTCGCCAGGCTCCACTGACTCATGGTCTCACAACAGATTGACTTCAAGGTCCTCACCCCCAATGGTCAAATTCCTTCACACTCAGCATCTCCCTATCTCTCTGATCCCTTCCAACAATCCCACTACTCTGCTCAGCTAACACAGACCTGCACATTCTCCCACCTCCCACTGCCACCTCCGTATCATCATCGATGGCTGAACCCTCAATTACTACACTCTTTACCTCTGAAACTCCCTGCCTTTACCCTTCCGCCTCACCACCATCTTAAAACCTACCTCTATGACCGTTCCTATGGTCACATTTAACTCTTATTAATAATAATAATAATTCTTGCATTTGATATAGCGCCATATCACGTTGTTGAGACGTCTCAAAGCGCTTGACAGAATATATTGTAAAGTGAATTGACTGTGTATTTTGTGGGCAAATTTTTTGGTTGTGGTTAGAAGCGGGTATGTAGGTTACATGGATAACAATTAACTTTGAGACGGAGGAAAAGATTAATTATTGTTAATCATTCCAGTAAGAACCGGGATTGACAAAGACACCAGACCCCAGTTTTACAGTGACTGAACTTGTCACAAGAAATATCCATCTGTAGTCTTCTTAGCTCTTGTTATAATACACACAGCCTTTGTGCTCGCTAATATCAAGACTGCAGCTAGTGATCTGTAAAAATCAGATACTATATCATTTTCCTCTTTTATGGTCCATTGGAATTGCACACAATTAATTGCAGCCCTGACAAATCGATCCACTGGATCTTTTGCTGCATTTCAAAGATTTAAAGGGAACCAGCATCCAAATTTCAGTGTTTCCTTTTCCGTTATTTATTCCTGCTCGATCAGACCGCTCAAACTTGAATGCCCTCAGACTCAGTCCTGACTTCAGCACAAACTCTACAAATTCAATACAAACCAAAGCCTCCCCTCATAAGAACATAAGAAATGCTAGACGATAAAGTCCACCTAGTTCGCCTTCCACCTTCCTGGCGTCGCATGCACATATGACCCGAACTCCCTATGTACTGTATCCCATAATGTTATTTCCTAAAAGAAAACTATCTGATCTGTGTTTGAAGGAATCAACATTTCCTGCTTCGACCGTCTTCGTAGGGAGTCTGTTCCACAGATTCACTATTCGTTCACTGAAATAGTGTTTGCGTAGATCATTTTGAATTTACCCCCTTTAATCTCAGGCCGTGTCCTCTGGTTTTACTATTCCGGACAAGTTGAAACAGCCTATCATGATCTAGATTTTTGGGCCCCTTTTAGAATCTTAAAGATAGCAATCATGTTGCCTCTCAATCTTCCCTTTTCCAGCGTGAACATGCCCAGTTTAGTTAGCCACTCCTCATAGTCCAGTCCTTCCATTCCTTCAATCATTCTGGTTACCCTCCTCTGTACCTTCTCGATTTCTCCAATATCCTTTTTGTACTGCGGCGACCAGAACTGTACACAGTACTCTAAGTCTGGTCTCACCAACGATTTATACAGTGGCGGGATTACCCCACTGTTTCGGCTGCTATTGATCTTTTGATACATCCCAACATCTGGTTTGCTTTACTCACTGCCCTGGAGCATTGTTCGGAGAGCTTCAATTTATCGTCAATCAGGAACCCCCAGGTCCCCCCTCTCACTTCTTTACAGCAGTTTGCCCTCAGCCTGGCTCAGTCAGTAGTATCCTCGCCTCTGAGTCACAAGTTTGTGGGTTCAAGTTCAACGCAATGCTGGGAGTGAGCTGCAATGTTGGAGTTGCCGTCCTTTGGATGCCTGATCAGGTGGATGTTAAAGATTCCTTGGCATGACTTGAAAAGAGAATTTTCCCCTGTACTCTGGCCAACAATCCACCATATAAAATTGCTCATTCACTTCATGGCTGTGAGCAGGACCTTGCTGTGTGCAAGTTAATTTAATGTCTCAACCAAAGGACTGCGACCTCCAATAAGTGTTGGCCTATACCAGGTGAATATTGGAGCTGACAGCTGGCAGGAGTAAGAGATGATTTTCACTAACCTAAAGTGCAAGGCCAAATGTAGAGAACTCACCTTATTTGCTATATAATCCCTTAAAAAAACAATTGGTCACTCAATCCACGACTTTTGTGGGGACACTGCTGTGTGCAATTGGCTGTTGCGTTTCGCCCACAAAATACACAGTCAATTCACTTTACAGTGTATTCTGTGAAGCGCTTTGAGACGTCTCAACGACGTGATAAGGCGCTGTATCAAATGCAAGGATTAATATTATAGATCAGGAATCAAGCCCACTGCCGAAGTTATATGGCCGATTCAGTTCCACTTGCATAGAAAATACATTGATGTGGGCTAGGGATTATTGCTCTGTCCGTACGCTTTGCCAATCTGTCCCTGCCAGCTGATAAAACGTAATGCAATTTAAGTGTAAATTTAATTTCCTTTTTTTAAAGTAATGCTGTCTCTAAGTTGAAACGACATTCGTTATTTGTAAACTAATACGCTGAGAATTTAAACGAGCAGCGGAATAAGCCTGGCCCGAGGCAAAATGATAATAATAATAATAAATAATAATAATAAAAATGATACATAAAATAATAATAAAAATGATACATAATAATCCTTACATTTGAAGTAGTTACTTCTTCATCGGGAGGACATCCCAAAGTACTTCACAGGATATAACTGTAAAGTGGATTGACTGTGTATTTTGTGGGCGAAACCGGCATGCAGATACCACAAGGGTGTCCCACAAACAGCCATGGAGTGAGTGACCAATTTTATTTGGGGGATTGTTGGCCAGGACACCGGGAGAGAGAGAGAGAGAGAGATACTCCCTTCTCTTTTCAAATAGCGCCACGGGATCTTTGCCTTCCACCTGTACAGGCAGCCGTGACCTTGGTTTAGAGTCTCACCCAAAGGACGCATCTCCAACACTACAGTGCACCAGGCCGACACGCAAAGCATTGCAGTCCCTTGTATGGGAAGCACAGAATCAGCATACTAGTGTATTTTCTCTTGCTCTCGTCACATTTGAAAGAAGCTGTGATCAGTGGGAAGAAGCTGTCATTGTCTCAATCACCTGATTGTGTGTTTCACTATTTTTAAAATCTGACAAAGCGTCCTACAAAACAATTTATCTGGCAACACCGCCCCTTTGATCACCCCTGTGGTCTCATTACCCTTCTCCAGCCAAGTATTTCTGTGACACGATCAGCTTTCTCCTGCAGTCTAAACATTTGCCTGGGATCGTGGAGTGGTTGCTGTTGCATAAAAGGCACAGCAGAACCGTATTGAAACAACCTGATGTTTTAATTCAAACAACATACACAGATCGCATACACATTTTCTGCCAAAAGGAGAGCTATTCAAGTATCTCTTGCTAACCTGATTTTCTATTCCTATTCAGCTGTTTAAATTACCTTTTTAGTATTATTATTATTATCATAGCGCACTCACCTCGCAAGCGAGAGGACCAGGATTCAATTCCCAGGCGGGGCAAAACCTCAGGCACGTTTCCTTACTCCACACACCTCTGTTCACCTAGCAGTAAGAAGAAAGCCGGTGGTTAGTCGATTGGCGGATTGTTTTTTCAGGATAATAATCACTTCAAAAGAAATGTGGTCACTCAATCCACGACTGCTTTTTGGGACACTTCTGTCCGCAATTTTCTGCAGTGTTTCGCCCATTCGCCACTTTATAATACATTCTGTGAAGCGCTTTGAAACGTCTCGAGGCCGTGATAAGGTGCTATATCAAAGGCAAGGATTATTATTATTATTATTAATTTGAGGGAAAATTTCAAGTCGTTATCATTATTGTTATTAATTGTCCCACTTTCTAGCTTTCTCTCCACAGCCCTTATATATGCCCCTTTTGCTCAATCGATCTTGTCATTCAAGACCTTTACTGTCCTCCTATTACAGCATCAAGGTTTGTTAAGCAAATCCAGTGTTCTGGTGTAAGCCACCCTTCCCTGGAAACTCGCTCCAGCTATTGATTCCCCTTTGTTCTAATCAATACCACTGGCGTGTGTCCTAATGTGTCCTTCAGCACCCTATGGCCTCCAGTGGTGAGATTCGTACAGGCTGCAGTATAAATACAGTTGGCGAAATATTGGAAAAGTTTCCTTATTCTACACGCCTCTGTTTACCTAGCAGTAAATGGGAACCCGGGTGTTAGTCGATTGGCGGATCGCTTTTCGGGGGATAATAATCCCTTGAAAATAAAGTTAAAATAATTTGGTCATCTCAATCCAAGACTGTTTTTGGGACACTACTGTGCGCAATTGGCTGTCGCGTTTCGCCCATGAAAATATACAGTCAATTCACTTTACAATACATTCTGTGAAGCATTTTGTGACATCTCGAAGAAGTGATAAGGCGCTATATCAAATGCAAGGATCATTATTATTATTAATAATAATAATATTATTATGATTAATATTATCTAACTGCTGGCTTTCCTTGGACCACAAACTGGAGCCCTTCAACCCATCCCTTCCCCCAGACACATCACATCAGTCCAAGGCTGAAAGTGCCATGTGAAATAGTTTCTGCTAAGAAGCTATTGCCATAGCAACTGCATTCAATAAGGTCACCTTTTTTATCCTATTCTTTGTTGAGAGATTATTTTTTCCCATTGTCTACGGGATCTGGGGATAACGGGCAGATGAATTGCCGTCTGCGTCTAAACAATTGTGAAGCCATTCAGAAAATGTTTGGTCTCTCTCAATAAGGGACTTTGGAACAGAGATAGCAAAAGACGTTCCTATAACTCCAAGCGTTTGCCTGTAAATACACGCAATAGAAATCCAGTGAAGCACTTTGAGACATTTCAACGACATGATAGGGCGCTATATTAAAAATAATAATGTAAAAATAATCCTCATATTTGATATAGCACCTTATCCCCTCACTGAGACGTCTCAAAGCGCTTCTCAGAATACGCTGTAAAGTGAATTGACCTTGCATTTTGTGCGCGAAAAATTAAACACATTAGATGCAAATGTTGTACGTAATTTTTGCACCGGGTTTTGCCTAGTGAGTCGTTTCCCTTTATAGCAAAAATAATAATCCTTGCATTTGATATGGAGTCTTTCCTGTCAGGAGGATGTCTCAGAAGTGCTTCTTTAGTGTCAAGCGTGTAATTGTAGATGAACGCGGCAGCCAATTTGCGCACAGCAACGTCTCACAAACAAGCACGGAGTGAATGAACAATTTTATTTGAGAAATTGTTGCCCAGGACAATGGGAGAGAGAAACTCCCTACTCTTTGTGACTAGTGCAATTGGATCTTTAACGACCTCCTGAATAGGCAGATGGGACCTCGGTTTAATGTTTCATACGGAGGACAGCAACTCTGACAAGGCAGTGCTTCCCAGCGCTGGGATGTCCAGCTAGACTGTGAGTTTAAAGTCCTAATTGGTGCTTGAGCCACCATTTTCTGACCCAGAGGCGAGAGTGCTACCAGCTGAGCCAGGCTGACTCCTAATTTTTATCTTACGGGAAGATCATCTGACTGGAGTCTATCTTGCGGTATTTCTGAAATAAGAAACTGTGGCCCTCTCCTGGTAACCCATCATATAACATGTCAACCCAAAGCAAGATCACAGCAAAGATACCAGCGGAACTGTGCTCCAGTGACTTGTCTGCATCCCCGAGTTCTGGATTTCTTAATTCAGAAATCCCTTCAAGAAATGCCAACGCATAATTGATCCCAATTATAATCGCTCCTGATCACAACATAAACACATTTTGAATTCCCCAGTTAAGATGTGAAAGCTGAATGTGTTTCTTAAAAGAACGTACAGGAAACTTCTAAATTAAGGCTGTCATTTAGGAATTTGCCACGTTTTGGAAACTCTGAAATGCTAAGAAAATCGAGTGAACCCAGGTGGAATTTCTACTGAAGTGTATCTCAAAGCGCTCTGAAAATCAGTTGAAAGTGACTGAGCGGAGGGGGCCATGTGGGAATGCTTGGCAAAGACTGAAGGAAGAAATGTAAATGCTGGCTCCTGAGGGACTCTTATCTAGGTCTGTATACCCTTTAAATACAGCTTCACACAGGATACCAGACAGGAAGGTTATAGTTATGATAGGAAATTGGGTTGGTTTTCACTGTGAGATGAGTGAAGAGGGAGAGATCTAATAGAGGTCTCCAAACTTCAACAAGGTTTTGTGAGGACGTATGGTAAAGGAATGGCTATGTAAATTGGTACAAGATGGCATAATCTCAGGATCGTCACTGGGGGAGTTCAGGAGAGATGAGAAGGAACATTTATTCAGATGGTATTGCTGCCCATATACTCACCCACACTAAACGCTGTACACCCATGATACCAGTTCTTGCCAGGCACCACTGGCTCTCTATTACCAAATGGATCGATTTCACAATCCTCATACTCGTCTTCAAATCCCTTCATGTCCAGGCACCTCATTACTTCTCTGACCTGCTTACTCCCCACCCACTATCCGTTGCGTCCACTCAACTGGCTCCGGCCTCCTGTTTGCCCCTAGTTTGCCTCCATTCCAGAATTGGTGGCCGGGCTTTGAGCCACTACGCCCCGAAACTCTGGAACAATCCCCCCTCAATCGCTCTGCCTTGTCCACTCCTTTCCCATCATCAGGTCGTGCCTGGAGACCTTCCACTTTGGCTATAATATACAAAAACAGCAAAAAAAAATGCCTGTGAATATGTATCACTACCAAGTCAGACATATTGGTTCATTCCTATTGCCACAGATTTCATTCTCTGCCTTCGGCCAAGTGAAAGACAGATTTCAAGGTCTGTTTTAAGAAATCTTAACTGATTTCACTGAATCCCATATAGTGATAACGATAGTAATAATAATAATCATAATAACAATAATACAGACACCGTATGAAATTCTTGCACTTGATACAACGCCTGTAACATGAAGAATTCTCCAGTCCCTTCGCTGCATAAACAATAAGGCTGTATATCACTCATTGTGTGACTGAATGTAATTATCAATGCAAATTCTCCGCATACTTCAATAACATTATTGAAATTTATGTAGATGAAGTAATGGGGCCATAAATGTCAATTAATGCATTTCACAGCTAAAGTAGAAAGAAAAGGATATTGCTAACTCCTGGAAACATTTAACCAGGGAACTCCTGAGATCAGCCTTTCTGCTCTCAAAGGTAAATGCTTCGACTTGGCGGCCCTCAGCTTTAAAGGAGAAGCTTTTAGCCTTCGTTAAAACTCTTAGCTTACGCTCATATCAATCAGGTTCGATCAAGCATGTATAAAATCTAAATTGGTACATTTCCTTTGATATCACTTAAACAGCGTGAACTCACAGTCTAGGCTGACACTCCAATGCAGTGCTGAGGTGCAATACAATGTCGGAGGTGCCGTGCTTCCGATCCGAGGTCTTGTCAGGTTAGACACTAACCTGACAAGACCTCGGACCACTGTCAGCTAGACACTACTCGAAAAGAGAAGGGAGTTTCTCTCCCCCGGTATCCTCACCCAGCAACTGCCCCCCACCCAGATAAAATTAGTCATTCACTTCATGGCTGTTTGTGGGCTGTTGCTGCGTTGCAAATTGATTTCCCTTCGAAATACACAAAAACTGCACTTTACCTCAATTACCCGTGAAGCGCTTTGAATTACTTGGATGGTATAGACAGTGTATCAAGTGCAAGGATTCCATATGGCTCCTATGCTATTATTAATAATATCATCGATATTGCTGCGTGGGATTCAGTAAAGCCACAATTAAGCCGTAGGAAACAGACAGATCTGTCTTTTGCCTGGGCCGAAATCTGCTGGATCAGGAATGAGTTGGCTCTTACAACACAAGAGGCACATTTTGAGGGCAATGGTAGCAGGTGTTGAGATGCTATGGTCCTATTGATTCAACTCAGAGCCCTCACAATCCCACTGGACTTAATGCGAAAAACATACAGTATTCTCCTCCACAGAAGTCACCTCCTCTCTCCTTGTCTTTGACACACAAGAACCACAGAAGCTTCTCCGCATTCTCCTCTGAGTTGATGCAAACGTAAGCCATTTCCTAAGTCTCACCTTGTGAAGCTCGGAGTAGAGTGGCCATCACGTGCTTGCCTGCCTCTCTGCAGCAGAAATCTCTACCGCTCCTGTTCTTCAGAGCTTCATGATGGTTTATTGAAGTCCTATTGATTATGTGACGCGCTGCCATCATATTTGTGCGGGAGCAATAAACTCGAGTCTCTGAGTTTAGTCTCTGGGATTAGCTGATTGAAACAAGCACAATAACACAAGCTTAGTGAAATAAATCAGTGAAAGCAATCAGTGAAGGCTGATGAACGAGCAATATCATGCAAAAGGTGTTCAATATTGTTATTTTGGAGATGGCCCGAAACTAGCCATCTCCATATTTAATCCCTCCATGACATCTCCCCTTCCTGTCCGTACAACTTCCTGCAAACTCTTTCGCCTCGGCTGCTCTCTTCACTCAGAGAACACCAGTCGTACCCACCCCCACCCGCCCACCACACACACTCGCCTTCCACCCCAGTCATTCAGCCATTCTGCCCCCAGTCTCAAAGAATTCAATCCCAAAGTACCTTCAATTTACCCCCTCCCTCCCTATCCAATGTTCAAAGCCTGACTCAATACTGTGCGATTTAAAAATTAATCCTTTCATTTGTGGATGTGATTTTACTCTGAAAGTAATGTAACATCAGACCTCCTCCTTTGGTGAAGTAGATGGGTGCCACTCACGCAGTCACTACATTTTACAGCAAATCCAGTGAAGAGATGGCCTCTTGAGATGAAAAGCGCCACAAGGATTATTATTGTTTGTGGGACGCTGCTGTGCGCAATTAGCTGCTGCATTTTGTCCACAAAATACACAGTCAATTCACTTTAAAGCATATCCTGCGAAGCGCTTTCAGACGTCTCAATGACGCGATAAGGCGCTGTATCAAATGCAACGATTATTATTATTATTTATTATTATTTATTATTAAGTGCAAAGGGAATAGAAATGTGTCAGTGAGCCTCGTAATAAGCAGTGGGCAGTGGGGTGCGATCAAAGTCCAATCTTTGGCAACCAAATGCCTTTCGTACGCGTTTCATCCAAACATTTCTTGTGATCTTGTGAAATCAGACAAATGTGAGCACAGCTTAACATGAAGAAGTGGGTACAACAGAGCGTTAATTGTACTAAGTGCTCCACTTGACAATCGCTGACTGACTTACAATTTGGCACCTTTCAATCCTCAGATCTTTTTTTTAAGCACGGCTGCGATGATTTTGCCAGGTCGTCAGTCACGTTGAGACATCTGTGAGAGTCGGAATTATTAACAATGGCTTGTTCCTTCAGTTAACGCTGGCTCCTCAGCCTTGCATAACAATTGCAGAAATGCACACATTTATTCGCCATTTAGACATGTCCAGGAAACAATCAGTGCAGCTGTAATCGTTTCTTTGATAAAATTGCAGCAAGTGACAGACTCAGCAGCTCATTTACAAATTAGATGTCGCTGATGCTACGAATGCACAAGGCTTAGCTTGAAAGAATCTCTCGCATCTGCCCAGTGACAGTCATTAAAATGTAACAGTAATAATAATAATAATAATAACCCTTGTAATCGACACAGTGATTTTCACATCAGGGGGACATCTCAAACTTCTTCTCAGGAATTACTCTAAACTGCAGTGACCGTGAATTTTGTAGGCACAACCAGCAGCTAATTAGGGCACAGCTATGGCCTATAAACAGCCACAGAGTGAGTGACCAATTATATTTAGGAGAATGTTGGCCAGGACACCAGGAGAAGCTCCCTTCTCTTCTCCAATAGGGTCATGGGACTTTTGACGTCCACCTGAATCCACAGAGACGATGGGATTTGGATTAACATCTCACCCAAAGGACTGTGCTTTGTACAATGAAACGTTTCCCTCAAACCTCACTGGATCCACCAGTACCTAGATTGTGAGCTCAAGTCCCGGGAGAACATTGAACAGTGAAACTGGCCCCAGCAGACCCTTGTGACAATTTCACTTGCAATAGAAGGTCTTAGGAATTGAGTGAAGGATACACCTTTGACTCCACTCATCTACCACTGGCGATGTTGGTGGAATGCACTTTTTTGTCTAAATTTCTGCTGGAACTTAAATTGGTTGGAATTGAAATTGCCCGAAGGCCCATAAATCAGTGTCAGCGACGTTAGGATCAATTTCATTCCCGGATGTTTAATTAACTTGACGACTATTCAGTTCTTCACACAGTCACTCCCCACAGAGCGCTGTGATTCCTAACTGTGCCTGTGTTATTGAATTTCAATTACTCTACATTACAACTCACATCTGCAATCATCGTGATTGTATACCAAGTGCTTAGAAAACCCACATTCATCACTTGGCAAAGCACCCACTGCATCTCTCAATGCTAATTTCAGTCTATTTTGAACAGTACTTGAGAAAGCTTGGAGGGAGGGTGGGGGGAGAAGCGATTTTAGTGCATGCTGTGATTTATGATCTCTGAATTATTGTAACTTGCCCCCATTTGAAATTCAAGACAATTTGTTCCATAAATCGTCACGTTAAAATGAATACAAATTTTGACATTTAATTATGACCAATTTTCTATCATTTACGGGTTGGTTTACAAGACCAGGCAGAAGAGTACTTTCTGCCTGATGATGAGTATGTGAATATGACTGACAATATGAGTTAGGTATGCCCGCCTTTGTCTGGTAAACTTCACAAATCTGTCCCCGGTCGGCTAAAAAAACATTGAAAACAACATGATAAATAAAAATAATAAAATAAATCACGTTCGAAAAGAGAAGGGAGTTTCACCCCATGTCCTAGCCAGCAATCCTTCAGTTAAGAATTGGTCATTCACTGCATGATTTATTGTGCGAGATTGATGTGCACAAATTGGCTGCCACGTTTGCCTACAAATACACCGTCACTACACTTCACAGTAACTCCTGAAAAGCACGTTGAGATGTCTCGAGGATGTGATAGGCACTGTATTCCAATCCTTTACGCACATCACCCCAACCTTTGCCAGGCTTCACTGGCTCCCTGGTTTTGAAAAGATTCATTTCAAGATCTTCAGCCTCACACACCAGCCCTTCATGCCCTACCACCTCCCTACCTTTCTGACCTGCTTGCACTCTTCCAGCCACAACGCCGCAAACAAACTCTCAATCCCTCCGCCTTGCCCTTGCCTCTCCCATTTTTCGATCATATCTGAAGACCATCCTCTTCGACCGTGCCTATGGTCACTCCTCCCTCCCCCGGTTCAGCATCAAGCTCCATCTCTATTAAGCGTTCCGAGACCCTACTCGGCATAAAGTGCACTACATAAATGTTATTGTTGTTGTTGTGAAAAGGCACGTTATCAAATGCAAACTTGATTATCATTATATAGTTAATAATTTACACTGCTGTGATATTCAATAATTCTGCGCTGTCAAACTGAACAATGGAAAATGTTCATCGCACAGAATGAACGTCCTTTGATATAACAGGTCTGCAGTCATGCTCAGTCACCCAGGTAGTGCTAAATTACTTCCAGCAACACTTTGGGAGTCTCACTGATTCACATTAAACAGCTAATCTATTTGTCTCTACTCATTTTAACAACTCCAATTCAACGCCCTCTCCTGGATTTGCAAGTCATGCCAAATGACAATAAAAATAATCCCGGCATTTGATCCACGTTTAATTTTGATTGTGGTCAGCCGGGTGTCTGACACAAGCGGAAACCCATCACCCATACTTAAGAGCATCCAAACCAAACTGAGAATTCCATGTATCCCACCTACACATGGAAATCCCAGAGAGAGATTGTTGGAATTGAATATGCACTCTCTTCCTAGAGGGATCCATTCTTCTTACCTAATTCCAGAAAGTATTAGGGACAGGTTAGCAAGAGCCAAGGCTTGGGGATCCTAGAATGTGCATTGGGGTAACTGCTGGAGTCTAACCGAAAACCATATAGCTTTCCATTGATATCACCATTCTTTTTTAACCAGTTAAAACCATAGAGTCTGTCAATGAGAACGCTGTCTGGCAAGCTTCCCACTACTTGTCTACCGAGAACCGCCCTACCCATTAAAGTTATGGCTTACAAGGTTAGAAGGAATCAATCAATTGGAAAAAATCGCAGGTTCAGTGACTGGTCTTCTGATCCAAGTCCTGCCAACAAGCCAGGTTGGCAGGTCCATCATCGATGGTGCCTTGAAGTACTATAGATAGTCCTGGCTTAGGAAAACCCGCCTGAGACCGCCACAAAGGATTGACTCAATTCTAATGTAATAATACTAATAATAATCCTTGCATTTGATATAGCACCTTATCATGTCTTCGAGACGTCGCAAAGTGATTCACAGATTATACTGTAGAGTGAATTAACTGTATACTTTGGCGAAACGCGGCAGCCAATTGCGCACAGCAGTGTCCCACAAACAATCGTGGATTGAGTGACCAATTTTTAATTTTTTTTGAAGGAATTATTACCTCCGGTCCCAGGTTCTCGCTTGCAAGGCAAATGCTCCAACCACTGAGCTGCGAGTCTCCGCGGAACCCTAATCTTCCTTTAACGTTTGTAAAGTCAATTTCCATTCCGCATTTTCTTCTAATAGTTCTGTCCCTTCAAGCCTCGTTGGTAGGAAGCAAATGTTCACCTAATAAAGCCGATGTGTTCAGTAGAGGTTGAGTAAATGGTACGATAGGCCTCTGAAGGATATACAGAGAAGCAGGTGATGAATGTGTCTTTATGGATCAAGATTCTTTGAAGCGTGACAGTACATCAAATTGCAGTTCCATGTTCATGTGGCCAGCCTTGCTTGGGTTTAATCTTAAACCAAAATGATTTATTTCAAGTGGGATTGAAAAATGGGACTGAGACATCAAGAACAACAGAACACAGGTTCAGAGTTACCAAAAAAAACACAACAGGGCAGACACCAGGAAGTATTTCTTTACACAGAGGATAATTAAAGACTGGAACAGGTTGCTAGGAAGGGTGGTTGAAGCCAGGACACTGGGATTCATTTATAAAGCAGTTTAATGCTGTGACGGGGGCATAGTAGAGTGGGTGTTCTGGAGGATTAATAATAATAATAATAATCCTTGCAGTTATATAGCGCTTTTCACTTCTTCGAGACGTCTCAAAGCGCTTCACGGAATAGACTGTAAAGTGAATTGGCTGCATATTATGTGGGCAAAACGCGGCAGCCAACTGCGCACAGCAGTGTCCCACAAATAGTTGTGGATTGAAGTGACCAATTTATTATTGTTTTTGGTTTTTGAGGGATTATTATTAGGCTCTGTGTGGAGTAAGGAAACTTGCCCAAGGTTTCGCCCTCTGCCGGGAATTGAACCCAGGTGTCTCGCTTGCAAAGCGAGTGCTCTAACCACTGAGCTACAAGACTCCGAGTGAGATGGCGTAGGTCGAAGGGTCTTCTTCATCAAAACTAAACTTGTGATATAGTTCATATATTCCTTTTAGGTTACACAGTGGATTTAGAATATGATGCAGGACTAATTTAAAAATCAAATGGGACAAATTAAATAATAATAATCATCCTTGCATTTGATATGAAAATATTAATCAAAGCGCTTTACAGGAATTAGTTTAGTGTAGTGACTGTGTATTTTGTAGATGAACACAGCAGCCAATTTGCACGCAGCAATGTCCCACAAATTGCTATGAGGTGAGTGGACAATTTAGCTGAAAGCTTGTTGACCAGTGCACTGGGAGAAACTCCCTTCCCTTTTTGAATACAGGATCTCTAATGTCATGGGCCCTTTAATGATCACCTGAATGGGCAGAAATAATAATAATAATCCTTGCATTTGATATAGTGCCTCATATTTTCGTCTTCGAGACGTCTAAAAGGGCTTCACGGAATATACTGTAAAGTGTAGTGACTGCATATTATGTGGGTGAAATGCAGTCAAACAGACAGGTCAAGGAGTGAAGGAAGGTCATAAGCCAAAAACCCTTACAGGCTTCATGTCTTCATATGACATCAGTTGCTGGGTCTGAAAGTCTCACACTCTATGCATAGTCTTCATGACCACAGCTCTCTCCCCTCCTCACCATTCATTGGCTTTTACACAACTGTGGAGCTGTCGACCGGAGGAGAATGTAGCCAAACCTTTGATTTACACACAAGAGTGTAAATAACGTTACTCAAAATAGAACACTGTAATTATTAAGGGTCTGATATGCAGAACAAAGCGATTGACTTTCAGGTAATATTACAGATGTGGCCAGACCATTCAGTCCAGCTGTGACTCTGATAAACTGTATCCAACACAATTCTGCATTTCATGTGATACCTTCCACATTTTGATGAGATTTTCTTGTGCACAGTAAAGTCCTGATAACTCGAGCTTGGCCTAACTTGTCACTACCATTCAAGTCATCGTGCTGTCAAAACACGGCCACATTTATTTATGTATTTACGCACACGCCTAACTTGCCGCTCTGGATAACTCGTCCTTTTCCCTTGGAGTGATGAGATATCAGGAATTTACTGCATTGATGTTATCTACAATGTAGCCTGTAGTTAAATGTCTCAAGCGCTTCACAGAGATGAAGTGAGCGCCCAATCAAGGTGGGAGAAAGTGGGTAGATGACTGAAAGTGTAGGTGATGGGGAAGGTTTAGAAAGTGGAGAGAGAGAGAGAGAGAGTGTGTGGTTGGCAGAGGTACTTAAGGAGAGAATCCCAGAGAATAAAGTCAAGGTGGCTGAAGACTTACACATACAGAAGTATGTGACTATGTTGAATTGCTTTTGTGAACGCAATGCAGAGAGAGAGAATACCAGATGCAGCGATTGACTGCAAGGCAGTGATCCAGCATTCACTTCAGACAGGTTCACACTGTGAGAGTGATTGCATTCCAGGGGCTTCCTTGCAGTGACTGACAGCGTGGATGGCAGCTGCTCGTGGCATCCGCATAATGACATCCTTCAGAATTATTCCATTACGCGGGATTCCAGGTTTCTCCGGCATAACTTGCGGTCAATTACCAGGAATGCCTGAGGCCTGCACAGCTTACGTAACGCAGTTAAGAGGCAGCCCGGCTCAGTCAGTGGCAGTCTGAGTCAGAAAATTGCGCGTTCAAGGCCTCACGTCGGGCCCCTGAGCTCCCAGCCTAGGCTGGCACTGGCGGAGTGTTGCGCTGTCGGAAGTGCCGGGTTTCGGGCGAGACGTTAAGCAAAGTGATCTGTCCAGGTGGATGTTAAAGATCTCACACGCTATCAGTGGGTGAGCCTTCAGCCACCTTGACCTTATTCGCTGGGATTCTCTTCTTGAATCCCTCCGCCAAGAACTCTCTCTTTCTCTCTGTCTCTCTCTCTCCGCTTTCTAAACCTTCCTCATTGACTACACTTTTAGTCATCTACTCCCTTTCTCCCACCTTGATTGGGCACTCACTTCATCTCCGTAAAGGGCTTGAAGCATTTAACTACAGGCTGTTATTGTTGTTGCTTTGCAATATCATTTGACACTAAAGAGCAGCTGCAAGTTGATTAGCAATAATAATAATCCTTGCATTTGATACAGCGCCTTTTACACCAGAGGGATGTCTCAAAGCGCTTCACAGGATTAGGTGTAAACTGTAGTGACTGCGTATTTTATAGGCAAACTTGGCAACCAATTTGCGCACAGCAATGTCAAACAAAGAACCGTGAAGTGAATGACCACATTTACTTAGGGGTTGTCGGCCAGGGCACCGGGAGAAACTCCAGACTACAACGGGCAAGAGGAAATAACAGCCCATATATGTTATGAAGCAAAACCACGCAGGCGTCAAAAGCAATTTGTTTCGTACTTTGCAAGCTTCACTGCAGAAATAATTAAAGCATTTCTGCAGTGGAGGTACAAAGGCACCGTGCGACAGACGGCATTTATAAACCAGCGCTCCCCATGATTGTAATGTCAAGGTGGCTTTCGTTTGATGAATCAGACAACAGTTTACCTTTACACTGGAGATCATTGACAGAGTGCCGATGCCATTGTAGAGACAATCAGAGGAGTCTGCACCACCTGATAAATGTACAGTGCCCACTTGGGAACCGGTTTCAATCAGATCAAGTTTCTGGCTCGTTAACCGAACTTGCAAAAAGTGCCAGAAAGTGATTCCGCACATATTGTATTTCACTGAGTGTTTGATGCAGGGGGTGGGGGGTTGGGCAGCACGCTCCTCATTTGAAAAGGAAAAAGATATCACAGAAATAGATACCAACGACCGAGGGACTCTGACAATGGAATCGCTCCACCACCAACCATTTGATGTGTGCCAGCTGCTGGCAGATTCATTCTGCACCTTTCACAGGGAAATCGTTGAAAGGTACTAAGTGATAATGGAACGGAGCGTTTTCACTACAGATGAGCGGTTCAAAAGATGGAGCTCATTGTGGTTCTTCCTGCTGGGCTCTGCGATTTCATCTTCAATCATTTCCCTATTTAGGAACGCTATGTTAAATAGGCATTATGCTTCCTTTTTTCGTTGAAGTGGGCTGAATCTTTTGTAGTCAGTCCTCATCAAGGAGTCAGATATGGCACGGACTAGATGCATAGTAAACCTCCTTCTCCACGCTGCCTCCACAATGTGCCTTGATGCTAACCACAAAGACGCTTCCCACTGAACTGACTCTCTGTCTTTGCCGTTGAAGCCGGTGCTTGTGCCTCCGACCAAGTGAAACTGATAAACTTGCCTAGCAGTAAGAAGGAACCCAGTCGTTAGTCGGTGGTTCGCTTTGTGGGGGAAATAATCTCTTCCAAAAAAGAAATCATAATTCACCCAGAAACGCGCAGTCAATCCACACTACTGTGTATCAGGTGAAACTCTTTGAACGATGCTATATCAAGGGCTAAAAAAAATGCAAGGATTATTATTGTTAGTATTACTATTGTTATTCAAAACGGCAGCATTGCCAGGGCAGAATAGGAATGCCGCTTGAAATAAAGTAATTTGTTTGTGCATTGGCGGAGATTGGATGGGTATAAACAGAAGCAAAGCTGCCAACTGAGAGTTACCATTTCACTACAACTACACCCGGTTGCCCAGGGGCAGCCAAGCACCGATGGTGTGCCTGGACAGTAATTGGCATGAAGCTACTCAAGTTACTCTCATACTAAATCGCTCCTGATCACGTCATAGATTGCCTCTCGGAGCAGCAACAGCTGCCAGGAATGGGCACTGCATTCCTAGCTACTGAATCAGTGATGAGAGCGTTCAGTGCTAAGGTTACATCACATTTGATATGCAAGGCTGCGATACTTACACAATATGCACCAAAGTCGAACATTGAACTGAAATGTTGATCCACTTGCAAGCACGCCAGAAGCAAACACGCAGGCAACAGGAGCAACAAAGCACACCCAATGTGAGTGATTATATGTGTGAGGAATTGTTTGACATGGAAAGGCCTTTCTACCTCAGGTGTTATTGAATTCATTCACAGTGCAAAGACCTACACAGTCTCAGAGTTGAATAGTAATGTCTACTCAATGGCCCACTTGAGTGACGTTAAATCTATACATTTTTTTTTACTCTTGAAAAGTAAATGCATAAAAAAAATGAGGTCAGAGTAAGAAAAGATTTTCAATTCACATATTCATCTTCCTCTCTGTCCAGGATCACATCTCTCCATGTCCATTTAGTCTACTTTTTAAAATTATAATAATAAACCTTGCCTTTGATACGGAGCTTAATCAAGTTGAGATATCTCAAAGCACTTCACACCCAATTGTGCACAACAATATCTCACAAGCAGTCAAGGATTGAGTGACTTTATAACATTTTTTAAAGTATTATTAGCCCAGGAAAGCGATCCGCCAATCAACTAACAACCAGGTTCCTCCTTACTATTAGGTAAACAGAGGCACGTGGAGAAAGATTTCATAAGATTGCATTTCCCATTATCTTTAACGCTAACAAAATTGGAGATGCTCAACAAGATTGAGTGACCACATTTTTTTTATGGGTTTATTACCAGAAAAGCGATACACCGATTGACTAATAATTGGGTTCATACTTACTACTAGGTACTTAATACAAAATACAGCCACTACACTTGATGGTAAATGAAGCTCATTGAAGCTCATTGAGACATACTTCTGACATGAAAGCCACTGTATCACTGAATCAGGAATTAAATTATTATTACTTCTGGAGAGAACTGTACATTCCTACAGAACTGATTTATTTGGTGGGGCACATCTGCCTACTCCATGGATTATCACAATGTTTATTTTTAATTAAACTTCTGCATAAAACGCCCATAAAATCCAAATTGAAAATAAAAAGAGCCAGAAACATAATGATGTTTTACTGCCACATCAAAGGACTTTTAATTATATCAAAAGAGGCAATATGGGTTAGGATTTTTCCCAGCTGCTCACCTCCACTCAGCCATTATTTTCCTATCGAACAGCCGCATTTTAATGGTTCCAGAATGCTCTTTATAGCCCACTCTTGCTACTTAAACCAGCACAACTCTTAATGATGAGAGACTCCACTTTAAATTCAATCAGTGACGATTACTGTATTACCACAGCAGTTCCTTTTTTTTGCTACAGCTTCTATTAGCTTTTCATCCCCACTTGACTCCTAGGTTTTAATTATACCGCTATCACATATCAGTGCCCCCGATATACAGTGGGTAACAATTAACTGCGCACAAACACCTAGTGGATATCGATTCCATTTGTGTTTGAGGAGCTAACACATAAGGGGGATAAATTTGTATTTTTACAGTGCTTTATCGTGTCGAAATGTCTCAGAGCACGGTACGTGTTATTATATTATTCACGTGTTAAGTGCAGTGACCATTCTCAAAGGCAAAATTGATGGGTAATTTAGTCCGACGAGCAAAACTCCTTGATGTGAATGACCAATTTGCCTGGCGGGTTGTTGACCAGGATACTGGGAGAAACTGCCTTCTCTTTTCAAATAGTGCCACCTGAACAAGCAGGCGAGAACTCGATTTAACATTACATCTGAATGTTGGCACACCCAACAAAACAGCACTAACACAGCGCTAAACTGGAGTGTCAGCCTAGACAGTAAACTCAAGCCCCAATGAACTCAGGCCCCAATCCTTCCCACCAAAAAAATTGGTATCTCAATCCACGACTTTGTGAGACACTGCTCGGTGTAATTGGCTGCTGCGTTTCGCCCACAAAAGAAACATAGTCAACCCAATCTACAGTATATTCTGTGAAGCGCTTTGGGACGTTTCAACAACATGATAACATGCTACGTGAGATGCAAGGATTGTTGTCAATTATTCGGTACAATGCCTGTCACTGTGGGACGACGTCTCAGAGTGCTTCGCGGGATTCACTGCAAAGTGAAGCGTTTGATAAATCAGGGTATCTGGGAACGTGGAGAGTAAGGACCGAGATTAATTTCCTAATGTTGTCAACAATCAAGCAAATTAATAGTTCAAAAGATAAGAGCTTGTTTAAACAATCAGCAGAGATGCTAACAAGCTGCTTGGAAAGAATGTAAGTGTTGTTTACTGCACATGTGTGTGCTGTTACAGTGCCAATCAGGCGTGCACCATAACCTTAATCAAGTCCAAACAAGACGCCTGCTCCACCAATGTCAGCAGAATCCAAATTGCTGTTAAAAGGCAATCTCTTCTTCGTTATCCAGATTGCATCATTCTCCTGAAAGACTTCTTGTTTCAAGGGACACGTGCTCACAGATAGACGCAAGGCTGGCTTGAAAGATTTTTGAACCCTCCTGTTTTACGGCTCAGTGCAGGAAGTTCCAATGGCCAAACCTACATAGATTTCTGTTATCTCCTTTCCTCTCTTTCCTTATTCCCGAAGCTATCTTTGCCGACCAACAGGCAGTACGGAGTCCTGTGTGTATGGAGACTGGCACGCTTGCGATGACAGGTGTGACCCGGTCAATGTTTGACCTCAAAAATGTGTCGGAAACACAGAACAGCTCTGACAAACGACAGGAGCTCACACATGGCTCCACACCAACAGAGTAAAACCTCGGCTATGCATCTCAGAGTGGTCAACACAAGTGCGACTTTCTAAGGAGCACCATTTAAGGCACTATTTTCAGCACGGATTTGACCAACAAATCACTTAAAAGCTAATAACCCTAATCCTTTGTGCTAATCCTTTAAATGATGAATTCAGGTTTGCAAGGTTTCAGTGATATCTTTTTGTAACTTTTATTTTTTTATTTTATCTTCGTATAGCATAATTGGTCATTTTTTGCCCATTTTAATACCTTCATTGGGACTGAGAAGAAGAATAGCACCCCATACCTCTCCCACATATATTAATATTAATCTTGCATTTGATATAGCACCTTAGGACATCCTCAAGTCCTCTCAAGGAGCTTCGCAGGATATACTGTAGGGTGATGTGACTGTGTGCATTTTGTGGACAAAGGCGGCAGCCAATTTGCACACCAATGTCCCACACACAGCCAAGGAGTATGTGACCGATTTTATTTGGGGGATTCTTTCCCAGGACACTGGAAGAAACTCCCTTCTCTTTTCGAATTGTTAAACCACCTGTACAGGCAGACGGGAGCTCAGTTTAACAAATATCTTTTGGTCGATAACAAAAATAGGTATAGCTGTGATATGCGTTTAAAATATTTTGTTCACATTCAAAAAATGCATCAGATTTACTTTGTCAACGAGTGAGAAAAGAATTAAGATTCTGGTTGATTGAGAAACCGATGTAATAAGTCAATCAACAATATGCACTTATATAGCTCCATTCATGCAGGATAGCATTTTGGAGAGTACTTAAGGTCAAGGGCAAAAATCTGTGGCGTTA
The DNA here is from genome assembly GCF_018977255.1 of Callorhinchus milii. Classification (NCBI taxonomy): domain Eukaryota; kingdom Metazoa; phylum Chordata; class Chondrichthyes; order Chimaeriformes; family Callorhinchidae; genus Callorhinchus; species Callorhinchus milii. The sequence continues at coordinate 7,334,287 of NW_024704763.1, read as the reverse complement.
GACCATTGGCAAAAGATCAAAGAATACAAATGGAGATAAGATAAATTATGTAGTGGATAGGGTGGATGTTAAAGGAATGTGGATGAACGAAGAAGGGGACCTGAAGAAAATGAAGTGTCCTGCTGTCTTGATTTGGTGACTCAACGTGTAACTAGTTTTTGATATGCCTCATTGAACTCAAGTCAATATGTGAAAGATCCATTAATTATATATTTCCAGCTAAAGGAACCTGCTGGCTCTGATGACTCACAGAAGCTTCTTCAAGTGCAACGCTCCTCTAGTACGTGAAGGGCATCTCTGCATCGCTGAGACTCAGTGTTGAGGTTGGAACAAGACGTCGTGTGGGCGGTTGATAGAAGGGAGATGATGGGGTGATAAAAGGAAGGTGTGTTAATTGTGGCCCAAACAAATACGTCCAGCCATTCAGACAGGACAGCATCCTAGTCCTGCATCCTCGCGTCATCTTCCAGGATTTGGGAAACCTCGGGCGAAGGCTGACAAAACAGGCAGCCAGACTAGAGGTCCCACTTCAAAGATTGTGAAGGTCAATTTAGTCCAGGTAACCTGGAGGCACAAAAAGTGACCCTGTTACAATCCGGTCGTCGGGTCCAATACCTTGTAAGCAAGCGCCAAACAAAAATGGCCGACTTCCTTGTGGTCAGACTTCCGCTGATATCACTTCCCGCGCACGTGCATGCCCAAGCGGCACTTCCTGTGTATAGCCAGCGCGCGCTCACGGTGCAGGAAGTGAATGCCAGCGACAACTCACCAACGACTTGCGTTTTGTGTATTATTATTATTACTCTAAATGCAGCACCTCACCTGGGCCAGCAACGGCCCTCAAACAACAAAATGATGGGATTCAAATGGGTTCGAAGGGTGTTCTTCATCTGAGCCTCTCTTGTCACTTTGGACTTGCTGACCATCCACTGCAGAAAGACCTTCCGACGCTCCAGCCTCCTCTTCTCCCTGTAAAACAACAACAATAACATGCATTTGCGTACGTTTAAAACTCCGGCCGTGGCTCGCGAGTCAGCCGCACAGAAGTCCTTGAGACGCCCTCAGTTCAGGTGGTTTCGCACTTGGCTGGACAGGGTCCCGCTCCCCGGTCGAGGGAATGCGCAGAAAGAAAAAGAAAATTAAACGTGGCTATAAATATTATAAATACGGCCTGGGTTTCTTTTTTAAAAAAAAAGGCATAGATTTTGGTTTATAACCTGGGGCAAATTGTTTGACTGTGCAACTCCGGGATTTAAGAAATGTTAACTCTTCGGTCCCTTCGCACTGTTTAGCATCATCCCCTGCAGAAAAGCCGTTTCCCCACAGGCTGTGAGGAAGATAAGATGCATTTGCATACACTCAGTATTGACACCCGCAGGCTTTTTAATAATTGCGAGGAGTCAGTCATGGAGGTGCGGCCACAGGAAGGGAATAGTGTCTGTGCCAGGAAAGCTCGGTTAGTCACCTCCTAATCAGCAGCGGAAGCACGGAACTGTTTCCAGGGCTATAAACCCACGCCGGTTTCCGTTTGAGCTGAGTGCTCAAAAGTCCTTTCTCTCTTGGAGCACTGCATTGTCGGAGGAGCCGGCCTTCAGGTGAGACGTTAAACCCAGGTCTCATCTGCGCCCCTTAAACTGGGTGTTAAAAATCCTGTAGCACTGCTCTAAAAGAGAAGGGAGTTTATCCCGGTGTCCTGACCAACAGTTCCCCCTATTAAACATGGGTCATTCACTTTATGGTTGTGCGTGGAACGTTGCTGTGCCTAAAGTGGCTGCTGCGATACTAGCTTCTTAAAATTAGAGCGAGGCCATTCAGGAGTGAAATTAGGAGGCAATTTTAGATCCAAAGAGTAATGAAATCAGGAACTCTCTCCCTCCCTCAAAAGACTGTGGATGCTGGAGCCATTCACATTTTCAAGACTGAGGTGGATAGATTTTTGTAAGGTCAGGGTAGTAAACGGTACAGGGTAAAGGTGGGTAATTGGACATGAGGTATAGATCAGCCATAATCTTATAGAATGGTGGAACAGGCTCGAGGGGCTGAATGGCCTCCTCCTGTTTCTATGTTTCTACAAAATACACAGTCACTACACTTTACCGTGAAATCCTATGAAGCGCTTGGAGACGCTCTCCCAAAGAGAAAGGCGCTGTATCAGAGGCAAGGATTCCTCTTCTTCTGATAAATAAGGTGAAATGATTCACTAATGATCTGAAACCGAGTTCCCCTCAAATCACTCTGTGGCACAGTGACAGCCAATGTGCTGGACGTGAGTTTAGACAGAGGTTTGCCTACAAATACCCCGGGAGCTGTTTCATGATAAAAAAGGAAATGTCATACTTTTAAATGGTAATCAGCCTCGGATTGCAGGGCCGGTGGCTGATTCTAAATCAGTCGCTTGTCTCCCTACCAAATTTGATTAACATTTTAAAGGATTACATTTCTGCTGCGCTGTGTAAATCATTAGCATGATTTTGTCGGCTAATATTAACAAGACGGGCAATCTGCAAAACATTACTGGCTCTTAATCTTACGGAAGAAAGAGTGGGGGGGGGGGTGGCCGTGACAGCCAGGCGAGGGCCCAATCTGTAGCATTCACCTGTATGAGGCTTGACGTTCAATTGCGATGACTTCATTCCCTGCACAGGAGTCAGGAACAAAACAAATCTAGCAATATACACTCCACTGTTGATCCCTTCACCTCACTTGCCTGAAATAGCAGGGTTGTTTGTTGGGATGTTGCTGTGTGCAAATTGGCTGCTGCGTTCGCCTACAATATGCACAGTCACTGCACTTTACAGTGTATGCTATGCAAATCTTTGAGACATCCTGCCGTTGTGAAAGGTACTTATCAAATGCAAGGATTATTATTATTAATATAGGATTATTAAAAATAATAATATGGAGGGCTTCTGGGCAACCTGTCTTTTAGCACCATACTGGTGGATTTTCCCAGTCTAAGATCATATGAGCAAAAAAATATATATATTTACCTCGGTTGAAGGTCATTACACCGGTGTTCAGTTATGTCATGTTTGAGGGTCTTCAAAACATCCTTGCTTCATTCCTATCTACAAGAGACAGAAAATAGCTTTTGAAAAGCTGAGGGTTTAACTGAGTAATAAAGAGTACAATAAATGAAAAATTCTGCTGCTAAAACCGCCTTTGGATATTTCCTGTTCTTTTTTCTTAGTCACTGGGGACAGAGACTCTTCCCACTCAGCTCCTGTTAACCCTACAAGCCAAAGCCCTATGGGTGGGTAGGCTATCTGGGAAGATTGTCAGTCAGCAAGCTATGTGGCTGGTTAGACTCCAGCAGTATCCCCAACGGATACTCTGGGCTCCCCAAGCCTTGGCTCTTGTCAAACTGCTCACTAAACTCTCTGGAATACTCTCAAGCGCTCCGGGACGCTACCCGGCATGAAGGGCGCTTATATAAATGCAAGTTGCTGCTGTTTTTGTTGGAATTAGGTAAGGAGAATGCGTCTGTCCGGGAAGAGATTGTGTATTCCATTCTAATACACGGGGAATTGTCCATGTGTAGGAGGCATGCGTATGTCGAACTCCCAGTCTGTTGTGTTTGGATACCCTTAAGCACAGTGATGGGTTTTCCCGTGTCAGATGAACACCCCCCGACCCCCCACCCCCCCAAAAAATCTCAGACCCAATCTGCATTCTTCAAACACCCGAAGATCTTAACCTGCCCCAAGTACAATCTTGGTTTCTGCCTCTCCGCCATCTCTTCCCTCTCCAGCTGTTACGAAACACCGCCTGATCTGAAAAGAGACTGGGAAGAGCACCTTCATTAGCCTCGTGCAAAATTCGTTAACACTTGAGATTTTTTTTCTCTCTCTCTCTCTCTCTCGGACGGAAATGAAATGGAAATGAAACTTAAGTGGATGGGAGTAGCTACTGTTTTCAGACAGTGCTCATTAAAATATAATATCTCTACAAAGCAGCGCAGCAGATCCGGTGGCGTTTTTTTTCTTTTCAATTTGCAGTAGGAGCCACAAGCTGGAACATCATGGAATATTAATTGTCGGGATAACATTGTTTTACTCTCGCTTTCTTTAAGTTTTATCGATGTAAAGCAAGATAGTGCACAACAATTTGCACATTTTAATGATTCCTCAAATTTGATACAACGCCTGCAACACCGAGACGACTCAAATGCGGTCCACGGGGAAATGCTTAAAGTGTAGTGACTGTGTCTTGGTAAGCAAATTTGGCAGCGCACACAGCACAATTCCCAAAATAGCCTGAGAGCAAATGAATCATTTTTCTAGGTCAGAACACAAGGAGAAAATCGTTAACATCCATCCAAACAGGCACAGACCCGCTTAAGCCTCGTTTAAACGTCTCACCCAAAGGACGGCACCTCTGACAATGCAGTGCTCCCCCACGACTGCACTGGGGCGTCAGTCTACACTATATGAGCTCCAACTTACGACTTGGGGTTTGAAGCACCGATCTTCTAACTCAGAGGCGAGAGTGCCACCAACAGTATATTCTGTGAAGTGCTTTGAGACGTCTCAAAAGACGTGATAAGGCGCTGTATCAAATGCAAGGATTATTATATATAAGAAAATGCCCTGACCTCTCCCCTCTTCCTCAAGGTTATCGATGAGGAAGGTCAAAGGAAGGATAAAGAAACCACACTGAGCTACTCTCACTCGCCCACTAATGGCCAGGCAGAGCGCAGCGTCTTCAAAGACCACAAGTGGTGTGCAATGGCTTCAACAACAACAAGAACTTAGCATTCATATAGCGCCCTTCACCCAGGCTAACCTCCCAGAGGCTTGGAGCCTAAACAAGGGAGTCAACTTTAAAACAGAGATAAAGAAGTCGTGCCGGTAAAAAGAGCCAGGGAGCTGCCGACCTACTGCAACAACAAATTATATTTGTGTAGCGCTTTTCATGTCGGGAGAACATCCCAAGCAGCTGGACAGTCAGGGTTTGGACCCGAGCAAGGGATCAGTAGAGTGGAGGGCAGGAAGAGCAAGGCTCTTGGTAAGAAGCGGATTGAGGATAGACTGACTGCTAAGCAACCTGCTCTCACGAGGCAGTCTCTCAGCTTCAGTCTCTTCCTTGCGAGGGAGCGATAAGGATTGGAAGGAAGCACTCTGAATATTTACCTCAGCAACCTCACCACCTCGGAATCTCACAGAGAGATCAGTGCCGTGCTCTGCGGCCCATGTTACGATTCGAGATCATTCCCACGCTGTACGCTCATCCCTGTCATTTATAAATAAAATGGATCACTTCAATCCACGACTGTTTGTGGGACGCTGCTGTGCGCAATTGGCTGCTGCGTTTCGCCCACAAAATACACAGTCGGTCCGCTTTACAGTATATTGTGTGAAGCGCTTTGAGACGTCTCAACGACGTGAAAAGGCGCCATATTGAATGCAAGGATTATTATTATTATATTTTACAGCAATCTCAGTGTCAGTGCCTTTCCAATCAATCTCTCCCTCATGCCAACAACAGTCAGGCAGAGATCACAGACTCTTAGCATCAGCTGCCTGCAGCTCACCTGCTCGTTCCAGACTGAAGTGACATGAAATTGATCGAGACGCTATGGTAACACAACCAGCAGCAACCTCAGAGCCTGGAATTAAACCCGAGACAATGATTTCCTCTTTTGGAGGCAATTGGCTGCCGTGTTTCAGCCACAAAATCTACAGTCAATTCACTTTACAGTAAAATCTTGTGAAGCGCTTTGAGATGTCTCGACGACGTGATAAGATGCATTATAATCCTGAGAAAAAAAAACACATTTCGGCAAATTTTTAATCCTGTCTGGAGCGGGAGCCAGGACTCGTTCTTTTTTTTTTACAACAAAACGTTCTCGTTTTTGTGGCTTTGTGTTCACGTTAATTTTTGCTTAAAAGAAAATGTTTTCAGGTCTGCATCGTACCAGGTCATTGCAGGGTTACCGAGTCTGGCAGACGGCTGACTGATACTTCACAAATCTTTTTGTCGTGTGATTAGAGGAAGGATAAACCTTTGAAGAAAAATATTAAGGTTTGATTTGCTGTGCGGATTATTTTGTTTCCTACACCATCTCCCTTGTGCTCAGTCTGAGTCGGAATATCAGATTTTTTTTTACCTCAAAGGCCATGTACACTGGGATATACTTACACCAACAACAATTGGCGAAATTGGCCACCAATTGCAACAGCAGTGTCCCACAAACAGTCGGGAATTGAGTGATGACATTTTTTAATGGGATTATTACCCTCGGAAAAGTGATATGCCAATCAACTAACAACCGGGTTTCTACTTACTGCTGGGCAAACAGAGTTGTGTGGAGTACAGAAATTTGCCTAAGGCTTCGCCCTGTCCGGGAATCAAACCTGGGTGTTCTTGCTTGCAAGCTAAGCTACAGGACTCCACAATATATAAGTGTGTGTGGTATAATGAAATACAGTATACTTACTTACATGTAATAAACTGGAATCTAGTTTATTCCCAGCCCTCATGCCCTCCCCTTCTCCATCTCCCCACCCAGCAATATTGTCCCCTTAATCCTTATTACGGTTAATAATTAAAACGGAGATACACATTTCAATGAGATATTTTCCAGGTAATTGAGCGTTTACAGATAACCATTAAAATGCCGCAAGAATCAATGCAAATGTTATATTGCAAAATCACGGCCAGGGAGGTGTGGATTGGGGCCGTTACCTCAGAAGAAGGAAATTACACCCCCAAGGATATTGTTTTTCGGGCACAAAGACCCTGACTACACAGTGTCTCCCTCCATCTCACCGCCCGATTTTTTTCCACCCAAATGATTCTCCTTTTATGAATCTTTCCATAAAAAAAAATCATGCACAATTGTGGGACGTTGCTGTGTGCAAATTGGCTTCTGCATTCATCCACACAATGCACAGTCACTACGTTTTAGGGTATATCTGGTGATGCGTGTTGGGACATCCTTCCGATGTGTAATGCGTCATACTAATTGTAAGGATTATTATTATTACAAATACACAATCACTACACTCGACAGTCTATCCTATGAAGCGCTTTGAGATGTTTTAACGACCTGCTAAGGCGCTACATCAAGAACAAGATTTTTTTTACTATTTAACTGATGCACCCAGACTCCAGCAGCCTCTTAAGAGTACATTTGTCAATCTCCATTTACCAATTTGTCGCTGATGTGTCCTATGAAAGATTTCTATTGATTTTTTCCCCCCCTACTGATTCTCCTTTTATAAATCTTTCCATAAGAGAATTGATCCTGCTGTCATATTGCCTTTCGCAACAATCTTTTCATTACAAAATATCAAACCGTTCCTTTACACTTAGTGCCCTTATTTTGTACCAAAGTGGGAAAGAATTTTACATGGTACAAGCTTAGGATATTATTTGAAGAACTGAGCTCAATGTCAGGGAGGGCTTTAATACATGGACTGCTGGTCAGTTAAAGCCCTGGAAACCTTTACCCAAAGCTTTGAGGCATCAAATCGTGGCAATTGAGACTGAGAATAGACAATATGTGGAGTCCTGCAGCTCAGTGGTTAGAAGGCTCGCCTCGCAAGCGAGAGGACCTGGGTTCGATTCCTGGGCAGGGAGAAACCTTGGGCAAGTTTCCTTTCTAAACACATCCCTACTTACCTAGCAGTAAGTAGGAACCTGGTTGTTAGTCGATTGATGGATCGCTTTTCCGGGGATAATAATCCCTTCAAAAAAATTGTGCAATTTGGCTGCTGCGTTTTACCCACAAAATATGCAGTCAGTTCACTTTATAATATATCCTGTGCAGCGCTTTGAGACGTCTCGAAGATGTATAAGGCGTTATATCAAATGCAAGGAATATTATAATTATTTTGCAGTTATTATTATCACGTACTTATACCAACGATTTACTGACGGAGGCTCGGTGAAGACAGCTGGCTCTTCTCTTCACTCCACATTGTGAGTTTTCTGTTTCAGTGAAGTGTTCCACCTTGTGGCCAGGACAAAATGCACCCAATTAAGGTGCTCACCTTCGAATGTCAAGCTGGGGACTTGACCCCACATCCTCTCAACAATACACCAGCAGGCTGTTGCCGATTCCTCTCCATTTCCTGAGCTTATGATGTGCGTCAAATCTCTGAGTGGATAATGAGGGGAGAACCTTAGGGGCCAGAGTGCTAGAAAGTGTCTTGACTGAAATCTGCTTTGCCAATTAAGTGGATCGGGAGCAGTAAGTCATTGTTTGGGGCAAGGACGCTGGATATCGACTAAATCCTATTTTGTGCTTATAATGACTTAATTCAAAGTAGGTGTTTTTCGCTGTTCAGACAGAGCTGCATTCGACACTTAACCAATCTGACCACTGATAATAGGTGCTGCTGTATTGTAGTGCTCATTTATTCAACGTGCTGCTTTCTGAAGCTTCCCACTTAAAATGCAGGAGGTGAAGAAAGCACTGACAATATTGCCATTTGGGACAGACACCAGGAAGTGTTTCTTTAATCAGAGCGTAATCAACAAGTGGAATAGGTTGCCACTGAGAGTTGGTTGAGGCTAGGACACTGTGTCAGCTTTCGTTACTGTAACATACAGTGCTACTTTGCACGTGTTCTCAGTGCTTGTGTCCAAAGCACTCAGTGCTTGTGAAGTTGAGCTGCAAGACGTTTGATTTTGGGCAGGGTTAATGGTTCAATTAAAAAGGGCCTCATTTGTTGAGGGTTTATTCCCGTTGAGGGTTTAGAGGTTTCAAAGTCTTGGGTTTAGAAACTTCAGAGACAGGAGGAGAAGGTTTTAGGGAACAGCGAGGATAATAATAATATAAATAATCCTTGCCTTTGATTTAACGCTTACCACATTGTCAAGACATCTGAAAGCGCTTCACAGGCCATACTGTAAAGAGTTTAAACTGAGTATTTTGTGGGTGATATGCAGCAGCCAGTTGCGCACAGCAATGTCCCACAAACAGTCATGGTGTGAGTGACCAATTTTAATTTGGGGCTTGTGGGCCAGAACACTGGGAGAAGTCCCTCTCTTTGGCAATAGTACCATGGGATCTTTAACATCCACCTGAACAGGCAGATGGGATATCTGTTTAATGTCTAATCCAGAGGGTTGCAGCTCCAACAATGCAACACAACCCCATCATTGCGTTGATGTGTTAACTTAGACTATATGTTTCCAAGTCCTGATGTGGGGCTTCAACTCACAACCTTCTGACTCAGAGGATAGAGTGCCACCACTGAGCCAGGATGCCACACATATAAGTCAAATATGATTCCTCTCTCAATTGATGAGTTTAATCCAACTCATAAATTGAATTGCTCTCTCATCTGATGAGTTTATTCCGATTGATCTCAGACTGAAGATAAAGCACCTCTCATTCTCCTCCACTACCAATATATCTTCAAAGGTTCTGGTGGTAAACACAATGAGAATAAGCACTATGCCTTACTGTACATAAACCAGCTTGGCTTTTTTCTACAGCGTGAAGTACGATTGGTATTTCACACATGTAATCGGCAGAAAAGATAATACTATCAGCACACCGTTATAGCATTTAGGGGGCATCCCAAACACAATGCAAAGTGCTTAAGTGACACCGAGACAACTCACTCCATTAGCCTTTTCTATTATTGCGATGAATGTCACAGGAATGCCAATTTAATGATGAATTCGTACCAACCAGCTAACCTCATTAATGATAGAATTCTGCTAATCCCGAGTTGTGACAATCCAGCCATTAATCAGGGCGGGCTGCTGCTAACCTTGCAAATAGGAACAAGTGAATGAAATTGGATCCAGAGTTTTCACCCGCCTTCTCGCAGTCAATTTATGGCCATAAAGTTTGACTGTGCTTCACTCACGTGACAGAAGTGTATTCCACGGCCATCCGAGTGAGATGGGCTCTCCAGTGGATCAATGTCGGACTTCATTGCCCATTTCAAGCAGACAGTGAAATAATGACCTGTCATAAACAAAAGGGAGAAGATTAATGACTCTTGGTGTTGTCTGTCCCATTAGAGAAATCTATCGGGCCACTACCTAAAAATGGACTTAATCATACTCACGCAACCTCCAGTGAGTGATGTTAAGTCTTTGTGGACCTCTAGGGTTTGACCTTGAGGCAGTAAAAGCTTGTTGCCACCCAGATGAATTGGCCATTGTCGTCATCATTGCAGTATTGGCTTTTTGATGAATTCCAATATGTCTTGGCCAATACATCATCAAACGATGGATTGGTGCTTTGGCCCTCTCAGGTTGCCTCACTTGCTGCGGTACTCTTTGGTATTCAACGACAACGACAAATTACATTTATGTAGCATCATCCACGTGTCAGAGTGCTTAAAATTCAATGTAGTGAATGTATGACAGTCACCAGTCCCCTCCACTGATGGCTAGTGAGTTTATCCAGTGAACGTACCATCTGGTAGGGGATGTTCCTTGAACAGGTTCATAGCATAGTCAGTATCGCCTATTGCTGTATATCCTGGGAGGAGCTCTGAAATGCTTCAGTGACATGAAATTCTATATGTATCAAATGCAAAAAGTATTATTATTATGGACTAAATGCCTCTTCCCAATACAAACTGGTTAAAAATGACCCGAATCATACATATACTTCAGGAGCTGAGTACAGTTACTACGTGTGACATATTTGTGGGACATTGCTGTGCGCAAATTGCCCAATAATCCCCCGGATAAAATCGATTGTTCCCTTCATGGCTGTATGTAGATCTCAACACTTTGAGAGGTCCTCCTAATATGAAACTATATCAACAACAACAACTTGCATTTATATAGCGCCCTTCACATGGGGCAGCATCCTGGAGCGCTTCACAGTGGCAGAGTCTGACAACAGCCAGGGATAGAGGGAGGGGGGAGGTGACCATAAGTACGATCAAGAAGGAAGGTCGTTAGTCTTTACGTGGTGAGGGAGGGGGCATGGCGGAGGGATTGAGGTGGAGAGTTCCAGAGTTTCAGGGCGTAATGGCTGAAGGCACGTCCACTGATGGTGGAATGGAGGGCATGAGGGACAAACAGGAGGATATCAAATGCAAGGATTATTATTTTTATATATTCTACAAGGTTGTCATGGAGATAGTCTAAATTTCAAGGTCTGCGAAGCAGTGAAATCAAATTTATTTAAGGAATATTTGAAATAAAAGTGAATCGATAAACGTCACATTAGGCAAGGAGCTAAGTTCACCTTCTAAGTGTTTGACCAGCGGATACTCGATTCATGTTTTGGTTTCTTTCTAAAGAATTGATTGTAAGGATGGAGCCTAACGGGTGGTAAATTCTACCGAGACTCCTTGGATATGGGAACCAGAATAGGTCACATATTGATGCAGTCTGCTACGAGCTCGGAGTTCCCTTGGGCTGGTTTCCATGCCTGATGTACTGCTTGTTACCAGAGGAGTCCCCATTTGGATTCCTTAATCAGAATCGTCACATGTTAAACCCAATGTTACCGTTTGATTTCCACACTCAAGCTCCGGTTTCACTGAATTGTGAACAATGATATGCTCACACGCAAAAAGCTTTCTTGCTAGGAAATGTTGATTCCCTCAAACGCAGATTAGATAGTTTTCTTTTAGGAAATAACATTACTCGATATAGTACATACATAGGTAGCTTGGGACATATGTGCATGGACCTTGGTCTTTTTCTCGCCTAGCATTTCTTATGTTCTTATGTTAAAGCGACTTCTTTGCTTTGTCCATCATCGCATCCGAAGGGGCAGCTTTGCAATAAGCCATCGGTCACTTTCCTTGCCAATTCCTTGCCCAATTTTTTTCTCCCCTTCTCTCCTGAAGATTCTAACTTATAATAATAATTGTAATAATAATAGTAATAGTAATAAACCTTACATTTGATATAGCACCTCATCACATCAGCGATATGTCCCAAACCACTTCAAAAGATGTACTGTGATGTGTAGTGACTGTGTATTTTGTGGGCAAAACGCAGCAACCATTTTGCACACAGAGATGTCCCACAAACAGCCATGGAGTGAGTGACCAATTTTATTTGGGGGATTGTTGACCAGGACACTGTGAAAGAGAAACTGACTGCTCTTTTCTTAGAATAGTACCCTGCTAGGAGACAAGAGGATTTCCCCAGTGTCCTGGCCAACAAGTCCCTGGATCAAATTGGTCATTCCCTTCATGGCTATTTGTGGGATGTTATTGAACAAATTGGCTGCTGTGTTCCCCTATAAAACAGTCACTCCACTTTGCAGGAATTATGAAGCGCTTTGAGACATCTTCCGGACTTGAAAGGCACTATGCCAAATGTAAGGAATATTATTATTAATAATATTAATTAATTAATAATAATATTATTAATAATTATTATTGTTGTTGATAATAATATTATTGTGGAGTCCTGCAACTCAGTGGTTAGAGCACCCACATCACAGGCAAGAGACCTGGGTTTGATTCTCAGCAGTCCAAAATGTTAGGCAAGTTTCTTTACTCCACGCGCCTCTGTTTACTTAGCAGAAAGTAGGAACCCAGTTGTTAGTCGATTGGCGGATTGTTTTTCTGGGAATAATAATCCCTCAAAAAAAACAATAATAATTTGATCACTCAATCCACGACTGTTTGTGGGACGCTGCTGTGAGCAATTGGCTGCCGCGTTTCGCCCACAAATATACAGTCAATTCACTTTACAGTCTATTCTGTGAAGAGCTTTGAGTCGTCTAAAGACGTGAAAAGAGCTATACCAAATACAAGCATTATTATTATGACTATAGTTCTCAAGTGTTGCCAGGCTACTGCAACAACTACAGAAAAGCGCACTCGTGCAAGGTAACATCTCAAATTGCTTGACAAAGATAGACTTTGAAGTGATTCCACAATGAGCCTGATGCTGCCCACACAAGCCACACAAAACAGCTGATGGGAGGGGAATAGGATGGGGGGAATCATTAGATAGCAATTGGGAATGGGAAACCCCTGCTGAGTTTAAGCACAGGTTGCAAATCAAACAACAATAATCACAACTTGCATTTATATAACGCCCTTCGCGAGGGGTAGTGTCCTGGAGCGCTTTACAGTGGACGAGTCTGACAATGAAGGCCAATGGGGAGAGGAAGGTCGGGAGGTGACCTTAAGCACGATCAAGAGGCTGATCGAACCCCTGGTCTGCGGATTTGAATGACCTATTTATAAAACCGTAACCCCCGGGCCATGTGAATATGGATTTAGACTCGTCACCGAATGTCTGTCGCTGGCACTTGTCATTGATTCTCATGACAAAACCTACTGTGGGGAGATTTTGGGGATTGCACCTTACCAACCCATGGCTCAGCATGTGTCAGCCGCACTCCAGAACAACATGCTGTGAAATAAGTAATTTGGTTACCCTGCTTCAACGAATCACACAGAGACATCTGGTATTAAAAGGTCCCGTTTGCACCTGGTGTTTTTGTGTTTGTGGTGCTCGGCCACTGTCAAGCTCCCGGGACACTACCCTGCATTGAGGGGCGCGATATAAATACAAGTTGTCGTTGTTGTTTGACGTGATATTGCTTGGGATGTCGGCCTGGTTTAGTTGGTAAATGCTCTCGCCTCTCTGAGCCAACAGGCTGTGGGTTCAAATTCTGTATCAGGACTTTGACCACACGCAGTCTAGGCTGACACTCTGATTGGGGGGGGGAGGTGGGGGGGTGCAAGGCACTGTATTGCCAGAGATCGCATTCTTCGGATGAAATTTTAAACAGAGGTCCTGTCTGTCCTTGTTCAGGTGAATGTTAAACTTCCAACGGTGCTGCTCAAAAAGAGAAAGTAGCAGTAGTGTCCTGACCAACCAACAATCCATCAGTTGGTCGTTCATTTCATGGCCTTTCACTTCATTACTATGAGCAAATTAGCTTCCACGTTTTTCTTAAAAAATTCTTTGCCTTTTACGGTAATTCCTGCGATGCACATTGAGACACATTGATGGTGTGATAAGGTACTACTCTAAAGCTCACCTAGGTTATATCAGTCGGGACCATTAAATAACATTTAATACAGTATATCAAGCGCAAGGCTGACACCCCAGTGCGGTAGTGAAGGTGCTCTGTATTGTTTGAAGTGCCTTCCTTCACAGGAGACTTGAACTCTCATCGGATGGATGTTAAAGATCCCAAGGCACTATAGCATTTTGAGGAGGAGCGAGGAATTCAGACACACATAACCAGATGGGTTCTGGTGCAGAGCTCTGCCTTCTCCAGCCTATTCTATTCTTGTTTGAAGGACACTCAGAACTAGCACCACTTTAGATCTGACGCATCTTTTATCTCAGTCACATCAATCAGGTTCCTCATTCAAGGACAGGGTGATCTTTGCTTGAACCCACGGAAACCCAGCGATCATCAGCACGGCCACTGATGGGACTTCCCAAAGCAATAGCGTCGGGCGAAAGGGGTGATTTAATCAATTGCTGCCGTCTTGTTTTTAAGAACTCATGGTGATACAGTTCCAGAGAGGCGCGGAATGCTATTGATCTTTGGGTGCTTTGTCCTCAGAGCTCCTTCAGGCTGTATTATAGCGTAAACTCACCAGATTGGCAATTTGTGAAAGTTGGTACACAGAGAATCTTAAACGGCAACATGGCCACAGGCCACGCTTTGATTCTTAGGTACGGAAAGTTTACCTGAAAACAAAGGTTATTAAAGTCTGTGTCGTAGGAACGTCGGAACAGCAGGAGGCAATGCGCCAAGTTTGTTCCACCATTAGATCGCAGCAAAGCTTTTATTTTAAAGCAAATTTTATTTTATCTTTTACAGCAAATTCTTCTTATTAATAAAGATCTTAATATTATTAGGTCGCCCATAAAATAAAGTCAATTCACTTTACAGTATATTCTTGTGAAGCGCTTTGAGATGTCTCGAAAACGTCATGTTATTAGTTATTATTATTAGTAATAATCTTTGCGTATCACACTTTACACTTTGCACATCGGGAGGATGTCATAAAGCGCTTCACAGTATTCACTGTAAAGTGTGGTGACTGTTTTTTTGTAGGGAAACATAGCAGAGAGTTTCTGTACTGGGAAAACTCCCTTCCCTTTTCAAATAGCGCCACAGAATCTTTACCTCCACCTGAACAGGCAGATGGGACCTGGATTTAACATCTCATGCGGAGCACAGCACCTCTGACAATCCAGCGATGAGTGAAGTGGCCTAAAACAGGACAGGGAATCGGAAAAAAATTCTTACCTGTGAATAAAGGTGGGGTAGAGTAAAGTGTTCACAGCACGTGAGTATATGTTATGTTTGCGGAACACAGGAAAGTGCACTTCTATTGAAGCACAAAGCATAAACAAAAGAAAAACATGTCAATCAACCCATAGATTCAACCTAAAAAAGTGCTTAGCATAGATTTAAAGTCGAGTTACATTGAGTAAAATGACACTTTATTATTATTTATTATTACTTGCCAGAAGTTGTGCGTTTCCAAAGAGCTGTCTTTCTTTTCAAAGGGTTGTGTACTACCTCCGATCCCCCTCCTCTGGGAGATTTCTGTCACATACCGGTAGTTATGTGTGGTTACCAAGGAGAAGGGAGTAGCAGCTGAGTAATCTGTATGCTAATATTCCCAAGTCTGGCTTTTCCAGTCAGCTTCCATCCACAGAAGGCCCTGTTGCCACAGAAACCACATCCACTCAATTTTTTTTGACTCTGATCGCAAATTACCTGGAACAAGGACTGTGTCCTTTCCTTGTCTCCAGCTGTGAGATGTTTTTGTGGATTCAGTTTGTGATATTGGTGGATGGTGTAAAAAATAATACCCGGTATCTGTGCCCGTCTGTTTTTTAACAATGAATCGGAAATAGCTTTTCATTCAATGTTGATGCCATTGCATTTCTCCTCTTTGGTCCTTTCATGGTTTTATTTCAATTTTTTTTCATCGAGTCAGATACCAAATTTGAAAACACCTGTAGCGTTGGTTTGCACGGTCTTTGAAGGTCATTAAAATAATGTTTCTTTTAATCATAATATTAATCCTTGCATTTGATATGGCGCCTTATTACGTCTTCGAGACTTCTCAAAGGCACTTCACAGAATATGCTGTAAAGTGAATTGACTGTATGTTTTGTGACCAAACTATTATTTTTTTTTGTAACTAACATTCAACATTTTCTAATTCCCTTTTCTAATATTGCTGTGAGATCCTAAATGTGCATCTGAACAGATGGGCAGGACCTCAGTTTACATCTCATCCGAAGGATGAGGAACATGAGGGGTACCAGTACAGACTCATGAAGCAACCCGCTCAATATCTCACCGCATTTTGACCGAACTCCCCTAAACACAAACTCTCTGCTTCTTTCACTTCAGCCAGTTCTTAATCCATGTTCATGTCTTACCTTGACAATGCAGAGCTCCCTCAACTCCGTATTGGAGTGTCAGCCTAGACCATGAGTTCAACGACCCTAAATTTCTGATTCAGAGGCATGAGTACTACTAACTGAGCTAGGCTGATACCTACTTATGCTAACAGTTTAGAGCATACAGTGTTTGAGAAATTCTTAAACACTGCCTGAATTCTGGGGCCGTTTTTCTATAAGTTCTTTTAAAGAAACTTTGGGAAACCCACTTCCTAGTTAACACTGAATTCAGCAATTTGCCAAAATCTGGACACTTTCAAATGCCAATTAAATGGAGCAAATCTAAACCTGGGGGGAATTTCTCTCCACTTGCCTCCCTCACAGCACCCAGACAGCTGAAATCGGTGCGCTCTTAAGACTGCTTTAAATAACATTCAGTTCCAAACGAAATGATCTTGGGGACAATTAGGTTGCAATCTAATCCTCCGATTTAATTAAGCACTTGGCTGAATTCATTTGGATTCTGCTGTTTTGTCAACCCTGAAAACAGCATCCACGGGCTTGAACGCAGTGGTTCACGTGAAAATTCCATCTCAAGACCTTCCCCCCACTCCCTCGGCTCCCACCTCAAGCTCTCATCCACCGCCAGATAGGATTATCCAACGCCTTGGGACGTCCTCCCGACGTGAAAGGTGTGAGTGCAAAGAATAATCCATGCATTTAGCATAGCACCTTATCACGTCGGAAAGACGTCTCAAAGCACTTCACCAGAGTTTACTGTGAAATGGAGCGACTGTGTATTTGTAGGTGAAACCGGCAGCCCGACTGCATACAGCAACATCCCGCAAACAGCCATGAAACGGATGACCAATATTATTTGGGGGATTGTTGGCCAGGACACCAGGACACTTTTCGACTGGTGCAGAGGGATCTTTAACATCCACATGAACAGGCAGACGGGACCTGGGTTTAACATCTCACCCAAAGGACATACAATGCAAAACAAAAGGATGGCACAAAAAAAAAGATTATTTCTAAAGTATCAACAGTGTAAGGTGGATGGGTTACTTTAATTCTCAAGGCTGCCCTGCACCCCCTCCCCCATCTCAGTCGCCCCCATCTCCTGCCCCCTTTCCCACCTGTAAATCAGCTTTGATTAGTCTCCAGAAAAGGATGTGCCAAATAAAGCACAAAATCCATTCATTCTCAATGCTTGAAATTTGTTTCACTTAGAAGATCAAATAGGAGTTGAATCGCGCCAGAATGTTCTGGTAATTTGGCCCCTTTGTGCCGCTATAAACAAAGGATTGGAGAGATTATTAGGAGGTTGTGTGCTGGAGGGTAGTGAGGTTCCTCAATAATTGCTCCAGCAATAACGAACGACAACAACAACAACAACACCAACAACAAAATTACACTTGTATTACACCTTTCATGTCGGGAGGACGTCCCAAGGCATGAGATAGACAGAGTTATAGACTTGAGCTGGGGGTCGGGGTGGAGGGCAGGGTTTGAAGCAGGGAGGTCGAAGAGGAGGGTCTTGGGATGGGTCTTCAAGGTGGTGAGGGAGGGGGCGAGCGGAGGGTTTGCGGGATGGAGTTCCAGAGGGTGGGGGCAGAGTGGCAGAAGGTCCACCCACCAATAGTGGGATGAGTGAGGCGGGGGGACGTGAAGCAGGCCGGAGCTCACTGAGCAGAGGGAGCGAGGCAGATAGTTCCCGAGTTTCAGGGCGTAGTGGCTGAAAGCAATGCCGCTGATGGTGGAGCCGAGGGAATGAGGGACGTGCAAGAGGTTGAAGCCAGTTGAGCGGGTAATGGATTCAAGCCTTTGGAATGTGAAACAAAGTTCTAAACAAATTTCTAAGTGAAACAAATTGAATGGAATTTACATGTTGTTTTGGCAGCTCAGGCTCTAGAAAATAATACTACTAAAAACTACTAAGAATCCTTACATTTCATACTGCACCTTTCAGGTCTGGAGGACGCTTCAAAGAGCTTCACGGGGTATACTGTAAAGTGTAGTGACTGTGTGTTTTTGTAGGCGAAGGCTTAACATTGATATTGATACTGGTAATTCTTGCATTTGATATTATGCTATCTCACTTCCCTACAAATACACAGTCACTACACTCTACAGGAAACAGAAAACACTGACAGCAATTCAATTGTATCATGTGAAGGAAACCCAAATAATGGAATCCTTGATCTGTTTGGATGTTAAAGATGCTGTGGCAGTATTTGAAAAATGTTCTCCTGGAGTCCTGACCAATAATTCCCAAAGTAAAATTGGTCACTCACTTCATGGCAGTTTGTATGGGAATTGCTGTGCGGTGTTCAACTATAAACTATTATTGTAATCCTACATCAGAACGCTTTGCAATAAATCTGGTGAAGCCCTTATCTACTGATAGTCCTCCTGCCGTGAAAGGTGCTTTATCAAATGTGAGAATTATTATTAATGATAATACTAAATAATATTATTCTTTACTTATTGCTACAACCCCAACTTGCACTTATACAGCGCCATTTAAAGTATAAATATATTTGCATTTTTACATTGATACAAAGCCACACGTCGATAATTCACATGAATGGGTAGCGTCTCTGAGCACTTAACAGTGCCAGAGCTCAACACGGGCGGAAGCTCAATTATCAATACTATTAATAATAATATTAATAATGTAAGGATTGCAGTGACACAGTATATTTTAATTATTATTATATATAATGTATGATATGCTGCTGGCTATTAACAGAAGCCCTGCCATTAACCTCCCAGTTACTGCAATCTCACTGAGCTGCCTGAAGGTGCCTGAAATAGCAAGAGGCTTTTAACAGCTTTGGAGGCTGTGCTACAACAGTTGGTTCTCCGGATATACATGTCCAGCTGGAAATGTTAACCAAGATTGAGGTGTGTTACAATGTGCGCACGGTTATACAGGCCGTGCCCCTACAATGCACAAATATTACAAAGAAGGAACAACGTGGAAACAGGCCACTCAGCCCAAACAGTGTGTGCCGAGCCTTTAGTTTATCCTCCACACGAGCCTTCTCCCATTCCTTACTCCCTCCCACACCCTACTATTCCCCTCTCCCTCTCACGTGAAGATGTAGCTTCCTCTTTGAATGCATCTACACTATGTGATTCAACCACCTCTTCAGGCAGCGAGTTCCACAGTCTCACTACCCTCTGCGTTTAACGATGACAACTTTTGCATTTACACAGCTCCTTTCATGTTGGAAGGATGTGATAAGCTGGTGGTGGAGGAAGCTGAGGACCAAAAGGGAAAAGTGACCAAAAGTGTGGTCGAAAAGAAAGGTTTTAACAACACAAATTGCATTTACGCAGTGCCTTTCACATCGGGAGGACATCCCAAGGCGATGGACAATGAGTGGTTTGTATCCGAGCTGCGGGGGCAATATGGCTGAAAGCTTGTCGACTGATGGAGGGGCTGCAGGGGATATGAAACAGTCTGGTATTCACCGAGTGGAGCAAGCGACCGGAGCCTTAGTATTGCAGGAGGTCACAGAGATAGGGTGGTGCAAAGCGCGGTGAGATTTAAATGCATTCGAATGGAATTAAGCCGCAAGTGATAAAGTGATCTGTCTGTAGCTTCTCAATGAATCTTTCAGTTTCAGTAATCTCTGGAGCTTCATCTAGACGGCAGGACTGGAGGATAGTTCACTGGTGACAGTCAATTACTGGTGTTCGTTTATAAGTGTGATAGACCCACGTGTCGCAAGCATAGGGGGTGTGAGTGATTTATAATAGCATCTCACACAAGTGGAAGTGCATCTGAAATGTCCTGTCCTGGCACGATCCGTTTATCCTCCTGGTAAATCATGCCTTAAAGATAATGTTACCACGATGTACCTTGAGGATTCACTCAGTGAAGTATCAGCTCGTGATTCCACGGCAACACATTGGGGCTAATTTGTAATAATGATCTATAGTAATAATCCCTCCAACAAAACAAATTGGTCGCTGAATCCATGAACAGTGTCCAATAGGCTGCCGCGTTTCGCCCATAAAAAATACACCAGTCTCCACTTAACAATATATTCTGTGAAGCGCTTTGAGATGTCTCAACGATAAGATAAGGCGCTATATCAAATGCAAGGATTATTATTATTATTGTTGTATATTATACATTTCAGAATCCCTCAAAAGGGCAAGAAGTCCTGACGATAACACACCATCACCCATTTATTCTCTTCGGCTTCCTCCCCCTTCCGCCTCCTCCTCCTCCTCCTCCATTGTGAAGCGGGATTGACAATTTTGGGGATGTCGTAGATAATCAGGATCTGCACCCAACTCTCATTTCTTCTGTCAAATGTCCTACATTCTCCCCCCTCCATCCCCGTTCCTGATCTAGCGACAATTCTAATTCTCTTATGAACTGGTCTCGAAGGTTTATCTCGGGTAAAGCTAATTCCAAATTCCAAAGCGTGCAAATCTGCTTTAAATTCACATTAAATTACAAAGGAAAAGCGCTCGACTCCCTGCCCCTATCACCCGCCCCTCCCCGACAACAGCAGAGAAACAGGCCCTGATATCATCGAGTCTCCACGATAATAATTATTCTTGCATTTGATACAGTGCTTTATCGCATTGTAGAGATGTACCAAAGTGCTTCACAGGATTTATTGTGAAGTATGGTGACTGTGCATTTATAGATGTGCGCAATGTGCGCACAGCGATGTCCCACAAAGAGTCATGAAGTGAATGAACCAGTTTTATTCGGGGGATTGTCGGGCAAGATATTGGGAGAGAGAGAGAAAAACACCCTTCCCTTTGTGAATAGTGGGACTAGATTTTTAATAGGTCAAACACTTATCTGCACAGCGTGCATGTTATTTTTTTAATCACTTTACACAGTGCGTACTCCTCTTAGCAGCTAACAGCCAGATCTTTCACCAATTTCAATCATTTCCTTGGATCTGACTTGCGTCTGACTAAAGTTAGCTGTTATACGGGCTCCGCGAGCGCCATCCAGTGGCAATGGCTATTCAGCATATTCAGTGAACAATAATTCTGTATTCCTTGCTTTTGACTTATTTCCATCCCAGTCCAGCACTTGACTGAGAGAAGACGTGTGTTGATGGTCGCTTTCGAAGCTACTTCTAGTTCGGAACTGAACTCTAGCAACAAATTGCTCTCGTGGTTTCCCCAAGCACAGCAGAACCTATTCCTTTTTTTTAAAAGGTTCTTTTTGAAAGGACCGACAATCCCTCAAAGACTGTTCGAAATAAAAAAAAGTCTTTGCTTTTTTCTAAAACCGAACAAGAAGTCAGATAAACTTGGCAGCTCAGATGTTGCAGCCTACTTATATGCTGCTTTATTTCAGACAATTTTCTTTTCGGTCAGTTGTACGTGGAAACCCATCAACGTGCTTAAGAGTATCCAAGTCAAACCCCGAGCTCCATGAATCCCACCTGCACGTGGAAATTCCAGAGGTATTTTATGGAATGGACTGCACACTCTCTCCCTGGAGGGATGCACCCTGCTTACCTAATCTTGGAGAGTATTGGGTGCAGATTGGAGAGAACTAAGGTTTGGGGGACTCCAGTGTGTGTTTGAGGGGCTTTTTTTTTAAACAAGACAGCTCCTTTTCAGCTGTGTTTCAAATAGCGACAAGTTCTCTCTAGTACCATGTGTGACCTTACTCTGTGGTTCAGCTCAGAGAAATCGAAGCTCGTTTTACAACGCAACGGTTCTTGTTGCATGTTAGCCAATAAAATAACCGCAAAGGAGCAGGTAACTCAGCCTCCTGGACCTAAGAATGCAGTAAAAGATTGGTAGTAACAGGTGCGCCCAAGGTCAATAGGACTGTAGCTTCAGTATTGTAGGAAGAAGTGTCAACACACCAGCCCCGCTGATCAGGCCTGGATGTGGGTCTCGTTGAAGAGATTTAATAGGGCATTTTATTAGTAGTAAAAATAATGTTAAAAGGTATTAATAATAATGTTAAAAATCCAATGGCGCTATTCGAAAAGAGAAGGGAGTTTCTCTCTCCCCTGTATCCTGGCCAACAATCCCCCAAATAAAATTGGTCACTCACCCGATGGCTGTTTGTGGGACAGTGCTGTGCGCAAACTGGCTGCCATGTTTCGCCCACAAAATACAGTCACTACACTTTACAGAATATCCTGTGAAGCCCTTTGAGAGGGCTCAATGATGTAATAAGGCACTATATCAAATACAAGGATTATGATTATTAGTATTATTATTATTGTTCATTTAAAATCGTTATTTTCAAAGGGCATTTTCACCTGAAAAGGGGAGGACGATTGTGTTGTTGTGGGCAGGTTGTCAGGAGGCTTTGGAAAATCATTTGCAGCTCAGACGCACAAGTCATTTATTCAGTCCCAAGCCTTCGGGTTCTGTGGATATTTATTTTCATTTCAACAGCAAGTTTTTCAAAATATTTTTCTCCTTTGCTCTCCCTGCCATTATTCTCTCCATCTTTTCTGTAAAAGTGTTTTGATCCTTTTTTTTAAAAAAGTCTACTGGTATACGGTATACGGTTCCATGGAAACCATCTGACTCACATCTATTCCCACCCCCCACCCCCAAGGTGCTTGTTCTCCCTGGGAGGCCAGTGAAAATATTTTTGTAGTGAAAAAGCAAACGCAGTAAAGCCCTCTGATCTGGATCTCTTTTTGAAGGTTAATAATTTATCAGAAAGAGGTTTGTCGGCTGCTCTTTTAATATAATAATCGTCCGTGCATTTGATATAGCGCCTTATCACGTCTTCGAGACGTCTCAAAGCGCTTCACAGAATATACTGTAAATTGAACAAGGATTATTATTATTGTTATTACTTTAGTATACTTTGGGACGACAGTCAAACCAGTCAAAAGGCGATAAAGGACAGTCACAGGAAATTTGGGCTCCTTCAATGAGCAATTTCACAGCAAAATAAAGTCTCCACGAGTCTCTTTGGTGATCAGGCTAACTGGAGAAGACTGATAGGCACCTAGTGGGATGTAAAGTGCGAGAGAGAAAAAGAACACTTTTGTCCTCAGCATCAATGGCGTGCAGGATATTTATTTTACTTGTCACAAGGTTCGAATCTCTCCTATCGAGTTATACACGAACCAGGGACAACTATTTCAAGCCGCAAAGATGAGAGTAGAACAGAGGCATCTCACTCGTTTTAAGTCTACTGAATCTTGCAAATGTATCCTTGCAAATGCGCAATTCGCTGCCGCGTTTCGCCCATAAAATATAGTCAATTTACTTCACAGTATATTCTGAGATGCTTTGAGAAATCTCGAAGAAGTGATAAGGCGCCATATCAAATGGAAGGATTATTATGTAATGTATATGTAATACCTATGTGTAATCTATACAGCATATGTATTAAATACATATGTAATCTAAACACTATGATGTTTGGAGTACTTGCAGTACCTGTAATGTACTCAATATATGTAATCTATGGCATATGTGCGATATATATGTAATCAATAAAATACATGTGTATATACAGCAAACACAAGGTTTCCATCATGCCAGCTGAGGTGTCTATTCATTGGCTAAAGCCATAGATTTCAGGAAATATGTAATACAAATATTATAATAATCATCTCTGCTTTTGATAAAAGCACCTTTCATATAGACAGGAGTTCTCAGTGTTTCACAGGATTTATCGTAGTGTGTTGGGAATGTGTATTTATTGTAGGTAAAGACGGCAGCCAACTTGCCCACAGAAACATCCAACAAACAGTGACCAATTCTATTGGGGGGATGGGTCAGGACACTGGGAAAAATTCCTGTTTTGAATAATTTATTTATAATAAACCTATAACTTATTAATTTATAATTAATCAAAATGTAACATGTCAAACAATTGAACAGCCATTCTGATTACTTTGTCGGTTCCTCCACTTAAGCTATTTTGCCATTAGTTAAAATCACTGATTCGATTCTCAGGTACAGTTTAGTCAGTCAAATACTGCCCTCTGCAGTATTTCAGCTTTCAATACTACAAAACACAAACCTGCCGGAAATGAAGGATAGGTTAATGTCGGATGAATTTTTAGTTTACTCAGCATTTCCAGCTTTAAACAAGCTTAATGCGGTTAAGCTTTTAAAAGATTGCAGATTACGTGCAATAATCAGTTTTTAACATCCCATAAAAAATATTAATCTGCCTTGTTCAGTTTAATCAGCGAGCACTGACTGTTAACAGTGTGAATTAAGCACACAGATTGTACATTATACTTTGAACTCACTCCTTGCTCTGTTAGAGCCTGTTTTAGATACTTCAATCTTCATCTCCATTTCTGAAATCTACAGGAATTTGAAACGATGCAATGCGCCAACAAAATGTGGTCAATTGCAATTTACAAATGGGCCAAGACAATTGGTCTGAATATTTATATAAATCACAGACACTGATTGTTATTGTACCAAACTAGATTTCAGAGTCCAGCACAGTGCCTCGCCTAGTCCAGTGTCCGCGTCTCCAGTGGTAAATAAATAATAGATAGCAGTATTTGATGCCTGTGGTTTGGGACGTCCTCCAGACGTGAAGAGTGCTGCACAAATGTAATTTGTTGTTGTTTTGAAAATTAACAACATGGACTCATTTTTGCTCTCGACTATTCCACCATTTCTTTGAAGGTTTCACATCTTCTCATTCCATTCGTAAACATCCTCAAAACTAAGCAGCTCATGGGGATACTTTTAAGAGAATTCAATGCCATCTGTCCCTACAGAATCTGCGGATCTATTACGGTTGAGGGATTTAATCAGCACGTTTTACTAAGCTTTGTGGCCGTGGCTGTTTGCAGGACTTTGTTGTGTACAAATGGGCGACTGCATTCACCTACAAATGCACTCACTCCACCTCACAGCAAATCGCTTTGAAACGTCCTCCCGACATGAAATATACCAAATATAAGGATTGATTTATGAAATGCAGACAGAAATGGGTACAGATAATAGGTAGGTTCCTATATGCTTTGGAAGTTTGTTTTCAGCATAATTTTTGTGTAGACTGGTTTAGATTCTATGCCATTCACATGAAAATTACAGCAAATAGTGCATTCACCACAATGTGGAAACTCATAGTATTGCTTTAGGGTTCTGAGACACCATCCCATTTGAAGGACACTATAGAAATGCAAGTTGTTCAATCATCTCCCACCCACTGATGATGTAAATAACAGTAGTTACATTGCTTCTGCAGTACTCTATCCTTGAGCGTAATTATAGGTCTTCTTTGCTCCCCTGTTGAGGTTATCTATAATTTAGCTAATTGAGTCCCTGAGACTTAGAATGGTCTCAACAGAGTAACAAAGATTGAAAATATAACTTCCCACCACCACG
Source organism: Callorhinchus milii (assembly GCF_018977255.1). NCBI lineage: Eukaryota > Metazoa > Chordata > Chondrichthyes > Chimaeriformes > Callorhinchidae > Callorhinchus > Callorhinchus milii. The sequence continues at coordinate 7,308,661 of NW_024704763.1, read as the reverse complement.
CCATCATTCATTTGGATTTTGTAGGTCAGAATCTCTTACCTTCAAATAAATTCTTTCAAGCATGTCATCTCTGTATTATGGCCTACACTTCAAGTGGCTGGCCCTCAAGCCCCACATCAACAACAACTTGCACTTATATAGTGCCCTCCATCAGGGTAGCATCTCAGAGCACTTGCCTGACACGGAGCTGTGGGGGGGGGGGGGGGGGGGGGGGTGAGGAGGGGGAATGGCCGTACGGTCAAAGAGGAGGGTGCGAGGGATGAGCAGGAGGCCAGTACTAGTCACACACAGGCCCTGGGTGGTGGATTGGGCAATGAGGTCGGAGAGGTAGGGAGGTGCCAGAGTGAAGGGATCACATCAAGACTTTGAACTTTATAGTCTAGGCTGGCACTTCAACGCAGTGCTGGGGGAGCTTTATATTGTCAGAGGTACCATCCTCCAGATGAGATGTTAAAAACAAAAATCCGCCTGTTTAGGTGGATATTAAAGCATCCAGGACACTATTTAAAAAGAAAAGGGAGTATCACCGAATGCCCTGGCCAACAATCTCCTGCATAAAATAGGTCATTTGCTTCATGGCTTTTCTGTGGGGCACATTGCTGTGTGCAAATTGGCTGCCAGTTTCACCTGCAGGATAGTCACATTTTACAGTAAAACCATGTGAAGCACTTCGAGACATCCACCAGATGTACAAGATTCATCAAATATTAAGATTAAATGTGAAAGGTAGTTTGAGGTTTTCTGCAGTAGTATTAGTTGAGTTTATTGAACCAGGAATAATCAAGTATGTGGGAAGCTGTTTACATGGCCGTTTTTACAGAGTACATTAATGTATAAAGATTAAATGAACAGCAAGTGTAGCATAAATAAGGCTCGGATTTGCTTAATTAGTAGTGAGCTGCTGAACAGAGTTAATGTTCACCTACAAAATAGTCACTCACATCACTTTAGAATGCAAGGATGGTCCTAGTAATGGAATAAATGATGCTGAACGTGCAAAACTACTTCAATTTGCCAAGCACTGAAGCCAAACTGAATGCATCAGTTTGCAGTCAGGGACTATGAATCAACCCAACAGGTTTAATTAAAAAAAACAAATACATCAATGTTTTTAATTTAGCTGTGAACCCTTAGTAAGGCAGGGGGCTGATCAGAAAGGGGAACCAATCTCAAGAAATGTATTTGCATGTTCAGGCAGGTTTCCAAGCACTGCCGGGTTTGGTTAGTTATCATTCATTCTGACTCCCAATCCACCTTCTCTACTACTAAGCCCTTTGCAGCAGTAATACTTGTTTGATACAATTTGTGCAGCTGGGTTAGCCAGTTGCACTCGGTTCGGTCATGAGCTTAAGCTTCATGTCAGAACTTTACAGGCTTGGCTCGTGCTGAAGGGGGAGTGTGTGCTGCATTGGCAGTCCTTCTGATGAGAAGTTAAACCTGAGGTGCCAGTTGCCCATTTGGGTGAATGCTAAATACCTGTCACGATTCCAAAAGTGAAGCGAGTTTATCCTGGTGTTCCAGCCAATAATCATCCAGATAAAACTGAGCACTCATTTCATGGCCATTTATGGGACATTACTGTGTGCATGTTGGCAATGAAATTTGCCTACAAGGCAAACCCGACAGTAAAAGGCTGAGGCACTTTAGGTGCTGCACCAAATGTAAGTATTATAACTGCTACTTGGTGCACAAGTCAATAATACTCATGAGGATCAGCAATAGCTTTTATTGGTCACCCACAAAAACGTGCAACAGTTTAAATATAGGACAAAACGTGCAACAGTTTAAATACATTTATTCCTATATTCACAACAGCACGTTACATCCAGTGAATTGTCTTGATCTACCTCAGTGCAGAACTAGATTGCTTGTTTTTAAACACAGAAAAGTTGGGCATTTCAGAAAGTCACTACTAGTTTCAATTCGAAGCAGTGTATTTTACCAATACTGGAGTGCATTACCGAGCTCTAAAAAGCTCATGTGTCAACCACTGATTTACTTGAAGGGCACAATACTACTTTTATAGACATTCAGGTGTGGTATAGCAGAGCTAAGAGTGATGATCGGGAGCAGCAGAAGACAAAACAAGAACTTTGCACTGACTTTTAAATGGAGGTGCTTCACTTAAGGTTAACAGTTGGCAACTAACTGCTCTGCAGTTCACTGAAAGCTGTAGCTGCCTAAGGGGAGAGGGAACTGCAGCAAGCATCAGGAATTGGTTCCTTCATTCAGGAAACTGGCATAACACGCATGGTGTTTGTCGATCCAGAGCCTGGGCGCCAGCCAGTCATCACAATCACCAGGTCGCCAATCTTGAAGAACCCACGAGCCTTGCCTGAAAGAGAAACAAGAGTCGCGTGTGAGTATTTTACGAGATCCGCGAACCAAAGTTCCCTTCCGAGGCGTTTTGGGAAGCTTCCCAAATGGAAGGCAACTTACCAACTTCCATCGCAAAATTCACTCGTCCATCGACATCATCAGCCCATCCACCTTTCTCATTCTCGGCGAAGAGTACGGGGAAGATACCACGGTAAAGGTGGGCCTGCCGTGCAGTCTGTTCATTACGAGTTACGGCAATGATGGGAGCTCGTGGACGGTACCTGGATAACAGGTGTGCAGACCTAACCAAAAATAAGAAGTTAGTATTTCTGAAAGATGGCACCTCAAACAGCAGAATGTGAATGATCACAGGGTCAGCTGCTTGAGGTGATGATGCACCACCGGGCACCAGTATATGACATTGTGTCATGCTCTGCTTAAACATACAATACATTTGTATCGTTCACTTTAAGACAGAATGCAACATCCATCCATCTATCACCATTCATCAACACAGCAGCAAGAGTGTAGGAAACTGTACAGTGTTATTTGCAATGTGCGAGAGCTTGACCTACAGTCTAAAGTCAATTAGAGCCCCAATTTCTATCAAGGGCAAAAGCACTTCTGCATCACTAATCATATAAAGCAAAGCTACTTTAACCAGGAAGCTTGCTAAGTGTAGACCATTTTGCAGGTAAACTGGACAGGTGCTGCCACCCAATAATGTTTTCATGAACCTGAAGTGTTGGGAAGCATTACCAAATAAAGGGGCCACTGTGGACAGTTGCTATACCTGGTTTTCAGCACTGATTAGCCAGCTTCTGAAAAATATCCAACTTACAAGTCACTCCCTGCAGGTTGTGCATTCCAAAAGGAGAGATCAGCAGTGACGGGAACCTGCAAGTTAATCATCTGTTCACACAAAGGCTTGTGAGACAATCCTGCTATAACTGTCACTTGATCCACACGGATACCAGACGTTTTTTTTAATACTTCCAATACAAAGAGAGACTAGGAGTTTAATCCACACAAGGGTCATTTTATGTTGACTATCAAACCGCCAGTTCAAATCTGAAGAGGAACTAGGAGTACAATTGCGAAGTTAATGCTTTTTGCCTGCAAAGGGTTTAGATCAATTCCGTAATAGGTATGGATGAAGGCCCTTTAGCTCATGCAATCTCATCTTTCCAGAATAGCCAGCCAACTGAATTGGTTCAAATGGCCTGATTAATCATACATTACATGCTTGAGCTTCACCCATACATTCTCATTGCAAGTCAGGACAATTATACCACAATTGACTGAGTCCTGTTCTCACTTGACAAATTCCATGTACAGTGTAGATCTACTGGAGGTGGCAACATCAGGAGTGGGGCCAGTTACTTTCCTGTATGTAACTCTGGAGACTGAGGCAAATTGTAGCACACTAACCAAGATCAGCTAAAGGCATGAGATTTAAACTTACAACTTTCTGGTGTGGGTAGCCTTTACCCAGTTTGCGGTAAGGGTGCAAGTAGAAGCTGTAGCTTGGTTCAAAATAGCTTTAGTGTAGCCAATTGAATTTGGCATATCCTCATAATTAATGAAAACTGTAATAAAGCTGATGTAACTTCCTTTCCCAAATGAATGCCCATTACATAAAACTACAAAGATCTGAATACTTTTATACACAAGGATTTTCCAGTTACTATGAAAGCAACACTTTATCTATAATCAGTAGTTAATTAGCAGCAATGTTGACTAACAAAGAGAAAATTGAAAATGTAATAGATAAATTACTGCAATGCTCAGAGACAATGAGAATATGCTTAGTTGCAAGAATACAGCTAGTTACCACAAAACTCTCAGGAGCACCACAGCACACTACTTTCTCTTCAAACACCAAGTTGAGATTTTTTTTTTTTTTAAAGTGTCTCCTTGGGATCAGATTTGGAACTTAAAATTGTCCTATGCAATGGGTAAATGTAAAGAGCCCACAAGGTTCATTGAAATGCTAGTGCTTCACATTCACCAAAAATAGGCTGAACTTCTAGTAATCCAACTGGCTAAGTCATATCAAACTTCACGACCTGTGAACTCTTTTAAAATGTCAGACACTTATTTCAGAAGACCACTTTAATTTTAGAGTGAAAGAAAAGCAGCTTTTTACTAAAGAACAAAGGTTCTTGAAGACATTTCATTCCAATGTATAATCCTAGCACTAATGTCAGCAATGAGCTAGTTTTACATTTATAAAAATATCTGCAAGTTATCTATTGAATGAGTTTGGGATCCAGAATGACTGCAGACTTTGCCACATTGGATCTGACTGACATTTTCAGCACCGGTGTCATGCACTCAGAGAAAAGGGTAACCAACTGCATCTTTTCCAAAAATAGATTGGTGAAATGTCAAAGAGTTCAACAGCAAGCAATGGGATCATTCCTACCTTCCAGTTTTAGTCATCACTATGATACCTGCAGCAGAACACTTGAAAGAAGCTTCCACACTACCAACAGCTACAGTGTCTGTAATATCATGGGTCAGAGGCGAGACTTGACACAACTCATCAAATAGCTGCTTGTGGTACATAGCTGCCTCTGCCTCACGAGAAATCTATATAGGTGCAACATAAAAACAGCACCAGGGAAAGCACAAACAGTCATCACACTTCACCATTCACCACATCCATACAAGTCGTACCCACCTTTTAACCATATTTTATTGTCCCTTTGTTCATTAGACCTGGCAGCATTTTATCATCTGGAAACTGGATAATTCCAATAATAATAATCCTTGCATTTGATATAGCGCTTTTCATGTCTTCTAGACATCTCAAAGCGCTTCACAGAATAGACGGTAAAGTGAATTGACTGTACATTTGTGGGCAAAACCAATGGGTTAAAACTCACCCGCCTATTCAACATTACTTGCAATTCACATCAATGTACTTTACCTTTACAAATATGGTCCAATCAACTTTATTTTATGCATTAGTCTGAGCTGAACCCAAGTTCAGGATGTAGCAATTTAATTGTAAGGTACAAAATTGGCCTCAAAGGTATGTTATCCAGATACCAGGACTCAAGGCTGCAAGGCCTAATGTTACCTCTATACCTTGCACCAGTTTACTGTTGATCTACCATACCTGCCAGAGGTGGTCAGGACTATAATTGCAGAAGCAATGCATTTAAAAGAGGCCTGCACGGCACCAATGGCAGTAGATTCCGTGGGGTCTGGGGAGATAGTTGAGAGACGACAGATCTCCGAAAACACTTGTTGATGGTACATTGCAGCCTCTGCCTCACGAGCTATCTGTAAACCACGAAAGAGAAAGACAGGAAGAGAGATGCAAACGAGTTAGCATCAGGTAAATTAGTCTAGTTTCTGATTGTGATAGAGTTCTGCAACACTGTCTTTAATGTTTACATTGTTTAGATTTTTTTAAAAAAGCTAGAATATAAAGAGCCAAGGGCCCATTTAGTTCAAAGTTAATTCAGCATGCTAGATTGGCACCAACCTAACTTAAAAGTTCTCAAGAGCACACTCTAATTTACAAGTAGGTTGAACACTAAAAAGTTCCTCACACTGCCACAACTACAAGCATGCAATTTTGGATTGAACCAATACAGAAGTTATATTCAGAACAGATCAGATAGTCAAACGTGAGGTTTAAATAATGGTCAAAAGTTCAGTGACCATGGCTTAGAACAAGCCATCCAATGTTGCACAACCACTACCTAAAACATGCAATTAGTTTGGATGATGCAACCCATAGCTAAATACATGCAGTTTAATTCTCAACTGGAATCATTCAGGGTCAGGACTGTTGAGGTACATCATAAGCTGGCTAGCAGTCACTGGACAAAATTGGGAGATTTCCTTGGAATAGCTAGTTGGGCAAAGGCTCCTGAGAGCCATTGAATCATACCCAAAACATGAGCTACCACAGATGAATACAAGGAAATCCATCCTCTGCCAATTGCTGGGAATATTTTGTCGACTGACTGAGCACAACCACAACTGAGGTGGCATTCAGCTATGGAACACTATAGCATTTGGTCCCACCCTTATCTCTGTATATCCCAGTGCAGGGTGAAAGTCTGCACTACTCTAATAATAAGAATAAGTTAATTCAATACCAATTTAAGTTTTCACGTATATTGAATTCTGGAGCACCCAATGAAAACATTCCTTCACTTACATCCAACTACCTGGCAATTAAAGCAAATTAAATGTTCACCCTCAAAAGTCCTGCTTCAGAATAACTTAGAACCATAAACCAAATTTGAACAATTCAAACACAAGTGGGTTAATTTCAAATACTGGTCAAGGCATTAGTGACTGATCAGCTTTAACCCCAAAACTTTATGCAATTACTCATTTTAGTATTAAATCTAGTAGGTACAGGGTGACTAAAAAGTTGTGATACTATTACAATGTCTAATAGGTCTTAAAGAAATGATGATAGATATTTTTAGATAATAGAGCAGTTATCACAACTTTTTGGTCATCCTATAGTAACCCAAGTCTAACCCACACACAACATTTTGTATCAAGCACAGCTTGAATCATATCATTCATTAAATGCCTTGAGCAAGCACCAATAAACCAGATCTGAAAAGGTAAGATTAACTTTAGCGTTAGAGTTAGTGTAGAGGAAGGCAGAATATACATAGAGCAGATATATTAGGCAAGAGCCCAAATGAAATTAATCTGAATTAGAATAGTTAACAGTCTACATGTATTCTGCAAGTAAAGACATGCAAAGATTGACAGAACGAGGAAGTAACTGTGAAATGCTCATTCTTCCATGTATGTGAGATTAAGACCAAATAGAGGTTAGTTTGCATCTGGACTTTGCTCAGACTGATTAGAAAGAGGTGGTGTACAGTTGCTCAACTGACGACAGAGGACACAGGCTCATTGTACAGTTCCCCTCTATGAAGAAGTCTGGACGAGCTGAAATAGGGCTGGTTTCCAGTCAGTAGCCACTCAGGACGAGTCATGCACATTCCAATTTGCTCAAGAATACTAACAGAAGCAGGTCACAACAAAGCGAGCACAAGGTTTTTGGTTGATACCATTCTCATAGGTACATTACTGTACAAATAAACAGGCAACAGTTAAATTGACATTTTCCACTCTGCATTGAGAAACCATTACCAAATTTAAAAGTTACACCATAGGAATAAATATTTTATCTAGGACATTTAATATCTAATTTTAAACAATCCTAATACATGCAAACAATCTCAATTATAAAGACAACCTGAAATGCAACATGCTGCACTAGAATTTGTCTATGGGCTACCATGTTCAATACCCCGAACGATTTCAAAGAAATTACTTTGTGTCCTCGACAACTCCCCATCAAGCTCGCATGAAGCTCCCCATCTCACCCATGCTGAGTGAGAAGGCACTAGGGGTTGGATAGGTCACTTCCAAACAGAGGGATGTATTCAACAACGGGGGTCTCACAACAGATTGCTCGCTAATATTACCCCCCTTACTGTACAGGAAATGCTTTCCTGTACAGTAAGGGGGGTAATATTAGCGAGCAACAGTAACTGTTTGTAAAATGCTTTTACAAACGAAAACCAAGCAGAAGCATAGGCACTTTATTTGCTAATTTGAGCAACACATGCTTCAGGACCAAGATTAAGTTTTATCTCTGATATATAACCCACCTTTAAATAACAATGCAGTTCTCAGATTAAATTTCTGCGAGGTACTTTGGTCTGTTATTGATTAATTAGAGCAAAAAAATTTGTTTGCCGAGTCAGATGCAAGTTCATTACTTACCAGGTGCTGCATTTTGACAGCTTCAAGTGGATAGTCTCCCTTTGCAGTCTCTCCAGAGAGCATGATACAGTCAGCGCCATCTAAAACAGCATTGGCTACGTCACTTCCCTCGGCTCGTGTAGGTCTGGGTTTCTTGATCATGCTCTCCAACATCTGAAAGCCAGCAAACCACAGGCTCAATTAATTAAACAACAGCAGTAAAATTACATTTATAGAGTGCCTCTCATGTCAGGAGGACGTCCCAAAGCGCTGAACTAACAATACTTCACTGCCCAATTCGTGTTCGTTTTACTTCATTCTTCGTTCAAACCTGGAGCCATTTCTTCCCTTCCAGAAAAGGTGTGAAATACCAGACCAACGTTTAATCAAGCAAATCATTAATCCTAGTGTAGGTTCTCTCTTGCCCTTTCAGCTGAAACCCCAAAAGTTCAAAAGATCCAACCTGCAAGCTATGCACTATGAGCACATCCTTGTAGTTTCCCTAGTAACTCAGAAAGAGGCAACATGACATACCTGAGTAGCGCAGATGATAGGCTTGCCAATTCTGTTGCAGCGTCCGATCATCATTTTCTGGGCAATGAAGACTTTCTCTGAAGGAATCTCAATACCGAGGTCACCACGGGCAACCATTATGCCGTCACTCGCCTCCAGAATCTCATCAAATCTAAAAAGTGCATATTGGTATTCATAACAAGCTATGACTGATATTGGGAATGAATCAGTTGCAACGATTTAGTAAGACAAAGCCATGGGGGTTTTCTTTGGGTGGGAGGGTGGATATTGCTCAAGCTCCCTTTTTCCCCCCTAGCTTGCAGTCATGAAAACACGACCGACCAGCATGATCACATCTCTAAACTATCTGAAGAGATCAAAATCGCTAATGAACTATGCATTACTGTTATTGTCACATTACTACACCTAGAAAATTCTATTCATAACCTCAACGATAGTGCCTTGGGAAATTTGTGCACCTGTCGGCACACATCCTCAAAACTATGAGGCATTTCCGTGTGAGAAAGGCTGAAAACGTGAGCCCAGTGGACATTATCTACTTAGGTTATCCTACTGGGTCTGAATAAGTGGGCATCTTCAGTTATAGAATACAGGCACAACAACAAGTAGCAATTATATAGCACCTTCCACGTAGTGTAGCGTCTCAAGAGCGCTTGAATGAGTAATGATTACTCACCGGACCACTCCCTCATGGTTCTCAATCTTGCTGATAATTTTGATGTTCTTTCCTTTCTCGCCTAACGCCTTTCTGACTGCGTGAACGTCAGCCGCCTTACGGATGAAAGAGGCGAATACCATATCTACATTTTGCTCAACACCAAACTTCAAGTCACTCAAGTCTTTTTCAGAAAGGGCTGGGAGATCAACTGCTGCGCCAGGCAAGTTCACACCTTTCCTGCTACCCAGCGTACCTCCATTCTCAATCTCAGTCATACAATGATGGGCACCTAGAATATAAGAAAATCTGAAGTGAGTAATGCAAGAACGATGAGTATAGCACACAAATGAAATTAAAAAATAAAAGTACGTCCGAGCCTTAATGGTATTCAAGATAAACATTTTTTCTCATCAAGTATGGCCGTGTGGAGTAATTTTAATTTGCATCATGTTTAGTGAGGCATTGCTGCAAGACTTGAAATATTTTAGCATAAGTAATGTTCATTTTGCATGAATTAACCATCAGAAAGAAGAGCACTCACATTTTTCCAGCACACGAAGGGAAATCAAGCCATCGTCCACATAGATTTTGCTGCCTATATCAAGCACTTTAATCAGATGCTTGTAGTCTACCCACAGGACATTTTCATCACATTTTTCTTTGAATTCATCATCTAGAGTGACTTTAAGTTTGTTTCCCTTTATCAATTCCACCTCAGCGGTGCCACTCTGCAAACAAAGGGATTGTTAGTACAAAGGCAGACCACATTTTGGAACTAAAAACACTGGACGGGGTGGATTGAATGCATGCCAAGTACAGCATGGTTTAACATAGTCGAGTCAGGAAGACTGATTGCCTGGAACAGAAAGTTAACATTGTAAAGTGTAGATCACATCACTGAGCTGAGGGCAAGACAACCCAAGGATCCTCCTCTTCACTACTAATCCCAACCCAGTTTCTAACTAACCTCCTTTGCCAAATGTAAGATCAGGAAGTGTCCATAATGGATGCCACCTTACCCTCAGCTCTATTTAGTCTAAAACTTCCCATCTTCTGCATACCAACCCCACCTGTAACCACATTCCAGTCCTGAAAATTATCATGACTCGAATGCCTATCACCGCTTTTGATATGATCATTCTAGACACCCAGCTCAATGTCTTTAGACCACAATTTTTCTGGTTTGATTTCTCCTATCACACCCCTAGCTCAGTTACATGTAGTGTATCCCAGGGCTCCACTTGGATATCTGCAGGACAAGGCTAACTTCCACATACAATGACATCCAGGACACCTCTCACCAGTCCCTTGACTAAACCTCCCCATTACTCACTTTAGTTTAGAACAAGTTGAAATGTCTAACCCAAAAAAACACTTTTACCTTCTCCTGCCTTTTTGAAACTTGGCTTTCACTGAGGTTCTACTACATATTGTAGTGTCACCCTGGACAATACTTTCAATTAAACACCCTCATTCTACTGGATCATAATTGCATTAATTAAATGGAACAAGTACTTACTCCCTTGATGAGTCCAGTGCGGATTTCAGGTCCCTTTGTGTCCAGAGCAATGCCCACTGGCCGATAAAAAATTGGATTTAATTTGAAGCTCTCTGCTGCTTCACGGACATTCCGGATCGTCTCTCCATGGTACTGCAAGAAAGGAAAGATCATTCACCTAGGTTTCCAAGACTGAGGGATAAGGGGAGCATCAACACACTTCCATGCTGAGAATTTCACCTATGTATGGCTCAATTTTCGAGTAAGCACCCTGCTTAACTAAGAGATTAGGCACAGGTTCATGACAGCAAAGCCTGGATGAAGGGGGTATGCACCTAGGCATATTACTGGAGTTTAACCAGCCAAACTTTGCAGCTGAACATTGAAGACAATAGCAATTGTTTAACTGGCATGCGTTACAATTAACTAAAGGTTCCACCATCACTTTAGTGGGGGTGGGGTGGGGCAGTGCTGCTTCTTGTGCAACGACAGAGTTGTAATACAAAACTCCCAAAAAAAGTGAAATGGCTTCTCTTGCCTTAACTGTTCCGTGGGATCATATATCCAAAACCAATAAATGTAACATGCCAAGAGTCTAAAGTTGCACAATTCACCAGTCTCTTTCAGCTTGTTCTCTGAAGAGCTTGCCCTACTGAAATCAGCACAATACATGCTGTGCTCCAGGATCCATTACTGTGAAGCGCTGAGACGCCGTCCGGCGTGGAGAGAGCTATGTAAATCCAAGTTGTTGTTGTTGTGCAGCTACTGGCATCAATTCAAACAGTGTTACACTACGCAAACTTTCTCACTAGGCAAATCAACAGGAGTAACAGGGGCTTCCCCCCCCACCCCCCCACTTCAGCACTATTTTCTGTTCAGAGAACAGCATATCCAAACCTCCTGTATTTCAAAATAGTCATCAATTAACATTCCCTATAGTAGTATTCTTTCTGGAAAATTAGAATTGAAGTGAAGAATCCACAGTGCTATTCATTTGAATGACCGCAAGCTAAATTCAATATGCTTTGGCTGCTTATTCTGCAATGTAAACAGAGCCTTCATAGACAATGAGATTAGAACAGCTATCGGATATGACCCCCAGTTCAACTTTCTGGACAAATCCAGCAGACTTAATGATCACTTTCACTTCTGGCTGATAACCGGCCATTTTCAGAATCTTGAACAAATACAATAGTAAAACTAGCATTTCAGGAGCGTTCCCAGGGTTGCTGTAAACCTGCAGATTAACAGCAGAATGCAATTTGGGTTCTGTAAAGAGTACGAACAAAGTATAAATGTTTGATGAAAGTGCGCAACAGCAGCAGTGGGAATCTACACTATGGAATACCCCATTTGTAGCCAGAGGACAGCATGGTTACATTACTGTAACAGTTACACCAAGATTACGCTGACTTTCCACAGATGCACAGGTTCACACTAGTGATAGGAGGTTTATAATTCTGACAAAGGCCCAAATTTCCAATGGAAGTTAAAAATGAAAGTTTGATGCAACAAACAGTGAAAGATTATATTCTTGCTCTTGAAAAATTGATAGGATAACAGTTTCAGGATAGCAATTTCAGCACAAGTGTCAAAATGGTTAGAATAAACTTTCAGAATATGGAAGACTGCTTCACGTCAGAACTTTGAACTCCAACGTAGTGCTCAGGGAAGTGCTAATATTCTTGTAGGTGCCCTTTTTCAGAGATTTTAAACCAAGGTCCCATTTGCCTGTTCAGAAAGTTAAAGATCCCATAACACTATTTAAAATATACTTCCAATGTCCTGGCCAAAAATCCCAAATTAAATTGGTCATTCACCTAATGGCCTTTTTGTAGGACAATGCTGTGCAGAAATTAGCTGTGTTCCCTTTCCTAAAAGAACTCCTCACTACACATCAGATCCTAGTGATCTATAAATGAACAAGCATTCTCACCCCTGCCAAACCTTGCAGACAGATAGCATTTCATTTAACCTCTAGTACATAGCAATACCAGTATCACATTCCTGTCTCACAGTTGAAAAGGTCTCGCAGATTGTCAGATGACCTATGCAAATCAGCCACAAGTAATTAATCAACAAGTTGATCCATTACTCTAATCTCTTTTGCCATTTCATTGATTAAAGCCCTAATACCAATCTACTTTACAAGTAAGTTATTGAAAAGTCAGTTGCCTCCCTCTACCTGGCTACAAAGATTTTAGAATGGGATTGAAGTTCAGCACCAGCATTTATCTAGAAATTAAGTATTTTAATATCAAGTATAGGCAATCAGCCAAAACAGCATCAACTGCAGGTGTAAGGGGAAAGGGCAGGTTTCTGAGAGACTGCTCTTAAGATCTGGCAAAGACACGCTGGACCGAATAGCCTTCTATGCTGTAAATTTCTATGGTTTCTAATAAAGTGCTGAGACAGGATCAGGCCACCAGCCGACAAGTCCCAGGAGTAGGGAAAGAGGTTTCATATTACACATGTGCAAAACAAGACAAGTGATCAGGATAGTCTCGCATTCAATGAGCCTCATGCATTGTCGCACAAAATAGACTCAATTGATTGGGAGATCATTGAAAGAAAGGTAAGGTAAGAAAGGCCAGCACAGAAAGAAAAGAGGCGGTAAGAAGAGTGCACTTACTATATAATGCTTGCATTTGATATAGCGCCTTATCACATTCAAGATGTCTCAAAGCGCTTCACAGGATATACTGCGAAGTGTAGTGACTGTATTTTGTGGGCAAAATATGGAAGCCATTGCGCACAAACGGTTGTAGATTGAGTGGCCAAATTACTATACACCAAATTATACAAGAGTGATGCCCACTCAACTGAAATCTAATAAAAATCCTACAAATACTTAAACTGCTACATTTCCTTAAAAATGTAGATCTATAGACTGCAGAGGAACAGGGAAAGAGCAGAGTTTCATAAAGTTACCTCATGCGATCCATGGGAAAAGTTCATGCGTGCAATATTCATCCCAGACTTAATCATCTCCTTCAGGATTTCAACAGATCTGGAGACGGGTCCTGTGAATAGCCAAGAACATTAAGTTTTTCCAAAGAAGCAGAGTAGAGGGAGTTATTGTCTTTAATATACAAGTTCCACCAGATGTAATACTGTTAATCAATGCAGATCATTTAATGAAGGTGAGACACATGCAACATCCTTGCCATACACAAGGCTCCAGTTATAGCACCCGAGGACACAGATGCATAATTTTTGCAGTACTTGCCCTTCTTTTCATATAACGTACAACCGCACATAGCAATACCAAACTAACTGAAGCCTTTGTAAGAGGGATTGGGAGTTGCTAGATATGTATTGGAAGATTAACAGATAAGAAAGTGAAATGACAATAAAGATAAAACTTCAGCAATCTACTGTTTACAGCAGAAGACCAAAGATGCATATTATGGAAAACACTGCTTCAATAAAACTTAAAACAGAGTCACAGCTGCCACAACATACTGCTTAGTAAGACATCATTAGTAAAACAATTGCACATAGCATTGAATGCATTTTCTGGGAAACACTGCTATACATACCAATTGTACAGATAATGCCAGTGTTCCTAGCAGTTGTTGCTTGAGAATCTATATCTAGGAGACACAGGTGTTCCAGGAATGTGTCGGCCATAGCAGCGCTGAGCTGTTGATGCTGAATGAAAGCAGATCCCATATCGACAGCCATGGTTGTAACTTCTAATCTAAAGTGGGGGAGAGGGGAGCGAATAAACCAAACAGATTTAAGTCAGGTACAAACATTTCCAAAAGAACACTTGGCAGCTGAAGAATTTTGTACCATGAAATCAATTAATTTTGCTACTTTTATGATAACATTCTGATTTCGCAAGATTCAACTCAAAACTAGAAAGCAACGCATTTGAGAGTTTGTATTCAGTATCTTGACACAGGTTAAGATTTATGTAATACAAAAGTTATCTTACCAATTAAATAAACCAGATCTACTTTGCTAGGTTAAGCATTATTGGCCCACCTACACTACATAGTTGGGATTTATACATTCATGCTCATAAGGTATCATGAAGTGGTCTGAACGAAACCCGGGAGGGGGCGGAAAAAANGATCACACTATCAAATCTGTAATTGTTAGAGTACCATACGACACACAGGCTGTGCTTTCACTCCACCACCAGCTTGGGTGCAAACATGAGGTTGCCCAGTGCCAATGTGAAAGGTGCTACATACATAAATGTAAATTTGTACTGCATTAGTTTTGCATCAAACTGATGTCCAAACATAATAATCCTTGCAATTGATATAGTGTTCAAGTTTCTCTGTAAGGAGAAAAAACATGGCATTGTCCGACAGTCCTCAAATGAAAAAAACATGATGGGGACACTGGCAGAAACTCCCTTTTCTTTTCAGATGAACTTATGATTTCTTTAAAGTCTATCTGAATCAGCAGACAGGACCTTAGTTTGTCTCATCTGTAGAGAAGCACCACCTCCAGCAGTACACTGAAACGTCTGCTCAAGACTACAACTCAGTACAATTTCAAAGTCCTAATGTAATGCTTGAGACTACAACCTTCAAGCCCGGTGGCCTTGACACCAATGCAGCCAGGCTGATTACTGATCAATGTAATTGAATTTATACGCTTCAAAAACAATTCAATTACAGGTCCTTACACCCAAACACTCTGGGATAAATTAAGCACAGTGAACCCAGCTGCAGGAATTTAAAAAGATTTGGGGAGAGTTTTGAGATAATCATAACAGCCTTAACAGCTGCGCTCCAGACTCAATTAACTTGGTGTTCTGCCTACCCATAGAGCACCTAGACCTCAGTAACTTGCTTAATTTGCCATACCAGAATATACTTCCTAAGGTGTAATTGGAGGCAAATTACATTTACAAAAATAAAGGCCTGTGCTTTGCAAATCTTGAACAAGCTGAACTTTCTGTACAAGACGAGAGAAAGAAAGAGGAAACAAAGAGGGAATAAGGAACTGTTGAAATCCTATGCAAGTTTTGCAACCCTAACACGGACTCGACTTATTTGCCAAGAAGTTGACGGAAAGAAGTAGGGTACATTTACCAAAGAGTTCAGCATAATATTCAGGCTAAAATTATTAGAATGATGTCAAGCAATGGTAATTTAATGGAATCTGCAAACAGATGGCTGAGGTGTACAAACCTTTATTATCACTAGTTTTGGGAGTTTAGCAATTGGAAACACACATGAGAGGCCCATTGGAAAGGAACAATCCTAACAACCCTATAACATTATATGAAAGCTAACGGGAAAAGAGACTGTGGTGGCTTGCCTAGAGAACGTACAGTGGCTTACTTCTTTCCCATGTTATTGAACCACTTATTCTTATACCACTGACCCAAATCCCCGATTGTCCAGAGCCTTGGGAAGTCCTCCTGACTTGAAAAAAAAGGTACTACACAAATGTAAATTTGTTATTGAAATAACCCAAGTCCAGGTCACTACATGCCTGCTTTCCACCACTGGAACATTTAAAAAAAACTCAATAATTGCTCATCAAAAACAACTTAATTGAATTACTACAAAGGTTAGGCCCACATAAAGGGCACCAGACAAGTTACATTATGGAAAATTTTCGTAACTGCACATTGGATAACACACCACAAAAGAATTTCAGTTTTCATTGCTACATTATTCATCATCACGCTAGTGTTTTGTCTGTGTGCAGCCAGGCTAACTAGACCATGATGATCAGTTGCACATCGAGAAAGGTCATTGTTTTGCCAAGCCACTGAATGAATTACTAGTTATGCTGGCAAAGTTTCATTTAATGAAGTCATTTCAGCACAAAAAGAACAAATAGCATTCACCAGTTAGTCATATTTTAAACAGCTTTGACAATCAAATTTCAACTTTGAAATGAAGTCCCATCTGAAATCTTGAATATTACATGAAGTCAAAAGCGCGAATAATGTGTGTTCACGTCATAATCTCTTTCCAGGATAGACTGACCACCCTATTTATCTTCATTGGAAGATTAGTCACTTCCAATCCAGTCTGATTTGATTCACATAAAATGAGAATCAGGCTCAGGTTTTCCCAACTCATGAACTAGCAGACATTTGAAAGTTCTTGCAAGGACAAATTAATGTAACACTATTAATCCATCCATTCAGGATAGGCAGTTTATAAAAATGCAACCCAATGACTAGGGAACAGTGGAAAAATACGATAAGGTCAACATAAAGTTAAGTAATTTCTGTTTTTAAAAAAATGCCCCTTAGACTGAATGCAGCCACGTTGATTTGAGCTTTTATAGGCTCCAGTTTGCAAAATGAATACTTGTAGCTCTATTTAAAATACTAGCAAAGGCAGTAAGCACCTGTACACTCAGCTCAAAAGGTTTGGCATGAGATTATCATGTCCATGCCAGACTGAAAGTGACTGCAGTATTTCCTCATTAAGCCTTTGTTAGAATTACTACAACAACTGCATTCCCAACTAAAAACACAACGCATTTATAGAGCGCCTTTCATGTCGGGAGGACGTCCCAAACTACACTATCGAGTCAGATTGAACTTCTGCGGTTCATCCTAAAAACAGTCAAGTATAAACAATTAGGCTTTTGTAATTCTCATCAAGAATGTAATGAGTGGCAAAGTTCACATGTAGTTTTTATTAAAGGTTTGCTGTGCACTTTAGAACAGCACTCTGTACTTATGCCAACAGTAGCAAGGTGTCTGCACCATAAATACAAAGTTCTTAAGATGCCTGTACTTCCTGCAAAAACAAACGTGTATTACATAATGGCAATAGCAGGAGCAACAACCACTGATGCCCTTGTTGGAGCATATTGATTAAGGATCAGATCTTACAATATTGTAAATAAGGTTAAATACGGCAATCAGCCTTCCTGTGAAGTTGTGGCATTTAGGGAATAGCTTTAAATTAGATTTATTCCAGTGTTAAGAAATCCTTGCTAAGAATCCTATGGACTGTTCCCAATAAGACAAATTAGTTTACCAAATCCCTATTCATTTTCATTCACCCTCAATTACATCTAGAGACAACCAGCTGTTTCTAGAGAACCCACAGAAAATCCTGGACAATACTATTCCATCACAATGCATTCACTGCTGCTTATTGTCTACAACAATCCTTGCATTAGATGGTGCCTTTCATGTCAGGACTACACACCAAAAGCTTCACAGGATTTACAGCGAGTGCAGTGACTGGATTTTACAGACAAGCTGGGCAGCAATATGCACACAAACCACCATAAAATGGACATATTTTACCTGGGGGTGGGGGGAAGGAGGGGAGGATTGCTGGATCAACCAGGAGAAACTAAATTAGTTTCAAAAAGTGCCATAGAATCTGTTCAGTATTTCAGTTTTAACATTGGTACCTCCCCAGTGATAAACGAGACCCCCAAAAACATGTAATTAATCAATTCATAAAATTACTAAATGGGAAGATAGTCGTCTCGGCAAATTAAAATACTTGTATCCTGAGGGAATTGTTTCCATCAATGCCTAATCAGGACGCTGAATCAATACCTAGAAGGGAATCTTATCTCTCCACTCCAGCATGACCATGTGTAACATGATCAGGGAAATGAAATTTGACCAGTTAGCGCTAGCGGGGCCGCAACCAGCAGAACAAACAATGGGCCAAATGACCACCTCATGTGCTGGAGCCGGAGAATTTCAAATGTACAATATCCTGCAAAATATTAGCATTCAGTAGTAATTTGTTTTAAGAAAATGGTCACACGATCATCACCACTTATAAAATCCTTCCTGGCTGCTAGCACAAAATCATACAAAGCTGTACCCCCAGCTAAAACCTCAAAATCCTTCAGAAAAGGAAATGAGACCGCACCCCTCCACCCACGGAAACAAAACAGATACCTTTAAACCCGAGACAAACCCTACAGATTACAAACGTTATACTTAATATTAATGTGTTCTAATTTTGCATCAAATAAAACAAATACTTTTTCTTGATTAAAAAGACAGAAAGCAGTATAGAATCGGTGATGAAACCCGCAAGTTAATCTTAACGAAAAAAAATCAGGCCATGGAGGGATTGTTCAACATGGAGGCTAAGAGGATGCTCACTCTGCTCTCTGCTTGCATTAATCTAAAGATGTGCCAGTCATGTCCCAATACCAGTGTACGTGCAGTTTGGCTCGCATCTGTGGTTTGTGTGGGGGGGGGGGGGGGGCTGCGGGGGCAAAAGCAGCCTGGTAAGCTAAGGGGAAAATGATGATTCATTCTAAAAATGAATCATTCAAAAGATCACCTGATAATTGAGAAAAACGTGGATGCAAACAGTCCCCCAAAAAACGTGGCTTGAGGATCCTGCGCATTTTAATTTCCCGAAATGTTGCAATGATAGCCACCCGAGATGCTGGGGTTTGCTTTATGAGTATAGCTTTGTCCCCATTCTCTGCATCACAATACATTAACAAGAACACAAACACACATACTATATAAAAAAATAGAAACAAATGCAGAAGGGGGTGGTGGTGGGGGGGGGGCAGAGAGAGTGTTACTGCAATGTCTTCCAGTATTGAGCCTCGCATTGCGGAACTAATTGTGATGCAGCGTTTATTCATGTCCATTCTGTCTGTACGATATCAGCAGGCCCAACAGCAAAGCTTTTCCGAGCGACACACACTACACTCTTCTCAAGGGCTTACAAAGTGAAACCGCGTCACATTGCGGCTGGCTCAGCGACCACCTACTTAGGGGGGGGGGGGGAACGGGACCTGTGCTGATCAGATCTTACCCTTTATTTTAGCCACCGCAATCGTGTAGAAGACGGGGGGGGGGGGGAGGTTAACAAACCTTTCACTGGGTTGAAAGCGCTGCCCAATGTTTTTAATTTGACATTGATACAAGCACAGGGATCACTGCAGTGTTCTAAAGCCCGGGTCAGGTTT
Organism: Callorhinchus milii; assembly: GCF_018977255.1. NCBI lineage: Eukaryota > Metazoa > Chordata > Chondrichthyes > Chimaeriformes > Callorhinchidae > Callorhinchus > Callorhinchus milii. The sequence goes on along the minus strand of NW_024704763.1, from coordinate 7,288,985 downwards.
CCATCCTCCACACAAAGCACAGGCACGTAAGGAGCAGCTTAAATAAACCAAAGGCCCGGCTGGAATACAAGATGCAACACGACGAGCAGAGCAAGCAGGGTTATCTATAAAAGGATCAGATCTCAAGAGGAAACCTGTGCCAGCAATTGAAGCAAAAAGTGAGGATTGGGTTACAGTTTGCCTCGTGAGGACTCAAATTCACGTGGAGGTGCTCTCCCCGCCTCCTCTTGTCTAAAGATCTCCATTTCTATCAGCCCCACCGAGAGAAATACCTATTTGATTTGCTAAACCACACAGGATAAAGGATTTTTGCACGAGTCATCCCTCCAACTGATCCCTATTGTGCACTTTAAACTGAGGGTCACTTTCTGAGCCACTTCCCCTCCCTCCCCCCACCCCCACCGTCCCAAACCCCAGCACCCAACCCCCACCCAAAAAAAAACTTTACTTAAAGAGAAATACGACGTCTTTAAAATAAATGACTGTAAACTGTAGCGTTTTATACCTTACAAACTTAAGTTATTTCAAGGACCTGCAGAAAGAGAGCATCACAGAGAGCTCGACTCCCTCCCGCAGACGATGCTTTGCAAGAGCTTAAATAAGAGGAAAAAGTTGAATTTTTTTTCATTTAAATCTGGGGGTGGGGGAGACAAAAAGAGATCAGATCGCTTTCGACCGCTAAAGCCTGTGGGGAAGGTTAATCACTCGCCTCCTTGCAAGCATCCCGTCGCATGATGAATGGACTTAAAGATGATTCTTTCCTCCACGTGAACTTTATATTAACGGCCCCTCGACATTATAACATTTTACCATCTTAAAAAAAAACTTCCAAACTCACCCAAGCCCACACACCCATACCTCCCACCCCTTCCCTATAATTTACCCCCCCTTCACATAAAACCCCTGATTTTATATATATATTAAAAAAAACTCAAATAAATAAAACAATAGCCCCATAGCATTTTTTTTCCACACACAAATAAATGCATAAATTTTATAATTTTTCATACAGGTAATATACCTGTGTGTATACACACACACATAATAAAAGCCTATATTATATTACATAAAAAGATTTGTGCAGTACAGATAAAAGCACAGTCGCCCCTGATACACGTGCAGTCAATAATCATACACAGTACAATATTATATATATATATATATAGATTATACACATATGTAAAAACATATACACGCAAATCCATTTTAACCCTCATCCAGAAAGATAAGGACCTGCACCTTTTTGAGCTCACTCTAAGCCGAGGTGGGGCACAGAGAGAGAGTTAATGGGAGACTGTTCTCAGGCTTTCACTGGGAGGGATTTATAATCTCTGCAGTGACCTTTGTGAGACATTGAAGCTTCCTGTGGGGTGGGGGGGGGGGGGGACAGGACACCAGGCACAGTGACCCCCCCCCCCACACACACATACATACATATACACACACACACATAAATATACGCTATATTACTATACCCCCCGCACTAGTGTATATCTATATAGAGAGACACTATATATTATCTACACAAACACACACACATATATATATATATATAATACACATCTACATGTGGCCTCACCCCCCCGCAGTGAAGGTGTTTTAGAAGGAGCCACCGAATCCCCCCTCCTCTCTATCTCTCCCTCTCTCCCCCCCCCATCCGTCCTCTCTCTCTCCCCCTCCTCTCTCTATCTCTCCCCCCCTTCTCTCCCCCTCCTCTCCCTCTCTCCCCCTCCTCTCCCTCTCTCCCCCTTCTCTCCCTCTCTCCCCCTTCTCTCCCTCTCTCCCCCTTCTCTCCCCCCTCTCCTCTCCCTCTCTCCCCATCCGTCTCTCTCTCCCCATCCGTCTCTCTCTCCCCTCTCTCTCTCTCCCCCTCTCTCTCTCTCCCCCTCTCTCTCTCTCCCCCTCTCTCTCTCTCCCCCTCTCTCTCTCTCCCCCCCCTCTCTCTCTCCCCCTCTCTCTCTCTCCCCCCCTCTCTTCTCTCCCCCTTCCCCTCCTCGCCCCCCTCCTCTCCCTCTCTCCCCCATCTCTCCCCCTCCCTCTCTCTCTCCCCCTCCTATCGCTCTCCCCCCATCCGTCTCTCTCCCCCCCCTCTCCCCCTTCTCTCCTCTCTACCCCTTCTCTCCCCCCTCCTCTCCCTCTCCTCTTTCTCTCCTCTCTACCCCTTCTCTCCCCCCTCCTCTCCCTCTCCCCCCTCCTCTCCCTCTCCCCCTCCTCTCTCTCCCCTCCATCCTTCCCTCTCTCTCCTCTTCTCACTTTCCTTCCTCTCTCTCTCTCATATCCCTCTCTTTCTCCCCTCCTTTTCTTCTCCTCCTCGTCCCTCTCCCTCCTTCCCTCCCTCCCTCCCGCCTCTCCCCCAGTACCTCAGTGCGGGCTATACCGGGGCACAGATGCTGCAGCAAAGTCCTGAGCGGCGGCTCCGTCTCTCCTCATATACTGAGCCTTGGAGGACCAGCCGCCTCACACCGGGAGGACCAGCGCACATATCCATCCGCCTTCCCTTTCACAAGCCTTTATATATAAAAATACACAAAGGGCACTTCCTCTCTCACTCTCTCTCTCTCTCTCCTATTATACCCTAATCGATTCGATTGATCTCCTTTCATTGATTCCTGGGTGATCACAAAAAAATAGGGCGGGGGGGGGGCGCGCGGGGGGGGGGGTGCAAAGGAGGAAGGAACTATTTGCCCATCTCGGCGTGGTTTGGCGGCTGAAGGCAAAGAGGAGGGAGTGCGGCGGCTGCAGCCAATGGCGGAGGAGAGTGAGAGGGGAACAGCACTCAGACCCCACGTGCACACACTGGGCAGTGGCTCCATCCCTGAGCCTCTCCATCCCCATCCCCATCATCATCATCATAAATAATCATCATCATCATCGTCGTCGTCTTCATTATTGTTGTTGCGATCATTGCAATTAATAATAACGCTCTGATCGCCGTCGTCTTCATTATTATTAGGATCATTCTTATAAGTGAATCGTCGTCGTCATCGTCCTCGTCGTCGCAATCCTTGCAACAAAAAAACGCAGCAGCCGCTGGGACCGCTCACACTCCTTGCAGTCGGTGCGAGCTCCTTATCACGCCGTCGAGACGTCGCTCTCTCTCTCCCTCTCTCTCGCACCCGAAGCGCTTCGTTAGGATATACCGCGCTTCGCTGGATGAACAACAACAACCTGCGTCTGGTGGCGCCCGCCGCGCTGGGCGGGGTCCCGGAGCGCTTCGCGAGCGTCAGCTCCGGCGCCTGGCCCTGAAGGAACAAACGCTCCCGGTGCTGATCAGCAACAACAACGACATTACATTTATAGAGCGCCTCACACTTCGGGAGGTCGTCCCAAGGCGCTGGACAGTCAGGGGTCAGGATCTGAGCATGGGGCTAGGGGTGGGTTAGGGGTGAGGGAAGGCAGGGAGGTGGGAGGGTGACCGATGGCACAATCAAAGAGGAGGGTCTTGAGACCAGCCTTGAAGGAGGCGAGGGAGGAAGCGAGGCGAGGGGGCCGTGGGATGGAGTTCCTGAGTGTGCGAGAGTACACGAGCTGCAGAGTTTTGGATGATCTGCAGCTTGTGAAGGGAAGAGTTGGGAAGGCCGATGAGGAGGGAATTTCCATAATTGAACCTTGATGTGACATCCAGTGGAGTCCTGTAGCTCAGTGGTTGAGCACTCGCTTTGCAAGCTAGAGACCTGAGTTCAATTCCAGGCAGAGGGCGAAACCTTGGGCAAGTTTCCTTACTCCACACAGAGCCTAATAATAATCCCTCCAAAACCAAAAACAATAATAAAATTGGTCATTTTCAATCCATGACTGTTTGTGGGACATTGCTGTGCGCAATTGGCTGCCGCGTTCGCCCACAAATATACAGTCAATTCACTTTACAGTGTGTTCTGTGAAGCGCTTTGGGACGTCCTCCCGACGTGAAAAGCGCTATATCAAATGCAAGGATTATTATTATTATATCCAAGAAATATACAAATATTTAATAGCTGTTGAGCAGGTATAAACAGTCTTCCTTAATTAAACTTCAATGGCACACTGATACAACCCACAGCAGTTGTCACCAATCTACCCAGACTTTTTCCAAGGCTGACCCCTCCCGACGTGAAAGGCACTGTACTAAATGTAAGGATTATTATTATTAACACTGATACCATTGAGCCCGACCAACGTTGAATTTAAGAATAACAATAATAATCCTTGCATTTGATACAGCGCTTTTCACATCTTCGAGACTTTTCAAAGCGCTTCACAGAATATACTGCACAGTTGCAATGACTGTGTATTTTGTGGGCAAAACACAGCAGCCAATTGGGCACGGTAGCGCCCCCACAAACAGTCGCGGATTGAAGTGACCGGTTTTAGTATTATTCTATCCCCCCCCACCCCCACTCCCGAGGGATTATTGTCAGCCGCATGTTGTGTGTGTGTGTGGAGTAAGGAAACTTACCCAAGGTTTCGCCCCCCCTGCCGGGAATCAAACCTAGGTCTCTTCGCTTGCGAGGCGAGTGCTCTAACCACTGAGCTACAGGACTCCACTTGCACATATACAGCGCCCTCCACGCAGGGTAGTGTCTCAGAGCGTTTAACAGTGGCAGAGCCTGGCTCCGAGCCGGGGGGATGGGAGAGATGGCCGTAAGCACGGTTGAAGAGGAAAGTTTTCAGGTGGGACTTGAAAGAGGGGAGAGAGGGTCAAGGAGGAGGGATTGAGGGAGAATGTTTCAGAGTTTCGGGGCGTAGTGGCTGAAAACATGAACTCCAATGGTGGGGCGGAGGGTGTGAGGGAAGAGCAGGAGGCCGGTGCCAGTCGAGCGGAGGCTTCGGTTAGTGAAATGGGGGAGTAAGGAGGTCGGAGAGGTATGGGGGCTGCCATAGAGTGAAAGGATTTGAACACGAGAGTGAGGATCTTGAAGTCGATCCGTTCGGTGTTGGGGAGCCAGTGGAGCCTGGGCCAGACCTGATGAGATGTGGGTACAGAGTTTGGTTTGGGTCAGTATGTGGGTGGCACTGAGTTCTGAATAAGCTGGATTTTGTGAATGGTGGAGCTGGGGAGACCAACAAGGAGTGCGTTGGAGGAAACCAAGCGGGAGGTGACAAACGCATGCATGAGGGTTTTGGCTGCATCCACACAGCCATGGAGCGAGTAATCAATTTTATCTGGGTGATTGTTGTCCATGACACCAAGAGAAACTGCCTTTTTTTTTAATGGAGCCACGGCACTATTTAACTTCCACCTGAACAAGTAAAACAGGAACTAGGTTTAAGGTCCTTCACTCATTGCTACTCTACTCCAACCCATATTCTGGAATGTGACCAATTCTTATATAATTTTCCTTCAGGTAACTTGTGTGGTAGCTTTATGGAATGTTGTTTGATGCAGACACATCATAATAATAATAATAATCCTTGCATTTGATATAGCGCTTTTCACGTCTTCTAGACGTCCCAAAACACTTCACAGAATATACTGTAAAGTGAATTGACTGTATATTTGTGGGCGAACGCGGCAGCCAATTGCGCACAGGAGTGTCCCACAAACAGTCGTGGATTGAAAATGACCAATTTATTATTTTTTTGGTTTTTTTTGGAGGGATTTCTCAAAGCGCTTCACAAAATTTTTACCTGTGTGTAAAACTCATACCGAAGAACCCACATCCCGATTCCACAGAGGGTTTAAGATGCTTTGGCAAAGTGAAAAATGTTGGATCACACAAGAGCATCATTTGATCTCATCCTCAAAGACTGTGGATTTGCAGGCAAACACAACCGTCAATTTCCACACAGCCATGAAGTGAGTGATCCAATTTTATCCGATGGATTGTTGGCTGGGAGAAACTCCCTTCTCTTTTCAAAAGCGCTACAGGAACTTTCACATCCACCTGAACAGGCAGACGGGACTTTGGTTTAATGTGTCATCCGAAAATCACTCATCTGTTACAATCCTAACAACAACAATCTTTGCTCTCTTCGTGGTGCATTTCACATCAGGAGGACACCTCAAAGGGTCTAGGATTTTCTGCCAAGTGCAGCGGCTTGTGTATATTCTGTAAGGGAACGTGGCAGCCATTCTGTGGGCAGCAATGCCCACAAACAGCCAGTTGTTCTACTGGAGGGTGGGTGGGGGAGGGATCTCTTACTGGCCATAACTCTATTATTATTATTCAGTCACCTTCCTATCGACTACCATGTTCGGGCCCACAATAAGGTGGGTGATAGAGAGGTGACTGACTAATAATAAGACCTGTGCTTCCACCAATTGTAGGCGCAGGTCTTGAGCAGCAGCTGACGACCCACAAACAGTCGTGGATTGAGTGACCAAATTTTAAATCTTTACAAAATTAAAAAAACAGCGTTTGAGACACTTTGGCAAAGTGAAAAGCCTTCGATCACACGAGGGCTTCATTTTATCTCGTCCTCAACAGGCATCCTCTGCATCATGCGGAGCTGACATCTGACCCAATGAGCCATACTTGAGTTCCACCACCACTTAATGGCCCAGTCTGCGGCGAGGAAGTGACCTCACTACTTCTCACCACCTCCCAGTTCGGCATAAATACTTTCTGATACAGGTCCTGAAGTTGTTCTTTGCAACCCAAAATCAGTGTGATCTTGTTCTTTTACTATTCTGACTTGCTCACTCTGATTTGGATACTCTTAAGATTGGGGATGGGTTTCCGCATGTGTCAGACACCAGAGGAAAAACTGCAAGAGAATGTATTTTCTTAACTCAGTCTTGTTAAGGCTCTGGTATGAATAGGTGCGATAAATGTATGCTGCTCTCTCCGACCTCTATTTACATCCGTTACAAAGAGCTATCCTTGCAATGGAGAGAGAGCATTGTGTTTGTGTTTAAACTAGATTGGGGGGCAATTCACACCCTGTGGGAATTTTTGCTCCGGTCATTGTTGGCTTTGCAAATCTCGTATTACAATGGGTTTCAAGGAAACTTCTACTCCTTGAAGATGGATTGCCTCCTGCCTTGTGGGGGGTGGGGGGGAGGTGGGAAACAACAAAGACTAAGTGGAACATAATCCAAGCCTCCAAGCACAGAGAGAGAGAAAAATCCTTTATGTGAAGGGCACTTCCCCAGCTGCCAGCAAAATAACACATTTCATCCAAATCAAACCATCTGGTTAATGTCATTTCATCACTTTCTTTCGTATTCTAACTAAACCGTGTTGAGTCAGACAGAAGTTTCATGACTCGACACGGGGCAGATGTCGCCCTTCGTATGAGACGTCAAAACCAAAGGTCCCATCTGCCTGTTCAGGGGAACATTAAAAGATCCCGCGGCACTATTCGAAAAGAGAAGGAGGTTTCTTCCGGTTCAGGTTTTTCTGGCCAACGATCTCCCAGATAAAATTGGTCATTTGCTTAATGGCTGTTTGTGGGACATCACTGTGCACAAATTGGCTGTGGCGTTTCACTGCCTGCTTACATGACCAAGTGCTTCGCAGCAACGTTGAATCCATCCTCAGTCCCTCAACTGCTGCCTTGGTTTTATTGAATAGTGCTCCGGCATTGTAGCTGATCAGTTTAAACACAGATCATAGGAGCCCTGTAGCTACAACAACAACAAAAACGTGGATTTATACAGCGCCCTCCACGCCGGACGGCATCTCAGAGCGCTTTACAGTTTACGATCCCGGGACCGAGCCAAGGGGAGGGGTGGAAAAGTAGCTCAGTGGTTAGAGCACTCGCCTTGCAAGCGAGAGACCTGGGTTCGATTCCCAGCAGGGCGAGATCTTGGGCAAGTTTCCTTACTCCACACCCCTGATAATAATAAGTCCTCAAAAAAAAATTGCTCACTTCAATCCACGATTGTTTGTGGGACTGCTGTGCTCAAATGGCTGCCACGTTTCGCCCACAAATATACAGTCAATTCACTTTACAGTATACTCTGTGAAGAGGTTTGAGACGTCTAGATGATGTGATGAGGCGCGATATTAAATGCAAGGATTATTATCACTATTATTATGTTGTGACCCAGCACTGGACTTCTTTTGTCTCAGTCCAAACAAAAATCTTTTCTTGGGTGAGTCAGCTGTTAAAGTTCATCTGCCCTTGGGCGCTTTGGGTCAATGTGCTTTCATTGAAGCAAGTTATCCTCCCCCACTGAGAGAATTCCAGCCTTTGTGTGCTCTTTCAATTGTCTGGCTAATCCTATGCATTGGTTATATCGCACATTTAGCAGTCATTTAGCTTGTCTGCCCACACATTCTGGAACTCTATCTCGCAATCCCTCCACCTCACCCTCTCTTTGCATCCTGTCTAAAGACCTTCCTCTTCAACTGTGCCTTTGGCCACCATCCCACCCTCACTCCCCTTGCCCTCCACCCCTCCTGACCCAGTTTGGGTCCAAAATCCCCGGATTGTCCAACTCCCTGGGACGTCTTTCCGACATGAAAGACGCTGTACAGGTGTAATTTGTTGTTTTTGTTGATTCATCACAATTTTGAGAGCAATCCAGTTCCAGTTGCACACAGTGCAAACAACAACAAATTCCATTTGTATAGCGCCTTTCCTGTCGAGAGGATGACCCAAGGTGAACAGAGTCTAGGACACTCCAATTCATCCTGGAGCCTCGATCCTAACAATCCCTGGAGGTCATGGCTTCAGGAGGGATATTGATCGCACACACTGCAGGAAGTCAGAGTGTCCTGTTCTGCGGAGATGGATCTGTCCTTACGAAGAGCAAAGGAACCACCTTGAGCTGTGGTCACCAAGGTCAGCTCTGTCGGAGAGGCAATCCGATCACCTGACTTGCTCCAGAATGCGCCACAACCACTTTTGAAGGTTAGGGCCCATATTTGGTTTGCTGAGGAAGGAATGCAGGAATGGGGGCCTGGGAGTGGGGGCGGAGTAGGTAACCCAAGTTTCCGTTTGTAAAAAGTGGTTGGTTTAATTCTGCTTCGGAAAACCCTGTTCACCAAAACAATTGGACACTGAGAGCAAAATTAGGGTTGCATTTGGTCCAAAATTCTGATTGATCCTTCTTGCCGTTATTTCGTACCAGAGTTGCTGTCTCAGCAACAACAACTTGCATTTATATAGCGCCCTTCGTGCTGGATAGCATCACAGCGTCAGGTCTGGTGCCTCGTGCTAAAGGAACACTACCAGTGCTGATCAACAAATATTCTGAAATGCTGTATTCTGCCCAGCGCCTTGGGAAGTCCTCCCGATATGAAAGGCACTATATAAATGTAATCTTGTTGTTGTTAATGGCTGTTAAATGGGTGTAACCAGTCCTCCTTAACTAAACTTCACTGATATGACCCACAGCAGTTGGTAGCAATCTGCCCAGAATTTTTCCAAGGCTGACCGTAAAACACCCAGTCCCTCCATTTTATAGCACACCTATGAAACACTTTGTTCTCCTGACGTGAAAGGCACTGTACTAAATGTAAGGATTATTATTATTAACAACGATACCATTGAGCCTGACCAATGTTAAACTTAATAATAATAATCCTTGTATTTGATATAGCGCTTTTCATGTCTTCAAGGCGTCTCAAAACTCTTCACAGAATAAAGTGAATTGACAATTTTGGGCAAAATGCAGCAGCCAATTGTGCACAGCAATGTCTCACAAACAGTCGTGGATTGAATGACCAAATTACAATTTTTTTCTTAAGGGATTATTATGTCTTCAAATCCCTCCACTCCTCTACACTCCCCTACCTCTCTGACCTCTCTCCTCAAAACAGTGTCTGTTGCCTTCGTTCCTCTGGGTCTAGCCTCCTCCTTGTCCCCCGAGTCCTCCGCTCCACTTAGCCACTATGCCCCGAGGTTCTGGAACTCCCTTCCTCACTCCCTTCGCCTCGCTCCCTCTCTTCCTATTTTCAGGTCTCTGCTGAAGACCTTTCTTTTCGACCGCGCCTTTGGTCACCTTCCTCTGGTTCGGACCCGCGATCCATTACTGTGAAGCGCTCTGAGACGTCGTCCGGAGTGGAGGGCGCTAGATAAATCCAAGTTGTTGTTGTTGTTGTTATTATCAGGCGTGTGGAGTAAGGAAACTTGCCCAAGGTTTCGCCCTGCCAGGAATCGAACCCAGGTCTCTCACTTGCGAGGCGAGCGCTCTAACCATTGAGCTATACTACTTGGTGCCAGGCTAGTTCAGTTGGTTGCGCTCTCTGTGAGTTCAATCCCCACATCAGTATTTGACCTCACGGACCAGGCTGAGACCGCAGTACTGGGATATGTGCTTCATTGTGGGCAAGGGCCATCCTTCAGAAGCGATGATGAATGGAGATCCCACCCACCTGCTCAGATGGATGTTAAAGATACAACTCAAAAGGAAAAGACCAGTAATTTGGCCAACTATCGTCCAGATAAATTGATCATTCACTTCACAGCCATTTGTGGGACCTGGATATGCAAATGGTTGAAGCAAGCGCAAAATATCCCTTCAAGAGTTAAAGGACAATTGAGAAAAAACCAAAGAGATAGACAGGAAGTACAAAAGGGCAATGGGAGAGGAACAAATTGGTATGATTACAATTAATGGATTGGAGTGCTTTGAGTTGAGAATAATAATAATAAAGAATAAAGAATAAATAAGTTTACCAACATGCCTGGGGATTGAGTTGAGTATCATTACATAAAGAAGGGATAGAGGGAGATGCAATTGGCCCAGGAGAACTGATCAGTGGGTTGAGGAGTGGGAGGATGAGGAGATCAGTGGGTATGAAGATTTCCAGTGGGTCCAAAATTGTTTTGGTGAGCGGGGTTTTCCTAAGTCGAATTAAACCAAATGCCTTTCCACAACCGGTACTGTCTGATCTTCGAACCTTGGACCTGGATGACCCTGTGAGAATGATTTGATGTTACAGTTATAGGAATGATGTAAAATGGTGGGAATTACAGTATCATTACAACACATGCTTCAGGTCAGCTTTTGTGTCATACAATGGACTGACTGTGTAGCAATGTTGGAAACCCTTCAGGGCAGACTAAAGTTTCTGATGCCAAGTCAATCCTAAGAACACCCAGTAAATAAAAGCCTTGTGCTAACTATGCTTAGCAGAGAGGCACGGATGGGAGAGGAGGAGGTAGCAGCAGTTCAAACATGAGACAGGGTTCTCAATGCTGATCGCCAGCCAGTGATTCCAGCGAATGTGAGCTGCCAAGTCAGGGCATGGTGGAGCTCAGCTGTTATGTGCCTCATTGCATAACAGTTTGCCAGCACTAAATGCCTCGACTCACACAAACCTATGCAAGGATCAGCAAGTTGCTGTCTCTCCTGGCAATGTACACCTATGTGCACTGCCTTTGGAAGAAAGGAAATAGGGAGGGGGGCAGTGGGGAGAAATTCAAACTATTTTGTTCGGTAGTTTATTATTTATTTTGGCCAGCCGGGTGTCTGACACATGCGGAAACCCGTCACACTGCTTCAGGGTCTCTTCCAAATCCAGACTGAGAGCTGCACATCTGCATGCTATTTCCGTAGTTTATTTGCATTTTGTCTGTGGATTGAGGAACGGAATAAGATCAAATGACAACGAGGAAAGATCGAGATCTAAGCGAGCTTTTATGTTTGCAATTTCTGCTGTTAAAAATATTACTTCCTGGTAGCTTACTGACTGCTCAATGGCGGATTAATAATAATAATAATCCTTGCATTTGATAGAGCTCCTTATCAAGTCACTGAGATATCTCAAAACTCAATGTACTGTAAAGTGGGTTGACTGTATATATTTTGAGGAACCGCAGCAGCCAGTTGCGCACATCAGTGACCCACAAATCATTGTGGATTGAATGACCAAATTATTTTTCATTTATTTATTTTCTGGATTCACCAGCTGTGTAGCGCTAGGTCACCTGGGTTCAAAGGCCAGTCCGTGCTTCTATTTTTTGAACATTATCGTGGGATCCTCAACGTCCACCTTGAAACAGACAGACGGAATGTTGGTTTTAACATCTCACCTGAAGAACGGCACCTCTGGCAACGCAGGGCTCCCTGAGCACAACTGTTCTCCATCTCGTGTCTTCTGTACACTCAGACACAGAGGTAGAACAAGCGGAGTAAGCGGACAGTAAATATAGATTCATACAACCCACATGACCTTCTTAAGCCACAAACAAGAGGATTATATCATAATAGTATCCAGGTACGGTGATCAAGCGAACTGAATAATTTATCAATGTAATAAATAAAGTCACATTTTATTAATAAAAAAGCAGGGAGAAATTTCTGAAAGGCTGAAACTATTGAAAACTTCAGGTATCTCGATAATGGATATCCTGTTCCGTCCTTTACTGTGGATGCAGCAGTCACATTAACATAGACAGTCACAACTTGTGTATAGAGACAAAAACTATTCAGAAAACTGAAATGTAAACCAATTTGGAAATATTTGCTTCTCAGATGAAATGTTCTGATTTGGTTCTGTTAGCCACAGTGCAATAATGATTTTTTATATATATATTATAAAATAACGCTGTCTGTTTTAAAGCCTTCTAAGATGTATCAGTGGCATGCGTTAAAGAGAGAGAAACACACCGTGTACTTACTCTTTGGCAGAACTTGCTGCGGTGCCCATCCCACACTAGAAATGAATTGTTCTTAGATTTCTTTCCCCCTTGAGGAATTAGAAGATGGAACACCTTTTCTAAACAAACATGCCATCGAAGAGTGGATTTGCAGGCACACAGCAATGTAAGTTAGTGTGGAGCAGGCCGGTTGATATTCACCAGCCAAAATAATCCACTTTGGGTGCATCAATTAACACGTGTCAATCACTACGCAAGGGTTATCTGACAGTCTTCCCGACCAATTGTGAAGGCCACAAGGGAATCTAACCTGCTGGGCTTTCAGATCGATTGGCTGGCTTCGGCAGGTGCTCCTTTTGCCTTGTAGGACGTTACCAATCTTTCTTGTGACTTGCTCGCTGAACCCTGCCAGATCTGCTTTCTCCAACAAGATCGCGGCAGCAGTTGCACGGACTGAGTATTTGTTAGGCGAACATAGCAGTCAAGTTGCACACAGCAATATCTCACACACAGCCATGAAGTTAATGATCAATTTTATCTGGGGGAATGTTGGGAGAAATTCACTTCTCTTTTTGATTTGCGCCCCAGGATCTTTAACATCCACCTGAACAGGCAGACGGACCTCAGTTTAATGTCTCGTCGAAGGAACGTCCAACAATGCAGCGCTCCCCCAAGACTGCACTGGGGTGTCAGCCTAGACTGTGAGTTTCAAATCCTAATGTGGGGCTCGAACCTGCAACCTTCTGACTCAGAGGCAAGTGCTCCGATTGAGCCAGGCTGACTCTACATATCCTCATAAATTTGTTGTTGAGAACTTATTCATGAGTACAGTCATTTATATGGAGATAATATCTCAGAGGGAGGCTGGGGCAATGGCACAGAGCCATTTGAAGGTTAGGTTATTTAGGAAAATGTCTCAAAGCACTTTGCAGAGTCAGAGTGGAAACTCAAACCATGGGTCTGTTTGTGCGCGGGACAGATGCGATATTGGGCGGTAGGTGCAGTCAAAGCGATGGGTTTCTAGACAGGTTTTAAAGCAGTGGTGGAGGGAAGTTGCGAGAGAGTGTTCCAGAAAGCATTAGTAAAGTGACTAAAAGCTCACCCACTGATGGAGAGGGCGGGGTTGCAGGTGACATGAAACATGCCTGAGTAGCAGTCGGAATAGGACCACAGGAGATAACAGATAATTAGAGAGAAGGTGGGGCAATGGAGTGGAGACATTTGTAGGTAAGAATGAGGATCTTAAAATCAATGCACTGAGTAATAAGAGAGGCAGTGGTGTCTGGGGCAGGAAGGAGGTGATGGTTTTGGACAGGGTGCAATGGGCACTCAAACTCAGAATAGATGATAGGTTTCTAGATGTGGAGCTAGGAACACCAGCCATAATATGCTGTTGGTGCCTTCAAAGGACAATCTCTTATTGTAATATTATATTCTATCTTTAATAATAACTTTAATTAACCTAATTCCCTTTTAAATGCAAATGTCTCAACTTCAATTGCCACTTGTACTAACATGCTGTTGACCCTTTGTGTAAAAGATGTTGTCTGACCTACTGGTATGCTTCAAGTAAGACTGCAGAGCTCCGTACATCTGCACCCCATATAACCGCAGGTTCACACCAAACCTGACAAAGCAGAGGCCATGCTGAAAGTTTGTGGACTCAATCTTTCATAGCACTCATTGTCATTTGTAGGAATTGTTCACCCGGTGCCTGTCTGAGCCATCAACGTGAAGTACAAGTTATTCATTCAGAGATCTGGTACAATCATAGTACAGAGGGAAAGTGCGTCCGAGAGACAGATGGAGAGTGTCAGAATGACGGACAGACCAGTGATAGTTTTGGAGAGACAGAGACAAATAGAGATTCAGACAGTCAGACGCAGAAAAATATCCGAGAGAGAGAACATATCAGAGAGATAGAGTGCCAGAGAAACAGAACGAGTGTTGGAGTGACAGAGACACAAAGACGGACAGAAATAATCAGACAGTCAAATAGAGAGAATGTGTCAGAGAGAGAATCAGTAGATAGAGAGAACATGCCAGCGACAGAGAGAGTCGAGATAGTGAGAATCAGAAAGTCCAAGAGAAAGAGTCAGAGACTTGAATAAGAAAGGAACTGTACTGACAGCATCACTTCCGATGGAAAGGATTGTAGTCAGTGCTGTAACCAATTGTACTTTTGTGATATCCACAATTTTCTTATGTTGAAAGAAGTCGGTCCCAGTTAATACAAGTTATTATATACTGAAGTCTTGAGTTCATGCCCAATTGTTGCAGATTCAATAACCGCTGGACATAATTCATTGCTATTTATCTTCTCAAAATCTTTCACAGTTTTAAACAGGTTTATTATGGCCTCTTTTGCTCCTGCTTTGCCTCAGTGAACACAGCCCCAGTGTTCTAAGTCTTTTGTCCCCTCTCGTTCCTGGGATCATCCAAGTTCTTTCATAAGACTGATCTGTCTCAGGGGCACACAGTTGCCTGATAACAACAACAACAACTTGCATGTATATAGCACCCCTCACACAGGGTAGCATACTAGTGCGCTTGACAGTGGTGGAATATGGGTAAGAGAGAGGTGACCTGATTTA
Organism: Callorhinchus milii; assembly: GCF_018977255.1. Lineage (NCBI taxonomy): Eukaryota > Metazoa > Chordata > Chondrichthyes > Chimaeriformes > Callorhinchidae > Callorhinchus > Callorhinchus milii. The sequence goes on along the minus strand of NW_024704763.1, from coordinate 7,273,914 downwards.
TTCCTGAAGCTCTTTGTTGTGCCCAGTATCTCACTTAAGCAGAATTACCTTAGATAGCTCCGCTGGTCCTCTGCTCTATCTCTTCCGGCTCTTTGTAAGATAATTTCAGCACAGAGTAGGGCAGAGTATTCTAAACCCTTGTTAGCCACTTCAGATTGTAGGGCAACTGCAGCTCTGCCCACAGTCAGAATTAGATGTTAATTCCGATAAGACTGAATGCTATTAGGTGCATTTAATTCTTAAAGTGTGAACGTAAGTACCACTGTGACCTCAAACTTGGGGTAGCGGCTGACAAATTTTGACCTTCCAAATATGGTAGCTGTCCCATTTCCCTGATTAAAAATTATTCAATGAAAAAAATAAACACTTATCGACAAATAATGCTGATAAAATGAAACGCTTCAAGGTTCAAACACGTACAAACCGTTTCCAAAACTTTATTCATGCCCTTCGCAAAGTGATGTCTGAGGCACACGGGAAGGGATGTTAGCCACATTTCCTGTGCACTGTGGGAACCTGATGAAACCTGATGTTAGCCTTTTTTTGCACAAGAATTCAACTAGTCAGCACCAAGAGCCTGGACACTGGGCGTCCAGCTAGTGCATGGCCTTGGGGATCCAAGCACTATAAACAAGGCAGCGCCTATCACTATAGTGGGGTTCCCCTGTACTCAGCAGTAACATAACACTGATCACGCAGCAGATCTCCCGAATGTCCTAGAGAAGGGAATTCCTCCTGGTGTTCTGGCCAACAAACCTCCATATAAAATTGATCATTCACTTCATGGCTAATTGTGGGCACTGTGTATTGGCTGCTCTGCATGCCCCCGCAAATACACGGTCACCACACTTTACGCAAACTTTGTGAAGCACTTTGAGATGTTCTTGACATCATAGGCTCGATACAAATGCAAGGATTAGGATTAATAGTGGGTAAGACCATTTACTGGTGAAGCTTCATGCCTTGCAGATTTGGAGGTTGCAGGTTCTGAACTGATGTGTTACTGAGGTAGATAATCTCAGCTGTGAAAGCGGACATGATAAGGTTATAATATGCAAGGATTATTATTATTATTATTGCTGTGTTCCCCACCAACACACACAACACAAACGCAGTAAGTGAAACTATCTGAAAGTCTGTCTCTCCGTGGTTATAGCCAGCTCACGATCACTGACGAGCGTGACTTTGTTACACATAAGTATAGAGTATAAAAGAAAGTTTTAAAGAGCAGATATTTACAAAATAGTGCAGATCAGTGCACTCTGCATAGCTTGCTTAAAGATAGAGATTGTATATTTACCCACAATTTTACAGTAAGTAGTGTGTTCATAATAATAATTATGCTTGAATATGATGTAGTTCCTTTTCTTGTCTTTGTGACATTTCAAAGTGCTTCACAGTAAGGTGAAATAACTGTGTTTTGTGGGTGAACGTAGCAGCCAAATGTGCACAGCAATGTCCCACAAAAGGCTTTGAAGTGAATGTCTGAGTTTTTATTTGGGGGATTATTGGCCAGTAAACTGGAGGAGAGAGAGAGATACTACCTTCACTTTTCGAATAGCACCTCGAGAGATCTTCAACATGAAAACGAACAAAACCTGGGTTCTGGGATAATTGAGATTTTGAACTGAACTGATCTGGGAAAGGACTCCCTCTTCTGGTGAGGAAAGCGGAACAATATTATTGTACACGAAGAAAACACAAAACATTGCAGATGCCGGAAATCTGAAACAGAGAGAGCTGGGAAAACTCAGCATCTATGGAGAAAGGAAAGTGAGTCAACGTTTCAGGTCCACGACCCTTCGTCAGAACCTGACGAAGGGTCGTGGCGAAGGGTTGTGGATCTGAAACATTGACTCACTTTCCTTTTTNCATAAATGCTGCCTGACCTGCTGAGTTTTTCCAGCTCTCTTTGTTTTTATTTTTGTTATTGTACTAGTATGTTTCCTAGTAACTTGTGTTACACCCACATAATCTTGTCCATTAAAAAAAGCTGTACGGGAACAGGAAAGTCAGAGTCAGCTCTAGCATGGTTCTGATTTGTTCAGGGATCATTCAAGGAAAGACAAATGCTGTACCTATTTCTGTAACATTGCCAATGTCTATCAGTGCTGCTTTGTTTTATGTTTTGCAACAACTGGTTAATCCTTCTGGGCGGGAACATTGGTTTTACAACACAACTATAGGTGTGACATATTGAATGAGAACAAGGGCCTAAGCTCTCCTACGGTGTGTGATTAAAAACAGAAGTCGCTACGAACACTCAGCAACACGTGTATGGGAGCCTGTAGTCCTTTCGTTGGAACTTGTGTTAAGTTCTGACAAAAGGTAATCGTCCTGAAACTCTAACCCACTTTCCTCTCTCCGTAGATGCTGCTGAGTGCTCCCAGCGACTTCTGTTCCCAGCGACTTCTGTTTTTATTTAGATTTCCAGCATCAGCGGTATTTTGCCTTTTGTTTTCATTGTGTGTCAGCCTGGCTCAGTTGATAACTCTCGCCTTCTAGTGTTCAAGCCCCATGTCGGCCCTCTGACCTCAGGCTGGGCAGGCTGACACTCTAGTGCTGTGCTGGTGGCGTACTGCTTAGCTGGATGTCCAGTCCTTTGGCTGAGACGTGAAAGCAAGATCCGGTTGAAGTGGACGTTAGATATCCCGTGACATGGTCCTGTCTGTCCAAAGATCCCCCAAATAAAACTGATCAATAACTCAATAATAATAATAATAATGATAATAATCCTTACAATTTGTACAGCACTTTTAAAGTGTAGATACTGTGTATTTTGTAGGAAAACGTACCGCACCCAGCAAAGTCTCACAAACAGCCATGAAGTGAATGACGAATTTTATTTGGGGGATTGTTGGCCAGGACATGAGGAGAAATTACCTTCTCTTTTCCAACAGTGCCATGGGATCTTTAAATTCTACCGGAACAGGCAGACAGGACCTCAATCTCTTTCGAAGGACAGCACTTCAAACAATGTAGTGTTCCCCCAGAACATCATCTGGTTGTCAGCATAGACGATACGAGTTTCAAGTCCTAACTTGTGGCTATTTATGGCACTTTGCTGTTCTCAAATTAGCGTCTATGTTTGCTTACAAAATACACAGTCACTACATTTTATAGTATATCCCGTGAAGCACTTTCGGACATCCTGCTGATGTGAAAGATGCTACATCAAATGCAAGGAATATTTTTTTATCATTAATAAGGCATTTGATTACGTCTTTCCTTCCTGCCGTTGTACAATTCCAAGGGCACCAGGTGTTCTCCAGTGTCTCTCTCCAATGGGCATTGCTCATATGTTGGAAGACTACTCAACCCCAGGGGGGGGGGGGGGGGTTGCAACACAGCTGAGCCCACTCCTATTTTTACCCAACATCTGTCAATATGTATATTCCAGCTCAATTGCAATGGGAAGGGGAATCCCTGACCGATGTTTCTTTCTCCCAATCTCAGGTGCCACCAAGACCATTTATAGCACCATTTTTTTTCTAACCCACCTAAGACAATCTAATAATAATCCTTTTATTTGATATAGCGCCTTATCAGGTCTTCGAGGCCCCTCAAAGCGCTTCACAGAATATAAAGTAAATTGGCTGTATATTTTGTTGGCGAAATGCAGCGGCCAATTGTGCACAGCAGTGTCCCACAAACAGTCATGGGTTGAGTGACCAATTTATTATTATTATTTGGTTTGAAGGGATTATTACAACATTTCGCTCTGCCAGGAATCGAACCCAGGTCCTCTCGCTTGCGAGGCAAGCCCTCTAACCACTGAGCTACAGGACTCCAATATCTAATGAAGCAGATATTGACCTGGAAGCTTCCCAGCCTGTGTAAATCAATACTGCATTTGGCCATGTCTTTTCTAACTGAGCTATCAAAGTCAGGTGGATCAGTGCTCAATTATTTTGGTCAGCCAGGTGTCTGATACATGTGGAAACCCATCACCATGTTTACGAGTATCCACAGCAAACTGGGATTTCCATGCATCTCACCTGCACATGGAAATCCCAGATATATTGCTGGAATGGAATGCGCACTCTCTCCCTGGAGAGACTCATCTTGCTTTCCTAATTCCAGAACGTATCAGGCGCAGGTTTGCAGTTGCCAAGGCTTGGGGATCCCAGAGTGTGCGTTGTGGCACTGCTGGAGTCTAACCAGCTAAAACCGCCATTGATGCTGCTGTTTTGCAAACTTTCCCACTGCTTGGCCAAACAGAACACCCCTACCCAGTAGGGCTCTGGTTTGCAGGGTTAACAAGAGCTGAGTGGGATGATTTTCTGCCGCCAGTGACTGGTCAGCCCTTCCACTGATCCATGTACTTGAACTTCTTTCTAACACAACAACGACTTATACTTTCATGTAAGATAATGTGTTGAAGCTCTTCACAAGGATAGTGTGGAAATCCATGCAAGGTGGGAGGTGTTGGGGAGGGAGGGTGATGTAAGATTTAGGGTAGTGTCAAAGAGGTAGGTTTTAACCAAGGTTTTGAAAACAGGTGATTGAGTGAGTTAGAAGGGATTTTACCAATGAGTTCCAGAGAGTGGGGCAGAGCGTTTGAAATCTCAGCTGTAGTTGGTGGAATGGAAGTGAGAAGGATATACACAGTAGGTCTGAGAGTGTGGAGTAAAATAAGTGTGGAATAAAAACACCCCTTATGTTAGATGGGTTTGTAAAGTATCTCACTCTCTGCTTCATCATGAATCTCCTTCCAACAGTTATATGACTCTGATATTGACAGTTCTTCTCAACAACAAATTTGGAGGTATTTTGCTCTTGTTGTGAGCTTTACACATAATAAATTCATCCTTGCAGTTGATGCAGCTCCTTATCACATCACCGAACTGTGTCAAAGTGCTTCACTGGACTTACTGTAATGTGTAGTGACTGTGTATTTGTAGATGAATGCGGCAGCCAATTTGTGCACGACAATGTCCCACTAGCAGTCTTGAAGTGAATGAACAATTTTATCTGGGGAATTATAGGTCAGGATATTGGGAGAACCTCCTTTATCTTTTCGAATAGAGCTGTGGTTTTTGAATAGCTCCATATTTAATGTTTACCTGAACAGGGACCTCAGTTTAATATCTCCTCTGAAATATGCCATCGCTATATGAAATGCAAGGATCAATTATTATTATTATTATTATTTACAACAATTCAAGGACTGAGGTGCACTGCCAAACCCGACAATGGGATGGAATCAACAAGCTTCTGACTCAAGAGATAAGAGAGCTATTGACTGAATTTGGCTGACACCTTCGAATGGGAGAGTGCCTCTTTGGAGGTGACACAGGCTCCTGCGTCTATAATGAAGACCGCGATGAAACGAAAATTTCAACAGCTCCGTGTGACTGCTTTAAAAATATATCTGTCTTCATTAAATGTTTCTGCTTAGAGAAGCAGAGTCCCTTTATTGCCAAAAGCTTAAACTCAGACTCCTGTACTGCTGTCACAGAACTTCTAATTAGATTGCCTAGGTGCTGATTTAGTGTCAGAGGATGAGGGAATCAAGTCCTTATTTTTCTGTTTAAACAGGGCCAGCCAAGTAGATCTCATTGTAAAAAAAAGATTAAACAAAATACTCCACTTCCCACATTGCTTGGCTATGGAAGTCTAGCCTTTTGTAAACCTTTCACGTTGGATATTTTAAATAGTATTTCAAACACCGTTGGAATTATAAAATATTTTGGTATTGAAGTCAATTTAAAAACACTGCAATGTACTATCTTCAGGTGAGACATTAAACCGAGGTCCTATCTGGCTGTTCAGTGGGATATAAAAGATCCCATGGCACAACTGAAAAAGAGAAACAATCTCTTTCAATCTCTGGCTAAAAGTCCTAAAATAAAATTGCTCATTCACTTCTTTGCTGGCTGTAGGAAGGACAACGATGAGTGCAAATTGGCTGCCATAATCTCCTGCAAAATGCAGTCACTACGCTTCACGGTAAGAAAATGAAACACGTTGAGTACGTCCTCGTGACGTAAAAGGGGCTATATCAAATGCAAGGATTATTATTACTATTTTCTGACTGCTCAGGGAGGAATCCGTAGGAAAGAGGAGTCAAATAGCTTCAGGAGAGAAGAGAAGTGGAGGCCGTTTGACATAAGAAAACAAACTAATAAAGCCTAGGTGAATGAATTGAATGAGTGCTTTGTTTCTCCCTCCCTTATGTTAACTTGTACAGGGTATAGATTCATAGAATGTTATGGCACAAAAGGAGGCCATTCGGCCCATCGAATCTGTGCCGTCTCTTTGACAGAGCAAGTCACTTTCACCAATCACCAGCTTTCTCCCCATAACCCTGCAAACCCATCTTCCCCAGATACCTATCCAGTTCTCTCTTAAAAGGTGTTATCGAATCGGACTTCACTGCCCTTTCAGTCAGATCATTCCAAATTCGAACAAGTCGCTCGGTGAAAACATTTCTTCTAACCTCCCCTCTGCTTCTTTTGGCAGATATCTTAAGACATACCTACCAGCGGAAACAGCTTTTCCCTATCTCGCCTGTCGAAACCTTTCATGATCTTGAAGACCTCTATCAGGTCCCTGAGTAACCTTCTCTGCTCTAATGGGATAAAGTCCTAACTTCTCCAGCCTGTCCTCATAGCTAAGGTTCCCCATTCCTGGTATCATTCTCATGAATCTCCACTGCACTCTTTCCAGTGCCTTAATGTCCTTCCTGAACTAAGGTGCCCAGAACTGGACGCAGTACTCCAGCTGAGGCCTAGAGTGACAAATTCTGATGTAGCCAACAACAACAAAATTACATTTGTACAGCGCCTTTCACATTGAGAGGACATCCCAAGGTGCTGGACAGTCAGTGTTTCAGCCATTTAATGCACAGGACAAAACCTAAAAAGCACAGGCTCATGTACACCATCTGTGTTTTTACTCTGCAATTTAAAGTTCTCCCATTGCTGCTCCCGGCATATATGTGTGCATTCAAATTCGAAACAAGTTGTTCTTGTTCTTGCTTTGCCCTAGGCGATAAGATAAGTAAAGGTATTTATTTTCCATTTGCGCAATTGTATCTCTGAGATGGTACTTGTATAAGGAATAACTGGTACTCTGGTTAGAAGCAGGGGATGCCATAAAGGAGCAAGGGTGATATCGCAGGCAAGAAAGCACAGCTCGAATGGCTTGTGACCCCTAAAATGAGATTACAGCCATGATATTACTCTCTTGTAATTACCAATTCTCAATGGTTCCAGGAGAAAGGTACATACTCAGCACTATTAAAAGTCTCAAATACAATTTGTTTCCTTCTGACAAACAAATCAGTGGCAGCGCTGCTTAACACCTGAATAAGTAGCTTTTAGATTCCCAGTGATGGAAAGCCATAACGGCTGGTTAGGCACTAGGAGGCACATTGTGTCTATAACTATCGGAGATTTCAGAAGAAACTGCCAAGATGTGCATAACTTGAAAGATTTTCAATACACATCTTTCTTGAAGGCATAAAAATAGGGAATGTAGCCAGCTGAAGTTGACACTAGCTTCATTACCGAGCGGAGGAGAATAATGAGGTGAATGGAACAGTAAGTTTACGCATGGAATAAAGGTATCGAGTTTGTGTTGTATTTTAACGAATTTCATAATTCAGGAATCCAAGATTCAAACCACCAAATCCTCTTCTTATTTCGCAACTCCATTAGGAAATATAGCAACAAATAATAATCCTTATATTTGATACAGCACCTGATCACATCGTTGAGACATCTCAAAGCACTTCACGGCATTTTAATGTAAAGTGTAGTGAATGTGTGTTTGTAGTCAAATGCGGCAGCCAATTTGTACAGGGTAATGTCCTTCAAACAGCTTTGAAGAGAATAGTCAATTTAATTTGGGGGATTATTGGCCAGGACACAAGGGAGAAAGTCCCTTCTCTTTTGAATTGTGCCATAGGATCTTTAATATTCGCCTGAATAGGGAGACAAGATCTTGGTTTCATGTCTCATGTGAAAGATGGCACCAACACTGCACTACCACCTGAGCCAAGCTGACACCTGTGGTGACTCCAATGAGAAGATGAGAATGATTGATTAACTGTCTTGTAAGAGGAACTTGACTATTTGGATTTTACGCTTGTATATAAATTAACGGAAAGCAATATCTGAGCTGGTAGTAATTGTAAGGCCAAGTAACTGATCAGGCGGTCAACGCTTTGAATAGTATTACTGCCACCTGTGAGGTGAGTACAAGGTAACGAAAGCACAAATCCCACTGCGAATTTATGTTGTTCTGGCCGTACTGCAAATACAAAGGAAGTAACAGGTTATTGCAATGTCAGTGGAGAAGTAAGCAGACACTATCTTGGTGATTCATGGTGCGATCAGTAAATTATACTGTGGGTCCCCCTCAGTAAATCAGTCTGCCTGATTGAGGTAGGGGCTCACTATCCAGTGTGTGTTTGTCGAAATTGCAAACAAACGACACACAACATCTTTGAAATTGATAAATAATGCGTGTGTGTGTGTGTTTGTTGGCCAATAACCCATGTAAGGTCAGATCTCCTAATGCAAAGCCTCACAGGGTGTGTGGCTGACCAGGGCGCACTCTTTGGTGGGACGCTCCTGCTTACCCAATCCCAGAGAGTTTAGGCACAGGTTAGCAAGAGCCAAGGCTTGGGGACTGCAGAATGTCCATTGAGGCCCTGCTAAAGTTTACTGCATAACTTTCCATTGTGAGTGTGAAGAAATAATGCCTATTCTCCCCTCCCCATAATTGTCAGTAAGTGATACTGTGTATAAGTAGGGCGTCAAGAAGTCATCTGCCAAACATTCGTACTTGTCAAGGTAGGCTTCTTTCCCTGCCCTTTGGGTGAGTGTACATTGATTTCCTTGAAAGAACCTGATGTGTTCCTGGCTCTGCTCCTGCCCCCACCCCCCATTCCACCGAGTTTCCCAGTGATTTTCTACCACAATGTTATTTCCTCCTATCTCTAGAGAGAAACTGGAGAAGCATTTCGAAGGATCCTAGCTGGGGGAAAGACATGTACCTGTCTCTGCGTTGAGCCTACACCTCTATTGTCCAGATCATCAGATAGTTTGGGAGCAGATCCAAGTGTCAAAATGACTAAGGAACAAGGAAACAATGAAATGTAATCAGCAGATGTCACAGGCATCTAGGGGACATGGATTCATTGAATTTTTTCAGTTTTTTCAAACTTGTTTGCTTGAATTTATCTTCTGACCAAGATTCACCTATGTCGGACAGGTCAGACTGCAAGGCGTGTCCCGTAGCATATTGGTTAGAGCACTACCCTCACATCCTGGTTCGATTCCCGGGTGGGGTGAAACCTTAGGCAAGTTTCCTTACTTCACTCACCCCTGTTTCCGAGCAGCAAGTAGGAACCCGATAGTTAGTCAATTAGTCAATCGCTTTTCGGGGGTAATTATAATAATTTGTTCACTCAATCCTTGACTTTTTGGGGACATTGCTGTGTGCAATTGGCTGCTTTGTTTTGCTTACACATTCACTTTACAGTATATTCTGTGAAGTGCTTTGAGATGTCTCTGGGAAGCTACCCTGCGTGAAGGGCGTTATATAAATGCAAGGATTTTTTTTATTGTTATTATCATTATTATTATTATGAATAGAAAACTCACCCATCCTATTCGTTGATCCTTCTTTCTGTTACCATAAGAGCATAAGAAATCCTAGACGGAAAAAGACCGAGGTCCATTTAATTCGCCTTCCACCTCCCTGGCGGTCGCATGCACATATGTCCCAAACTCCCTGTGTACTATATTCCATAATGTTACTTCCTAAAAGAAAACTATCTAATCTGTGTTTAAAAGATTCAACATTTCCTGCTTCAACCGTCTCCCGAGGGAGCCTGTTCCACAGGTTCACTATTCGCTCACTGAAATAGTGTTTACGTAGATTTGTTTTGAATTTACCCCCTTCAATCGCAGACCGTGTCCTCTGGTTTTACTATTCTGGACAAGTTGAAACAGCCTGTCATGATCTGTATGGTCTTGCCCCTTTAGTATCTTAAACACAACAATCATGTCACCTCTCAATATTCTCGTTTCCATTGTGAACATGTCCAATTTACTTAGTAGCTCCTCATAGTCCAGTCCTTCCATTCACTCAATATTTTGGTTGCCCTCCTCTGTATCTTCTCAATTTCTCCAATATCGTTTTAAACTGTGTTGACCAGAATTATACACAGTACTCTAAGTAGGGTCTCACGAATGATTTTTACAATAGGGGCTGTAGAGGTCAGGTCACTGGACTCATTCAAGAAACAGCTCCAGTGTGTGATGATAAAATGGTAGGGCTGTATCCTGTAAGGAGGAGATCAAATGGGCCCAAGGGACTTGTTCATCCAAACCACCAATGACAGTGCTATTCTGGCACAGTGTTATGCAGCACAAACACACAGAGAGAATCAACAGAGCTGGGTCTCGCTAATGCGAGAAAAGGAGATTGTTTTCTATATGTTATAAAACAGGAAAGACAGAGCTTGTGACACTCCAATGTCATTTGGAATAAGCAACATAGGTTGCGTGTGAAAAGGATTTTGCCGTTTTTGCTAAATGTGGGTTGGATGTGCAGAGTGGAAATACTTCAATTGAGAAATTGTAGAAAATTAACCCACTGAAGTTCTGCCCCATTTAAACTCTGGAACTCTGTACCCTTTTCAGCCCCGCCATCGCCGTCCTCCACTGGCTCCCTATTACAGAACGGACCGATTTCAGGATCCTCACATTCACATTCAAATCACTTCATGCCCTGGCACCTCTCAGACCTGCTTACACCCCACTCCTCTAACCGTCTCTTTATTCAACTGGCTCCATCCTATTGCACGTCCCTCATCCTTTGGACTTCAGCAATGGTGGCTATGCTTTCAGTCACTATGCCTTGAGACTTGGAATTCACTGCCAGAGTCCTTCCGTCTTGCCCTCAACCTCCATTTGTCTTCAGATTACACCTGAAGATTTTCCTCTTCGACCGTGGTTAGGGTCCCCTTCCCCTGCTTGGTAAGGCCATGGACTGAATGACCAATTTTTTCTGGGAGATTGCCTAATTTACTTAGCCCACTTCACGTGGGGTAGCGTCCCGGAGCGCTTCACAGTGGTGGAGTCTGACAATGAGCCAGCAGCAGAGGGAGGGAGGGAGTGACCATAAGCGTGATCAAAAAGGAAGGTCTTTAGGTGGGATTTGAAAGTGGGGAGAGAGGGAGGGGGCAAGATGCAGAGGTTAAGGGAGAGAGTTCCAGAGTTTTGCGGCGTGGTGGCTGAAAGCACATTCAACGATGGTGGAGGGGATGAGGTCGAACAACAGGCCAGAGATAACGGGTGGGGGAGTGATCCTCGGTGTATGTGGAGTGTCAGCGTAAAATTTATTTTCAAAATTCCAATGTGGGACTTGAACCCACAACGCTCTGACTTGGAAGTGAAAGCGCTACCGTCTGAGCCAGGCTGGCACTCTGACGTCAAATGACATTGTGGGATCTTGAACGTCACCCGAATAGGCAAGCGTGGCCTCGGTGCGATGCCTCATCTAAAAGACAGCACCTCCAACAATGCTACGCTCACTCCAGTACTGGAACGTCTGAACTGCACTGCAAGTTCAGGTCCTGCTGTAGGGCTTGAAGCATCTTGAGACGTCCTTCCCACATGAAAGGCGCTATAGAAATGTAATTTTGTTTTGTAATTTGTATTATAACCCACAGCCATCTGACCCAGAGGTAAAAGTGCTACGAATTGATCAAAACTGACACCAACGCAATTCTTGTTCCACTGTGGTATCTCTTCGCTTCCAGGAGTATAAATACAGCCTAGCACAAACACACGACTGCAATATATTCGGGTATTTTTATTGTGCGTCTTTTCTTTGGTGTTTGCAGCAGCTGTCACTGGCAATGCTGTCAGCCTGCTGTCTGTGGGTGATTCTTGCTGACATTCATACCAGTGGATTAATGATCCCCTTGTTAATGGGTAGGGAATGTTTTCAGAAGTAATCTGAGATTGGAATTACAATAATAATAATCATCCTTGCATTCAATACAGGGTCTGTAACATCAAAATATCTCAAAGCGCTTCACAGGGATTTTTTTTAACGTGTAGTGACTGCAGAGTGTAATGAGCGTGTATTTGTTGGCGAACACAGCAGCCAATTTGCGTTCAGAAATATCCTGGAAACAGCCATGAAGTGAGTGACCATTTTATCTGGAGGATTGCTGGTCAGGACAAAAACATTTGTGCCTGTTCAGATGGACATTAACAACAACAACGTACATTTATATAGCGTCCTTCACTCAGGGTGGTGTCTCGGAGCGCTTAACAGTTGCGTGGGGAGGGAGGGCGCAAGCTGGGGAGAAGGGGGAGGTGACCATAGGCACAATCGAAGAGATGTCATCTGAAAATGAGGATGGAAGAGGCAAGGGGGAGGGAATGAGGAAGAGAGTTCCATAGTTTTGGGGTGTAGTGGTTAAAGGCACTGATGGTGGAGCGGAGGAGATGAGGGTCATACAGGAAGCTGGAACCAGCTGAACATTCTGTGATAGGGAACCAGTGGAAAGGACTGGTAAGGACTGAGGTCATGGGGAGACAGAGTTTGGTGCGGGTGAAGATTTGGATGAACGTTAAAGATCCTGTGGTAATATTTGAAAAGCGAAGGGAGTCTCTCCTCGTATCCTGTCCAATAATCTTGTCATCTTGTCATCCAGATAGATTAATCATTCACTTTATGACAATATATGTGTGCAAATTGGCTGCGGAGTTCACCCACAAAATAGTCATTATACGTGAAAGAAATATATCTGTGAAACACTTTGAGATGGTTTGATGCAAGGGTTACTTTATTTCGGGATCATTAAGTTGGAATTTGGATTATTTTGCTTGTTAGTTTATTCGAGCCAAGACACTGTGGAGATTTTGAAGTACGCATCGTTGATCTCAATACAATGTTTACCCCAACGTTCATGTCACTTGACATCGCAGTGAAGGGGGGAGGGGAAGAAAGAGACAGATGGAAAGGCAGACAGAGTCCCAGCACTACAAGACTGATCTTTCACCTCCCTTGCCCAAGGGTACTGAGGCTAATTGTAGACCCTTCCCCCTCTCTCCTGTCTCTAGTCTGCTGCAATCATTTAACTCAGGAAATACCAAGGGCTTAAGCATAAACCCTTCCAGTCTTGTTCAGATCATTCTGTTAAAGAGGTTTTAATCCCTCAACAATTAGCTTCGAGTCATGGCATAATATCAAAATTGGTGGGATATGTTTGTTGGACGTTGCCGTGCGTAAATTGGCTGCTGCATTCGCCTACAAAATACACATTACGATAAAATCGTTCGAAGCGGTTTGCGACATTTCAACAAAATGATCATACAACAACAACAAATTATATTTGGGTAACGACTTTCATGTCAGAAGGACGTCCCAAGGTGCTGAGACATACTGTCATCCATAGTATCAAATGCAAATATTATTGTTACTGTGGTAAACCTGAGACTCTTTGGTACTGTAATCTCAGCCACTCTAAGAGGAATTAGTACTAATACTAATAACTCTTCCATTTGATATAGTGCCGTATCATGTCGTTGAGACAACAACAACAACAACAACAAGATTCCATTTATAGAGCGCCTTTCACGTCAGGAGGACGTCCCAAGGCGCTGCACAGTTGGGTCATGACCCGAGCAGGGGGGAAATGGTCAGGGTGAGGGGAGGGAAGGGAGGGAGAGAGGAGGGGGGAAATGGTCAGGGTGAGGGGAGGGAAGGGAGGGAGCGAGGAGGAGGAAGAGAGTCGAGAGGGGAGCTGAAGGCACGGTCAAAGAGAAAGGTTTTGAGACCGGCCTTGAAGGAGGAAAGGGAGGAAGCAAGGCGAAGGCACTGGGGGATGGAGTTCCAGAGCCTGGGGGCTGAGAGGCTGAAGGCCCGACCACCGATAGTAGGGCGGTTGGGGCGGGGGACGTGGAGCAGACCGGAGCCAGAGGAACGGAGGGTACGGGCAGGTAGGTAGGGGGATAGTAGGTTGGAGAGGTAGGAGGGAGCAAGGCCGTGAATGGTCTTGTAGGTGAGGATGAGGATCTTGAAATCAATCCTCTGGGGGATGGGGAGCCAGTGGAGGCGAGCGAGGGTGGGAGTGATGTGATCGCGAAGCCTGGTGCGGGACAGTACACGAGCTGCAGAGTTCTGAATGACCTGCAGCTTGTGGAGGGAGGTGGCGGGAAGGCCGGCGAGGAGAGAGTTCCCATAGTCCAGCCTTGAGGTGACAAAGGCGTGAACCAGGGTTTCAGCGGCGTGAGGGGTGAGGTAGTGCCGTAGTCTGGCGATGTTCCGGAGGTGATGGAAGGCGGTGCCAGTTGTGGTGCGGATGTGAGGGAGAAAGGACAGCTCAGGGTCGAACAAAACGCCGAGGTTCCTGACTGGCTTTGAGAGGTGGAGAGTGCAGCCTTGGATGCTGATGGTGTCAGCGTCTCAAAGCGCTTCATAGGATCTACTGTAAAGTAGTGACTATTTTTGTAGACGAATGTGGCAGCAAATATATACACAGAAACGACTCACAGCCATAAAGTGAGTGATTTTTGTTTACTTTGGCGGATTGTTGGCCAGGACAACAAAAATGACCTCAGCGCTGAACAGCCCCGCTCTTCACTGACTTGCTTGTCTTTCACCCTGTGTTCCCACAAGAGGATATAAGGTTTGTTGTTATACGAGCAAACCTGTGCTAACTGGATACCAGAGGCTGTGGGCAGTGCCGTTTTTTTAAATGGAGTCAAGCAATTTGAGCTGTGTTATTGGGATCCCATCAGCATTCGCGAACACACGTAGACACAGAGGTGAACAGTTGGTATTGGAAGGTCAGGGTGCGAGAACTGGTTGATGATGTGCTGACACTGGCAAAATTCCTCCTGCTAAGTCGCCAGATAAGGTTTGCATCTGTGGGTTTGACCTGACATGGTCTGCTTATTACAATCACCAGCAAAAACATCAGCAAGCGGAACAAGGACAAAAGAACAAATAAGACAGAAGAAAAGGGGGAAGGGAGAGAGAGAGCAGAGAATAAACAGACAATGAAAAGAAGGATGACAGGGCTGGAAGGAGACGGTATTTCAGAAATTAGTGTAAAAGTTCACATTGGTTTGTGATGAAATTTTCTTGCATTTGATATAGCGCCTTATCAAGTGGTCAAAACAACAGCAATTTACATTGATGTGATGCCATTCACGTCGGGAAGATCACAAAGACCTTCACAAAGGGAGCCAAGGTGGTGACACAGCGAATAGGGTGGGGGAATGTGAAGCAGGCCAAAACATCTCAAAGCATTTCACAGGACATACTATAAACTGCAGCCACGGTGATGCAACAACAACAACAACAACAAGATTTCATTTATAGAGCGCCTTTCATGTCGGGAGGACGTCCCAAGGCACTGGGTTAGGTCGGGACCCGAGCAGGGGGGAAATGGTCAGGGTGAGGGGAGGGAAGGGAGGGAGCGAGGAGGGGTTAGAGAGTCGAGAGGGGAGCTGAAGGCAACCAATTTGCACACAGCAGTGCCCCGCAAACAGCCATGAAGTGAGTGACCGATTGCATTGAGAGGGATTGTTGGCCAGGACACTGGGTGAGATTTCCTTCTCTTTTTGAGAAGCGCCGCATATGATCTTTAACGTCCAGTTCAAAATACAAACACAAGAACTCGACTGAACCTCTCATTCGGAGTTCGACACGTCCAACAGCGCAGTGCATCCCCAGCTCTGCACTGGAGTACCAGCATAGACTCTGCTGATTCAAAGTCCCGACGTGGATAATTAAAATGCACGGAGGTGGGAGATCTGTCACAACAACAATGTCGGTGCAGCATTCAACAACATTCAGTGAGTGCAGCTGGGATAGGGATTTCCTAGTATCCACTCTTTGTAGTCGCTGTTTGTAATAATAATAATACTTGCATTTGATGTAGGGACTTATCACATATTTAAGACGCCTCAAAGGGCTTCAGAGAATATGCTGTTCAGTGGATTAAGTGTCTTATTTTGTGGGTGAAATGTGGCAGCGATTGCGCACAGCAGCGTCCACAGTCCTGGATTGAGTCACAAAATTATTATTATTATTTTTTGAAGGGATTATTACCCCTGGAAAAACGATCCAACAATCGGCTAACGACCATGTTCCTACTTACTGCAAGGCAAACAGGGGAGGGTGTGTGGAGTAAGGAAACCTGCCTAAGGTTTCGCCCTGCCCAGGAATCGAACCAGGGTGCTCTCACTTGCGAGGCGAGTGCTCTAACCAATACACTATAATAAATATATATTGTGGTTATATTGCCTCATGGAGAGCACCGTCAGGAGTGAAATTAAAACGTAGTCTTTAATTCCGCAAGCGTACAGACCAAGCCTGCATCGGTGGTGAGGGGAGACACTGGGGAGCTTGATACATTTGGGAGGGCTGGGGGTGGGGGTGGGGGGGGTTGGGGGCAAGTGAAATCAGAATTGCCAGCTGCCTTTATATGGTTAAGGTTTGGTGGTTCCATTCATCTGGAAATCACGTGACTCGCTCAGCACGGAGCATGCCTGAAGCGAAAGGCTTCAGTGCAGCTCAGCTCGGAGTGCAGCTAAATCCAGGAGCCGCGGAGCACACACACACACACACAGAGCCAAGTCGTCGCTATTACCTGTTCCTCCGTCTCTTCCCTTCCCTTGGCATCGTCGCTATCACTGCTGCGCTCTGAGAGACAAAACAGCAGCAGCATCCACAGCTACAGTGAGTACCATTCCTGATACTTTTCACTGGTAACAGCCAGAGCGAGCTGTTTTAATCAAACAATGACAGCAAAGGCAGTGCTGTGAAATCCAGCTACCAGACTGTTCCAAGTAAAACACTACCCCCCCCCACACCCCCCACCATCCCCATCACCCGCACCAAATCCTTTCCCTTTGTTGCATCTTACCATTTGATAAACGTTTTGCAAAGATGTCCCTTTGAAAATCAACCTGTTTTTGCATCTGCTGGGCTGCTCGATGGTAACATACTGTGCTTTTCTTCCAGTGTTTTTTTTCATATTATTATCTCTCTCCTCATTTGCAGCCCCATTCTTCTGGCGAGAGAGAGCCTAAGGCCTGGCTCGGCCAGTATTTAGGATAGAAAATAGAACTGACAAAGTACTCAGCCTCTGACCCTGACAGCAGAGATGACCAATGTTTTTTTATTTTTTTACTTCCTCAGGCAGGAAGCAAAGCCAGTATAAAATCAAGCTCTAACCCATATACACACACAAATACACAGCGCGCACACACGCATATATATATACACATACACACCACACACACATGTACACACACTCACATGTGCATACACACTCACATATGAAAAAATACATACATTCCCACACACATATACACACACAGCTATGTCTGCAACAACGTTAAAAAAAAATCGAAAATTGACAACCCATTAAAATAAAGGGAATGTTTTTTTCTAGATTGGGTGGATTTGCATCGATTCAGTATTTCTGGCTTTACAACAGTTTAAATATCAAGGTTGAGTATATTTGTTGTTAAACACAAACCTCCCATCTATGATGTTTTTTTCACGTGTGGCTTTTCAAAAAAAGCCATTATATTTTTACTGATACAATTTTGAAGTTACCCAATCTGTAATCCTGTGTGCGGAGAAATCGTCGAAATAATCCTCAGAGTTAGCTCACATTCAGGCCCAGGAAGAAATTGCCATCAACCCACTATTATCCGGATGAATTGATAACCAGCATTAAAACAAATAGACTTTGGGAACCAGGAAGTTTGCACAGTGCATAGCCGCAAATTCAAGATTTGCAGTGAGCCAGCAGATGTTTACTCTGTGTGCCCCCAAGCCACTCAATAGATTGCGCCTTGGTTTGAAGTAAGTAAGTACTTCTGGGTCTGGGAACTGAATTGACTGGAGGAGAAGAGGTGAGAAGGGGAGAGGAGGAGAGAGGGTGGGATGGGGAGAGGAAGAAGCAAAGAGAGGAAGAAGTAGGGGTAAGCAAAATTATTACATTCTAATTTAACTCAGAAGCCTTTTTTTCCCCCCAAAGAAACTGACTTCCAAATTACTTGTCAATTTAGGATTTGAAGATAAGGAATTAGGAATTGTGATTGGCTGTGATGAGTGGAGGCTTCCATCAGGGAGCTCTTCACTGAGATAGCTCCATTTTGATGTCGTTAGGTGCTGTCTATTTGAACTCACCAGCCCATATCTGGATAATGGAGTCCTATAGCTCAGTGGTTAGAGAGCTCGCCTCTTAAACGAGAGTACCTGGGTTCGATTCCCAGGCAGGGCGAAACGTTAGGAAAGTTTCCTTACTCCACACGCCTCTGTGGAGTGTGTCATCTCCCTATGCAGAATTTGGACAAGACGGAAGCCATACACCTTGGCTCCCGTCAACGTCTTCACTCCTGCGGATCCAAACTCCTCAACCTCCTTGGGCTCTTCCTCACACTCACCAAACCAATGCGCAATCTAGGCATCCGGCTCGACCCCACATCCGGTCCCAGACCAGCCCGCCTTCTTCCACCTCCGCCACATTGCCCGCCTCCGACCGTACCTTACCTTAAATGCAGCCAAAACCCTCGTGCATGCGTTTGTCACCTCCCGCCTGGATTACCCCAACACATCCTCGCCGGTCTCCCCAGCTCCACTATTCAAAAAATCCAGTTTATTCAAATCTCTGCTGCCCACACACTGACCCGGACCAAATTCTAGACCCACATCTCACCAGTTCTGACCAGGCTCCACTGGCTCTCCATGGATCGACTTCAAGATCCTCACACTCGTGTTGAAATCCATTCACTTCCCTGGCACCTCCCTACCTCTCCGACCTCCTCACTCCCCAATCCACCACCCGATGCCTCCACTCGACTGGCACCGGCTCCTGCTAGTCCCTCGCATCCTCCGCCCCAACATCGGAGGTCACACTTTCAGCCACTAGACCCCAAAACTCTGGAACAGTCTCTCTCAATCCCTCCGCCTTGCCCCCTCTCTCCCCTTTGTCACGTTCCTCCTGAAAACCCTCCTGTTCGACCGTGCTTACGGACACCTCCCCCATCTCCCCGGCTCGGAGTCAGACTCCACCACTGTTAAGCGCTCTGAGACGCTAATCTGCAAATTGTTGCTTTTCCTGCCAAATTCTCACCACCCTTTGTGTGAAGAAGTTTCTCCTAAACTCCCTACTAGATCTGCTGCTGGCTACCTTATATTATACCCTCTAGTTGTGGATTCACAAATGTGTGGAACCAACTTATCAACATGCACATTATCAAATATTATCTTGGATCTTAAATGCCTCTTATCAGGTCCCCTTTCGATTGACTCATTCGTGCAAACTCTCACTGATACACCATTGGAAACCCTGACAATCCCTGCCTTCGCCCAGGCTCCTTCACCAATAGAGCAAGTCCTCTCCGTATTTTCCCTTCCCAGCGTACTTTCCTTCCCCGCTCCGATCGCCGTCCTGCCCAGGGAATCGACACCAATAATAAATAATTGAACGAGAAGATTGCGACATTAATGACATTTTTATGTAACCAAGTGGGTCAACAGCCAGATAACATCCCACATTTTCCAGGATTTCAACAAGGTCTGATATTGATGCAGCGCAATTATTTGCTATCTGCTGTCACTTCCACATTCAATAGTTCAGTACGTAGTGTTATTTTAAACTATTATTTGATCCTCTGCACTCTAATGCTCCTCATATCACGAGGCACTTTGTGTGATATGACAGTCACACTAAAGTCACACCAGTTGGTATACGCTTTGATGGATAGCACAGGCACACACTGTTGACTCACAGCATTAACAACAACAACAATAACTTGCATTTTTATAGCACTCTCCAAGCGGGATAGTGTGCCGGAGTGCTTGACAGTGGCGGAACCTGATCCCGAGCCAGGGGGAGAAGGAGGGGGAGATGACACGATCAAAAACAGAAGGTTTTTAGGCGGGATTTGGAGGAGGGGAAGGAGGGGGCAAGGTGAAGGGATTGAGAGAGAATTCCAGAGTTTCGGGGCGTAGTGGCTGAAAGCACGGCCGCCGATTTGTGGTCCATGTCCAGTTTCCGGCGCTGACTGACCAAGTTTCTGAGTTGGCGAGGAAGGTCCTCATGGTTCCAGCAACACCCTGAAATACAAGAGGCTTCGTGCGTACGGCTCAGTGAATGTTGAGGAAGTGCTAAACCCGGCCACTCAATAACGCCGTCCGTAATAACGTAGAGTCTCATTTCTCCCCCCCTCCCCCTTCTCCCCACAATCACAGTGTTATAATAGGGTCATTGTCAATGGGTAAAAGTAGCAACAACAACAACAACAACAACTTGGATTTATATAGCGCCCTCCATGCCGGATGGAGTCTCAGAGTGCTTTACAGTAACGGATCCCGGGATCGAGCCAGGGGGAGGGGGGGGGAGGTGACCAAAGGCGCGGTCGAAAAAAAAGGTCTTCAGCACAGACCTGAAAATAGGAAGGGAGGGAGCGAGACAAAGGGAGTGAGGAAAGGAGTTCCAGAGCCTCGGGGTGTAGTGGCTGAAGGCACGGCCGCCGAGGGTGGAGCAGAGGGTCGGGGGACAAGGAGGAGACCAGACCCGGAGGAACGAAGGCAATGGGTTCTGTTTTGAGGAGAGAGGAGGTCAGAGAGGTCGAGGGGTACAGAGGAGTGCAGGGATTTGAATATAAGGGTGAGGATTTTGAAATCGATCCTCTCTGGGACAGGCAGCCAGTGCAGTCTGGCAAGGACTGGGGTGATCGGGGAGTGGAGTTTCGTGCGGGTTAAAATGCGGGCGGCAGAGTTTTGAATGATTTGGATTTTATGGATGGTAGTGGATGGGAGACCGGCGAGGAGGGCATTAGAGTAGTCCAGCCAAGAGGTGACAAAGGGTTTCAGCAGCTTTTGGGGAGAGGTATTGGCGGAGACGGGCGATGCGTGGGAGGTGGAAGAAAGCGGTGCTGGTGAGGGACCGGATGTGGGGGAGGAATGATAATTGGGGGTTGAACAAGACGCCTAGGGTGCGTACGGGTTCGGAGAGTTTTAGGAGGAGGTCGGGCAGGTGGAGGAGGTGAGAGCCGTGCGATTTTAGACGTTGACAAGAGCCAAAGAGTATGGCTTCCGTTTTGTCAATGTTCAGCTGAAGGAAATTTGCGCTCATCCAGCCCCTGAGATCTGACAGGCAGCTGACAGAACATCAGGGGACTGGGGGTCACAAAGAGATACTTTACAGTCAATTCACTTTACAGTATATTCTGTGAAGCGCTTTGAGACATCTCGAAGACATGATAAGGCTCTATATCAAATGCAGGGATTATTATTATTATTAAAACAGATACAAGGTCAGATGTGCGGTATTTTTAAATGGGATTCCTTATTACGTTGTGCAATGGGGGAGGGAGGAGAAAAGTCCTTGCATCACTTTGATCCCCACAGGAAGCTACTCGTTGACGCCATCTACATGTAGACCGGAATTCCAGGAGCTTTGATGTGAATTTGAATTTCAGATATTGCAATTCAGATCCTTTTTGTGGATAAAGGTGTGGATTGCGGAAATGGGGAATAGTGGCACAGACAGAGCAGCAAAAATATGCCAAGTTATCTTTCCTCATTCCATTGAATTAAAAAACCCTCCCTCATCTCGAGCATTAATTTCTGTTATTGATGCTCATTGTATTCTAGGAAACAGAGAGAACAGAGAGGAGAGTGAACATAAAGGGCATTAATAATAATAATCCTTGCATTTGATATATCACCTGATATAGTACCTTGTCATTGAGATATCACAAAGAGCTTCACACAATATATACTGTAAAGTGGATTGACTGTATTTTGTGGGCGAAACGTGATTTAACCTATGATCTAATAGTTTTCCTAACTTTAGGAAACGTTCCACCCACCCGACAGCAAACTCACTTTGATGCAGGGAAATCATTGGTGTCTGTCACGTGCCAGTGCTCGGCAGGAGCCACAGAAACAGAAAGTTTTGCAGCTTTTGAATTTGTTTTGATAGTCGGAGAGAGATACCCATTTTTTCTCAGACTCGATCCTTCCTCTGGTCACCAGCAATCCTGTTGCTACGACTTTCTAACTCTAAATGGAAAAATTGTTCCTTTTAGCAGTCAATAAATGATAGACCCCTTTCTCGCCTCTCTAACGATCAATTTAATCCAAACATGAAATGCTATTTCTTTGTGTGTGTGTGTGTCTCAGAAATAGTTTCCCTTTTGTTTACTTCATACACTTTAACTTCCAGGCTCAGTCAAGCAGGAAGGGCGCATTCAATTCTTTCTTTCCGTTGCCTGCTTTGCTATCTGAGATTAACTATCTCCATTGTTTCTCCAGACAGACATCCGCGCGCACACACACACACACACACCACCCCCATCCACACACCCCATCCCCCTCCTCCCAAACTCCATGACATCTGTTCTTCCTGAAAAGATAGAATGACCCCGTGCTTAGCAGATGTCAAACTGTTGTGTCAGTAACAAGCATTTCACCTCAGCTTGGAAACAGAGTAGGTGGGTTCGGTCCATGTTATTGGAACTTAACCCTAACCCGGAGTGAGCACCACACATAACACTCATAACCCAGTCGCTTATCACGGTGGCTTAAATCTCTTTGAGTAACCCTTGTTGTTAAATATTACTGTACTTCTGTTTTATATATATAATTTAAAAAAGGAGATTATTTTAACCGAGAAGTTGATTTTATTTTAATCCTGCAAATGCTATTCCGCGAGGCACCCGCTATCTATCACCTGCGTTTGCTCCTTTTCTTTTTAATGACAGGGGAAGTTGTTGAAAAATCATTTGTTGTCAAGGTGATTGCACGGTGCCGGCCCTTTGTTATTCCACTTGCGTCAGTCCCCTGCTGTTTGCCAGGCCGTTTCCTCACTATTTTCCATCTCGACCGGCAGAATGGAGGACAGAGGCCAAGTACTCGTAGAGACCAATCTCGAGTGAATCCCAGCACAAATGGTGAGTGACCTGCTCTCTCACCCAGCGAGGGCTTCTAGGTTCTTATCGCCAGCATCGCCAGCTAACCCACGCACTCACACGCATAGGATCATAGAAAGTTAGAGCGTAGAAAGAGTCCAAATGGCCCATCAAATCTGCCTCCATCCATTATGCTGTTGTTCCCATTCATTATAATGATGTAATAATAATAATAATCCTTGCATTTGATATAGTGCCTTATCACGCCTTCGAGACGTTTCAAAGCGCTTCAAAAGATATACTGCGAAACGCGGCAGCCAATTGCACACAGCAGCGTCCCACAAACAGTCGTGAATTAAGTGACCACATTTTTAAAAATTAAATGTTATATTTGAAGGGGTTGTTACTTACCTCTTTGACTGCGTTTTCTGATGTGTTTCCAGGTGGGGTCGGGGGGTGGGGGGGGGGGGGGGCGGGGGGTTGGGGGAGAACATTGTTGGAGGTACAGGTGGACATTAAAGATTTCTTTAACACAGAACAGAAGAGAGTTTCTCCCAGTATGTTAGCCAAAAATGTGTTTTTTCATGTCACTCGAATCCTAAGTGTTGCATTTGGCGCTATTCGAAAAGAGAAGGGAGTTTCTCCCGGTGTCCTGTCCAACAATCATGGCTAATTGTGGGATGTTGCTGTGCGTATCTTGGCTGCTGTGTTCAGCAGCCTGCCTCGTTGTCAGACTCTGCCACCGTGAAGCGCTCTGGGACGCTACACTGTGTGAAGGGCGCTATATGAATGCAAGTTGTTGTTGTCGCTGCGTTCAGCTACAGGTACACAGTCTTGAGACGTCTTGATGATGCTATGTCAAATTAAGGATTATTATTCTCACGTCACTGAAATGGCTCAAAGAGCTTCCAGAGGGTGTTACTGTAAAGTGTAGTGACTGTGTGTTTGGAGGTGAATACAGCAGCCAATTTGCAGCAACGTCCCACAATGCATGCATTGTTACTGCTCTGTGGAAGAGACACACAACAAGCAAACAAAGCAAGAATGTAACATCATAAGTGAGATTTTGATGAAATAGGTCCTTCAGCTCATTTGACCCCATCAAAGAATCATAAATATTACAGCACAGAAGGAGGCCATTCGGCCCATCGTGCCTTTGCCGGCTCTTTGGAAGAGCTACCCAATCAGTCCCACTCCCCACTCCCGCTCTTTCCCCAAATCCTTGCAAATTTTCTTCCTTTTCATGTAACTATCCAATTCCCTTTTGAATGTTGTTATCGAATCTGTTTCCACCACCTTTTCAGGCAGTGCATTCCAAATCGTAACAACTCTGTGTGTGTGTGTGTGTGTGTGTGTATAAAAAAAATTCTCCTTGTCTCCCCTCTGAATCATCCTTCCAGAATACAAACCCTGCCATCCCCCTTACAGCATCAAGCTGTTTCTTAATTGAGTCCAGAGACCTAGCCTCCACCATCCACCCATCCTGATAACCCCGTCTCAGCTGTTGATTGCCCTCTGTGTAAAGGAATGTATGTGTTCTGAAATTGCCGTGTACACTTCAGAACCTGTGGCCTTTTGCTCTGCTCTCTTGGCAGATCGTATTATATAATATTGGCATATTGTGAACCATTGTTGTGGGTTCACTCTCCCAATCCCATTTAGGTTAAATAAATTAAGCCATTCAGCTTGTGTCAGCTACATTCCTTCACCAATCAGCTGATGCGTACGTACTTATTCGCCGCGGTACACGTGTGCCTCTGTTTATTGTGATTCATACCTTGAAAAGCATTGAAAAAAGCTGGATGTGTTTAAATATAGCACTGGTTTCACCTCAGGCTGGGAACAGTGCAGGGCTTGATGTTGACTGTCTCACAAGACCATCCCCAGTTGTGTGGCGATTTCCTCAGTCCAGTTTGAAAGGATGGTCAGGAGACAACCAGAGCTGTCTACAGGTGGGATCAAATAATAAAAAGACTCGCTAACATATAGTTGTGTTGCCAACTATCAGGGTTTTTTTTTGCCTTTAAGATCCATTCACGCCAGCCTTCATTAAATCTCAAAGTTATCTTCTTTCTATGATTAAGCCTCTCCCACCCACACCCCCCCGACCGCCCCACAACTGCCAATCTCCCCTCCCACCCGAGGCCTAGTTTTACCCGCACAAACATGGGTTAAAATTTAACATTACCAAATTTTTAGAAAATCATAGTTTTGGGTTGGCGTATTGCTTTTTTGGGGGTAATAATCCCTCAAAAAAATTATTACTTGGTCACTCAATCCACAACTGTTTGTGGGACACTACTGCCGCATTTCGCCCCCAAAATACAGTCAACTCACATAATCTTTACGACGTCTCAACGACGTGATAAGATGCTATATCAAATGCAAGGATTATTATTACATCCTTATTAGTATTCGGTTAGAAAACGTTTTCTTCCACATTTCTTAAAGTTCCAAATTGAGACTCTAATTGATGCGTTGCCTGCAATTCTTCACAATTCTTAAATCTTAAGGCAAAATGGCTGACACTCTAAAACTAGGTGGTCTGGCTGGACTTCAGCTCTCTGTTCTGGCTGATAGATCTGCTCGGAGGCCTCTGTTTATGTGGTTCAGCAACAACAGGGTCACGGGAGATTCACAAGAGCACCTCAACAGGCCTCCCATATGTATTAGAACACAGTTGGGTGGAAATTCTGTCTTGGTCAAAATCTACTGTTAATGTGGCATTTTGAAAGCCAGTTTTCTTTAATTTCTTTAAAATTAAAGAGTAGCTTCAAAATTAGAGAATTCAGGTTGCTTTGAAGTGTTATGTTAAATAGGGTTAATCCAGACCTCGTGGAGTTTCTCCCCAGGCATTTCTTTAGAACAAAGCCCAAATCATTGATGACTTCTTGACCCCTGAGACCTGAATGTTGGTGACACTGGTCCCTGTGTTCTGCAGACCGTGTGTGCTGCAGATTCTTGTTTTCAGCCCTTGTTATTTTCCTATAGGACATGAAAGGTCAGTGCTGGACTGATGAAGATTCTGATGGAGACAATGACTCGGACGAGTTCCTGTATGGGGTCCAGGTAAGCCCGTTTGGACACTTAAGTTGTCTCTTTGCATCACAGAGGTTTGGCCTTTTTCCTGATTTCTAGCTCTAATCATTGAGGAACCAGCATGTTCATGGGAGGGGAGGGGAGGAAGATGGAGGAAGAAGCCACACAGTTTTGAAGAGATGCTATGATGTAGAGCAGCGTCTTTTGTGACCAAGTTTTTCTTATTTACCCTTAAATCTCTTCTCTTCTTTCCCACTTTCTGCCCTCCTCTTTAGAATGGGTTTCAAGAGGGAATGATAAAGGCTTGAAGGGGTTGGGAGATAGGGCGAGGGCAGTGCGGTTGAGTGCACAGCTTGCTCTGGTAGATTTAATGGGCCAAATAGCCTCTTTCTACACTGTATATTTCTGATTTAACATTGATCTAGTTCACATGGGTGCTGGTCGCATTGCAATACCTACTTGGTGTATGTCTAGAGAGTAAGTGCTGTCCTAGTTCCTGGAGGAGGGATTGGTGGAGTGAGTTCTAAAGCTTTGGGGCGTAGTGCCTGAAAGTGTGTCCGCCGATGGTGGGGTGGAGGGGACGAGGGACAAGAGTCAGCCGAGTGGAGACAGCGGGTAGTGGAGTGGGGGAGAAAGCAGGTCAGAAAGGTAGGGAGGTGCCAGGGTGTGAAGGGATTTGTAGACGAGTGAGAGGAAGAAGCATTGGCCTACATGCTCATGCATCACACTTTTGAATTTAAAATATTAGGCAAATAATATCAGCCCAACAGACATTCCTGCTTTAATCTTAATTGCAAATCGTAATAAAATGGACGGCTAAAGGTATTGCCCTTTTAAGCACAGACGGACACAATGGGGAAAAATAGCCCTCTTCTGTGCCAGCTTTACTTGCTCAATCCCGATTATCATGTTATATAACACTGCAAAGTCCCCCCTGAGACGTCTCTTCTCACTGAAGAGCCCCATCTCATCTGATTCACCTCACACTGGGGACAATCCAAGTGAAACTTCTTGCATTCTCGTAACTCAAAATAGGTTGTGTCAGGCAGAATTCTTTGCAGAAGCTGCAGAAAGGCCTTGGATGTACGAATGTTCTTTGGTAGCATTATAACCGTCTCTCGAAATTTCAATGGACTGAGCAATTTCTGAACAGAGGGAAGCTGATGTGATTTGCAACATGCGATTTGTGACGTCAGAGTCCTGGCAAAACCGCCTCCTGAGGATTCTACAAAAAAAAAACTTGCATTTATATAACATGACCCCCTCCCACCACCCACCCCACCCACCCCCCAGTGAGAAACAGAGTCTTAGAACATTAACCTGGGAGCTTTTTCTGAAAACTGTCGCTATTCTGTTTCTCTCCCACCGCAGCAGCTCCCGTTGTCTGTTTTTGTCATCAGTTATAAGCAGCTGTCAGCCTCCGACAAGTGATGGGTTGATACGAAAATATTTGGATAGTTCCAAAAAAAAATAGCAACCGACTTGAGCTGCTGTCCTGTCCGCAGGAGATGGTGTGTTGGACACCTTTCACCTGGATAACACAGATCTCAAAATTAAACTGCGTCTGAGCCCACTAGCAATTTACAGCTGAAAATCTCTGATTTGCCATTCCCCCAATCCACAGCGACCCACATCGACTGTTTAAGAGCTGCCTTGTGCTGCCATTGATACACTGCGTCAGCGTGATGCAGGGTAAGGGGTGAAATCGGGCTAGTGTGGATGATGTCTGATTCGTCACTATTTGCATACAGAAATAACAGCGCAGTCTTTGTGAGCTACACTGTTTAAAAGGAGTCATAATGTCAAGCAAAATTGATGTCTGGCAGGTAATGAGAACTGATTTTAAATGACCTGGAACCATGTGTATAACATGTACAAGTGATCAGAGCTCTGTAGCCCACATTAGCACATTTTAACCCATCCCGCAAACTAGCATTGCTAGTTTGGCCTTCCTGACGTGAAAGGCGCTATACAAATGTAATCTTTTGTTGTTGTTTATTACCGATAAAACTTTGTATGAAACTCTGGGAACTGGGATTCTTCTCAGTTAGCCCTATAGCCCATAAACCTCTGGGGTAGGGGGTCCTGGCTAGACTAGCAGTGGGATGCTCATCATAATAATAATCCTTGCATTTGATATAGTGCCTTATCACATCTTCAAGATGTCTCAAACCGCTTTACAGAATATACTGTAAAGTGAATTGAAACACAGCAGTGTCCCACCAACATTCATGGATTGCTTGTAATGGCAAGCTATATGGTTTTCAGCTGGTTAAATTCTTGAAGTTACCCAACGCACACTTTGGGGTGCCCTGCTCCTTAGCTCTTGCCAACCTGGATCTGATCCTCTAGGGGATTAAGTGAGAAGGGTGCATCCCTCCAGGAGAGAGAGACAGAGAGCGTGTGCATTACATCCTACACACAGGGAAACATTCATTCAGTCGTTTGGTTTAAGCACGATGACGGATTTCCGTACGTCAGACACCCTGATAAAATTAATCCATTTTTTTTTAGACTCCGACTCACAGTCACAAGTATTGCTGTGGTAAATAGGTTATCATTTTAATAATAATTGACTGGATAAAACCAGGAAGCAGAGTCAGTAACGTGTCTGGGTTGTTGTCTCAGACTTTGATTTTATGGGCATAAAGTGAGCCTCAGTCTGTGTGTAAAGAGCATTATTAGTCATTATTTGGTCGCTGAGGGGGTGCAGAAAGGGCACTTATCCAAGGCAAAACTGATAAACACCACCTCTTCCAAGACCCCACCTATTAGCTGTCTCTCACACGGTCAAAGTCCTTGCATTTGATCACGATCACTTTCTCCGCCCTCTCCCCCCGGCTTGGGATCAGACTCCGCCACCGTCAAACTCTCCAGGACGCTAACCCGTGTGAAGGCCGCTATATAAATGCAAGTTGTTGTTGTTGCTATGTAATGATCTAACCTGGATACAACAGCAGGAAGCATTCGATGGAATGCAAAGTCCGCCTTGGTACACTTACAGGGCTCTGAATTGTTTTTATTATGTTATTGTGAAAGAATGTGTGGGTTAGGGATAATATTTTAACTGCAGAGTGAAACTCCTCCTTACAGTAACATCAACCAGCTGGCCTGAGCCCAAAATTCAACAAGCTTCTATTTTCTAGCCATAAAACAACCGTAGAGCTCCTGGCGTGACTCTGACAACCAGACCAGAAAGTTATAGATCAAATGGGTTTGTGCTGAGTTGGCTGAACTATCAGGTGGTAGCATGAGAAGTATAATTGACCTCAGAAGCTCTGGGCTAGGAAAGGAGGAGATTCTTTGCTGATTGCTATAATTAGACCTCACCCTTCCTTAAAGAGTCCACGTTTGTGTTACTCTGCCATGCACCTGGTAGCACTCATAAATAATTCTCCTTATAATAATCCTTGCATTCGATATAGGTTCCTTATCACGTCTTTGAGTGCTTCACAGAATATACTGTAATGCTTAGTGATTGAATATTCTGTGGACTATAACCAAGAAACCCCCCCGCCACCCCTACTCCTCTCACAACAATGGAATTCCTGCCCCATCCAAAAAAAGCAATTGGAGAATTAAATTTTGGGTGGTCCTGGTTGGAATGCGGCTCCCAATTTATGGAGCCCAGAATAAAGTTTGCAATTTAACAGCAATTTAACAATTTAACAATTTAAAGTTTGCAATTTAATTTTGCAAGTTCCAGTCGACCGAAATGTGAACCAAGTTGAAAGTGTAACAAAATAATTTAATCTGAGTTGGATTTACTTGGCTCAGTGTGACTTCTCAAAGGCCGAGATTGAGCCTGGTTTTAATATTCAAATATGCAGATACTTTGAAAATTGCCCCATAGACCTTGACAACTGCATTTGTTAAGCTTCCACCAAAGCTCTGCTGGGACTTTTAAATGCTTTTACAGCAAGAATCTTTTCATGTTCAGTTTAAACGTTGCTGCTTCGCTCAGATCTAATGAGCCCATCAATTATTTCATTGTTTTGTTCGTAATAAGACGTGTCTTTAATTTACCTGATCAATAAAATACTTTAGTTTCGTTTTGAGACTTAGTGTTGTGGTTGTCTGGTTACCTAATACCGGAGATATAATAATATAATAATAATCTTTGCATATTATATAGCACCTTATCGAGATGACTCAAAGTGCTTCACAGAATATACTATGAAGTGAATTGACGGTATATTTTGTGGGTGAAGCACGACAGCAATTTACACACAGCAGTGTCCCACAAACAGTCATGGATTGAGTGACCAAATTATTATTTTTTAAAAAACAATTAAGATTCCTAAGAGTAGGTTGTTAAGATCCAAGGCTTGGAGACCCCAGAGTGTGAGCGATGATTCCATCAGTTGGAAGTTTCCACATAGATCATTTCTATAGTATTTAGAGGCAGCTTATAGAAGCCAGAAGGTAAAATACTTTTGTAGAGTTTTCCCAGTGAACAAGAAATAAGAGACTGTTCAGCTTATGTCCAATACGTCAGTAACAAACTCATCTGGAGACAGAAACGGGGAACGAACAATTAGGTGATTCAGTAATTAAGATAAGTTACTTTTAGAAAATGCAAGAATAACAAGAATAAAATTTGCATTTCATGTCGGGAGAGAGTCTTAAAGCACTTCACGGAATTTTATTGTAAAGTGTAGTGATTGTATTATTACACAGTACCTCCCTTATCTTGATCAAGGCATGTCTCAAAGCAAACCTCTTTGACCGGGCTTCAGTCATCTGCATTGTCAAAACTAATAATAATCCTTGCCTATGTTATAGTGCATTATCACATCATTGAGATGTCTCAAAGCGCTTCCCAGAATATACACTAAAGTGAATTGACTGTATATTTTGTTGGGGCCAAGCTCTTTGAGACGTCCTCCCGATGTGAGAGGCGCTGTTTACATGTAAATTGTATCGTACTGTGTATTTTGTAGCCAAATAATAATTTAATAATAATTATTAGTATTTAATTAATAATAAGAGTATTCTGTTCCGATGTGATCTACCCTCTGGCATGTCAGTTACCTCCTGTTACCTCCAATGCACTGAGTTTGAGCTCTCACCAGGAGCTACTGGGTGAAGGTGAGAGACAAGAAATCTCACCTGGGGCTAGATTTACTCCATCAACACAGCATTTCAGAGTGACCAGAATTTGACAAATGCTTCATGACAGTCTTCAAATATTTTTTTTTCTGCGAGTATCTTTTAAGCGAATACAGACCACGGCTGCAAAGTTAAACCTGGATTCAACAATTTGCCAAATTCTATCTCGCTCTGAAAATGCTGCGCTATAATCTGCACTCGGGTGCAATTTCTAGTCAGAGGTTTGGATGTGAGGTCTGGATAATTGGAGAGCATTAGTTTTCCTACTGTATTCCAGGTGGGCAGAGCATATAGAAGCATTAGGAAATTAAAAATATTAAAGGAAGCGAGTGCGAGAGGGATTAGACTAAGTGACTCATGTGAAGAAATACATGATAATTCAAATATCAATATCCCAATTCTGCTTTATAATAATATTACAAATCCTTGCATTTGATATAGCACCTTATCGTGTCGTTGAGACGTCTCAAAGCGCTTCACAGAATATATTGTAGAGTGGAGTGACTGTGAATTTTGTGGGTGAAACGCGGCAGCCAATTGCGCACAGCAGCGTCCCACAAACAGTCGTGGATCGAGTGATAAAAAATTTTTTTTTAGAAAGCTTATTACCCCCGGAAAGCAATCCACCAATCGTTTAACAACTGGGTTCTTGCTTACTGCTAGTTAAGCAGAGGCGTTTGGAGTAAGGAAACTTGCCTAAGGTTTTGCTCTGCCCGGGAATCGAACCCAGATCTTCTCGCTTGTGAGGCGAGTGCTCTAATCGCTTGATTTTTGGAACATTTGTATGAGCGCTTTTTTTCCTCCTTAGCAACTTAATGCCACAGGGAGAAGGAGCTAGAATCTTCAGTGCAGATGAAACAGCGACACATATAAAGTGAATTTTTTAAATATATATATAAAATACTGGATGGATATTGCTCACAAAATAATACAGTCCTTCCTTTCCAATAGATACATGAATTGGCCCAGTCAGAAATATCAACCCAACAGGTAGGAAATCAATCATTTTTGCCCACGTATAAACGCTGCACTATTAGAGAGCACACAGTCATGTTTCCAGTTTACAGCAGGAAGATTCATAAAAATGATCTCAAGATTGATTAGAAGGTCGGCACTTTTTGCAATGATTTCTGCTTTGTTTTAAAGCTGTCATTGCCTGCATTGCTGTGTTGCTGTCTCTAACCCCCCCCGCCCCCCCCCCGATGCCTAGTTTGTACTGTCGGAAGCGAGGCCGTAATGCTTATAGCAATGGAGAGATCGGGAAACTCAAGTTACACTTCCATGGGGAGATATCCCAACCACGTTTGGGGTTCAGACCTGGGTCTATTTATGTAACATTTCAGAGTGTCCAGAACTTGGCAAACTCTCCAGCTGTTACCCCAATGCACATTCTTGGGGTCTCCAAGCCTTGGTTCTTGCCAACCTGCGCCTAATACTTTCCGGAATTAGGTAAACAGGGGGGCGTCCCTCCAGGGAGAGAGAGCGCATTCCATTCCAACAATCTATCTCTGGAATTTCCAGAATTTGCATTTGATATCACCCCTTATCACGTCTTCGAGACCGTCTCAAAGCACTTCACAGAATACACTGTAAAGTGTGAATTGACTGTATATATTATGCATACTCTTGAGCATGAGTTTCTGCATGTGTCAGACACTCAGCTGACCAAAACAATTAATCCACGGAGAATCGACTTGGAAGCTGAGACCGAATTCAACACTTTCCCAAACTCTGGACTCCTTGCAAATGCCACAGAAATAGAGTAAATCTAGACGGGGGCAGAGTTCTTCCTGACTTGCTCCCAATCGCTCCTACTGCAAGTTGAGAAGGGCTCTGCAAATGTACACAGAGCTCTGCAAACCATAGACCGCAGGGTTTTATTGCTTTTAAAGAGATAGCAGCGTGAGCGGTCCTTTAATAACATTATAACAACAATAATCCTTACATTTAATATAGCACCTTATCTAGTCGTTGAGTTGTCCAGGTAGGTCCGTGGTACTCCAGGGCGCAGCTGATGACAGCTCAGCCAGCCTGGCTCATTGGCAGGACTCGCAAAGGCAGACCAGTTCCTGGGGACAGGGATTCTTCCTACTCAACTCCTGTTAACCCTGTAAGCCAAAGCCCTAAGGGCTAGGGCGGTCTCAGCTACACAAACAGCGGGAAAGCTTGCCAGACAGTACTTTCAATGCCCGGCTTTAGGTGGTTAAATGCACGCTCCGGGATCTCTTTAAGAACTTGGGTCTCACCAACCTGTACCTAATACTCTCTGGAATTAGGTAAATAGGGTGCATCCGTCTGGAGAGTGAGTGCTCATTCCCCTCCAGACACAGGGTTATTTCCATGTGTAGATGGTGTATGTATGTGGAACTCTGGATTGGATAATCTTTAGCATGGCGATAGGTTTCAGCATGTGGCAGACACTCAGCTGACCAAAAAAAAACATGGACACACATATTAACCCAAGTCTTAACGTTAGTCGTGAACTGCGGTTATCTTTTTATTGCTCTCTTAAAAGTTCCCCTAGGGCCTGGGAACGTAAAAACTTTCAATATGTTTAACTTAAAGGTTCGGTTTACCTGCACACTTTTCACTCAGAACTGGAGTCAGAGCTAAAATCCTGTCTTAGGTTTATAAGGCATCTGTTAACAGATGCCTGGCCAATGCTGTCGCAATGCAGAACACTTTTGGACCTCAATCTGATTCCATACAGACACAGCGTTAGAATGGTGGACCTCGGAAACATTTAAAGGGGAACCGCATCTGTCTGGCTGCCCAGTGCGCAGTGTCTCGATTATCATCTGTCATTGTTGTTGTTTTTTTTGCTGTTTTGTTTTAAAAAAAGCTCTGCTGTTTAGAGGCAGCCTTGGGACCAACACTTCTTCAGAATCCTCTGTGCATTTGGCATCTCGAAATTCTGCCTGAGTGTGGGGAATGTAATAATAATAATCGTTGCATTTGATGTGGCGCCTTATCACGTCTTCGAGACGTCTCAAAGCGCTTCACAGTACGCACTGTGAAGTGAATCGACTGTATATTTTGTGGGCAAAATCTGGGGGATTGGAGGATGGGATTCCTTAGGAAGGATTCTGAGTCGTGCAAGAGAGGGGTGGTGAGGTGCGCAGGTGCACTCCGGGTAACAGGAAGTAGGTCACGCCAACCGACCCGCAGGAACTGCGCTAGCTTGCGATCCACTTCCGCAGCAATGACAGAATTCCTTATTTGCGGAATCCTCCGGAGGCAAAATTGCGGATTGGGGTCGTGCGTTTCGCGCAGAAAATACACAGTCAATTCACTTCACAGTATATGCTGCGAGGCGCTTTGAGACGTCTAGAAGACGTGATAAGGCACTGCATGAGACGCAAGGTTTATTATCTGAGAACGAGAAGTACTGGTTCTAATCATGTGACTGTGTCGGTGGGGTGGTGGTGGAGGAGGGAGGTTGTACAGAAATGTCTGTGTCTTGTTTGCCTTGAACAAGTGATTGTCGTTGAAAGCCTCGCACAGGATAGAAACTGACAGCTCAATCAGTCCACAGATACCCACCTCTCCATTAGCCGACTGGTTTATGTGACAATCTCTCTCTGACTACGGGTGATCCTCTGGCTGGCGCTTTGGAGAAACAGCGAGTGACAGCAAATAGGATTGTTTGCAAAACCGTCTCTCAGTTAGCAGCGGAGAAGGCGTCGAAATAGTCAACAAATAAGAAAAGAGCTGCCTACGTGGTGTAACGTTTAAAGAAAAGAAGAGGCTGATTTATATCTGCAGCAGAATCCTTTTATTAATGTAGGTCTTTAGGAATCACAGTGTATTAATGGAAATGTAGGTTGCTGAGTGCTGACCAGTGCTGACAATGTTACAGAGTGGAAAAGCGGAGATATATTTTGGGGGAAAAATAACTGGAAGGAAACTTTCATAAAAATTATATACATATATTATACAGTACATAAAATAATTTTTCTCAGATACGATCAGCTTCGGAATCGAGCCGGGCATGGTTTTGGCAAAAATAGAAATTCCCACGGCTTAGTGGAACACCGGGAGCGTACTTGACCAAATGAGTCAATATTTTTTGGTTTTGTGAAGAAATGTTTTGGGATCGTGGTCCTCAGCCACAATAATGGCTCAGTGGGTTAATCGTAAGTGACATTGTCTTTCGTACGACTGATCCTCTGAGAGATAGAAAAGACCATCCAGAAATTCCACTTAATTTCAGCGCCGAGAGACCATCTCTCTCAAAACTTGAGATTCACTTCACAGTTAAATCCTGTGAAACGCTTTTGAGACGTCCTCCCGACAGGATAGGGCGCTCTATCAAATGCAAGGATTCTAATAATAATAATCCTAATCCTCGCATTTATACAGCGCCTTATCACGAAACACGGCAGTTTCCCACAAACAGTCGTGGATTGTTATTATTAAGATCGGGCAGCAGTGTGGTCGATTCTTAAATTCCATCTTAGTTTCCCACGGCTCTTGAAAAGAAACCAGCTTCGGAATGGAGATCCAATTTTAAGAATTGTCCTCAATTCTGCGCCTCCACAAGGCAATTGTGTCACGGGCGGAAGCTTGGTGGAATTTCAGGCTTAGCCCAGTCAAAGCAGGTTCCCATCACTCAACTGTGGCACAACTCCCTTTTCACTGAAGGCGGTAGGATTACCCTTGTGTTTGTCCATCACTTTTGCCTGCTCCCACTAACCTTAGGCCAGGTCTTTATCGGTAATGTTTAGCAACGGCCACTCGGAGGCGTGTGAGGTCAGTATGTGAACACTGCAAATATGCCTACTCTCCCTTTATCGGGTTGGCACTGCCCGCAGCTGTGATGATGTTTAGAGGGTATTCCCCTAGTCCCAGAAACCAGGAGGGAAATCCAACCAAATACGTCTCCAATATTCAAGGCCACCATATAGGAACATAGGAATTGCTGGACCAAGGGCTATCTGGTTCGCCTTCTACCGTCCTGGTAGTACATGCAACAATAATGGAGATGTTAATAGCAATTAATTCTATATGGATTAGTCCACAGCAGAGTGGAAAGCTTTGGGAACTTTAGGTCAAAAGTGCCCTGGTTCGTCCAAGTATATTAAACTTACTGGGCGTCATGTCTCAAATTACTCACATACTGTATCCCAAAATGTTATTCCCTAAAAGAAATCTTATCTAATTTGTATTTGAAGGAATCAACATTTTCCGCTGCCACCGTCTCTCTAGGGAGCCTGTTCCATAGATATATCGCTGGCTCACTGAAATAGTGCTTGTGCAGCTTTCCCTTGAATTTATCCCACTTTAATCGCAGGCTGTGTCGTCTGGTTCCACTGTTCTTGACCAGATGAAACAACCAACGTATAACACAATCCAATACACATTTATACACCACCTTTCACGTCGGAATGACGTCTCAAAATGCTTGATTCTGCTGGCTGGGCACCTGAGGTGGGGATGGGAACCAGAAGGTTGAGGGAGAAGGGGGAAAGATGTCCGCATTATGTGTTGTAGCATCTTTCTTTTAAAATTCCAATTTAACAACTCTGTTGAAAAAATACATCTGTTGTGGTGTGGAAACATGCACTAGTGCAAAATAGTGCAAATAGGGCAATAGTGCATAATAGTGCAATAGTGTGAAATAATACAAAAGTGCGTGAGGGTGGAATCGTGCAAAATCGTGTGAAACAGTGTAATTGTGTGAATTAGTGCAACAGTTTCTATTGGTGCAATAGTGTAAAATAGTACAATAGTGCGGAATAAATCAAAAGTGTGTAATAATGCGTAACAGTGTGGAATCGTGCCAGCCTCTGAAGTTAAACTCATTCTTTTGTGTTGCATAAATCACCAGGGAAAGTTTACACTGCACCAGACGGTGCCCCCAATGCAACGTGATGTGTTTCCCAGAGTGAATGAATAATGGTGGCTGGTCTGGAACAAGCTGTTCCAGGTGTCTAATTCTCCCCCCCACCCCCCACCCCTACCCCCGCCCCTCCGTCCACAACTTTCTGACACGATGACACAAGCCCCTTTAACAAACTCCAGAGAATGGGCTAAATCGATAATAATAATAATAATAATAATCGTTGCATTTGATATAGCGCTTTTCACGTCGGGAGGACGTCCCAAAGCGCTTCACAGAACACACTGTAAAGTGAATTGACTGTATATTTGTGGGCGAACGCGGCAGCCAATTGTGCACAGCAATGTCCCACAAACAGTCGTAGATTGAAAATAACCAATTTAATTATTGTTTTTGGTTTTGGAGGGATTATTATTAGGCTCTGTGTGGAGTAAGGAAACTTGCCCAAGGTTTCACCCTCTGCCTGGAATTGAACTCAGGTCTCTCACTTGCAAAGCGAGTGCTCTAACCACTGAGCTACAGGACTCCACTCAAGTGAAAGGAAAGGACTTGCCCCCTTTAAACTCAAATCCAAACGGTACACCCATCCCGACTGCCATCATTCAAGCACTTGCAGGGGGGGGGGGGAGAGACAGCGAGAGTGAGAGCGAGCGAGAGTCGGCCTCAGCTGGCTGGGTTCCTGAACAGGCCAAGACATCAGCAGCAACAACATTGACAGCTCTTTCTCGGGAAGGCACGACAGTACATTAGAGCGTGTGTCCGTTTTTATAGGGTAGCTGTGCAGCTGATCTGTACCGTCACCCACAGCTTGACGCAGACATAGAAGCAGTAAAGGAAATCTATGGGGAGAATTCCGTCTCTGTCAGGTAAGCGTTTAAACGTTAAAAGATTTTAAAGTCTGGCAGGTTTTTCTGTTAACTGTGCCTTTCGTTTGCCTGATAATTTACTTAGAGCTTCTTTTTTTTTACGAAGGTGGGGAGGGATTGAAAAAGCTCCAGACATCCGTTTAAATCAACAATGTTGTTTTATTTTATTTTGTTCAATCGTCTGCATTTTATTTTCTTTCTCCCTGTGATGGGAGGATGGGACAGCCTACGCTATAAGCCTCTGCTCCATCAATTCTTCTCCGATTGCCACTGCAGGGTGGAACCGAGCCTGTCAGCTTCCGTCTCCCTTCCCCACCCAACGCTGGAGCCCTCCAACCCCATAAAGCACCCAGCCCGGCAGCATGACAGCTATCGTTAACTCACCTTCGTCCGTTCAGGGGAAAAGCAATAATATTTGCACCTGACGCCAAGTCTTATCGCCACAACAAGCCACGTTCAGTGCTTGTTCTTGAAATATGGTCACTCTTATGCAGACAAACGCAGCAGCTAATCTGTGCCAGACACCAACGGTTCCAGTAACTGTGATGAGATGAATGATCAATGACTTTCCCCTTCCGAATTTGCATGAGGGAAGAAGTGGGAAGGACTCCTCCAATTAGGTTTGTGGGAATGTCTCACGGTCCGTCACAACCTATTCTCCGCTAAGTGTCCGCGTTCAACGACTCCCATTCTAATTTCTCGTCCAGCCCACCCTTTCGTCAAGAGGAAGCCAATGTTCTTCCAAGACAGCTCTGCCCTCCTTGGTTGCTCACTCTCTGAGCTGTGGCCCACATTCACACCAACCTTGTGATGCATAGAAAGAATCACCACCCAATTTTGTGCTGTGAAAACATTCAATGCTAAGCGTTCCTTTCACGTCACTCCAATCCTATGTGTTGGGTTCGGCACTATTGGGATTATTTCCTAATTAAGAAATCAGTTAAGAAATGCTGCAAAATTGACTGCCTGGTATTGTGACAGCCCCCAAAAAACCTTTGAAAAGTTCTGAAAGGCGTGTGGTTTATTGACTGTGTTCTGTGTTGCAGGGAATATGGAACGATCGACGATGTGGATGTGGACCTACACATTAATATGAGTTTTCTTGATGTAAGTCCTCCCCACTTCATATGTTGGACAGCGAATTGGATAAGAAGCCCCTTAGTGAAACCTGGAATCACCCTCTATGTCCATGTAATGTTGTTGTCAGCTGGCTCAGTTGGTGGCACGCTCACCTCTGAGTCAGAAGATCATGTGAAGAAGCCCCATGTTGGGACTTTGAACTCACGTAGTCGAGGATGATGCTCCAATGCAGTGCTGAGAGAGCTTTGCATTGTCAGAGGTGTTGTCCTATAGATGGGACATTAAACTAGTTTGCCTTTTAAGGTGGATGTTGAAGATCCCACAACACTAGTTGAGAAGAGGAGTTTCTCCTGGTGTCCTGGCTACGATAAAATTAACCGTTCACTTCACTTTTGTACATGGGGTGTTGCTGTGTGCTGATTGTATGATGCATTCACCTACAAAACGTACAGTTTCTACACTCTATGGTAAAGTGCTGTGCATCCTCCTCTTAATAATAATAATAATAATAATCCAGGCATTTGATATAGCGCCTTATCACATCTTCGAGATGTCTCAAAGCGCTTCACAGGTTATACTGTAAAGTGAATTGACTGTATATTTTGTGGGAGACGTACTATTCCAAATGCAAAGATGTTTGATGATAATCCTTGCATTTGATATAGCGCCTTATCACATTATTGAGACATCTCAAAATTTACTGTAAAATGATTTGAGTGTATATTTTTGGGGTGAAACTCGGCAGACAATTGCGCACAGCAATTACAATGTATTGGAAAGGGAATTAAGTGCAAATTGATTATCTCAGTCCAAGCAATTAAAAGGAGCTTGGTGGAAGTGGGAGAAAACAATTAGTCAAACCGCATTTTTGCAGCAGTTTGTTGACAGGAGGCTAAGATCTTCTGTGGGAAGGTGAGAGTGCTGCTTGGTATTGATGATGGAGAGGAGCTGAGAAGCTTTCTCTGCGGTTACAAGAGTCGTGGATGGAATTTGCCCATTTTACCAGGTCAGCCAGTTGTTTGCATGGCTGGAGAGATCCCCTCCCAAAGAAGGTTGGAAGACAGGACCTAAAGACACACAGTGTCCGGGCAAGACTGTGGACTAGAGGAAGGGACATGAGAACATAAGGAATCCTAGACGAAAAAAAGACCAAGGTCCATCTAATTCGTCTTCCACCTCCCTGGCATTGTATACACATATATCCTAAACTCCCCTATGTACTATATCCCATAATATTAT
Organism: Callorhinchus milii; assembly: GCF_018977255.1. Lineage (NCBI taxonomy): Eukaryota > Metazoa > Chordata > Chondrichthyes > Chimaeriformes > Callorhinchidae > Callorhinchus > Callorhinchus milii. The sequence goes on along the minus strand of NW_024704763.1, from coordinate 7,233,814 downwards.
TTCCTAAAAGAAAACTATCTAATCTGTATTTGAAAGAATCAACATTTCCTTCTTCAACTGTTTCCCTAGGGAGCCTGTTCCACAGGTTCACTATTCGTTCACTGAAATAGTGTTTGTGTAGATTCATTTTTAATTTACACCCCTTCAATCTCAGGCCGTGTCCTCTGGTTTTACTATTCTGGACAACTTGAAACAGCCTATTGTTTTGCACCTTCAGTATCTTAAAGATAGCAATCATGTTGCCTCTCAATCTTCCCTTTTCCAGCGTGAACATGCCCAATTTACTTAGCCACTCCTCATAGCCCAGTCCTTCCATTCACTCAATCATTTTGGTTGCCCTCTTCTGTATCTTCTCGATTTCTCCAATATCCATTTTGTACTGCGGCGACCAGAACTGTACACAGTACTCTAAGTATGGTCTCACCAATGATTTATACAGTGGCAGGATTACTCCACTATTTCGGCTGCTATTGATCTTTTGATACATCCCAAATCTGGTTTGCTTAACTCACTGCCACAGAGCATTGTCCTTTTCATTTTCCATACATATTATTTTCCTTCAGTTAAAATAATAGTCCCTTCCAGGTTTTTTTGCCCCTATGTTAAGTACATTTCTCCACATTGAATTTCATCTGCCATCAATTTGCCCAATTCCCCAAGTATGTTCAAATCCTCCTGTAATCTATCTTATTCAACTTCGCAAAAGTATGTTTGAAAAGTCCAGGCAGGTGGTAACAAAGTCAAGAATAACCCTCGATCTTCCTGAATATAGCAATGGCCCTCCAAGTAACGGATGTGGTTTGTTAAGCAGGAGGAGATTGCCACAGCCTGGAAAGTGACGCGGACAGAACCCATCGTACTCAGACTGAGATTCTCTCTGTCTCAGTACCTGGATGGACCTGGTGAGTGCTGAGAAGCCATGATATTGAAGTGAATTCCTGTAGATTACACAAACCCTCCTCTCAGCGAGCTCCGTCCTGCTCCATGTACTCCGTCCAGCCTGCTCCACCATTGGCGGTCTGGCCTTCAGCCTCTGTTCCCCCACCCTTTGCAACTCCATCTCACAGTGCTTTCACCTCGCCTCCTCCCTGGCCTCCTTCAAGGCTTGTTTCACGACCCTCCTCTTTGACCACACCTTCGGTTAAACCCCAGCTCGGGAATCCCTCACTGTCCAGCTCCTTGGGACAACCTCCCGACATGATAGGCGCTATACAAGTTCATTTGTTGTTATTGTATGATTATCCACAAAACGAAAGGGTATTTGTTCCCTGATAGCAACAGTATACTGACATGTCCCATTCCTGCCTGGAAACACCTTATCAAGTGGACGTTAAAGCTCCAGGACGCCAATCAGAAAGATAGTGGGGTTTCTTTCAGTGTCCCGGCCAACAATCCTCCAGATAAATTGGCAATAATATTAAATAATAATAATCCTTGCATTTGATATAGCGCTTTTTATGTCTTCGAGACGTCTCAAAGCGCTTCACAGAATATACTGTAAAGTGAGTTAACTGTATATTTGTGGGTGAAACTTGGCAGCCAATTGCGCACATCAGTGTCCCACAAATAGTCGTGGATTGAAGTGACCAATTCATTACTGTTTTTTTTTCTTGAAGGATTATTATCAGGCGTGTGGAGTAAGGAAACTTGCCCAAGGTTTTGACCTGACGGGAATCGAACCCAGGTCTGTAGCTTGCGAGGCGAGTGCTCTAACTACTGAGCTACAGGACTCCACTGAGCTACAGGCAACACCCTTCTCTGCAGCTTGTGACACCTGCTGTGTGCAAATTGGCTGCCGCGTTTGTCTACAAATGCAGAGCCACCACATTTGACAGGGATTAATCTATAAAGTGCTTCGAGACCTTTTGAGGGTCTAGCGCCAATATCTGATGCAACATAGAAACAGGAGTAGGCCATTCAGCCCCTCGAGCCTCTTTCGCCATACTATAAGACCATGGCTGATCTGTACCTTAAGTCCAATTATCGGCCCTTGCCCTGTATCCCTTATTACCCTGACCTAACATTGTAAGGCTTATTATTGGTATGAATTCATCAGGAACATGGAGATATGTCCCAATAGTTCAGGTAGGTCAAATTTCTAAGTTTGAATGAATGACAACTGTTTTGACCCTACAGAACCGTCAGTAGAGGTATTCCAGCCATCCAACAAAGACGGCTTCGGTCTTGGACTACAGCTGAAAAAGTGAGTGTTTTAGTTTCCAACATGTTATATAATTCAACAGCTTTTCAACATGTACCACTGGTGCAAATAGTGAGCCTGGGTTGGAACAGAGGCTATTTTTCCTATAGTTTATTATCCTAGACTATAGGTTTTGATGGGTTTTATTCATACAAACTCTTAATAGCCTTTCATGTGATACTATTACAGGCCTGAGGAAACACTTGAAATGTTCTTCTGTTGTTAAATAGAATTACACAGAATTCTACAGCACAGAAACGAGTGGTTCAGTCCAAATAGTGTGCGCCGGTGTTTATACTCCAAAGTAGCCCCCAACTCTTCCGTTCCCCCCTCCTATACCCCACTATTCCCTTCTCCCTCATGTATGCATCTACTTTCTTCTTAGATAGGTTACTTTGATTCTTTCTGTGTCACCCACAGCTTCCACATTCTCACCACCTAAACAAGCATCGCAGTGTGTTTAAACTGTTAGACCGACTGACATCTCAGTGTGTTTACACTGCAGGCACAGCAATAGCAGATGGCATGTTAAGCCACTGAGGGGCAGAATAGTGTGAAACACGCTCTGTAACTGGCAGTGCTTTAGCTGATGTGCGAGTACGTGCTTGATACTCACAATGGTCCAGTCGTCAACTCTAAACTCTGTTTTCTTAGAAAGCAGCTGTTAAGAGTTGTGAAAGGGAAACAAAGAGGCAATATTGGGTTGAAAGCCGAGATTTGTAACCCATCATCCTGGATCTCTATAACTGTTCTGCTGCATAGAGCATTGCGCAGTTTCTTTCTATATGATCTGATCCTCATTGTGTTCAGTAAAAATACTTAGAATTACCTAGATTGCTACATCACGGAAACAAGCATTCGGCCCAACTAGTCCGATCTAGTGTTTACACTGCTCACAAACCTCCATCCTTCCTAGTCCTCTCTCCTAAACCCCTCTATTCCCTCCTCCATCATCTATGCATGAGGGCCATTTTGCCCCCGTTCAAATCCTAAATGAGAAGCTGCTTTGAGATGAAGAAAATAACAGTACTTTATGACACATACAGCCAATATAGTTATTTGATCCAACACCAGTGACTCACAGTTAAGACACTAGCACGACAGTTTGTTCCCTTCTCTCCTGACCTTGTGCTGGGGTACCACCATCACCTGCAGGACCTCACACATGTAGCCGTTATGCACCTGTGAGCTATCACCAAGGTGTGTGCCTGCTGGAGAGTATTACAGTGAGAAATGAGAGCCATTTCCAGGAATAGTCTTCTGCAGAGTCACCCTCTGGTGGATTTATGCTACAACTAGTGCTGCATGATGCTAATCGGTGGGAGAACGCTTTAGCATTGATCAGCCAGGTGTCGGACACAGGCGGAAACCTATCCCCATGCTTAAGAGTATCCAAACCAGACTGAAAGTACCGCTTATGTATGCTACCTACACTTGGAAATATCCCTGTTTCTGGTGACAGGGAGGGGAAGGGAAGTATTCAATGTCAGAACATCTTAATCAAAAAATTCTGTTCGTTATTTGTACTGAAATAATGAACCATCTTTCCTTTTTTCTAAACAAATGAAGGTTTTCACAGAAACAACTAGAACTTAAATGCTCAGACCACTTTAAAGTACATTTCTCCAGACTTAATTCAAGTGCTTGAGTCCAAATGCACTTTAATGGGATTGACTGACCGCAACTGACTTTTCATGATAAACAGAGATTTCAATTGAAATTGCTCCAAAATGACTTAGGTTTTTAATGGAGTTAAATAGTGAAGGTTCACATGATTAAAGTTCTCATGAGAAAGCCATTAAACCCATAAAAAAAATGACCTGTATGGTTGCACAATGTATTCTGAATAAGTCTATGGGATATATTCTTAAGTAGGTCTAAAGCTGTAGCGATTAAGTTCCGGAGCTACCGTGATCCTGGGCTATGTTCTAGAGCTGATCCAGTTCAGGATCTTTCTTGGAACATCTTCTGGAGTGTTTTAAAATATAATTCTGGAGCGTGTGTTCTGGAGCTAATGTTGACCCAGAAAGTGCACATTTAATGGAGTTAGAGTGTGGGATGTGAATAACAACAATAAACAACAACAACAAGTTGAATTTATATAGCGCCCCTCACGCAGGGTAATGTCCCAGAGTGCTTGACAGTGATGGAACATGCCATTGGGGGTGGCGCTGGGGGAGGGGGGGAAGTGACCATAGGCATGTTCGAAACAGAAGGCCTTCAGGTGCGACGTGAAGATGGGGAATGAAGGGGGCAATGCAAAGAGATTGAGGGAGAGTGTTCCAGAGTTTCAGGACATAGTGACTGAAAGAACAGCCACCGATGGTGGAACGGAGGGCACGAGGGATGTGCAGGAGGCTGGAGCCAGTCGAGCAGAGGCAACGGATGGGGGTGTTGGGGAATAAGCAGGTTGGAGAGGCAGGGAGGTGACAGGGCATGAGGCAATTTGAAGACAAGTGTGAGGATCTTAAAATTGATCCATTTGGTGAAAGGGAGCCAGTGAAGACAGTGAATCATCCTTTGCTATTGACCATCTTTTGCGCTCCTCATTTTCAGAATCCTGGGAATGTTCACCTCACAGCAATGGAAACACCTGAGCAACGATTACCTAAAGCATCAGCAGGAGAAGAGACAGAGCTGGTTTAAGTCAAGTGGAACAATCAAGAAATTCCGTTCAGGCCTCAGCTTCTTCTCACCAATCCCAAAGTAAAGTAGGACGTCTCAGTCTATGTTGTATGTTTGTTTCAAAAAAGATGGGAAAGTGCAATTGGGATCAGTAGAAACGCTGTGCATTATCTGTGATTCTACTGATGTTAAATGGGTTTGAATACTGTCAGAACTCTTAAGTGATATGTGGTAATGCTAGGAGCAACGGGGCACAGAATTGGGCCTGTAATTTCCCTTGGCATTTAACTTGACTATTGCTGTAGGGTGAATTAGCTGGGGAAACTGACACTGATAGGTGGAATAGTAGGGTGGGCGTTCTGGAAGTATGAGACCGGATGGACCGAAGAAATTTATTCATTCAAACTAGTCTTGCTAGAAACAATAGAGGGTATCATCCACCAAAAAGAAAATGTGTGACCCTGAGCGAGCGATGTTGCAATTTGATATGATAACACAGAACCCACCCACCCCTCCCCACCCCAGCTGTTGATGGTTCTTTATCATTCCTTGTAGGTCTCCAAGTTTTCCCCTCATCCAGGATGCTGTGCTAAAGAGCAAGCTCGGGGTGCCTGATCTCCGAGTCAATCGCATCATCAACCGTTCCATCTCCTGTACCATAAAGCCCCCCAAACCAGAGCTATTCGGGTACCCCTCTGCCAACCAGGTAAGCTGTGCAGCCTGGGTATTGTTCATGGCGGGAGGTCATGAAACAGAGAAGTGGATGGAGTTTACATTTGTGTGTATAAATTGGGCGATAACAAAACAAAAAGCTTTCAGAATTGCAGTGAATTGTTCATTTGAATTGGTTTAAAATTGCTGATTTGAGGCAATGTGACAGCAGGAATGTGGAATTGTACCTTGTTTATCTCGTCAGTGTACAGGACCCAAAACTCTGGCCCAGGCCAGTCCTGACCAACAACATTGGAGGATCAACTGAAACAGGCACAGATACTATCTGTTACAACATGCGTGACTATGTACAAACTTGGGTAAATGTCTGTCCATGTTCCTATCAGCAGTGAGAGTATTGATATGTACAGGAGCCTTATCATGACTCCCCTACACATACATTCTATAATCCATTAATAGTGGCCTTTTGTCTCAAGTACAGCTTCGGGCAGTGAGTTCCACATTCTCACCACCTATATTCTATGCCTTAATACATCTGTTTCTGGTTATCTTATATCTACGTCTTCTAGTTTTGGTCTAACCGACAAATGGAAGCACTTCATTGGATGTCCACTGTATCGAATCCTTTCATAATCTGAAACATCTCTATCATGAATGACAAGACGCAGTAGGCTTTCTTTGGGAGGCTCTAAAATAATGGATATTACTGTATTATCTGTCTGTATATTAGACTGCAATTCTCAGTTGAGTCCATTTCTTGTCAGATAACCCATTACATTGCTGGTATAGTGTTCTGTTGTAAGTACCTGCTCTTGTTTATGGAGTGAAACCTGACTGTAGCACACAGGTCCCATCAAACAGGATTATCTCCATGACATATCCAGTGGGAGAGTTGTGAGCTAAGATGGAGCATTGTAGACGATCAATAACGCAAGAAAGGTTTGGAGGCTATTCAAGATTGCAACACGTTCTCAGACTATTAACTTTTGTTGGCTCTGACAACATAGCAAACTGAAACCGTCTTGGTATACTTTAACACGACCACAACAACTTGCATTTACACAGTGCCCCTTCGCGCAGGGTAGTGTCCCAGAGTGCTTGGCAGCAGGGAGCATGATTCTAGCCGGGGAGAGTGTGACTGTAAGTTACGGTCGAAGAGGAAGGTCGTTCAGGCATGAACTGAAGATGGGGAAGGATGCGGGTAAGGTGGAGGGATCAAGGGAGAGAGTGTGACGATCTTGAAAACGAGACAACTACTGAGGCCGAGCTCACAGCCACATTTAAAAGGGAAGTGGATGAACAGTTAAATGTAAAAGGAGCGCAAAGCCAACTGAGATTAGAGTAGTTGAACTCCAGTGAAGGAGATGACATTCCATAGGCTCAACAGCCTCCAATTTCTATGCACTTCCTGGAGCCGTGATCTGTTTCGGTTTAATGTTAAGCACGAAAGCCTCACAATTTTGTCTTCTCTTTATCTATCTGCAGGCTGGGAGTCACTGCAAGAACATTCCAACACTAGAATATGGCTTTCTTGTACAGGTAAGTGTTGAGACATTTGCAGATCTTGTGTGTGTGGGGGGGGCTGGGGGTGGGGTAGTAAAGGGAAGAACTTCTATGTGGTTTAGACTAACAGTATTTTCTTGGTGATCCAGAATGTGCAGATTTTCAAATTCATTTGATTTTGAAGCCGCCTTAGATTTTTTTTATAGAAACTAGAGATACACGACTTCAAAAAGTAAGAATCTGCCAAATTTGGCACACTCTGAAGATAGTGCCAGTCTACACCCAGATGGAATTTCTGGCCTATGTGTAGGTGTAAAATGTAAAGCAACAAACACAGGTAACAATAAATTACCACCCACCGCTCCTTATCTTCGGGGAAAGAAGGACAATGCATTTCCATGGTCTCCCATGTTACATTTGTCCGTTCCATCTGAAAGTCCAATCTTTTGAATGGAAGCTAAATGACTAATGGTAAAGCATTCACTATTGCTCAACCAGGGTAAAATTGAATCCTCGCACAGACTAAATTTGACTCTGGGGAACCGAGACATTACTTCAAATATAATATAAGAACTGGCAGCAGTTCCCACTTGCCATCTTAGGAGTATTCATCTAAAGGCCGTGCAATTGGGAAGAACTTGTTAATGGTTGTCCAATAGCATTAATGGCCCAGCACTATCATTTATTGCAAAGATTGGAAGCTCAACCTTTCTGTGTAGCTGGTTTGCTGGAGAGATACAGTGAATCACTAAGCAGTTATTGATCTGTTTATTACCTTTCCGGACAGATCTGGGCTACGCACATCAAGGGACATTGTGGCTGACGCAAGCTGGAATTTTTCGTGTGATCGATTTTCATCTTAAATGCGTGCACACTTCATTTATCGTAGCTATGTGTTCGATGGATTCATTTCATCAAACTTGCATCAGTTTGTTTGTGCAGAGCATCAATAAGGCAGGGGTGCTTCACAAAGGATAACGGCAGCATGTAGTATGGGAAGCATATGTAGTCTAGGCCGATGCTCCAGTGCAGTGCTGGGGGAAGCTTTGCATGTCAGAGATGTCGTCCTTCAGGTGAGACGTTAAACCAAGATCCCGCCTGCCTGTTCCGGTGGATGTAAAAGATCTTGTGGCACGATTTGTAAAGGGAAACAAGTTTGCCCAAACAGATAAAATTGGTTATTTACTTGATGGCGGTTTGTGGGACATGGCTGTGTGCAAATTGGCTGCCACGTTTACCTACAAGTACGCAGTAACTCCATTTTACAGTTAAATCCCATGAAGAGTTTTGAGACCTCTCGATGACGTGATAACAACAACAGCAAATTGCGTTTATATAGTGCCTTTCATGTCGGGAGGGCATCCCAAGGTGCTGGACAATGAGGTGTTCACCACCTGAGCTGCAGCTTGGGATTAGAGGGGGGGAGAGAGAGCAAGGGGGGTTAGAGAAGGGAAGATGACCAAAGACACGGTTGAAAAGGAAGGTCTTGAGTCGGGCTTTGGGAGAGACGAGGGAGAGGTTGAGGCGGAGGGGCTCTGGGATCGAGTTCCAGAGAGTGGAGGTAGAAAGGCTGAAGGCCCGACCGCCGATAGTGGAGCTGGTAGAATGGGGTACATGGAACAGGCAGAGGCAGCGGATAGATTCGTGAAGTTTTAGATAAGTGATAAGGTGCCATATTAAATGTATGAATTATTATTATTATTATTTGTTCATTAATTTCAGTAAAAAAATTGTATTTAGGCCATGAAATACGCTGAGCAGAGGATTCCAACGCTAAACGAATACTGTGTGGTGTGTGATGAGCAACATGTCTTTCAGAATGGATCAATGCTGAAGGTAAGCTACATTGGAGGAGAAATCCTGAATGTTTGTGCGACGCTGCTGTGCACAATTGGCTGCCACGTTTTGCCCACAAAATACACAGTCAATTCACTTTACTGTATATTCTATGAAGCACTATTATTAGATCTAGACCCAGGAAGGATTTCTTCCCTGCAGTTTTACAATATGTTTCCGGTAATGAGGGAACAGTGGAGCAGTGAGGTTGTTCAGATCACCCCAGGCCATGGAGTGTTGCCCATTTTCTTTGCTCATGGTTTCCCACATGCCATGTTTCTAATCACGGTTTATGGGTCAAGCCGAGGGGAAGGGTGGCTTAGCAGAAGGTGATTTCCCTGCAATTTTGCAGCCAGAATTAGACTTCAAATCACCTGGCACCTCTTACATCCCTCCTGCCAGCCAGTTACACAGCCAGATGTTACAGTATTGGATCCACAAACTCTTGGGGTTAATCTTGAGTGAATTGGTATCTTTCAAAGGGAGCTGCATTTAATATGCATTAAGTGAGCCATTAGAATGAGTCTTTTCTCATTTCTCTGAATCAAATGGTTATGAGTTTAAGCCTCAAATCAGGACTCTAGGCTGACACTCCAGTGCAGCGCTTGGGGGTGTTGCATTGTCGGAGGTACTGTCCTTCTGATGAGACATTAAACTGAGGTCCTACCTGCCTGTGCAGGTGGATGTTAAAGATTCTATGGCACTATTCGAAAAGAGAATGGAACTTCTCTCAGTGTCCTGGCCAACAATTCCAGATAATATTGGTCATACACTTCATGGCTCTTTGTGGGACATTTCCAGGCATACATTGGCTGCCACGTTTGTCCACAAAACACATAGTGACTACACTTTACTCTAAATCTTGTGAAGATCTCTGAGACTCCTCCTGGCGGTAAACATGCTGTTGTGACTGAGGCTTAGCTTATTACAAACACTAATACTCTTTCTTCTTTATTGTCTACCCATCCTCCCTCCCCCTCACCCCCGCAGCCTGCTGTATGCACACGGGAACTGTGCGTTTTCTCCTTCTACACACTGGGGGTGATGTCAGGAGCAGCAGAGGAGGTCGCCACAGGAGCGGAGGTAGACAATAAACTCAGCTATGTGTCTAACCCTGATGTGCGTCTCACCCTGACCGGTGCCTCGCTCTGATCTGTATCATTTTGATTATCTGTGTTAAAGTGTGAGCCAAGTGTCAGGATCAAAGCGTTCTAAGAGAAACTTTCCCTTTAGGTGGTTGACTTGCTGGTGGCGATGTGCCGAGCGGCTCTGGAATCTCCCAGAAAAAGTATCATATTTGAACCTTATCCTTCTGTGGTGGACCCCAGTGATCCCAAAACACTGGCTTTTAATCCCAAGGTGAGCCATGTGTGAAACAACCTCGTATCAGTCACCAGCTTTGGCATCTCCCAACTTTCCACTCGTGTAAGTGAGATGATCTCTATGGGTCTCTCTTTATTGCTGCAGGTGAGTGTGTTTGCACTTTGGGTGGAGGCCCACAGCACAGATGGAGGCCATTCAGCTCACGGTGCCTATGCCAGGTGTTTGAAAGAGATCTGTTTAGCTCTGCCTCTGTCTTGACTTTACCGATGACTTCCTGTGATCAATGCAAATGACTTAGCAGCTCTGAACTGCTGGCACCCTCACACTGCCTCCCAACTTTACCACTGGACAACCCCATGTTTTCTCATCCGCACTAAACTCCGTACCCCCATCACACCACTGGCTCCCTATCACTGAATGGATCGATTTCAAGATTCTCACACTAGTCTTCAAATGCCTTCAAGCCCTGGCACCTCCCTATCTCTCCGAACTGATTACTCCAACCCACTACCCTCTGCCTCCGCTCAACTGGCTCCGGCCGCCTGCTCGTGCCTTGTGCCAACCGTTCCACCATTGGTGGCCACATTTTCAGCCACTATGCCCTGAAGCTCTGGAACTCTCTTTCTCTATTCCCCCTTCCTTCCCTATCTTCAGATCATGCCTGAAGATCTTCCTCTTTGACCGTGCCTACAGTCACCTCCCCCTCCCCCCAGCTTGGCGTGCTCAGCCAATGTCAAGCGCTCTGGGACACTACCCTGTGCGAGTGGCGCTATATAAATGCAAGTTGTTGGTGGTGTTGTCGTCTTACCATGCTCCTTTATCCCCACTTTCTAGAAAAAGAACTACGAGAGACTTCAGAAGGCCCTGGATAGCGTGATGTCCATTAGAGAAATGACACAGGTAGGTCTTCGGTGACACTCATTGCCTCGATGGTGGAGTTAGCTACAATTAAATTACTACTGGACGCGCAAAGGATTGCTGCTGATCAGGCAGAAACAACACTCTCACAGCGAGTGTGTCAGTCCCTGAGAAATTTAAGGATAGCCTGAGGCCCAAAGCCTCTCCTGATGTCTAGCAAAATATGGTCAACTTCCAGGTCAACATATCATTCGGGTTCTATCTCCAGCAGGTAGGGCGAAATTTTAGGCAAGTTTCCTTACTTCTGTTTACCTAGTAGTAAATAGGAACCCGGTTGTTAGTCGATTGGCGGATCGCTTTCTGGGGGTAATATTCCCTTAAAAAAGACCAAATTTGGGTCACTTAATCCATGACTGTTTATGGGAAACTTTTGTGCTCATTTGGCTGCCTCATTTCAGCCACAAAGTACAAAGTCAATTTACTTTACAATATGATCTGCGAAGCATTTTGAGACATCTCAATGACGCTATGTCAAATGCAAGGACCATTATATAATGACACACTAGTGTATTTCTTTTCACCTTTTGTTTTATTTTCAGTTAAGATAATGGTGCCAGTTAACGCCAAGTGCATTGCAATACAATACAGTTCAGATATACGCATATATTCATGTCGAGTGGGTGTGTCAAAGCATTTAACACTGCTGGCTGGACACCTGAGCCGGGGGTGGGAGCCGAAGGAGATGGGAAGGGTTTCAACCTCTTTTTCATATCTAAAGTTACTCCGTTCAATCAAATTTAAGGCCCAAAAGTATCAAATCTAAAATTTAAGCTAAGTGCCTGCTCTAAAATCTTTAAGTGCCGATAATTAAAACATTATTCAGAATTATAACTGGAAAGTAACAAATCTCTAAAGCTCTCAATATTTGATATCTAATTTGTTCTTCAAAACGTATGAGATCATTGCAATATTGCTTGTTGTTAATTCCCTTTCATCTTAGAAATTAAGGCGATTTTGAGGTTTAATTAATCTCAGTTCAACTCCTGCTATTTCTCTCTTTTTCTCAAAAACGTTAGGGTTAGCTGTTAATTATTCTGCTTTTATAATTGTGCCCAGTTTCCTGAAGTCCTGCGCTCCCACTTCCTTGACCTTACTGTAAGTGTAAGTGCACCTTACAGTACACTTACTGTACTGTAGAGGCCTGAATGTGCACCTACACTCAGACTGCGAGACCATCTTTATCATTTAAAGTGGATTAAAATCATGGAAAATCCTTAAATTCCAGATTAATTCAGAAGCTGTTTTTTTGGAACAACTGCATAAAAAATAAAAATTTGGAAAATTTCCAAGACTTAAGATTGCTGAGAATTGAGGAAATTTCTCCAATTCAGTCTTGATTTTGAAGTTGCTCAAAATAAACCGGCTTCCAAATTAATATGTGAATTAAGATTGCAGAATTGTCCATAATTCTGCACCATCTAAAATTTTAAGCCGAACAAAAATGTTCTCACGAGCTGAGACCAGATGGAATTTCATGCCTCTAACTATACATAGTTTTAACAAAAGCTTAACAAGTATCTTACTATTGTGTCTTTTAGGGATCATACTTGGAGATCAAGAAGCAAATGGACAAACTTGACCCCCTGGCCCACCCACTCTTGCAATGGTATCTCATCTATGTGCGATTTCAAGTCTTAATATCTGGCTCGTTCCCTTGTTAATCAATTAGAGACTTTCTTTTCTTTATAGTGAAATGAGGCTCCGTTAGCCTCAAGAGTAGGTATCAGCCTAGGATTGGTTACCTCCGTTCTCGCCTCTGAGTCTGAAGGTTGTGGGTTCAAGCCCCTACATTGGGACTTTGAGTTCACACAGTCCAGGCTGACACTTATAATGGTTCACCCAAGTGAGAGAAGGGCTCTTGTTAATGACCCTGTGGATAAAAGAAATTGTCAGAGGTGCCGCCTTCGGTTGGAGAGTTGAACCAAGTTCCCTTCTGCTTGTTCAGGTCGACCTTAAAGATCCCATGGCATTACTGAAAAGAGAAGGGAGTATCCCCCGGTGTTCTGGCTAAAAATCCCCCAGATAAAATTGGTTACTAACTCCATGGCTATTTGTAGGTCACTGCTGTACCCCAAATCGGCTGCTGCATTCACTCACAAAATCCAGTCACTACAGTTTACAGTAATTCCTGTGAAGTGCTTTGAGATGTCCTCCCACATGAAACACAATGCAAATGAAAAAATTATTATACCTATGAAGAATGTACCTTGTTGAAATGTAAATCCATTCAGGGGTAAGAGAAAGTATTAGCGTTGGTAGTTAAATCTGGGACAAGTTATGATTTGAATCACAAAGTATGGTGTTCAACCAGGTGGTGTCCTGAGCCAGTTGGGTCTGCAGTATTCCAGCTGGTTGGACTCTAGCAGTTAACCCAACGCATATTCTGGGGTCCTCAAGCCATGGCTCTTGCCAACCTGCACCTAATACTTTCCAGAATTAAGTAAACAGGATACATCCCTCCAGGGAGAGAATATGTATTTGATTGCAACAAATATCTCTGGAATTTCCATGTGTAAGTGGGAGGCATGGAATTCTCAGTTTGGTTTGGCTACTCTTAAGCATGGTAATGGGTTTCCACAGGTATCAGACACCCGGCTGACCAAAAACAACCTCTAACTTTAATTATTAATTAATAGAATAATTTGATTTATATGAACCAGTGATAATAATATTTTACTGAGACATCTTCAATGAGGCTCAGAGTGGACAGAGATTTTAATTGTTTTTAACTCTAAATTAAGTAACTAACTCATAGATTTATTGTACCATAAAAATACAGAATATTCCACGTCTAATATTTATCTTTTAAAGCTGAACGATTTTTTGTTTGGACATTCTCAATCCAATAATGAACTCCTGGGAGGAGAAATTATTTGATTCCAGTTTTAAAAATCCAATTAATTATTCTTCATTCATCGATCAGTTGACTGGCATTATAACTGAAATTCTCCCTAGTTTTAGCCTGTGAGCCCATTTTATCTTAAAATGTAACATCATAATCCTTAATAATATTTCTATTCAATAATAGCGAATTATCGTATCCACGAGATATCGCATGGGATTTGCTAGGTAGAGTGTAAAGTGGAGTGACTGTGTATTTTGTTTGCACACTATGAGTGAGTGACCAATTTATCTTGGAGGGATTGATGACCTGGATACTGGGAGAAACTCCACTCTTTTTTCGGATCGTATTAAGGGATCTTTAAAGTGCACTTGAACAGGTACAGGCGGGACCTCAGTTTAGAGTCTCACCCTAAGAACGACTTTGCAGTATTGTATAAAATTCTTCAATGCAGCCTTATATTTCGAAGTCGGTTTTCCGCAGTTCTTAAAAACGAATTAGTTTCCAAAGGGAAACTGAATTGAAGGTTTTTTCCACAATTCTAATCCAGCCTTTAAGAAAAAATAGTCTCACTATGTCGAATTTCGGTCCTCTCGGTGATGTGTGTTTATGAAGGGAAAATCCCATAGTCCTTAAAATTAAGGTTGAGGGGGGGAAATACGTAGCGACAGTTAATTGCACGTAGCAGTGTCCCACAAAAGTCGCGGATTGCGTGACCAAATTAGTACATACTAATTCGTATATAGTACATACTAATTTGGTCACTCAATCCACGACACTTTGTGGGATACTGCTGTGTGCAATTGGCTGCCGCGTTTCGCCCACAAAATACACAATACATGCTGTGAAGCGCTTTGAGACGTCTCAACGATATCGTGAGGCGCTATATCAAATGCAAGGATTATTATTATTATTATTAGAAATCAAAGGTTAAAAATCAATTATTCTCCATTCTTTTTGTAGGATCATCTCAAGTAACCGATCTCACATTGTGAAACTGCCCCTCAGCAGAGTAAGTGATTTCAGTCCATTACACTTTGCCAGGTACAGCATTGCACATTTTCAGATCAGCCTTGAAAGGAAGAGCCATCACAATGTGTACATGAGGGAGAAGGGAATAGGTGGTTGTAAGAGAGTGGAATAGGAGCGGTTGAGGCTCATGTGAAATGTTCACACTGACACTAGTTGGGCCAAATGGCCTGTTTCCTTGCCTTAACGCACTACATAACTCTGTCTCAGGGGGAATCTTATGGGTTTGCATGACATTTTAAATGGGATTGAAAAAGTAAACCCACCGCAATACTTCAGATCCGTCAACAAGCAGAACAAGAGGGTTGCAGAGGACAACTTCAGAACAGAACAGACACGAGGAAGTATTTATTTACCAGATGCTAAAACAAACTACTGCACCAAGTTACCAGGAAGGGTGATTGAGGTCAGGGCACTGGATTCATTTAAGAAACTGCTTGATACTGTGATGGGAGGACGGTAGGGTGGATGTTTTGGAAGGATGAGATAAAATGGGCCAAGGGCCTTCTTCACCTGAACCTCTCCTGGTATCTGAGCGAATTTAGTTTCTGTGCTATGTTATTAACGATTGCCTCTCTCCAAATGTTCTTGGTCTGCAATCTTTCTCCATGGAAACCGAGGTGGAGATACCCACTGTGACCAACGTTCTAGTGGGTCAGTCACATATATAATTGGGCAACTGGTTGATTTGACTCGCTGCAAAAAATCTTTTTTGTGGCATTTTCAAGTTGGATCCAGTAATGGGATTCAAAATATAAAATAATGCAGCAATCCCACTTACACTGTATATAAGGCAGAGTCTTGCAGGTGTATGTGGTGTACCTGTGTGTGCGGTTAGCGGATTTAAATGACCAACTGGTGACAATCCTTCTGGGGGGTACTGGGGTGGGGGAGGAATCCACATATGTACTCCACCTACGCATAGATATTTCCCATGCCAGGAATGGAATGCACCCTCTCCTTACCTAATTCTAGAGATTATTAAATGTAGGTTGGCAAGAGACGAGGCTTGGGGGTCCCCATTCCAAAATAATGGTGGAGTTTAACCAGCTGAAACCATAAACCGCTGTCTGGCAAGCTTCCCACCTTGATTGTCCAGTTTGATCTTTGGAGCTTGGGTTATGGAGGAAAAAAGGTTATCAGCAGGGATTCCTGATTCTGATCATGATTCAGAGAGCACTGCTGTATGTATGTGCGTGTCTGTGTAGTTGTCTGGTGAAGACAAGACTCAAGCTTGACTGCAATGCCCCGCACAGTGGAATACCCTGCCAACAACTGCCATAGCTCTCAGAATGAATAATGGTCACTTTGGCACAGCAGCAGACAATGCCTAGAGGCTTGGAACTGCATCCGAGCAGAAGGAATAAGGAGGCTGATTTTATGCTCTCTACTGAGACAAGCTAACCTAGAACAGACTGGCAATCCAGCCTGGGACCTTATCGGTCTGGGCTTCACTTAAGTTGCATTTTAAATTTAATACTGATAATGGCAATGTTTGCATTTGGTAGAGAAACCTTTCACGTCAGGAGGACGTCTCAAAGTGTAGTGACTGCACGTTCTGTAGGTGAATATGGCTGCCAATTTGCAGAGATATCCTAGAAATGCTGCACAAGAGCATTGGCCTACAAACACACAGTCACTGTACTGCACAGTAAAATCCCATGAAGCACTTTGGATCACTTCAACTGCGTGATATGGTGCTGTATCAAATGCAAGTGCCTCCTCCTATTCCTGTTTTCCTGAGAGCCAAAGGGCCCAAAGGGACAGATAAGAACCTACCTCTTCGACTATACCTAGGGTCACCTCCTCCTTCGCCCCGCCTCCCCCCCACCCCTGCCTCATGGTACTCAAGGTCCATCCACGCCACTGTGCAGCACTCCGAGATGTTAACCTACGTGAATAAACACAAATCGTCAATGTTTTAGTGAGGAAAAAATAATCACACAGAAAGCTGTCAGGAAGTGGACTGCCTGTCATGGAACTGTGGTTAAGGCAGAATCCTGATTAGCTTTTAAAAGGGAATCCGCTGACTTTCTGAATCAGCGAAATATATACGTCAGCGTGGTACAGTGGTAGGGCCTTTGAGTCAGAAGGATGTGAGTTCAAGCCCCACGTTGGGACTTGGAATCACATAGTCTAAGCTGACACTCCAATACAGTGTTGGGGGAAGTGCTGTCCTTCAGATGAGATGTTAAACTATGGTCCCACCACTTGTTCAAGAGGATATTAAGATCCCTTGGCAGCATTTGAATAAAGGAGGGCGTTCTCCCGGTATATCCTGTGAAGTGCTTTGTAGCGTCTTCCCGGTGTGAAAGGTGTTATACCAAATCCAAGGTTTGTTATTAAATGCAAATGCAAGGATTGTTAATCTCCTCCGCGTCCACTTCCTTCTGCCTGTTTTTCAGGTAGATGTTAAAAAAGATCCCATAGCACAATTTGAAACAGAGGAGGGATTTTCTCTCTCCCGGTATCCTGGCCAACAATCTCTCAGATAAAATTGGTCATTCACTCCTTGACTGTTTGTGGGACGTGCAACTGGCTGCCACGTTTCGCCCACAAAAATATACAGTAAAACCGTTTGACAGTTTATCCTGTGAAGAGCTTTGAGACTTCTCAATCAGATGATGAGGAGGGCGTTGCATCAAATGCAAGGATTATTATTATCGGATTAAAAAGGTAAAGGAAAGGAACACAAGCAGTCTGTAAATCTCTACAAAAGGAATCCCTCCCTCTTAGCCCTGGACGCTGCAAAGACTTCTTGAACCTTGCCACATCTTCTCTTTTCACAGCAGTTGAAATTCATGCACACGTCACATCAGTTTCTCCTCCTGAGCAGCCCACCCGCCAAGGAGGCCCGTTTTCGCACAGCCAAAAAGCTCTATGGCAGCACTTTCGCCTTCCAGTAAGTCACAGCGTCGCTGCAGTGTTTGCCTACACAGTTACTACACTTTACAGTTTTTAAAAAAAATGTGGTTACTCAATCCACGACTGTTTGTGGACACTACTGGTTGCAATTGGCTGCTGCGTTTCGCCCACAAAATACGCAGTCATTCCACTTTACAATATATTCTGTGAAGCGCTTTGAGACGTCTCAATGTCATGGTAAGGCGCTATATGATATGTAAGGATTCGTATTGTAAATCTTGTGAAGCACTTTGACCGATGTTCTGTCGGTGCCAAAGGCACTATATTGAACTCAAAGATGATGCTTATTGTTATTGTTATTATTATTATTATTATTATTATTATTATTATCTTCATCATAGAGTATTGTCCCAGCGACTATTGAGTGATTTAGGCAGCCTGGCCGAGAGCCAATACTTACAAGTGGCTTCATATTCTGTCTCGGAGGTCATGCTCATTAAAGATAGCAGCAAGGGTGGCCGGAGGGAAGTTGACCTCAGTTGGTAGCACTCCTGTGAGCTCACAGTCTAGACTGACACTCCAGTGTATTATTGGAGGAGCGCTGCATTGTTGGAGATGCTGTCTCCCCCAGTTGAGAAGTTCAACTGAGATCCCATCTGCCTGTTCAGTCGGACGTTAAAAGATCCCGTGTCACTCTTTGAAAAAATAAGGAATTTCTCCCGGCGTCCTGGCCAACAATACACCAAGTAATTAAAAAAAAGGTCCTTCAAATTTGCTACAATGCTCTTCCTACAACAATACACAGTCACCACACTTTGCACACGCAAATCCTGCGAAGAGCTTTGAGAGGTTTGAAAAATGTGATAAGGTGCTATATCAATCACAAAGGAGATTGATTCACGATAATTTTAGTCACTTTGAGTTCCAATTCATTTCCCCTGCCGCTTTTCTCATTCCCCCCCTCTGTATCTTTCTTTTTCAGTGGATCGCACATCGAGAACTGGCATTCTATTCTGAGAAATGGTCTCGTCAATGCTTCTTATACTAAGTTACAAGTAAGTGTTCCCTTGTCAATAAGAGTCTAGAATACGGTTCCGTTCCTCTGAAAGGTCCAATGAGCTTTCCCTCCCAGTGCAGTGCTGAGGGGCTTTGCGGTGTCAGAGGTGCCGTCCTTCGGATGAAACGTTAAACCGAGGTTCCCGTCTGCCTGTTCAGGCGGACTTTAAAGATCCCATGGCACTATTCGAAAAGAGAAGGGAGTTCCTCTCTCCCAGTGTCCTGGTCAACATATCCCCAAATTGATCACTCGCTCCGTGGCTGTTTGAGGGAATGCTGCTGAGCGCAACTGTCTGTCATGTTTCAACCACAAAATATACAGTTAATCCACTTTACAGTATAAGCTGTGAAGCGTTTTGAGACGTCTCGAAGACGTGATAAGGAGCTAAATCAAATGCAAGGATTATTATCATTAAGACATGACGATAATAAATCAGACTGGCAGGGGTATTTATCTTCCTGAGTTATTTAGAAAAAAGGATTTGCCCAATAGCACCCCGACTGTTTCCATTTGATAATTAATGGTGAAGTGTAAAGAGTTATCTGATTCCAGAGACTGGAATAAACTGCATTGTGGTGAGATATGAGAACAACAGAAGCATTCATGAATGGGGCTGTACTCAGCCCGATCTTTGACCACGTCTGATTCTCTGTCGTTTCTTCCATGTGTTTGTAACTGAAAGGAATTATAGGCTGCCCGAGAAATGTAGCCACTCTTTATAACGGGAGGGCGGGTGGGGTAACCAAAAACTTGCTTTTTTAGTGATTGGCATAGAATCATAGAACTTTACAGTCTGCACCAGCTCTCAGAGCAAGGTGCTCTATCCCCATTCAATAGACCCCACCAACAACTCTGTTTGCCTTAGAAAATCAGCCTCAACATGTTTGTCATCTTGCTTTGCAGCTTGTACTCCAAGCTGCACCTTTAAATGCCGCATAAAATTGATTCAACTTGTGTCGACATTATTGTAAGAAAATATTGTATCATTCCAAATCTCATCAAAGTCCTGTACATATCCAGGGCTCAAGAAAGCTCTGAAGAAACGACAATTTAAAGGGCTCCTTGATTATTCTCTTTTCACTTCTCTTGGTGGGTCGTTGGTGTCGTGCAGAGTGAAAGGCTCTGTACGTTGTTCCATTCAGGGTTGCTGTCTGTGAAATAGTGGGATCAATTTTGCGATGTTGCTTAATTAAGAAATGCTGGAGTCTGTGTTGCCAGCTGGCAAGAACTCCACTTCCAATTCATTCCATGTTCACAGTGTGGTTTCCACTTGCATTGGGTGGATGTCTTTACTGGAAGGAGACTTCACTAAATCCATGCCTTTAATGAAGAAATTAATTAAGAAATGGCGTAAAATTGACCCTCTATGCTAGGCTTAAGCCTTCAGTACAATTCAAGTGTTTATTCAATGTAGTCATAATGATCACACTAACTGTTTCTTACAAGCTGCACGGTGCAGCCTATGGCAAAGGAATCTATCTCAGCCCAATCTCCAGCATTTCTTTCGGATACTCAGGTAAGTGACCTTTGTGCACTTCACCTGTGTCCTGAATTAGCCAACAGTTCCAGAATGAAACTAACGAACCAGTCAACTAGTTATATCAACCAGTCTACTTGATGCATCAACCAGCTATGCCTCCATTTCAATTTGTTGATGAGTCGAAAGAAGGGGAATTTTTTTTGGGTGGTCAGCCGGGTGTCTTAAGCACGGTGATGGGTTTCCGCATGTGTCAGAGCATCCAAACCAAACTGTAGAAATTGCGACAACAAGAAAAATACATTTGTATAGCGCCTTTCACGTCGGGAGGACGTCCCAAGGCACTGGATACTCTTTGTTTCCAATTGAGCACAGAGGACAGAATTGTTCCCAATTCTCCTCTTGGGAACAGAGACAACAACAAAATTACATTTATAGAGTGCCTTTCACGTCGGGAGGACGTCCCAAAGCGCTGAACAGTTAGTTGTCGGGGTCCAAGCATGGGGAAGGGATGGTGTAGGGGTGAGCCTTGAATGGATGGCCTTGAATTCGATCCTCTGGGGGATGGGGAGCCAGTGGAGTCGGGCAGAATCGCATAGATATTTTCATATTATTCCTCATATTATTTTCATATTATTCTATTTCATATTTATTCTACATCATTCCCTTTTTATTCCTTTTCAAATACCAATCCAATTCTCTTTTAAATGTTAATCGCTTCAATAGCCACTGGTGGGAAAGTATTGCAGCGGTTCTAATAAACTTGTGCGTGAAAATATTTTTATATCGTCCCCTTTAATGCTTCCAGTGACACCTCTGTCGTCATGCCCCCTTGTTAGCAAGTCACCAAGCAAAGCCTTTTAGCATGTTGAGAAGCTCTGTTGAAAACTCTCTTAACTTTCTCTGTTCTGCAGTGGAAAAAAGTCTCGATCCTATCCCAATAAATGTAAATCTTGTCTCTGTTGTCACACAAGTTGTTGAGTCGACTTTGTCCTGTCAATAAAATATGTTTTTTCAGCATGTGATGTTTGTGTTCATATCACTGTGCATCTACTGTAAGTGGATGTGATGCTTCCACTGTATTTGAACTGAGGAAGGACAGTGCCATTTCATCTGAGCCAAAGTATTTTATTAACACCAGAGATGAAGACAGGTTACAACAAAGGTGAGGGTAAAGGCAGAGTGTGGAGGTGAATCAAGGTTCGTCTCTTGGTATTTCTTTTCCAGTCTTGTATTAATTTCAGGCTGAAATGGCCACAAAGCAGCACGGTGATCAGTGTGTCTTTTGAGAAGTGGAGAGGTAAAACATGGGAGTTTCTTTTGTAGGAATGGGTAAAGGCCAGCACCGAATGCCATCGAAAGACGAATTGGTATTACGCTACAACAGGATGAACACTATTCCCCAGGTATTAGTACCAACACTGACCTTCTACTCTTACTCTACCGCCTCTACCCTCCCCATTGCCCATCTTGTTCTGCTAATGTGACTGTAGACTGACAAAAATCCTATGAGGAATCCATAAAGCTGTAATGACACAGTAGGAGGACACAGGACCATGGACACTCACAGTACAGAAGAAAGCCATTCGGACCATTGTGTCTGTGACAGCTATTCAGATCAATTTAAATGCCTTCTGCTCATGCCACTACATATTATTCCCCTTTGGCCATTTGGTCATTGTTTTGTGTCAGTGTTTGCTCCTCCTAACCTCAATTCCCTGCCACTTCTCTGTCCCCTCTAGTACCATTTCTCTGCATTTGCTTGCCAATTTACCAGCCCACCCTGATGTAGGCAGAGAACCAAACCTATGACTATTGAATGGTGAAAAAAGTACTCGGGTTAAAGCAGCGTTCACTGATTTCTGGTTGTTTCACATATCTAATCTCTATCTGTTTTTCACTCCTACAGACCAGACCCATTCAGTCAAGATTTTTACAGAGTCGGAACCTGAACTGCATAGCACTTTGTGAAGGTACAAAACTTTCTTCCATTCTGTGATCTTATCTTACCGAGTGTTAGCCTGGCTCAGTCGGGAGCATTCTTACCTCTAAGTCAGAAGGTTGTTGTTTCAAGCCCAGTTTTGGGACTTTTAATTCATTTAATGTAGCTGACACTCCTAGTATTAGACAATAAGATCTTTTAGTCTTAACACTTAAAATTATGTAGAATTGTGGTAAATTCAGTTTTAATCTGAAAAATTGCAGAAAGTTAGCTTCCATGTTGAACAACAACAACAACAAAATTACATTTGTAGTGCCTTTCACGTCGGGAGGATGTCCTAAGGCGCTGGCCAGTTAGTGATTCGGACCTGAGCTGGGGCCGGGATTAGGGAGGGTGGAGGGCAGTTGGGGAAACAGGTCGAAGAGGAGGATCTTGAGATGGATCTTGATATAGGCAAGGAAGGGGGAAAGGTGCAGGGACTGCAGGATGGAGTTCCAGAGGGTAGAGGCAGAGTGGTAGAAAGCCTGCCTACCAATGGTGGGGTGGGCGAGGTGGAGGACGTAAAGCAGGCCGGAGCCCGCTGAGCGGAGGGAGCGGACAGAATGGTAAGGGGTTAGGAGGTTGCAGAGGTAGGGGGGAACAAGGCCATCAAGAGCTTTGAAAGTGAGGACCAGGATCTTGAACTGTGATGAGAAGCCAGTGGAGTCGGGCGAGGATGGGGGTGATAGGGTCACGGAGCCTGGTGCGGGAGAGGACACAGGCTGCAGCGTGCTGAATGATCTGCAGCCTGTGGAAGAAGGAGTTGAGGAGGCCGAAAAGTAGGGAGTTTGCACAGTGAAGCCTTGATGTTATGAATGAGGGTTTCGGCGGCCTGGGGTGTGAGACAGTGGTGGAGCCGGAGATGTTACAGAGGTGGGGAAAGGCAGAACGGGTCATGGCATGTGGAGTAGAAAGAATAGATGAGGGCCAAACAAGATGCCAAGGATCTGGACTGGCTTAGTTAGGTAGAGTGTGCATCCATGGATGGTGATGCTATCAGTGCCTGAGGTGTGGATGCGCTGACGGGAGCCAATCAGGAGGGCCTCGGCCTTGTTGACGTTCAACTGAAGAAAGTTAGCTCTTATGTTGAAGTTGAACTGTCCCCAACTATTCCCAAACTTCCTATCGTGGCTTTTTCAACTCAATTTAAATGTGTGTCCCTCACAGGCTTAGACCAGTGAAATTGGAATTAAAAAATGTCATACCTTTCAAGCCTAAAATGGGGGAATTAGCTCACCCATTAGAGTTAATGATCTGAAAATAATAATAATCCTTGCATTTCATATAGCGCTCTTCATGTCTTCTAGAGTCTCAAAGCGCTTCACAGAATATACTGTAAAGTGAATTGACCGTATATTTGTGGGCAAAACACAGCAGACAATTGTGCACAGCAGCGTCCCACAAACAGTCGTGGAATGAGCGACCAAATTATTAATATTTCTTTTTGAAGGGATTATTACCACATAGAAAGCGATCCGCCAATCGACCAACAACCGGGTTCCTACTTACTGCTACGTAAACAAAGGTGTGTGGAGTAAGGAAACTTGCCTAAGGTTTCACCCCACATGAGAATCGAACCCGCATTCCTCTCACTTGCGAGACGAGTCCTCTAATCGATATGCTACAAGACTCCAATTCCAGGCTCAATTCAAGGCTCTTTCCTCCTCCTAATGGTTACAATCAAAATCTTGGTTAATAAATGACATGAATTTCTCAGCAACTTCATGTGAATAGCTCCATTGTTTGCACAGCTTTAGCTGAGAAATGTATGATCGCGTTTGTTTTATTTAAAATGAAATTCCATACCATCCAAGCAGTTTCTAACCAGTCTCTTCCTGGTGTTTCTTTTCTCTTTTTTTCCCAGTCATAACTTCAAAAGACCTTCAGAAACATGGCAACATCTGGGTCTGTCCTGTGTCTGATCACGTCTGTACTCGTTTCTTTTTTGTGTGAGTAATGTGAAGTTATAATAATTTGGATTTGAGACAAACCTTGATAATGATAACAGTAATAAATCTTTATTTATGATATAGCACCTTATCACGTTATGAGAACGTCTGAAAGCTTTTCACAGTGTTTACAGTAGAGTGCAGTGACTGTATTTTGTAAAAATTAGGGTGGGTGGGGGAGATTGTCACATTTGTCGGTAAATTCACCCATTAAGTGGAGAATGTCTCCTATTGAGCTTAAGGAAAACTGTTCATCTTATTTCAGGATTGTGCTTGCTTAGATGTAGAGGAGAACGATGAGGTGTGAGGGGGAAATGAACAGAGAGATGAGACACAGGGAACAGCAAGCAAACGTAGGGCTCAGAAAGTAACACCTCAGGATGCTCCTCACAATGATTTTAGGATCCTTATATTATTCACAAGATCGGTTTGGATGAACAAAGTCCTTTAGCCCATCTGATCTCATCCCCCCAGAACACCCACCTAACCGTCCTCCCATCACAGTATCAAGTTGCTTTTTAATGAGTCCAGTGTCCTGGCCTAAACCACCATTCCTGGCAACCTGTTTCAGTCGTTTATAACCCTCTGGGTCAAGAAAAACTTCCTGGTGTTGATCTCAAATTTCCCTTTGCAACTCTAAACACGTGAATCTGCACAAGCATTATTTCAGTGAGCGAATAGTGAACCCGTGGAACAGGCTCCCTAGGGAGACGGTTGAAGCAGAAGTGTTGATTCTTGCAAACACAGATTAGTTTTCTTTTAGGAAACAACATTATGGGATATAGTAAATAGGGAGTTTGGGACATATGTGCGTGCGACCACCAGGGAGGTGGAAGGCGAACGAGGTGGACCTTGATTTTTTTTAGCTAGCGTTTCTTATGTTCTTAATATGTGTTTTCTTGTTCTGCTGTTTTGGTGTAGCCTAGAGTATTTAATAGAGTTTGTTTTTATAACCACAGCTTGTGCCCATTAATCCTCACAGGTATGAAGACGGACAAGTGGGAGATGCCAATATCAATACTCAGGACCCTAAAATCCAGAAGGAAATTATGCGTGTGATTGGAACCCAGGTTTACACAAGCTGAGCTGCCGCAAGATGTTTTCGAAATTATTCCAAAGGATTTTTTTTTCCACAGACTTGAGTCCCTAATCATTCCTGAACTTCCTATCCTGGCTTTTTCAAAGACCTTTGTAAATATTTTCAACAGAAACGTTTTTAAAGCCAGGATGAGAGAGAAAATCAATCAGATTTTGTTGGTTTATCTCCCACATGACGCATCAGTGCTGTGATGGTGTTCTATATATTTCAACATATGTACATATATAGAATGTGCTTTTTTTGTATGACTGTATTGTGTATGTTTGACAAGAGAGTTTCATTGGTTTCATTAAATTATGTGTATGGAAAAAATAAATATTTTGCACAATTTTGACTGGACCTGTTTGATACACCAGCTATCTTCTCAATGAAAAGATAATAATTATAATGATAATACTCAGATGTGATGTAGAGCCTTATCACGGCGCTGAACCATCTCAACAGATATATTGCAAATTGGATTCACTGTGTATTTTGTGGGTGAAAGATGAGCATCTAGGTGATATAACATGACTGTATGTTATTATGATAAATAATAATCCTTGCACGTGAATAGCCCCTTATCACATTGTTGAGATGTCTCAACATGCTTCACGGGATATACTATAAAGTGCTGTGACTGTGGGTATTTTATGAGCAAATCCATGGCAGCCAATGTATACACACAACAGTGTCCCACAAACAGCCATGAAGTCAGTGACCAATTGTATTTGGGAATTGTTGGCCAGGAGAGAGAAACCCCCTTCTCTTTTTGAATTATGCCGTGGGAACTTTAACTTTGCCCTGAACAGGCAGAGGGACCTCGGTTTGATGTCTCATTTGAAGGACGCCACCTCTGATAATACAGTGCACTCTCAGCACTGCATTTAAGTGTCAGCCTAGATTATGTGGATTCTAAGTCTCGACGCGAGGCCTGAAATCACAACCTTCTGACTCAGAGTTGAGAATGCTACCTAGTAAGCTAGGCTGACATACTTCTTCATTATAAATAATAATAATCCTTGCATTTGATATAGCACCTTATAACAATAATTTGGGCACGCAATCCACGACTGTTTGTGGGACGCTGCTGTGCACAATTGGCTGCTGCGTTTCGCCCACAAATATACAGTCAATTCACTTTACAGTATATTCTGTGAAGCGCTTTGAGACATTGAGAAGACGTGAAGAGTGCTATATCAAATGCAAGGATTATTATTATATCATAAAGAGTATAATATGAATTATAGAAATGGCAGGAAAGAAGGAGGCCATTCAGGCTATCCAGCTTCAATTGGTACTAACTCAGCCACTGGAGATAATAATAATAATAATAAATTTGATACAGTGCCTTTCCCGTCAGGAGGACATGTCAAGGTGTTTCATGGTGTATACTATAAAGTGCAGTGACTGTATACCTTGTGGAATCGGCAGCCAATTTGTATACAGCAATAGCCCACAATCAACCATGAAATCAATGATGAATTATACTTGGGGGTTTGTCAGCCAGGATACTGGTCACTCTTTGAAGGGAGAGAACTTTTCCGCTTTACCTTCCCAATGACCCTTTCCTCCCAGTGTAAACCCATGTTGGTTTTGCTGCCGGTAACCTTTACTAATGTTTAGCAAATGTTTATATTATTCCTTTTAAAATAATTTACTGACTCTGCTGCAACAATGGTTTGTGGCAGAGAATTCCACAATAAAGAATATTTTCTAACCTCCCCTTCAAATCTTTTGGTGCTTCTCCGACATTTACACCCCCTTGATCGTGTCTGTTCACCTACAAAATTGCGTGAAGTGCTTTGAGACGCCGTCCGGCGTGAAAGGCACAATATAAATGCAAGTTGTTGTTGTTGTTGGGACGGTTTGCCGAGGTTACGTCAAAGGCAAGGATTATTTAATTCCCCGGGGAACAGCAGCTATTGCACCCACCTTAGATAGATGATAGATAAAGGAATTGCCGTTCACTGAAGACAACTTGTCCTTCTCTTGGGGTGTAGTGGGTAGTGTCTCCTCCGCTATTGATGGACACAAGCTTTACATCTCCTTCGCGAGCAGTTGTCAGTGAATGCATAAGTGTTGGTGTCTTTATCTGAAGCGCCCTATGTTACTGAAGTGACAGAGCTCAGCGCTTTCAATGGGTGCACAGTAAGAGCTAAGAACTTCTTTTTGCACAATGAAGACAAGAGACAGGTTTGAAGCTTCCCACTGGACTGTGCTTTATTTCAGTCTAGGCAGAATAGCGTTAACTACAGAACTACTGCATTTTTTACACTACACTAAGTTTGTTATAATTACAGGGCATGTTCTGCCTGTATATCACCTCTAATTAAATTACATTTCTGGCAGGAAAAAGAAAAAAATAAAACAGGAGAAATCCCCTCACCGTCCCCCCACCCCACCCAAAATATATAAAATAAATAAGAACTGTCATGACAATTAAATTATGTTAAAGTTAAGTAAGAAGCGACAATGAGAACAAATTACACCCCGCACACTAGCCTGATCATAAATAGCAAATAAATTATTTTAAATATCGGATCTTAAATAGACAGACCATAGAAATATCAGTTGTGGCCTGATTTTTTATTCTTTTCATTTAATATTAATGGTTTAAAGCACTGAAAATCGTAAAATTTCTCTCTGTGGAAACGATAACAAAAAGAAAAATATGCTATAGTATATATATACAAGTGCAGCAAAAGTTTCAGTAGCTAGTTCTCAGTACCTGTAATTGGAGGAATCTATTCCTTAATTAAAAGCTCGCATCTGTAGGCCTTTTCCACTATCAATTCATAGGATGACCTCTTTTATTCCAGTTGATTTTTTTTATTATGAGTCATGGATCTACTCTGAGCAGAAGCAAGGCATTTATAATATCAGTGTAAATGTAGGGTTTGCTATTCCTACCTTGTTACTGCTGAGTTTTCTACATGTTAACTGCTCTTTACCGCCTCTCTTCACAGTAGAAAAACACTCAAACAAGGTCCCTTTTTTTTTTGTTTGTTTTTTTCTCAGGCAATGTCTTTTTTTCTGCTAGGTCTTGGAGGCTTACATTGGAAATCTTAATATAAAATGTACTCAAATAGCTTAGGATATGAAGTAAAGACTTGTTTTACTCATTATATGTGTATATATGTGTGTGTGTGTCAGAGCATTTCAGTTAAATATGCTACATGAAGCACTTTTTAGATATGTGTTTTGCTCCAATGGGTTGGGTTGGGTTGGACTGGATTGGTTTGTTGCATTGGATTGGACTGGGTTGGGTTGCATTGGGTTGACTTGGTAAGGAAATTCTTTCACCTTGCCTCAAACACAATGAGATGCATTGCCAGATTTTTGCCTGAGTGACTGGCAGACTGAATAGGCCAGTTAGGCAGTGCAAACGAGGCTTTGTAGGATAATTGTCTCATCACAGCCTCTTGTAATAGGATAAATCTATCACGTCAAAGATCGCTCCACTCTTAAGAGTATCAATAGAGGCTCTTGAAGACCTCCCCATGGAATACACTTTCTACATGAACAAGTGACCCTGTCTGGTGAACAAATGATCAACAATAGAGGTGTCAGCTAATTAACATTAAGCGTGGGTTAATTAGAATTCCCGTTGATTCTGCAAAAACTCAGCTCCGGATGCAGGTCGAGTTCCCGCAGATCGGTGGGATCGACGTCCTAAGGGAAGTAGATCTCACGTGCATGACTGATTTCTTAGTAAGGAATCCGTTAAGAAATACCGCAAATTTCCCCTCGACAATGAGTAAAGTTTGTTTGTGAAGAGTGTGGAAGATACGCATAAACAAGGAAATAACGCTTGTAGTCACAGGATCTCTTAAGAAACCGCTTGTTCAAAGTATTTCTCAGTGGAATATAGTCTTAGTTCGGTTGTTTAGCTCAGTTGGTTGAGCTGACCCTGCCAACGAAAGTCATCAGATATAAGTAGACCTGCTGGTTTCTGATTTTAATTGGTACAAATTGTGTCGCTGGATTTTCCAATTATCTCCAAATTAAGGCAATTTGATTACCCATCGTTAAATGTATCTTGTATACTTTTATCAGGTAGCCTCAGACATCCCTTCCTGTACACTGCAGGCCTCAGCAGGAAGTAGCATCCATGGCAACCTTACGGCTGGGAAGTCGGCCAATTCGGGAATCAAAAAGATCGCTAAAAATGAACATAAAATAAACTTTGGTGTTATCTGTTCAAAATGTTTTAAGAATTCAAATGTCAGCAATTTTTACTGATTTATCCGGGAAGCCTTTTTAATTAGGGCTTTAGTTTGCATAAAGTGATGCTGATTCGAGAAGATTGATGGTGCTTAATGCTTTATATACAAACAACAGCAAAGTATCAGGGAGCCAAACTCTTTGTTAGCATACTTTTTGCAGTGAAACCTTTATATTTTTTCAAAGGTTCTCAATTGTTGGATTTTTTTCAAAGGTTCTCAAAGAAATTGTTTTTGTCCTTTGAAGTTTCCACATGGACACCCGTGCTCATGAATATCTTGGACCCCCCTGGAATTATATTCTTTTCCTTTCCTTCAATACGGGGAAAAAAAATGCACAGAATGTGGAAACATTTAGTTGATCTATTTTGGTGATCCGTAACTACGATGGGCACAGGACCCTCTATGGATTAGCGCATGCACAAGGATTATTATTGTTACTTTTATGTGGAGTTCTCGTGAATCAATTTGGGGCAGATAACAGGGAAAATAAACATAAGAACATACAGGCCACTTCTCATTGCGGTTTACAAAGGAATCTTGCTGTCCAAGATTCCAGGAGCTTGCATGTTTCACTCGTTCTCAGTCTGGTCAATATTGTGAGACTCTGGTTGACAAACAAAGTGTTGATTTTGAAAGGGATTGCCATGCTCGCTATCACAAACCATCACACTGGTTGATGCCCAAACCCAGGCCCTTGATATCTGAAAAAAGTGACAGCGGTGAGCAGCATTTTACAGGATCACAAGATTGGTTCTGATGAAGAAAGCCCTTCGGCCCATCACTGAAGATCTCATCGTTCCATTGAGCCTGGATTGCGAAGTGTAGAGGCCTTCCATTCACCAATTATCTGACACCAAAAAAAGTAGGCCGGAGAGGGAAGATTACCGTTGGTTACCAAACCACTTGTGCTCCTGTGCCCAACCATACAGGACACGATGGCGTTATCATTTGTTTTATGTTGTTGCGTCCACTGATCTCAGAGCGTGGTTTCCTTCGAAATCAAGCAATTTAAGAACCTAGAAAATGTACAGATACATCAAAAAGCAACATGTAAAAAGGGATGGAGAAAAGGCAGGCAGTTGGGATTGAACAAACAGCTCTTTCGTACCAGCAAGATGGGCTGAATGACCCTCTTCTGTGCCGTGCAGCGTTGCATTATGTCGTGGAGTTACTTGGGGTTTTCTTCACTGATGTATATTTGGTGCAGTAGATGTGAGAGCGGCCCTTGTAACAAATTCTCGTGCACACACACTTTCTGGCACAATACACCTGCCGTGTTCTCTGTGTAAACTCACCACAGAGTGATGATTCTAGGACAACCCTTTAAGACCCTCCGAACCGCAGAATGGCCACCTTGCCTGAGAAACATCATGTTAATTACCACTGTCTTGATCTAATATGAACAGATTCAGTATTTAAGGTACTAAATAAATACTTAAGGAACAGCAGTAGCAAGAGTTCTATATTTTACAAGTAACCTCTAGTGCTTTTTACGGTGAAAGTTCCAGTATTTCTTCAGCTACTGTACAATAAGGACATAGCTCGTGAGTCAGATCCTCTGTAGTACAAAATGAATGTTCCGCTCCTATATATTCGCAGAATCGATTGTCTCTCCACTGTCTGAGCGCCTCTCGAAATACTTATTGTTCCTAAAATGACTCTTAAATCCTATCAAGCCTTTCCTTTTACGCAATTGTTTTTTGTTTCCTAAATCACCATGAAATGTTATGAACTATTTTTTTACTTAAAACTATAAGATAAGATAAAAAAGTTGGTCCTTTGGTCCCTAATTATCTAAGGAATGATGTGACTTTACAGCAGTAGAGCTCTTAATCCTTGTGCCAGCTTCAGAAATGTCCCGTTTTTTTCTGTAAAATCCTTCCTATATGGAGGCGAGGATGTGTCTTTGTTGACTGTAGGCACACAAATCTTATCCAGCTGGCTTTGGTTTTTAGTCAGTGATTACCATTTAATCCTCTGAGCAGTAACTATTCAGTACTCATGGATTAACCCAGTCACCATTTAACTCAATATCCTTATCACAGTTCCAGTGCGAATATGAATTTTTTTTGTTGTGTTTTTTTTAATTTCGTCGAATCCCTTTTGTTTTTTTTTAAACGCAATCTCTTCTGAAGTATTTCCCCCTTTGAAAAAATCTAATCTGTGTTTTGTTTTTTTCCACAGTGATATGCAGCAAAAAAAAAGAGTCAAGAGTTTTCAGACTGCACTTGTGATAAAGGATCACTGAATGCCCCGATGCTTCCATCCTGGAAATACAAAGAGAGACACAGAGAGAGAAAGAGAGAGAGAGAAAGAAAGACAGAAAAGACAAAAAAATGCATTAATACAACAGCTAATCAGTAACTGGTGGTTAACCACACACTAAGAAATCAGTGGCAAAGCTTGGCCAGCAATAAAAAAAATACTACTAATAATCCTTGCATTTGATATAGCGCCTTCTCACACATCTTCGAGATGTCTCAAAGTGCTTCACAGAATAGACTGTAAAGTGAATTGTCTGTATATTTTGTGGGCATTGATTGAAGGAAAGGATGACTCAGAGGAAGATGTGTAATATCTTAAATGGGATTGCTAAAGCAAATCAACCCAGATCAAAACTTTAGGTTGCAACCAGCGCAGTAGAACAAGAGGACATTGGTTTAGAGTTGCATAGGGCAATATCAAGGACAGACGGCGGGAGATTTTTTTAAGGGTAATTAATGACCGGAACGGGTTGCCAGGAAGGGTGGTTGAGGCCAGTTTGTTTATTGCTATGGTGTGCCTCATCACTTAATTGAGACGTCTCAAAGCACTTCACAGAATATACTGTAAAGTGAATTGACCGTATTTTGTGGGTAAAACGCTAAGGGTGATCTTAATAAGAAAGACTCACTCAGACTCACAATTCTCTCTTGCCTCCGACTACAACTGCAGGAGATAAGTGTTTTTGCCCTACAGCTCCAACCCTGGCCTGTCCAGTCAACAGGAGGAACATTTTACTCTCTAGTCAAAGCAGTGCTCCTGCAATGGGGTGTCACAGAGAATTGAAATTGGCCTCTGAGTCAACAGGAGATCTGTTAAACCCAGCGACAACCGTGATATTCAAGTGGACTCCTGTCGTGTCTGGTTTGTCAAAGCAAAGGAAAGGAAATGCATGGGGGAAAGAGGCCAAATGAACTGAAAGAGAGGTCAATGGCAAAAACAGGATCAATAACAGAGAGGGCGAGGGTTGGAAGGATACAAACAGGTGGGAAAGGATTGAAGAGTTGGATAAATAAACAGGATCGTTCAGTGTTACTCTCAAGTTTGCAGTGTATTACTGACCTTTGTGTTGTGCCTTAGAACAGGGTTCCCCCTTTATAACCACAACAAGGTTTATTTACTGACAAGCAGAGAGTGTCCCGGTTTTTTATGGATGGTGATACCCGACGAGGCCCATTCACACTCAGACAGAACGAAGAATGGTTGAGATGCGTTTGCATCACTTTACACTCAACTTAGTTTGTGGACTGAAAGTACTCTCATTCAGAACAGTGAATGTCATATTATATATTTTATTATCGTGCTGCAATAACAAATTTTCCAAGGAAAAATGTTATCCTCTTATGATGATGGTAATCAGATCAGGACTATTGAGCGATGATTAGCTGAACAACCAATCGAGAAATCTAGGACTCCTTACATTTGAGAGAGTGCCTTGTCTTCCAGACGCCTCAAAGCGCTTCACAGAATATACTAGATTGTAGATTAAAGTGCGCAGTGCGGTGAGCGAAGGGGAAGGAAAGGTAATAAAAGAAACAGAAAAACTGAGCCCTACTTGAACAGGCCTAGCTTTGCCACTGAATAAACACCAAGCTTAAACTACAACAACAGTCCATATCTGGTCACACTACACCTGAAAATTCCACAGCATCTTGGGTTGCTACGTTACAACCAAGCTTTTGCTTTTTTATATTTTTTTAAAAAAAGAGAGGAATTTTCATCGAGAAAAACGAATAAAAGAAAAATAGTAAAAATTTAAAGTAAAAGAGTAGTTCGGATGCTGGCACTGGTTTCATGCTGGGAAAGAAAGAACAACCATGCTGAGGCAAACATTGCAGCTCTTTCTTAAGGCTAGAAAGAAAACAAAAACCACAATCACAAGTGGCAAACCCACAGCAACAGCACTAACCATAAGAGGACCCTTTTCATTTGGTTTCACGTTTCCGCTCCGCGAGGCAAATTAAAGGCGGCAGCACAAAATTGCCTTGTAGCATGCGGGCACTGAGCTCTTTAACCCATGAAGATGGAATCCTTTTCTCCCTCCTGTCCTCTATGCCCTCTTCCATCAGTACAGCCTGGAGACCGCATTGCGTGAAGGAGCCTCAAGAGGGTTTGGAGAGAGCACTTCGACTGAGGACCTTACGGGGTTGAGCATTGGATTTTCAAAAGGAATGTGTGTCACTGAGGCACCAGAGGTAAGCTCAGTGTTGTGTGAGCCCATTGAGGACTGAAACACAGCCTGCGAACTATACCCAGAGGAGAGCATTACACACAGGACACTCTATAGTGAATGTGACAGCATGTGACATTGACAAGGACTAGAGGGGGAAAAAAAAATCACTTTCAAAGGCAACCTCATTGGGTTAAAGAGCTGAGATAACAAAATCAAAATGCAAAATATTTTTTGTCTCTCTCTCTCTCTCTCTCTCGCTCCCTCTTTCTCTCCGTGATGTTTGTGTTTTATGTTTTATTTCAGTGCCCTTGTCTCTGGCTTGTCCCACAGTATTGCCCAGTCGCTGAAACCAATTTGAACGATCGCTAACTTCACTACAGAGGCTACGTTCAATATCGGAGGGGTGGAACGTGGTGTGAGTGTGTGCGTGAGAGTGTGTGTGGGTGAGTGTGCGCGTGGGCAGTGGGTCTGTGTGAGAATGTGTATTTCTTTGTGTGTGTGGGGTGGTGGAGTGTGTATGTGTAGTTGTGTGTGAGTGTGTGCAGTGGTGCGTGTACTTGTGTGTGTGTGTGTGGGTGTATGGGTGTGTGGTATTTGTGTGAGTGTGTGTGGGGGTGTATGTGGGTGTGATTGGTGTGGGTTTGTGAATGTGTGTGTGGTGTGTAAGTGTGTGTCAGTGTGGAGTGTGGCATGGTGTGTGTGAGTTTATGCATATGAGGGTGATGTGTGAGTGTGTTTGAGGTAATGTATGTGGCTTCTTTGTCAAAAAAGGAATTTGAAGCATTAGCATCGGCGATGATTCCACGCTGATGTGCAAGTCAGCAAAAGTGATTTGGGCACTTCCACTTACATTTGGAATAAAATCAGCCTGATCCTTCTTTTTATCCTAAAAGCTAACAGCAATAATAATAATTATCCCTACATTTAGTAAAGCAACTTTCAGGTCAGGAGGGCGTCTCAAAGCGCTTCGCAGGATTTTACTGTAAAGTGTCATGGCTGTGCGTTTTTGTGTGTGTGTATGGGGGAGGTGGGGGGAACGAACCCTATTGACCTTCTTAGCTACCCCAAAAAGATTCTGATCATTAAGAACGCGTGCATCTGTGTTCCTTTATACGAGAACACGTGCAAATGCGAAAGACCCAAGTGGGATTGCATCGATATTTGTAGCAGAGAAGCATGCAGGCAATTTTATGTTGCGTTTTGAGTTGGGGGATTTTCCTCTCTCTTCCACCCCACACACCCCCCCCCCGGGAATATTAGGACTAACATTAATACTGACTGGGACACAGGCATGGATTAAGTCACAAGTGAAAAAGGTCCATGGAAAATTTGTCATTTTTTGGGGGGGTCGATGATCATAGCTTTTGAAACCAAAAAACAAAACGAGAGATCACAATCGCTCACAGAAATACTCATGACCATCGGAGAACAAAGCAAGAAATTTGCAGGAGTATAGCCGAGTATATACATCTAATGTTTTATATCCATTTTTTTTTCTCTCTCTCTCTCTCTCTCTCTTTGACACTTTTTTTTTTCGAACACATTTAATATCGACACAACAACAAGAAAAAAAAACCACACGACTCACACAACAGCAAAGGTCAAAAAGGTTCACGCACGACTGATCAAGAAAGACCAATCATCACTCCAAGGTTACTTACGACAACAGATTAACGGTACCATGGTCAATAATAACAATAATAATAATAATAATAAATGCACGGCACAACCGCAAAATAACTTGACGTCACCGCCATGCAACGTAGCGACAGTCCGTCACATGGACGTCATCAAATGACACCTTCACTGCAAACGGGCAACTTACGGGTTGGGACCTGTCTGGCCCGTGACAGCTAGAAGCTCTAGGTAACGTCACAGAGCTTGGGAATGACTTGTGGTCATCTGCAGCTATGATTGGGCCCTGCCTGGTGTAGGTTGTGGTTGGTTAGTTGCAAAAGAAGAAAAAATGTTTGGAGATGTAGAATAATTCCCAGTACCTCGATTCCATTTGTTTTATTGTTATTATTTTGTAGTCGAGTTTTTTTCTCTCTCTCTCTCTCTCTCTCTCACTCTCTCCAAGCTGATTTGTCTCTTCCTAGTCACAAATAATTCGAAACCCCTGCCCCCACCCCCCCACCCCTCCTTTCTCTCTCTCGTTCTCTCTCTTTCACTCACACACACAACTGGTTGACACCAAATAGACAGTTAACAGGTGAAACTCTTTCACTGGCACAATGGAAGATTTTGACACCTTTGGGGCTCGATGTCCCTTTCGCCTGAGCCGACTGGGAGGGAAGGAGGGAGTGGAGGGGTTGGGTGTGGGGGCAGGCGGTGCTGAACCAAAGGGTCACTTCCCTGGTCCCTGAGTGTTCGGTTCTTTGCTGCGGTTTTGTGTTCGGTGGGCAACCTGCTTGGTACAAGTAGAGAGAACCTGACACAGCCAGCTTGTACCCTATCCGGGATGGCACACCTTGACATCCCTCAGCATTCCATCCAGGATTTCCCAGCCAAAGCAAGCGAGTCCCAGCCTAGTCTCCACCTCGCAGTACTGCGGACAGCAGTGAGATAGGTATTTTGCTTCTAGGTCGGGCAGGTGGAATCGGCCACTTCTCCTTCAGGGGCTACGGAAAACCATCCTCTCGGAGAAGCACTGAAGCTCCATCGGCCTGAAGGCTCACCTCTGTTTGTGTAACGTCAGCTCTTTCTTTTCCCCACACAATCTATCGGATTTAGAATTAACATTAAACGCTAGCTGTTCCCTGCCTGCTTTATACCTTTGTCACTAGGCAGACCTTGTCTTCTGAGCGACATGAAACACACAGAACAGGTAAAAACGTGTGAGTTGGAATGTCGTCCCAAACGACCAAAAACCCAAACACAAACAGTGAAGCAAACAAAAAGGGGGGGGGGGTGGGCAAGGCCTAAACATTAGCACAAAAACAGACATTTTCTGATACTTTCACTTTTTATAGTGGAAAATTGTTATAAAATACATTGCAATTGTATCCTTCTTCCCCTTTCCTTCTAGATTAGGTTTCACTGTTTACTGTGTACGTATGCGAGTGATTGTGTGTGTGTGTTTTAGGTGAGAGGAATGGTTACTACTACTGCTAATACAGCAACAACAAAATTAAATTTATCGAGCGCCTTCCACGTCGGGAGAACGTCCCAGGGCGCTGGGCAGTCAGGGGTCAGGACCCGAGCATGGGGGAAGGGTGGGGTAGGGGTGAGATGGAAGGCGACCGAAGGCACGATCGAAGAGGAGGGTCTTGAGACCGGCCTTGAAGGAGGCAAGGGAGGAAGCGAGGCGAAGGGACCATGGGATGGAGTTCCAGAGTGCGGAGGCAGAGAGTCTGAAAGCTCGGCCATCGATGGTAGGGTGGGTCGGGCGGGAGACATGGACCAGCCGGAGCCCACTGAACAGAGGTGGGTTGGTAGGGAGTCAACATGTCAGAGAGGTAGGAGGAGACAAGGCCATGGATGGCATTGAAAGTGAGGACGAGGATCTTGAATTCAATCCTCTGGGGGATGGGGAACCAGTGGAGTCGGGCGAGTGTGGGAGTGATGCGGTCACGGCGCCTGGTGCGTGAGAGTACACGAGCTGCAGAGTTTTGGATGATCTGCAGCTTGTGAAGGGAAGAGTTGGGAAGGCCGATGAGGAGGGAGGTTCCATAATCGAGCCTTGAGGCTACGAATACATGGGTGAGGGTTGCATGAGTACAGCCTGAGGGGTGAGGTAGTGGCGGAGTCTGGCAATGTTGCGGAGGTGGTGGTAGGCAGTGCTGGTCATGGCGCGGATGTGGGGGAGAAAGGATAGTTCAGGGTCAAACAAGACACCCAGTTCCTGACTGGCTTAGTGAGGTTGAGTGTGCAGCCGTGGAGGCTGATGCTGCCAGAGCCCGAGGTGCGGAGGCACTGGCGCGAGCCAATCAGGAGGGCCTCGGTCTTGCTGACGTTGAGTTGGAGAAAGTTGTCCCTTGTCCAGGACTTGATGTCGGACAGGCAGTCGGTCAGGACGCCAGTAGTCCTGGAGTTGAGGGTGGAGGCAATAATAATAATAATAGTAATAACTGGGACTGTTAATAAGACTATTCAGAAATGGTTTGATAATATATCGGTGAACAAAAAATCAACCTCCTGCAAAAAGTAGCTATTTTAGGAAGTTCAAATAGACTAAGAAAAGTAATATCCATTCATAAATAACATGGCAGTGTTATTGGTCTGTCTGACCTATCACTGAAAACCATTTAGAAGTTACTCACCTGAGTGATTTAAACTGTAATAACATGATAATGATGATAACATTAACAATAACAATCCTTGCTTTTGATATTGCGTCTTTCACGTCGGAAGGACATTTCGAAGTGCTTCACTGGATTTACTGTAAAGTGCAGTGACTGTCATGTGTTGGTGAACCAGGGCAGCCAATTTGCGCACTGTAGCCTCCTATAAACAGGCATGAAGTGAGTTACGTGAAGCGCTTGAGACGCCCTCCTGACGCGAACGCCACTCTAAAAATCTAAATAATAATAATCCTTGCATTTGATATAGAGCTTTTCACATCTTCGAGACGTCTCAAAGCGCTTCACAGAATAGACTGTAAAATGAATTGACTGAATAGTTGTGGGCGAAATGCGGCAGCCAATTGCGCACAGCAGCGTCCCACAAACAGTCGTGGATTGAAGTGATAATTTCTTATTGTTTTTCTTTCTTGAGGGATTATTATCAAGCGTGTGGAGTAAGGAAACTTGCCCAAAGTTTCACCCTGCCGGGGAATCGAACCCGGATCTCTCGCTTGCGAGGCGAGTGCTCTAACCACTGAGCTTACACATCGCTCTTGTTGCTCACCAAACTAGATCATCAGAAAATAGTGAATACCTATTTTGATACAGTCAACCAAACAATCCTCTGAAACACATTCCAGCCGCAAGGCCAAGCAGAAACCTTCCAATCCCAGTTTATCTGTCAACCCCCTCCATTGGAACTCTTGCCTCCCTCTCGTGGTGAAACCGTAAAATTACATCTTCCTTTCCTCAAGGAATTACCGAGTCCCGGAGAGTCGATAAAGCACGGGAGCAGGCCATTCGGGCGACATAAAAGCAAGTTATTGTAGTCCGTGCAAGTGTTTATACTCCATATAAACCCCCACCCCCTCCTATTATACCCTTCTGTTCCCTTCTCCCTCAAGTATACGTCAAATATCCCGCTAACTGGGAATCAAAGGAGTCAAAAGTGTTGACTTGCAAACCTTGCCTTTGAGAAGGGAGCCAAGGGAATGGGGGATGTATCTAAAACCCCTACAAATACAATGAAGGTACTGTTTAATCGACCCTGTTTTGGCCTAATTGTGTGTCAGCCCGACTCAGTCGATAGCACTCTCGCCTTGGAGTCAGAAGGTTCAAGTCCCACTTCGAGACTTGAATTCACATAGTCCAGGCAAACACTCCCACACAGGGCTGGGAGATATGTTGATTGTCAGAGGTGCTGTTGTCCAGATCAGACATTAAAAGCGAGTTTCCATCTGAATGTTCAGGTTAAAGATCCCATGGCACTGCTCGAAAAGAGAAGGGAGATCCTCCTGATATCCTGGCCAACAATCCCCCGATAAAATTGGTCACTCACTCCTTGGCTGGTTATGGGAGGTTGCTGTGAGCAATTAGGCTGCTGCATTTGCCTACAAATACGCAGTCACTCAGCTTCACAGTAAAGGTTGTGAAGCACTTTGGGATGTCCTTTGGATGTGAAAAGCAATTTACCAAGTCATAGAATTATACAGCACAGAAGGAGGCCATTCGGCCCATCGTGTCTGTGCCATCTCTTTGAAAAGAGCTTCCAAATCAATCCCTCTCCCCATAACAGTGCAAACTTGTCATCCCCAAGGAAAAGCAAGGATTATTATTTTACTGTCATTCCCTGAAGAGTATATGTTTAACCCACAAAATATACAGTCAATTCAGTTTACGGTATATTTTGTGAAGCGCTTTGAGACGTTTCGAAGATGTGATAAGGCGCTACATCAAATGCAAGGAGTATTATTGTCATTATATGTTGGGTGTGATTCCACCTCCTGTAATGTCTGGAGGAATCCTGGCACTTACAAGGTTGCTTTGGGCGACTGCTGTGAAGCAGAGGGTTTGAGGCTATAAGTGAAAGTATCTCGGAATGGCTGAAATTAACACAAAAAGAAGAAAAAGCCACACACACACCACAAACTGAAACCATCCACTAGCCTGCCGTCTAAAGCTCGAAAATAAATTAGGAAAAGCAGACAAATACTCAAAGAGAAACAGGTTATGTATAAATTAGGAATAAACGTACCTTAATGTGATTTTAAATGAGCAAACATTTTTTGAATATAACACAAAACAGTTTGCAGTTAAAGGACAGACATTATACCCTGTTAAAGTCTACTTTTCAATCTCTTATTTGGATCAGTGTTATGTCATCTAAGTGGTCTGATCGGAAAGCAGTGGTGGTGTTAACACAAACGTAAAGAATATTACTGCAATATATTTGCAAATATGGTCACTACAACTCCGTAAAATAAGTGTGAGCACCCTGTGGTGGACGGTGATAGCATTACAGGCAAGTGCAATATTTTCGGGGGAGGAGAAAAAGAAAATGAACAAATTGAGCTTTGTAATAGGTTAAAAAAGGACCATCATTGCCTTAACGGGGTATCTATCAACAGCTGTGTCCCAATATCTGCCTTTGTGAACGCCACCTCTGAGAAGCCAAATTGTCCTCCGATTCCTGCTGCAGATGCTCAATTTTGATGTACAGCAAAGAAAACATTTTTAAAGTTCAAATAACAATTACTAATAATAATCTCCTTCCTCTCCTGGCCTGGTATACCCTTCTCCCTGCGACAACCAGTTCTGCTTTGCAAACAGGCGGACGTAAACACTTGAGATTACAATCGACGTAACCAATCAAACACGATAAATACTTTTGTTACTCTAACATTAGCCCTAGAACATAAGAATTGCTAAACTAAAGGCCAAGAGCCATCCAGTTTGCCTTTACCATCCTGGCAGTCGCATGCACACACACCCTAACCTGCTGAAATTACTGCAAGACTAACTGTTTTAAACAATATTAACACGTGTTAAGCCTTTGAGATCACTTTGCTCCTATTCGCTCTCTGTTACTGTCTTTATATTGTACCTTTTTTGTTACATTCTGTCTGGTCTATTTCTTCCCAGCTTTGAAATCCGTTTTCAAACCGGCCAGAGGGCTTTAAGATTAAAGCAGGGTCTATTATTTGAACGGAAGGAAAATAGTATGTACGGAAAATGAAAAGGGCCTGGGGGTTCCTGATTGATAATAAATTGAAGCTCTCCAACAATACTCCAGGGCAGTGAGTAAAGCAAACCAGATGTTGGGATGTATCAAAAGATCAATAGCAGCCGAAACAGTGGGGTAATCCTGCCACTGTATAAATCGTTGGTGAGACCAGACTTAGAGTACTGTGTACAGTTCTGGTCGCCGCAGTACAAAAAGGATATTGGAGAAATCGAGAAGGTACAGAGGAGGGTAACCAGAATGATTGAGGGAATGGAAAGACTGGAGGAGTGGCTAAGTAAACTGGGCATGTTCACGCTGGAAAAGGGAAGATTGAGAGGCAACATGATTGCTATCTTTAAGATTCTTAAAGGGGCCAAAGAATCTAGATCATGACAGGCTGTTTCAACTTGTCCGGAACAGTAAAACCAGAGGACACGGCCTGAGATTGAAGGGGGTAAATTCAAAATGAATCTACGCAAACACTATTTCAGTGAGCGAATAGTGAACCTGTGGAACAGGCTCCCTCGGGAAATGTTGAATCTTTCAAAACAGATTAGATAGCTCTCTTTTAGGAAATAACATTATGGGATATAGTACACAGGGAGTTTGCGACATATGTGCATGTGACTGCCAGGAAGGTGGAAGGAGAACTAGATGGACGTTGGTCTTTTTTCGTCTACGATTTCTTATGCTCTTATGTCTTGACATTGAATTGGTCGCCAAATTGTGGAAAATTGTTATACCCAGTCTTACTTTATAGGGAGCTGGCTTTCGTTTAAAGAACTGCGGAAAACAACTTCTAAATTGAGACTGAATTTTAGGAATTTTGCACAAATCTGGGTCAACTTCAAGGTGACACATCACTAATTGTTAACATGTCGTTCGTTAACATGCACTGTTTCTGATCCTACAGCAAGCATCAGGCATATTGGAATATCTCCCAAAAATCAACAGTCCCATTCCTGTCAGTTACAACCCTGTTGGCTTCAATGTAGCTGGCAAGTTCCGCATTCAGAATCACTCCCACTCTATCTGCAATTGTAATTAACAGGAAAGAATGTAGCTGCCACAGCCTTGGGGTACTTAATCACGTACAAACATCTGACAAATCAAAGTTCTGGTAGGAACAGAGTACGTTAACCTCCGAGTGATGCGCTCACCAAACCGTTCTACTGCAAAGCTTTTGTTTCTGACAATTTCAAGCACAATTATTCAAACCACCCGAACAAATAAAGTCCATCTCTCCCAGTCAGAGAGACCAACAACAACAATAACAACAACAACAGTCTGGTATTTGAACCCGAGCTGGGAGTTGGTATCAGGGAAGGGGTTATTAATAATAATATTAGTAGTAGTAATATTAGTATTAGATCATTATTATTAGTGCACATGCTAACCACCTCCTCTCAGTATTAATGGTATGTTTTGCCCCCTCCCACCCTTGACAAAATAATTCTGCTCCTATTCTTTACACACTAATATTCACACCAAAATAGATATCCCTTTTATAAAACATTGGAGGCAAAAATTAAAGTCAAATGCGCTTTTGAACACAATGTTTTGCTGCATTCACTAGCATTCAGCCACCCAACTCCTTCGCCCCACCCTTGCTGCTTAACCACCATAAGGCAATAAAAGCCACTTTTAACCTGTTACACGGCAGAAAAAGGGAATGGTGGGGGAGAACGGGGGATAGGGGCGGGAGAGGTAATAAGACGTGCTTGAGGGCCGTAGGGGCGGTGCAGGCAAATCGGAGTTTTAACAAGCGAACTGTACACATTAAACATTTGCTAAAGGCTTTCTGGTAGAAAAACTGATGCTGTACAATTTTTTTTGCAGGCCGCTGAGCTTAATTATTCATTACGGAGTCTGGCAAATTAATTTGGGTACAATTTGTCCCTTTATTCCTTAAGTTAGAATGTTCCTTCAGGCTCAAGCGTCTGAATCCTGAAGTTGCGCTAGGATTTATGACAACTTAATAGTTTGCCTCCTCCAACGAGGGACTACTGGCAGCTCAGTGTGAGAATTTTAGCCCTTGATATTCTGCAAAGATAGATTTACTCTGACATCCACATTACTGAAAGGCTTAAGGTGAATAACCTGTGTTAGCGTTATTTTTTTGTTGTTGTTGACTGCAGCACTACGTGGTATCATGTAAGCAGAGTGGATCTGTCCCATGTTCACATAGTGCTGGAATGTCTACCTGTTTAGGAGCGTGGGCGGGTCAGTACGGTCGGTTAGCATCTTTTGGTCGTTTCAGTTGTACTTTTAGCCTCTTCATTCCAATCTGAAAGCCGTTCATAGCCTGAATGGCAGCCTGAGCACTGGTAGGATTGTCAAAACTCACAAAGCCTGGAAATAGCAAAAGATACAATTCAGAAACGGTTGAAATCTACTTCTGGTCGGGTTGCTTCTGTGGGGAAATGGCATGGCCGGGGAGAAGGGGATAGCGGCAGTGCGTGTGTGTGTGTAGGGGGGGTGGGGGTGGGGAGAGGAGTTGGGGAGCGGGGGCTGGGGCGGGGAGGTCAAAAACAGTTATAAAGTACATTCTCAAGTTAGTTTTGGTCATTTGGGGTTAGGTAGGTCCTTATTAATTCTTGGGCATCGCTTAAGACCTTTTTATATCAGAGTTTAGTCCTGCCTACAAATACACAATCAATTCACTTTACAGTATATTCTGTGGAGCGCTTGGAGACATCTAGAAGATGTGATAAAGCACTATATCAAATGCAAGGATTATAATTATTCATATATTATTTATATATTAGTTAGGTCTGACTGGCCTCAAAGTGACTCGTT
This sequence comes from Callorhinchus milii, assembly GCF_018977255.1. Lineage (NCBI taxonomy): Eukaryota > Metazoa > Chordata > Chondrichthyes > Chimaeriformes > Callorhinchidae > Callorhinchus > Callorhinchus milii. The sequence continues at coordinate 7,189,709 of NW_024704763.1, read as the reverse complement.
GCCTATGGTCAGTCTATATCTGTCCCAGCATTGACTCTCCAGCCCCAGACCCAATCTTTTCCTTTTGCTCTCCTCTAACTCTAGAGCATGTTACTAAGTTCCTTACTTATCATCCCAAAGAGAACCACCCAGGAGATTGGAGGCTAGAGATCGAGACTGGAGTTTGACCGTAATCTCTGTCACTGATAAGGCAGCTTAATCAATTTATTCTTCAATTAAATAAACGTAAATTAAATTGTGCAACAAAAGAAAGACTCAGCTGGTAGCTTTCTTGCTTCTGAGCCAGAAGCTTTTGGGTTCAAGCCCCCACGTCAGGATTCTGAGTTCACAGTCTATTCTGACACTTCAGTGCAGCGATGGGGATGTGCTGCATTGTCAGAGGTGCCATCCTTCGGGTGAGACGTTAAACCTTGTCTGCTTGTTCAGGTGGATATGACAAATCCCAAGGCACTACTCAAAACGAGAAGAGTTTCTCCTGGTGTCCTGGCCCACAATCCCCCAGATAAAACTGGTCATTACAGTCAAAACAGTGCCTGCAGTCAATAGAATGAATGCAGGCAACACAAAGGATTCACTGTAAAGCGCTTTGAGAGTTTTGACGTTACAAGTGCTATATCAAACACAACGATTATTATTATTATCATAATCATAACACAATGGGGAGTGGAAATCAGAACATCTCTTTACACGTCGCCTACAAACTACACAGTCACTACACTATACAGTAAATCCTGTGAAGTGCTTTGAGAAGCCTCCTGATGTGAAAGGCGCTGTATTAAATTCAAGGATTATGATTGCTATTATATCTACCCTGGGAGTGACGTCGGCTTATTTCTAGGAGTGCAAACCAACATAACAAATAGTCAAAACGCAAAATACTGCAGATGCTGGAAATCTAAAACAAAAACAGAAGTCACTGGGAACCCTCAGCATCTATGGAGAAAGGAAAGTGAGTCAACGTTTTGGGTACACGACCAGTTCTGAGGGTCCTGGACCCAAAGAATTGACTCACATTCCTTTCTCCATAGATGCTGCCTGACCTGCTGAGTGTTCCCAGTGACTTCTGTTTTTATAACAAATAGTAGAACTTTCTTAGGCTCCAAAGGTCTTTGTAGTGCCTGTTTCAGAATGTGAACTATCAAACTCTAGGATACCATATGAGCGTGTATGTATTGCTTGCCGTCTTAATGATACTAACACACATACACAGAATATGATTACTGTTGAGCTTTAAAACATCTTTCAGTTTTTAAAAAGATCCCCAAGCCTTGGCTCCTGACAACCTGCGCAGTCCATTCCAACAATCTATCTCTGGAATCTCCATGTGTAAGGTGGGATGCATGGAATTCTCAGTTTGGTTTGGACGCTCTTAAGCACAGTGATGGGTTTTTGCAAGCATCAGACACCCGGCTGACCAAAAGAAAAACTGCTTCTGATTACCGAAAGGAGCCTCCCACACCAGCTCCGCTCCCCCACAACTGCCACCCATGTGCACAATTCAGATTCTCTATTAACAAATTCCATTAGAAATCTCGCATTTATGTTGTTACGTTTATTCTCCAGTCTAATGTTCAACCAGGCAGCTCAGATCAGTACCTCGGGTGTCATACGAAGGACAATACACAGGAGGTCCTGCGAGCGTGGCTGGAGATGGGATTTCATGGATGATTGAGGGAAAAAATATTGCACAAATCGTTGAAAGAATGAGCTAGATTCTCACTGTTGTCTGCAGCTTGACAGACAAGTCATGCGATCAGTCGATTGATTGAGGGCCTCATGCATATTTCAGCCTCGAATTGCAATGGCATTTTCCATCGACTGACCTCTCCGAATAAGGTATTACCAGCCGAACATGGGCCGAGCTTCTGAGAATTCAGGGGCTGAGTGATATGGAGATATCAGACGGTGTGACTGACAGCTCATTCAGACTCTCATTCAATTACGATTTGGCTACATCAATCACCAGTCTCGACGGCTGCCATTTAGGGATTGAATCACTCAACCAGAGGTCGCACTGTGGTGCCAGGCGGTTGGTCAGTGGGTCGGTCAAGTTGGCAGAAGTCTTGAGATAACATATCTAAGTTCCCCATTTCAGTAGGGTGCTAACTTAATTGGCATTGTGACCCTTCAATAACTCCCTGTAATGCCTCTCACAGCAGATCTGACATCACGAAACCACGAGAGATCAGGAGCAAAGTTTGGGTGAAGGTTCATCTGATCTCATCTTTTCAGGAAACCATTGTAGCATCAAGCTGTTTTTTTTATGAGTGCATCATCCTGGCCTCAACCACCCTTCCTGGTACTTTGGAGGCAAATGCAGCTGACAATTTGCATACAACAATGTTCCAAAACAGAGTGACTAATTTTATTTGGGAGATTGTTGGCCAGGACACCGAGGGAGAGAGCGACTCCCTTCTCTTTTTGAACAGTGCCATATTAATATCCACCTGAACAGGCAGACAGGCACTTTAACGTCTCATCGGAAGGATGACATCTCTGACAATACAGCTCTCCCTCAGTGCTGCATTGAAGTGTCAACACAGACTGTCAGCTCAAAGTCCTGACGTAGGGCTATGAACCCAGAATACCGAACCAGAGGCGAGAGCACTACCACCGAGCCAGGCTGGTACCTAAAGAACCTTAGGCCTGATTTTACACTCACTCAGCATCCACCGATATCACGCACCTTCCAGAGGAGATCACCCAAAGTTGTCTGACTTCTCCGGCCTAACATAAGGTACCGAAGCCAATCTCCCCTTTTGCCACGCAGCTGAGGTCAGCCTCAGAGCTAACCTCACTCTGTGGCCCTCACCATCTGTGTGGCTCAGCTACTCACTGAAAAACTCACTGGGCTATAAGAGAAGGGAATTCAATACGCTAACCTAATGCAACACCCAATTCCTTTATAAAAAGAGAATAATAATAATAATAATGCCTAATTTAATGCAGCGCCTTATCACGCCGTCAAAACATCTCAAAGTGCTTCACAGGATACAGTGTAAAGCGGAGTGACTGTATTTTTGGTATGGTAGGCAAATGTGGCAGCCAATTTGTGCACAGCAACGACCCCAAACAGCCATGAAGTGAAATGAATGTTTCAGTACAAATAGCAGAAACCAATCAATGCCAGGAGCTTGTGAGAGAGACTTCGGAGCTTGCAAAATCATCGTTTCTCAAGTGGACCGAGCCCCCAAATACTGTTTTTGTAGCAGCTCTGCCTTTGTGTGTAGTGCTTACAGCCTCTGTTTCTATAGTGATTAATCTCTGCACTTAACAGTAAGTCCTGCTGTGTACTCATTTTTAGATAAACCAGCAATTAATCTTACTATTAATCCTCATGAGTGCAATGCCGATTAAGGTTCTCAAGCTTAATGTCTTCTTAAAGAGGGGCAAGGGCGGTAAAATATGAGGGTGGTTTTCTACTGTGCCTTTTTGTTGATTTATTCAACGGTGACACAAGAGGTGAAAACTGTGGACTGGGATGGGTTAACCAAAAATACTTTCGAAAAAGTTCTTGCAAAGTGATGCGTTTCATGTCAGGAGGATGTCTCAAAGGCCTTCGCAGGCTTTAAGTGTAGTGACCGTGTAATTCGCAGGAGAACGTGGCACATGATTTGCGCACACTGATGTCGCATAAACAGTCATGAAGTGAATGAGCGGTTTTATTTGGATGGATTGTTAGCCAGGATACCGGGAGAGAGAAATTCCCTTCTCTTTTCGAAGAGTGTTGTAGGATCTTTTACGTTCACCTGAACAGGCAGGTGGGATCTTGGATTAGTGTCTCAACTACAGCATATACAAGGATTATAGGGTCATTTTTCCCTTAATCCTTCTTGTTCTGCCAGATGATGATTTATAAATGATATAAACTCAGATGGAGCTGATTATGACTTCACTGTTCACCGTAAGACAAGGGAAAAGTGGAAGAGTTACTGTAATGTGCTTGCACAATTTGGTTGAATGTGTAATACAGTCAAGCTTTCTTCTAGGTACGGAGGAAAAGTTAGGAGAATGGGACGAAGCTTGGCTCAGTCGGTAGCACTCGCACTTCTGAATCAGAAAATTGTGGGTTCAAGCCATATCAGGACTTTGAGGTGACAGTCTCTAGGCTGGTGCTCCAGATCCCGATGACACTACTATAGGAAAAGAGAGGCGTGTTTCTCCTGGTGTCTTGTCTAAAAATTCCACAGATAATACTGGTCATTCACATTGTAGCCGTGTGCAAATCGTTGGCCTCATTTGCTTCCAAAATAAACAGTCACTACACTATACATCCTGCGAAGTGCTTCCTGATGTGAATGGCACTATACCAAATGCAATTTCCGGGCCGAGTGAAAGCTTAGGCAAGTTTTGTAACCCTACACGCCTCTGTGAGTAGAACCTGGTTGTTAGTCGATTGGCGGATCACTTTCCAGGGGTAATAATTCCTAAAAAAAAAATCACTCAATCCCAACTTTGTGTGGAATTGGCAGCTGTGTTTCACCCACAAAATACGGTCAATCCACTGTACATTATATTCTGTGAAGCTCTTTGAGATGCCTCAGTGACATGATAAGGCGCTATACCAAATACAAGGATTGTTATTATTATTAAGTATTATTATAATTATCATTCTTGTTTCAAATAATAATAATAATTTGATCACTCAATTCACCACTGTTTGTGGGACGCTACTGCTGTGTGCAATTGGCTGCTGCATTTTGCCCAGAAAATATACAATCAATTCACTTTACAGTATATTCTGTGAAGCGTTTTGAGAAGGCATGAGATCAAATGCAAGGATTATTATTATTGTAAGGATTATTGCAAATGGATAGCTCTTTTCAATAGCTCATTCTGTGCTATAAACTTGTAGACTTCTGTTCCCTTGTCTTTTTCCAGCTATTTTCCGAATGCTGTTTCTTCCTCATTGCTCTCATTTCCCCATTCACCTCACAGCAGTCCACAGCTACAACCTGCAGTCACAGGCCAAATTCCAGCCAGGAGCATTCCCCACCCGGCCATGAATCCCAGAACATCGAACGACAGACCAATCCAGCTCCAAACAACCACAGCCAGTTATAAATGATAAGAAAAAGGAACAAATATTAATCTTAGCAACTAAGCCAAGAGGAAATCAAACGCAAATAGGCTAGGAGTATATAGATCAAAGTTCATCAAAAAACCTTCTGCCTTCAGTGCTTATAAGATACATCACCTACAATCAATCGCACAGTCACTACACTGCACAGTATCAATCCTGTGAAGGTTTCCGCATACGGCAACACCAAGCCGATCAAGTGAAAAGCTATATCTTCCTTGTTGTTATGCAATTTGTGGTTTGTAATCTGTGTTTATAAGTAAGTTACAAATCACCACGGTGATCTGACTGATCAGGGATCATGTTAGGTGACCTCGGATGCACTGGCAGGAACCAGACACATTTATTTTTCCATCCTCTCTCTCCGCTAGTTTCCTCTTCCTTCCCCAGAGTCCTCTGCTCCTATTGTCATCTCAGGGGATTCAGATCTAAGGACACAGGGTTTTGCCCAAGCGAGCGGTCAATGTTTAAGATTGAGCCTTTGATTGCATTTGTGCAGTGCCTTTCACATTAGGAGGACGTCCCAAGGTGTTGGACAATGAGGGGGTTTGCTGCGGGCTGGGATCAGAGAGGGGTGGAGGGCAGGGGGGTAGAGGGAGGTTATTCAATATCACAAATGTTGCAGCGTAGAGGGGAGGAGATAGGAGAGTAGTGTCGCAGCCGATCCCAATCAAGCACAATGTTCCTTGCAGTGATGGTCACTGGAGCAAGTCAGTGTGCCTGATTTTCAGTGGTGACTCAGGAACCCCAACTTCCCCCCCACACCACCTTCCCTTTCGCCACCTCCTCCTCGCCCCCTTTCCATGCGAATAGCCTGCGGAAACTCAACGGCAAGGCTCACGTCTGAATGGCAGGGGTGGTGGAACGACACCTCGATAGGAGGAGAAAGATTCAGAAACAAAAGGCAAAGTATTGCAGATGCTGGAAACCTGAAATAAAAACAGGAGTCGCTGGGAACACGCAGCAGGTCAGGCAGCATCTATGGAGAGAAAAATGAGTTAAAGTTTCAGATCAATAACCTTCCGTCCAAACTCACGAAAGGTCATCGACCTGAAATGTTAACTCATTTTCCTCTCTCCGTAGATGCTGCCTGACCTGCTGAGTGTTTCCAGCGACTTCTGTTATTGTTTGAGAAAGAGTCAGAGTCTTTCTGAAGAAGCGGTGGGAGATTTGATCCAGAAATGTAATGTTTTACAGAGAAGTGAGAGTGAAGCTGCGATTTTGATCTCAAAATTCGAACAACATGATCAACCTTAGAAACTTTACTCTCATTTTTATACACGGATCTCACGTCACCAGTCAATCACCTGTTAATCCCTGTACTATCCCTGAATGCACATGACAGGCTTTCATTTGCCAAAGCCCACATAGATTGCTCCTCACCGAGACTCTTGCCCACTGCTCAATGCAAGGCTCCCTGACCCATTGCACTTACCGTCCAATCCCTTTGCACTCGTCATGTCACGACTCTACAACACTCGTCTAATTAACCGAAGGAGGAACAGTAAAAATTACATCCAAAATAAAAGGATTCAGGGCTTTTTTGTGCTCTTTGCAGTGGAGATTAGCTAACCCCAGCATGGAATGGTTGGGCTCGGTTGAGAAATTGCTCAATGTTGTAATAGGAGGACCATGGGTATGGTGGGTGTTCTGCAAGGATGAGATCAAATTGGCCCAAGGGCCTCCCTCACCCGAATCAATCTTGTGATCTTTTAAGACTGAATCTGGTCATCAAAATAAGGACTGTCTCCTAGGGAACAAGTAGGGTTGAAAGGAACAGGGGAAAAGCACCAGGTAAGCTTCGATTCTAAAAAGCAGTTTACAGTATGGTTCTGTTACATAATGTTGTTGGAAAAAATTGGGAGGTCAGGTTCCTTTTCCCTGAAAGCTTTAGGAATTGCAGAACGTTAACCTGTCACTCTGCGTCCTTAAATGTTATCACATCAACATCATCGCAAGAGAACTTTGGATGAAGACATCCCTTTGGCCCATTCGATCTCATCCATCACCAGTGCCACTGCTATAGTCTTCTCAGATACAGCATCTCAGCTAGTCTACACTGCAGTGCCAGGTTTTCCTAGGCTTTATTTTAAAGGGCTAATTGTAATGAAATTTCAGGCGTCGATCGCATCAAAGCTCTTTTAAAAAAAAACTTAAAAGTAAATCGGCTCGACAGTCATGGCAATGCTCTGCAATGCATTTAGCTGTGGAAGTCTGAAGTTTTCCTCACACCCCACAGGCGAGAGTGAGCGTGAGCGTGCGAGAGTGAGCGTGAGTTGCGTGTGGGCGACTGTGATTGTGGTGTGGGCAACAGAACCGCCTTCTGCATCAAATAATTCCACCGCACGAGAAACTGGGCATCCCAAAACTACGTGCTGCGGAGGAGATCGCAACTGGTCAAAGATTCCTAAGCAGAAGGCTCGCAATAATTGCCTTTGCTTCTACAAAGGACTCCCTCCGCTCTACCACTGCACCTGTTTCCCTCTGCCCTCTCCCCCCCGCCCACCCCCCCACCCACACCCCCCCACCACACCCCGACATATCAAGCCACCCAAGAAGGCTGCCCGACCGAGCAAGGGATTTCACTCACCGAAGCATTTACTTTGGTTGGTGGCGCGGTCAACAAAGACTTTAGCAGAGATGACATTGCCAAAAGGCATGAACATCTGCATCAGTTCAGCGTCTCCGAACTCCTGCGGCAGATGGTAGATGAACAGATTGCAGCCCTCTGGTCCTGGGGGGTGGGGAGAGAGAACAAACGGCGCTGTCAGCTATTTGCAGCATTCAGGTGCAATGACATTCAGCATTAAATCATTCCCCTTCACAGCACGTGAAACACAACGGCAGGGATCCAACCCCCGACCCACCGTCAGGCATTTCTTCACAGACAGGCAGGTATCTTGACCCGCGCCTCTCTCGGTTCACATCCCAACCCCATATGAAAGAAGGGCCCCCCTCAGTGTGCTTCACCATCCGTCACATTGCTCAATGTGCACGTGAGGGAGGCTGTGATAGTATCAACCCTTTCTACCGCAAACCAAACTGCCGAGAGTTCCTTCCGTTCGGCGCACACATGGCCTCATTGCCTGGGATGCAGCACGCACCCTCTCCGAAGAAGGACCCATCCCACTTCATCATCTAACCCCGGAGAGTTTAGTCGCTGGTTGGAAAAGAGCCAAGGGTTGTGATTTTGGGGTTACTGCTGGAGTTTGACCAGCTAAAGCGATTCAGTCTTAATTGGTTGGTTCATAAACCAGCCCCAAAAGAAGGCAAGATCCTACATATTTATCGCCATCCGTCGCATTGCTAAATGTCAACACGATGAAAGACTTTGATGGCAATTCCATTCATTGACACGGCATAGATGGCACAGTCAGAAACAAAGAATGAAATAGTGATATTGAAACTACTGAGAAAATCCAAATCTTTTTTTTGGGGGGTGGGGTCAGTGGGTGTTTGACACATGTCTAAACCCGTTACCATGCTTACAAGTAGCCAAACTAGACTGCAAGTTCCATGTATGGAAATTCCCATAACTGTCTGGCCAGCTTTCTGCTGCTTGTCCAGCTAGGACCACCCTACCTGTTAGGGCTTTGACTTACAGGGTTAACAGGAGCTGAGTGGGAAGAGTCCCTACCCTTATCCCCAAAAATTGGTCTGCCCTTCCTACCGACAAGCCAGGCTGGAGTGTTGTGGACTTGCCTGGCTCTGGAACCGGACCACAGACAGCCACAGAGGGTTGACTCAAATTTGGATATCGGAGTGAAGAAATGCTTCCTTTCCTGAGTTCTAACCATCTTGGTTGTGATATTAAGGCTGTGCCCTTGTGTAACCGGAGTGTAGTGAAGACCCACTGTGAAGCTACCCCACTTTCCCCCCTGCTCGGGTCCTGACCCAACTGTCCAGCGCCTTGGGACGTCCTCTCGACGTGAAAGGCGCTCTATAAATGGAATCTTGTTGTTGTTGTTGATGAAGGGCGCTACGTAGCACATTCCCAATACTTCAAAAGCTCTCATGGACAGGAAGGTCCAAGCTGGACAATTATTTGGGGAGCTTGCCAATACTTTATACTAATAGATGCCTGACTACGAGAGGCCCTGGAGGAGTGATTGTAAGAGTAAATTGAACAAAAGGAAGTAATGGCTTACCTTCTCTCTGTTGCTGAGGAATTATGGGTGGTTGCTGTGGAAATGCCTGACTAATCGGAGCGTAGGCCGCTGGGTAGGCCGCTGTGGAAATGAAGGGAAAAATAAATCCGTCTCATTCTTCAATTCGTTGGCACATTCGAACATCGATAATCGTCACCATTCATTGAGTTACTAAATGGCATGGGCAGGATTACCGTAGGGCTTCAATAATGGTGCAAGTGGTCAAGAGAGAAATTACCCATTTCCTGAAGAGTAAAGATTAAAATACCCAATTATTAGCAAATGGATTTCCTCTGACTCACATCTCTGGTGTTTGTTTTCCATGAGCTGTGGCTCATTCAGTAACTCACCCAACAATGAACTGGGGTCATTCTGGAGAGTTACGGTCAACCAGGCATCACAACTGAGCATCGATCCTGCTCTCCCCTGATATCCACACACTCACACACCTTCGGTCAAGAGTCAATAGGCAGCAATTGGGAGCAGGTCCTATTCTAGTCTTGCTCTTCCCTTAGGTGAGGGGCAACCTGGAGCGTAGACACCACCATTACCCTGGCTGAGATCATTGGACGCCAACCAACTACCAATTGGCTCCGCTTGTCTGGCTCCGGCTCGTCCCTTGTGCTTTTTTCATCCCTTTCAGCCACTATGCCCTGAATCTCTAGAACTCTCTCCCTCAATCCCTCCATCTTGCCTTGTCCTTCAGTCCGTGCCTGAAAACCTTCCTCTTCAAGCGTGCCTACAGTCACCTCCGCACCTCTCCCTGGCTCGGCGTCGTGCTCTGCCATTGACAAGCGCTCTGGGATGCTGTAAGTCTAGGGGTGCTATATAAATGCAAGTTATTGTTGTTAATATCTACTGTAGGGTTTAGAGCTTTCATCACCAATGCTCACAATCTCTCTATTGAAAGGCAGGTAATCCCCTCATTGGGGAATGAGGCTCAGAGGCTTCTGTTCAGAATTTCCATCAGAAATATAGCTTTCATCGTGCCTCAGAGCCTTTTTTGAGCAAAACCAATTTCCCGTCACCAAATGGGCCAGTTTGACTGGCTCAGTGTTATTCGTTATATATGTTGTATTTGTTATTTGAATAGTGTTATACACGGACCTCAGCATTGCGCAACCCCCGCCACCCATAACACCCTCGCCCCACACCCCCCCCACCTCCAGCATGGATTTTTATTATATAAAAAAATTATTCAATAAATAAGCAACTCCTGTCTCTGAACGTTACGTGGCAAATTTTAATTCATGGGTGTATTAGCTTCCATCAACGGCTTAGCGGTGTAAATGCCAACTGTCGGAGTAGAAAGTCGCAAGTTCGATTCATCTTTTAGAATCATAGAATATTACAGCCTGTGCCGGATCTTTGGAAGAGCTACGTATTCAGTTCCACTCCCTCGCTCTTTCTCCATATCTTTGCAAATATTTCCTCTTCAAGTACCTATTGTATTCCCTTTCGAAAGTTGTTATTGAATCTGTTTCCACCAGCCTTTCAGGCAGTGCATTCCAGACCGTAACAACACTGCTGAACATGTTGGCGCTGAGCTTGGTGTTAGGTCACTGTAATTGTTATCAGTTGGGAGGGGCTTTCTCGCTTTCAATCTCCCCTGTCCCGAGCTGGTGGAAGGTGCGCGTGATTGAATGTCAGGCAAGGGCTGTGATGCTCTCCCACAATCCATGGCCTCCTAACACTCTCTGTTGCAGCCACGAGAGGGAGACAAAGGAGGGAACATTCGAGCCCCTGAACTATCTTCCTGAAATGCAGGAAAATAGAAAAGTCACAAGATCGGTTCGGATGAAGAAGGCTCTTCGACCGATCTGATCTCATCCCTCGAGAACACCCTCCCCCCATCATAACATCAAGAGCTGCTTTTTAAATGAATGAATTGGAGGAGGGAAACTAAAGAATTCACATATTCTGGTTGGGGGAGGGAGAAGCTGAGAATATATAGAACATAAATTTACAGTGAGGAAGAGTGAAATGTACCCGAAGCGATCTACACAGCGTAAGGATAGGCAAACTGACAGAGTGCCTCCATGATCAAAGACACAGCAATATGACTTCTGAGTGTGATGACAGATGTGAAACCTTTGTAAGCTGATGGCATTATTACAATAAAACAAGTGACTGCAACTTCTCAACAATCTTATTTACCCCCTCTACACGACAGGATCAATCACTCCCAAACTAGAGCCTTCACAAAGCAGTTCAGTATTTTAAGAGAAGGACATTGTGTTATTTTCAGTCAATGATTTGCAGATTGATTGCTATCAAAGGCTATTTCTTTAGTGAGTGCCATCTACATATACAGCTCCACACGTCAGTGTTTGTTATTTACTCACTGTGAAGCAAATAATGGGCACATAGGAATGAACCTGAAGTGATCAATTCACATTTTGCCTTAATGGGATAATAATTATAATAATAATACTCCTTGCAGTTGATTTAGCATCTTTGAGACATCGTTAAGACATCTCAAAATGCTTCACAGGGTATACCATACTGTGATGTGACTGTGTCTTTTGTGGTTGAAACGCGGCAGTCAATCTGCACGCAGCAATGTCTGGCAAATAGCAGCGTGTGACCAATTTTGTTGGCCAGGACAACGGGAGAGAGAAATTCCACCGTGATATCTTTAACATCCACTTGAACGAAATGGGACTACGGTTTAATGTCTCATGTGCAGGTTGGCACCTCTGACAATCCAGTGCTCCCCAAGCACTGCAGGGATGTGAGGCCTATTAATCATTCCTAGGTGTGCATTATCCTGAGGAGTACATAGAAATATGTCGAGAGCAAGATCCAATCGTTGTGTCAGGTGGAAGTGAAGACTCTCTCCTTCTCTGACACAAGCGCACCCACGTAATACAATGTCGTCTGCTTTGCCTTGCCAATCCCACACACATCTTTACATCAAGAAACATTTGACCAAATGGGTCAACAATGAACCATGCAATGGGAAGGTTATTTATTGACCTGTATAGTGCTGCATGCCTGCGTAAGCCTGCTGCAAGGGGTCAGCCACTGTTGGACTTTGGGCTAGGGAGAAAACAGGAAGGAGAAGCAGAGAATGAATAAGGCAGATTCATCACTAAACACAGGCACATTGAGCTGTGAATATACCATCTAAAGCAGAATGGAGCCAGAGAAGGTAGACAAAGAGAGAGAGAGAGAAAGAGAGAGAGAGATATCAGGCCAATAGCACATGTCCTTTGGAATATAACTTATCGAGCGTTTAAAGATGCAGCAAGGCAATAGTTTGTACAATAGCGCTGCATATGTTACATGATACAACCACTTTCACATGGTTTCCTGAAATTTTTTGAAACGATTTCAGGATTTTTCCACAATTCTGCACAATCTTACATTTGAAGGCAGACTAAGACAGGTGACGGAATTTCAGACCTAGAGAGAGATAGAGAGGTCCCAAAAGCAATATAAATTTAGCAGCCATAAAGAAGCTCTCAAAATACCATCTGAATGTGTATATATCTCACTAGCTACAAATAGAACAAGCATTGTCATGATTCCATTTGTAGGGATATTAAATCACTCTCTCTCTTTCTGTCTTTCTGAAGCCCAACCTCAGTTTGGAGCTCTCTGCTATATCACAATGTGTGATATATGTTCTTTATTCATCTTTATTCATCTATCGTGAACAAAGAACTCCCTTTGCCTCCGCATGGCCTGCTTTGCATCATTTATTGGCGAGATTCCGTGATGAGGAATGCCGCACAGGGATTGCGCCCTGGTAGTTGATCGTGTCCGAGCTTGTGAGTCAGTGTGACATCTCTCCTTAGATTCCTAATTACTAATTCTCATTCCATGACCACATAAATCACCCCCTTCCCTTCCCTCTTGTCACCCCACATCCCCCTCTCTCTCCCCCACCACCTATCTCTCTCTCTAACCTTCTCTTGCCTTTGAAAAAATATAAAACAAATACAACTGTCCTTTACAACGTTGAGACTTTCTCCGATAAAATACTCTCCTAAAGTTGGTGATCAGCCTCGGCAATTCCCTGTGGTGGCGTACCTGGGTATGGATGGATGCCATTGGCGTAGATGGCATCTGATGTTGGCTGCCCATTGGTTTGTGGTGGCATCGCACTGAATCCGTTGACTCCGATGGGCGCTGCTATGCTGGGAACTGCAGCTGCACTGATTCCAGGCGGTGTGCTGGTGCCTACAGAAGATAGGAAGGCACATTCTATAAGAAAGTACAACAACAACTTGTATTTTTATAGCGCCTTTCAAGTGTTCAAGCATTTCTACAACATGTCAAACAATCAATAATAATAATAATAATTTGGTCGCTCAATGCACAACTGTTCGGTGCACAATTGGCTGACGGGTTTACCCACCAAATATACAGTCAATTCGCTTTACAGTATATTCCGTGAAGCGCTTTCAGACGTCTCGACAATGTGATGAGGTGCTATATCAAGCAGAAAGTGCTATATTTATTATTATCATTATCTCAGAACATTTAGGCAGCTCTTACCTGATAGTATTAACAATAATCCTTAAGTTTGATATAACCCTATCATGGTGGGTGGACATCTCCAAGTACTTCACAGGATTTACTGTAAAGTGTAATGATTGTACTTTGTAGGCGAGCACGGCAGCCAATTTATGCACTGCAATATCCCACAAACAGCCATGAGTGACCAATTTTATTCAGGGGATTGTTGGCCAGGATACTGGGACAAACCTCCTTCTTTTTTTTTGAATAGTGCCATGAGATCTTTAATGCCCACCTGAGCAGGCAAACGGGACCTTGGTTTAATGCCTCATCTCAGACAACGGCATCTTCAACAGTGCAGTGCACCCCCAGCATTCTGGAGAGGCATCTTAGATTATATGAGTTTCAAGTCCCAAAGTGGGGCTTGACCTCCTAAGGTGAGAGCTCTACCAACTGAACCAGGTTGACACACTAGTATAGGACACTATAGGCACAGCAATTCCTTGTAGTCTTTGCCTGTTTAAGACCATTTTATCTTAAAATGTAAGACAACACAGAATCGTGGAAAATTCTTCAATCAGACCCTAATTTACAAGCTGGTTTATCTTTACAAACTGCGGAAAAACGGCTTGGAAATTAAGATCGAAATGAAGAATTTTCCACGATTCTGAGCAATCGTAAATTTTAAGACAATATGACCTTATAACAGACTAAGATTAGATGGAATTTGGGGAGTCTGGAACTGCTTAACTACTGTACCTGCCATTCACTTGTACTGTGAGGCAGCTGATTCTATTTATAAATACAGGCATTGGCGATGAGATTAATGGTGTAAGATTATATTATCATATTAACTTCCTTGCGTGCAATACATCGGAAATGTCAATGTACCTATTATAGTTTTCAGACTTACTGTTATGCCGCAGTTGAGGCAGACTGGAGCACAGCTATAAAGCTAAGATAATTAAAATGAAGTTCAGACATGTGTTGCCCTAACCTACATATCGGGTCCTAATTTGCAATATTTGCAAAAGGGATGGGAAGTGCTAATTTTAGCCCCCTGAGGGCTTGGATTCAGGGCAGTGATTTTGAAAAGCTAAGACCTCATTCAGAACAGCATTCACAGGAGAATCTCTGCCTTTTCGTTTCCTGTTAATTCTGCAAGCCAAAGCCCTAGTAGGTAGGATAGTCCTTTGTGGACAATCTTGTGGACAACCCTGCTCACCTAAACTCTCCAGGATAAGGTAAGCAGTGTCCTTCCAGGGAGAAAATACGCACTCTGTGTCTTGACAAATGGGGACCACATATCAGGGGAATTCTCAATTGTTCCTTACTTTTGGGGGGAGATTTGTAAGTATGGCGATGGGTTTCTGAGTTTGTTACACACTCAGTTGATCAACCCTCCCTCCCCCCCTCCCACTGTGGACTGTGGAGTCCTGTAGCGTGGTGGTTAGTGCGCTCGCCTCGTAAGCGAGAGGACTGAGGTTCGATTCTCTGGTGAGGCAAAACTTTAGGCAAGTTTCCTTACGCCACACGTCTCTGTTTACTTAGCAGTTAGTTGGTATTCGATTGGCGGATTGCTTTACGGGGGTAATAATCCTGCCAAAAAATAAAAATGGTGGTCACTCAATCCACAACTGTTTGTGGGGCACTGTTGTGCGCAATTGGCTGTGCATTTCTCCCATAAAATATACAGTCACTCCACTTTACAATATATTCTGTGAAGTGCTTTGAGACGTTTTAATGAGGTGACAAACCTCTATATCAAGTGCAAGGATTATAAATATTATTATTATTCTCCGATAATTATACGGGGACGCTCCAAGTCTGGCCGATGTAAATAAATTTCACAGTTCAAGGGAGTGTGGCGTTCAGATCCACAGGACTGCAATACACACAGTCGATCACCCAACACCGTCAGAGATTTATATCCCTCTAAAATGCACATTTTTAAATCAGTAAATGGAGATTAGTCAACAAATTATGCGTCTCTGATTTGACAGGATGGTTGGCCTTCATTAGCTATGGTCTCCTCATCTGAGAAGCCAATTGTCTCGAGGTGATGTTAGTCATTTCTTTTATAAAGGCAGGACCCAAAATGAACTTGTAGACATGATGCGAACTGATGTATTGGCAGTGGTTGAATTACACTGTTGTGTGGGCATCCGATGTAGCATTGCAAAGCAACTCAACATCACACGCACGTGATCATTTTATTCTACATGGAGCTGATGAACTGGTTATTAGTAAAAAAAAATGAGTTCAAGAAGCAGCTTGGTGCTGTAATGGGAAGCTGGTGCCCCCGATGGATGAGATCACATGGACTGAAGGGCCTTCTCCTGACCTGTTCTCGGGATCTCACAGGGTATCACGGCATCAAAGCAGCTCTCAAATGAATTTGGGATTTCTGGCACAGTGCGGTGTTATATTTAACTGTGGGACGTCAAGACAATTCACAGGCTTTCCTGACAGTTGGTATCATAGCTTTAACTCTGTGATACGCACACCGATACCCACACTGATATAATAATCATAATAATCCTTGCATTTGATATAGTGCCTTATTACGTCTTCGAGATGTCTCAAACCGCTTCACAGGATATACTGTAAGGTTAAACACCCACAAAAATATATACATACTGATGTTCACACACTGATACACACATGCTGATATACACACTCTGAAATGCACACAGACACACAAATTGAGTTACAAAAACAACAAAATTACATTTCTATAGAGCCTTTCACATCGAGAGGACGTCCCAAGGCGCTGGAAATCATTCTTTCGGATCCAAGCTGGGGTCGGGATCGAGGAGGGTGGAGAGCAAGGTGTGGGGAAGGAGGGTGACCGAAGGCACGGTCAAATAGGAGGGTCTTGAGCCGGGTCTTGGGAGAGGCAAGAGAGGTGGCAAGGCAGAGGGTCTGCGAGATGGAGCAGAGGGTGTGGGCAGAGTGGCTGAAGGCTCGGTCGCCAATGGTAGGACGGGCGAGGCGGGGGACGTGAAGCAGGTCATAGCTCTCTGATCGGAAGGAGCGAGCAGGATTAGGGGGTTAGGAGATTGCAGAGGCGGTGGGTGGGGAGCAAGGCCATGGAGGTCTTTGAAGGTGAGGACCAGGATCTTGAACTGTATCCTCTGTGTGATGGGAAGCCAGTGGAGTCAGGCGAGGATGGGGGTCACACTGATATGCACATACCAATGTACACACACTGATACACACACACATACACATACACACACACTCCCAAGTAGCTTTGAGTTGTGTTTACCAACATATTACTCAGAGCTACTCATTGAAACACGGAGAGCGACACAGTTCAGTTACCCGCACATGTCAGTGGGCACAATGACGTGTGGTCCCTGACAAGATCAAAGACGATGGGCTCGGACGTACCTGATGATGGTGTCATCGGTGTGGCTACGAGTCCGTTCACGTTGAAGGCTGCCATCTGCTGCATCTGTGCTGCTGCAATGGCAGCCATGGGATTCAGGTAGGTGCCCTGTGCCGCTGCCATCAGGGCTGCCTGTTGTTGCATTAACTGCTGGGTGGAAGAAAGAAAGAAAGCAGATTTTCACACCAAGTCCTCTGCAGTTTGGCCGCATAATCACACATGGCAACCCCCGACCTACCACGGCAAGCACAATACACGGCCCAGAGCACTGCACCATCCCGAGCGGCTCTGTCTCCCTCTCTCTCCTGGGTGCGGTTGCTCACATTCTGGCCTCTGGGGCAAGCGGTTTCATGGGTTCAAGCCCCATATCGGAACTTAGAGCTCATGGAATAACGTAAGCAGCGGTGGATCCACACCTGGTCACTCGCTCTGCTGCCAATGGGATAGGAGGCAGGATATCTGATGGGTGAAGCTGAAGGGAAGATCTTTCACTCTATCAGCTTCAACCCAATTCAGCAAGACACTACATAAGAGGGAGGCTGGTAAATTGGGGAGGTGCTCAAACTTAGGCTTGCTCAAACTTGGGCTAATAGGCCTTGGTGATATCCACGCAGCTGCCTGTAATCATGCAAATCTATCTATACCAGGATAATGTTCCTCTTTATTGCTGGTTTGTCATATAAATCACGTAACCTGCCAGCTTCTGGACATTGTCAGTCCATATGCTATTAATTTAACCTGCATTTTCGACCCCAAATGAATCAAATAACGAACACTGTTGCAATGCAATACGATCAATGTAACTCCAAACAAAAATACATATCAATATCCGTACAACACAAGAACAGTTCTCAGTTATTCCTTGAATAAAGTGGACGGCTGACATGGTGTAGCTTTACTGTTTCCTCAACAGGTGAGGCGGTGATCAGCCAAAGCATTGGCTTTACTTTGGTCACTCACCGCTTGAGTGTAGGCTCCGTAGGCTCCAAACTGGATTGCCATGGGATTAAATATGCCGAGCTGCCCTGCCATCTGATGCATGCGCCTGAGTGTGCGCTCCTTGTCTGTGTCGGCAAATTTCACCACCAGGCTGGACGACGCACCCTAGAAAGAGGACATGGGACCTTCAGAAAACAACACAGCTCCTCTCCCTCACTGCCCACGTCCCCTGCAGAACCTCCCACCTCGTGATTTTAACACTGAAAATTTTAATAGAAAACCTTTACTTAAGTGCACCGAATTTGCCAAACACACGGAAGGTCATAATTATAATAATCTGTGCATTTGATTTGGCGCTTTATCACATCGTTGAGACATTTGAAACGCTTCACAGAATATGTTGTAAAGTGGATTTTGACTATATTTTGTGGGCGGATGCGGCAGCCAGTTTGCGCACAGCAATGTCCCACGAACAGCCGTGGATTGAATAACTAATTTTATTTGGGGGATCCCTCCACTAATATTGGTCACTCGCTTTGTGGCTGCTTTCTGGGACAATGCTACACACAAATTGGCTGCAATGTTCGCCTACAAAATAAACAGTGATTACGATTCACAAAATACAGGTAGTAGCCAAATGGCCCATTCTTATGTTGCACGTTCTATGATTCTAACAGTGAACTACTGTCTTCATTCACACCAGGCACAACTGTTACATTAATCCTAAATAGCTCTTTCAACTCTTTGCTCCAGTCAATGACATTGATAATACATGCTTATTATTAGAGGCTGATTTGCCTATGAATACAGTCACTACACTTTACAGTAAATCCCGTGAAGTGCTTGGAAAGGCCTACCTGACATATGCTGTATTAAATGAAAGGATTATTACTATTATTATTATTAAATGAATACTTTTGCTTCCGATGTTTTTTTCTCCCTGATGATTTTTGTAGAGCGCTTTGAGCTCTTTAATTCAGTCTCAGGGGTTGTGTGTGTTGACTCTTTATTCAATGAAAGTGAATGTGAGAGTGTGTCCAACTGTAATGCCTCACAGACTGAGGTGCATTCCTCCTCACCTCTAAATGTCATTCAATGGAAGTGCATTAGCTATCGTAACGTTAAATGGAAAAATGACCTGTAAAGAATTGTGACAAACTGCTGTTCTGGGTCTATGTCTCTGTTAAACACTATCTGCTTCACTTTTCTCCTGCTTTGTAGAATTGCATTTGATACAGTGACTTTTACTTGAGCAGGACGTCTCAAAGTGCTTCACGGGATTCAATGTATTATAGTGCAGTGACTGTTTATTTTTTAGGCAAACACAACAACCAATTTGCACCCATCAATGTCCCACAAACAGTCATGGAGTGAACGACCAATTTTATTTAGGGGATTGTTGGCCAGGTCACCAGGAGAGAGAGACTGCCTTCTCTTTTCCAATATTGCCATGGGATCTTTAACATCTGGCTGAACAGGCAGAAGGGACCTCGGTTTAACTTCCCGTCCGAAGGATGTCACCTCCGACAAAGCAGCTCCTCACTGGATCGTTAGCCTGGACTGTGAAACAGTCACAACCTTTTGCTGGAACCACTCTCGGAGGTGAGAGTGCTGCCAACTGAGCCAAAGCTGATATCAAAATAGTTAAAAATAATCCTTGCATTTGATACAGAGCCTTTTGCATCAAGAGGACGCCTCAAAAACACTTGGATTTGACAGTAGAGTGTGGCGATTTTGCAGGCTTACGTCCACAAGCGTGGTAGCAGTCGACACCCTTGTTCTTCACTTAATTATGACTTAGTTGAGAGCGAAGGCAAGATATAAGGCAGTGGGAATCTCTTCTTGCTATCCTGCTACTGCTGGCCTCGGCTTCCCGTCATTCCCAATGACGATTTGCCGAAGGGGAATGCGTGTTATCCGTGGGAAGTGCATCTTCACCTCCATCAAGGTTGGCATATAAGTGAAAATCAATTATTTTTCCCATGCCAGATTCCACTGTTCTATTGACTCTGCAGCTTCCTGCAGTAGGTAAGGAAGCCAGGCTGAACCGTGGACTAAATCAGGCTTGCTCTCCTAATTAAAGGCACTCAGAGCCCTGGGGATTAAACCTAACTTAAAGATAAACTATCAAAGAGATTTTCTACCAAGGGACTATACTGCTTCTTCCAAGCAATGCAAATGCGAGACTCTTCCTGCCTTACGTTCCCTCAGCCCACTAACACTCGCATTTCAGCAAAGCGTCGTCTCTCAGACCTCCTGAATCGCTTGCAACTTTTGTAAAGGTTACAGAAAGGAATGCAGAGCCGGGAGCTTAATGGTGCGAGCTTGTTTTATGAACTCTTATGAAACATATGCAATATTTTACAGTCGTGACTCCCTGACTCGCTCTACACTATGTTGAAGAATAATGGATACTTGAAGGTGACTGGAAGGCAATAATTTACCCAAAGAATTCACGAGGAGCTGTAGGCAGAGAGAACGCAGCTTGAGCCGTTTATAATTGTCATCTTGACTCTAAGGTTAGGTTATAGCCTTGAAATCACTCTCCGGCATCCTTTTGTTAATAAAATGTAGTGCTTCAATTTCTCCCTGTGCTTTCTGCTCTGGTTCCTGGCTTGTTGTTTGCCTTTATCACCTCATTCAAGGTCCCCCCCCACACACACACCCACCCCACATACCAGATAAGGTGCCATGTACCTGAAGCTGCCTTTTGCAACACTAATCTTGTGTCGTCTTGTACTGCTGTCTTGGCACATCTTGAAGTTTTACATTTTCAGTGTGACCCGAGTCCCGTTATCATGCTAGTCGGGTTGCAGAATCACCCCCGTGTCACTTCCTGCATGCTGCACATGCACAGCGAGTATGGATGCGCTCACAGACATTCACGGAGTATTAAAGCGCCCGTTAGGAATTTAATGCTTCCCAACTAGAGCGTTATAATGGGACTCCACCGTCCTTGGTCACACTAGAAACGTAAAACTTCAGGACGCCCTGAGTAATAATAATAATTGCATTTTGAAATGGTGCCTTATCACGTCTCTGAGATTTCTCAAGGGCTTGATATTATAACCGGAGGACAGTAGGGAGTGTGTTCTGGGAGATGAGATCAGGGGTGATCCAAATATGTATCTTTGTAATAAACATTCATTGGCAAAACCAGAGATGTAACTATCATCTTCACACACTGCACAATGTGTTTGGCAGTCAAATTGTCTGCAAGGTATCTGATAGAGTGACTTACTGGCATAGTCTGGCTTCCATGAAGGCTATTAATAGCCCCTTGGGCTTCTGTGTGAGAGGAGTATTTTACAAACGCACAGCCTGGAAGATATAAAACAGGAAAGAAACAAGAAAGCATATGTTTATCTTTTCGTCTGAATATGACCAATAAGTACTGCAGACTAACATTACAATACAAATCTACATTTTTGTAGTGCCTTCCACATCGGGAGGACATCCCAAGATGTTAGGTTTTGGTCACTTCCAAATGCACTTAAAATTCCTCGGACACATCCTTATCACAAACAGACAGACTGCTGGGAACAGATAATATAAATCAGAATATGTTTCACAGCCTCTTCCTTATTTACCCTGAAGAGAATATCAAGAATCTCACAGTCGATAACTTTTTCCAAAGTACCTTATAGTGAAGGTCTGAATCACACTTTGGAGTCTAAAATTCAGGACTGCATTTGGATTAACCTGGATTTGCAATGAAGGTGTAAATCCAGGGGAATCTCATTCTGACATGATCCTCTGCCTCCAAAAGCTCAGAGGCCACATTATAAGCGAAGAGGGAAAAACAATGTCTCCCCCTCCCTATTTGTCTTTAAATCCCAACTAAAAATATACCTTTTCAACTGCTCTTTCGGCAACCTCCCCCTCCCCCCACTCTCCCCCTTCTCCTCGCTCAGGATCCAACCCCATCCTTTTGAAGCTCTCCAAGATGTTACGCGAATATGACGAGCAGAACAGAAATACAATTTGTTGTTGTCAAGGTTCCTATAATATAATAATAATCTGTGCGTTTGATAAAGCGCCTTATCACGTCTTCGAGACATCTCAGAGCAGCTCACAGAATATACTCCCCCGCCCTATTTATACTGTAAAGTGAATTGACTGTATATTATTGTGGGTGAAACGCGACAGCCGATTTGCGCACAGTAGCGTGCCATAAACAGTTGTGGATTGAGTGACTGAGTTATAATCATTGTTTTTTTTAGAA
Organism: Callorhinchus milii; assembly: GCF_018977255.1. Taxonomy (NCBI): domain Eukaryota; kingdom Metazoa; phylum Chordata; class Chondrichthyes; order Chimaeriformes; family Callorhinchidae; genus Callorhinchus; species Callorhinchus milii. Next base: position 7,167,456 of record NW_024704763.1, on the reverse strand, counting down.
GCGATTATTACTCCCGGAAAAGTGATCCACAATGGACTAACAACTTCATTCCTACTTACTGCTAGGTAAACCGAGGCTTATGGAGCAAGGAAACTTGCCTAACGTTTCACCCCACCCGGGAATCGAACCCAGGTCGTCTCATTTGCGAGGCGAATGCTCTAACCACTGAGCTACAGGACTTCCTGTTCCCTATCTCAGTCAAATAACCCAATGACGCTACTTAGCTAGGGTTGCGTGTGAAGACTGGTCTCTTAGGCGGGGTGCTGGATGGCAGGTAGTTCTTGTTGAACTGTATCCCCCCAGCCAGAGTCAGGAAGCAGGAAAGATGAGGAGACGGTTCGGAAAGGTAAAAGGAGGACAAACCTTTGCTGGTTCCATCGGGGCCTCTGAGAATGGTGCACTCCTCGATAGAGCCGAAAGGTTCAAAGAGCCTTCGAACATCGTCCTCTGTTTGCTGTTTCCCCAGCATGCCCACAAAGAGCTTTCTGTCTTCTGAAACAAAGGAACAGCATCTTAACTCACTCAAAAACCCACCTCCTTCTCTCTCTCTCCCTCTCTCTCCCTCAGGCGAAGGGTCAAAACACCAAGGTGTCCGTCTCATAAAACAGACGTATTAAGGTTGCCACGTAATAACTATTTTCTAACAAAATCTTTGAACAACAAATTACATTTGTACAGCGCCTTTCATGTCGGGAGGACGTCCCAAGGCGTTGAACAGTCAGGGATTTGGACCCGAGCTGGGGGTTAGGATCAGGACGGGTGGAGTGCAGTGAGGGTAGAGGTAGGAGGGTGACCAAAGACGTGGTCGAAGAGGAGGATCTTGAGACGAGCCTTGAAGGAGGCCAGGGAGGGAGGGGTGGGTGAGGCCAAGGGACTGTGGGATGGAGTTCCAAATGGTGGGAGCAGAGAGGTTGAAGGCCCGACCAGCAATGATGGGTGAGTGGGGGAGGAGGGCAGGGGACGTTGAAGTGGCTGGAGCCCGCTGCCCAGAGGGAGCAGACAGGTGAATATGGAGTTAGCAAATCACAGCGGTAGGAAGGAGCAAGGCTTTGGGGGACTTTGAAGGCGATGCAAATGGCGCAACTTTGATAGATTCCTAGTTTTCAGGATAATTTCAATTTAAATGATCATAACTGTTGGGGGTTACCTAGTAACCAGTGCGGCACGACTAGGTTTTGTAATACATGTCCTCTCTGGGGTTTGACTCTCAGCTTTGAGGACATGGCTACACCTCCAAGTCTCATCAATGAGCCAGAAAGTGTTGGTCAACCATCAACACCCATTTGGCTGTGCCTTCCTCATCTCAATCTGTCAGGCCGTTACCTTAGGACGGAGTTCCAGAGAGCTGGGGAGCAGAACTCCACCCCAGGAAAGTATACAGTAACGTTATCAAGATAAGACTGAATCTGCCAAATTCTGAACACTGCATTGCTACATAACTAGAGTACAGTAAACTCCTGATAACTCAACACCAACTTAACTATTCACTACCACTAAGTCATCGTATTGTCAGTATCCCGGCCACATTTATTTATGTATTTGTACACATGTCTAACTTGTCGCTCCTGATAACTTGTCACTGAGTTCTTTCTCCTCAGAATGATGAGTTATTGTGAGTTTACTGCCATTCGAGACCCAGGTGGAATCTCTACCTCCTGTACCTAGTAATCTGTTCCCCTCTTCCTCTCCTCTGCCCTCTGCCCTCGCCCTTTCACCGTGGCCCACAGATGACTTTCAAGCTCAAGACTCCTCAAAGTGACCTTGCAGACATCAGCTGTGTGAGTCAGCTGATGTGCAGCGTAGTGTAGCTGTGACGTTCGACATGGTGAGTCTGTTCGTGTGCATCATTGCGCGAGAGTAAATCTTGCCTGCGACTGCACCAGCAATGTAACAATCACACATCGGAACACAGGAGAACTTCAACACTTTTCATACTCGTTTTGCTCTCTTCCTCTCACTAAGTGTCTTCCCCTCTACCTCCTCCTCTCTCTGAGTGTTACAGCTGCAAACCTGCCTCCATCAATTCAACTCCGAATCTGATGTTGAAGTTTATTACATTTAAACAAACTCCGGACCACACTCTATAATGCTACACAAATAAGATAATCCTAGATCCAGATGTCTCAATCCAGTTTGATGCTCCAATACACTGCTGGAGGTAGTTCTATATTGTCAGAGGTGATGTCCTTCCAACGAGACTTTAAACCGAGCTCCTGTCTATGTCTGTTCAGGTGGATGTTAAAGATTCAGTGCCACTATTCGAAAGGAAAAAGGAGTTTCTCCCAGTGTCCCGGCCGACAATCTCTCTATTAAATTTGATCATTCACTTCAGAGCTATTTGTGTAATGTTGTCGTGCTCAAATTGGCTGCCGTATTTGTCTATAAAATACTCTTTCCCAACACTTCACTATAAAATCTTGTCAAGCTCTTTGTGACATCTCGATCACACGATAAAGTACTATATGCAATGGTTTCTATATCATTTCTCTTCATCTGAGTCCCTGTCTTGGTCCCAGTCATGCCATGGAAACCCGACCTCTCTTTTGGGGAATTTCATGAGTCGTCCATCATGTCCTGCCAGGTTCAAACAGGATTCCCTTCTAGTGACTCCAAATTGCTCTTTAGAATACTTCTCCCCCTCCCCCACTAACAAGACAAAGCTCAGTATAAACTATTTCCTTGTGTCATCTGCAATCATCTAAAAAGACAAATGATCTTGAGTTCAAACCTCCCCTCCCAAAGCCTGTCATTCACACTGGCGTCAATTATTGGGTATAAAACATATTACTTGAAATTAACTATTCACAAAGCTCTCTCCAAGTCCACAAAGAAGATACTGCACATGTCAGAAAGTATAAAAAACACAGACGAACACTGAACCTCCAACCACAAGACTAAAAGGCAGGTTACAGTCTAAGATACCAGTGTTACATAGTCTGAAGTCTTCTTGCTGGGAAGAACCAAACAACAAGGTTTCAATGAAAGATCTCACCTCCCTCCCCTACCCCACTCTTCCAATGGAATCTAGTTTATAGTATTTCTCAAGGGGATGGATTCCTTTCTGAGTAAACAGGGCTGCCTAATTCACTTTCTATTTCCAGAGTGACGTTTCCTTAGATGGCTGGAATTCCACCAGTGCTCCTTATTCCCATGAAGAAATAACTCAAATTAGACCCCATTTGGCTAAACAACACAAATCCAGCTGAGCCTTTGGTCCCAGTGAGTGAGACAGTTGTTCAGCCCTATACAGTTATACCCCTTTCAGGCTCTGACCACCTTCACCCCACAGAGACATAGGAAGTGAAGTTGATTACAACTGAAATAGACAAAGAAATGCTTAACAGGAGTATTGCCACTTTGCAGTAAAAAAACACGAACAAATAAGTCAGTCAGCGAAGACTCTTAAGGGTAATTAGGCAGAGATTTGTTATAATTATGTTGCCTGTTTAATGCGAACTAAGGGGCTGTCAGTATTTACATCTGATTTGTAGACGAGAACAGAAACACAAATTGGAATATTTTACTCAGGAAGAACAACATGCCCTTGTGTACAGCACTGCTCACCTACAAAACACACAGTCACTACACTTCACACTACATCCTGGCGAAGTAGTTTGAGATGTCCTTCTGACGTGAAACACACTATTTCGAAGGTAAGGATTATTATTATTATCTCCCATGTAGGAAAACGTCACAAACTGCTTCGCAGGGTTGGGTCGGGGACCCAAGAGGGATGGGGGATGAAGATGGGTATCGAGAGAGGTGATTACATTGATAGGTCATTAGACAGGTTTTGAAAGTGGACAGGTTAAGGGAGTGAGGTGGCCTGTACCAATATATATGTTCTTGCCCCCAAAAAAGAGCTGTTGCTATTCAAAGTCTCAAAATGGGGTTTGAACCCACAAGCTTCCGACTCAGAGGTGGCGATAGTTGGGGAGCCAGGTTGACAGCCTGACATCTGGAGGGAGAGGGTGGGGGAACGGGGCAGAGTGGCTGAAGGCCACCTATGTGCCGTGTATGAGGAAGTAGGAGCTTGGCGGAAAAAAAAACTTTCAGCTACTTCTGGAGGCAGAAGAAAGCCGTCACAGAACCAGATGGTGATGTTTAACAGGAAGGACACTGTGGGCCAAGGTATAACAATGTAACTAGGAATGATCATTAAATAACACATTACTCTAAACCAATAGTAGTTAGGGCAATTGTCATGGGTAAGGACACAAATGTGGCAGGGTGGAATATGTAAATAGTAACATTTTGTGAGTCAGAAAGCATTATCTCTTTCATCAATTTTATTCCCCAACTGGAACTCTTTCAGAGTCAGAAGGTACTTAGTCAAGCCTCAATAGCTTTTACTTCAAATTAACCAATTTTCCATTTCACTCATTAATGCTTATCTTTCCATTTAGGTTTGCCCTGAGGGGTTTGAGATTGAACGCACAGGAAAAAAAGAGAGAGAGCTCTGCACGTCCCTGGGAGTGCAAAAAAGGTGGAAAACAAACTCGGCTTAGTGAATTATGCCATATTTGGAGATTCCACATTTTTTGGGTAAACACATTATGAAAAGCGTTCTGTAGTTTTTTTTCTTTCTAACTCCCTTAAAAGGCCGCTGTCGTTCTGCTGGCTTGCAAACCAGAAAATCTTGTTTAGACATTAATCGGGTGAAACCAGGTTGCTGTCACATAACTTTTTGGGTCAGCCGGGTGCCTGGCACACGTGGTAACCCATCAATGTGTTTAAGCGTATCCAAACCAGACTCAGAGGTCTTTATATGTATGTCACCTACACGTGGAAATTTCCCTGTGTCTGAAATGGAATGCCCACAGCGTTTCGCCCACAAAATAAACAGTCAATTCTCTTTACAGCATATTCTGTGAAGCGCTTTGAGACATCTCGAAGATGTGATAAGACGTTATATCAAATAGAATTATTATTGTTATTATTACCCACTTTCTCCCTGGAGGGGCCCATTCTGCTTATCTAATTCTAGAGCGTGTCAGTTGCGCACTAGCGAGAGCCAAGAGTGTGCGTTGGGGTAACTGCGGAATATAACCAAATAAAAACTGCAGCATAGCCAGCCATCGTTAGCACTGCCTGGCAAGCGTTCTGCTCCTTGTCCAGCTTAGGACCACCCTAGTTATTAGTGCTGTAGCTTGCAGGGTGACCCGAAGCTGAGTAGGAAGAATCACTGATTTCAACGAACTGGTCTGCCACTCCAGGTCCTGCCAATAATTCAGTCTGTCATCAGATCAGTGCTGATAAAGTCCCAAAAGAGAGAGAGAGAGAGAGCAGAAGTGGATCTTGAGGCCTGCAAATGGTTATACTCTTAGCCCTAAGTTCATTGTCTTAGAATTTAAGATCTGGCCAGAATTTTGGAAACTTCTTAGATTGGTCTTTCACTCTTAAGTACCCGAAAACACACAGCAGAAAAACGACGTCAATATGAGCAAAAGAACCAGGCCACAGGGAGTATGAAGTTGAAAAGACATAAAAGTTTCGAACAATATAATAGAAATTAGGGAAACAAAATGGCAGGAAACAGAAATTCAAGGGCAACGCAAGGGTCTTTTTTTTAATTCCTATTCGTTTTAGATTTATTTGTCGCAATTTATCTGTGCGCACATCGGCTGCCGCGTTTCGCCCACAAAACACAGTCACTACACTTTCCAGTATATACTGGGAAGCGCTTTGAGACGTCGCGAAGACGTGATAAGGTGCTATTATCAATTGCGAGGATTATTATTGGCACCATATTTATTTGAGAAGCTCAAGGTTAATATTACAGTGGCAAAGCTATTTCTGATGCTCAGTCACTTTATAGCTGTAACATTGACAAAAAAAATCAGTGTCGCAGTGCGTATGCTGAAAACTAGTTGGCCCAGGGTGATAAGAGTTTCCCTTGACCTACCAACCAGGCAAGATTATATCCAAGTCAGAGAGAGTTTACAGATGTACCAGATCTCAGTTCCAAACAGCCACACACACGGACCAACAAAAAACAAGGATTAGAGGGGGGTGGGAAATGGCAATGTGATGGGGAACCTTTCAGAGCTCACTAAATCTATACAGAGAAATGGGAAATAATAGCAATTGACAGAAATAAGCTCCACGGCAATACAACGGGGAGGAATGTCTACTCAGATATCACAAAGACGTTTCCTTTAGAACTCGGGGAAAAAATGTAGCATTGTGTGTTTCGTTAAGATTAATGCAATCCAAGTGAAACCTGCTGCACACACTAACTACCCGCTGAACTGCACACACGCACACAATGCTTCTAATCCATCCTCACACACTGAGGTACAGTTCTCTCTCTCTCTCTCTCACACACAGACGCAGTCTTAGTCAATGCTGCTTTCACAGGTACTTACCTTTGAACTGTAGGGAAATTGCAATGGGCCAGGTCTCTGCAAAAAAGTCACACATATAAAGTGTATTGCGGATATTTTGGTATTACCATGTTTAGTACAGTAAGCTAGCTTTTGTGAAATATGAGTCTAACATTGTTGAATAGCCTCTATTTTCCTCCTTCTCTCTTCCACACCTCCCCGCCCTCCACCACCTGTTGTGAGTTCAGGTCCCAGATTATTCAGCAAGCCTCGCAGCGCAGGACAATCCTCGGTTCAATCCCCGATCGGTGCTGAGCTCGCTGATATCACAGATATCCTGCCTCTCAGTCGGTGTCCCTGAGGGGGATAGGGAAGGGGAATATCAAATCATTTCAGGGTCCTTGAATGCTAATCTAGCAATGGGTGCATACATGGGTGGAGTTCTGTAGCTCAGTCACTAGAGTGCTTGTCTCGCAGGCGAGTGAATTCACTTTACAGTATATTCTCCGAAGCATTTTGAGACGTTTCGAAGACGTGATAAGGTGCTCTACCAAACGCAAGGATTATTCTTTTACTCATCCACATAGAACTGATTTCAGCGCAGGACAACCCTTCCTCCGTTGTTCCCCGGCCCCGCTTTAACACGAGTTTAGTTGCGGGGTGGGTGGGCTCGTGCTATGACCAGAAGCGCAGTACACTTCCTTGTTCTGGGGCTGACCTGGCCGGCCTCCCGCACGTTGTGCACAACGGGTGCCGTTCGCGCGCGGGAAGCGCTGCTGATGTCACTTCCTGTGCGCTGTGCCTTGAAGGAAGTGCCGAGACGCAGGAAGGAAGCGAGCGCTTCCTGCGCATGGTGTGTGCAAAGCACAGGAAGTGATGTCGCCTGCGACCGCACAATACTGCCCGGTGGGCGTTTTGTTTTGCGCCTCCTACTGATGACAACAACAGCAACGTTGCGTTCACATAGCGCCTCTCACGCGGGATAGCGTCCCGGAGCGCTTTGGGTTTGCGCTCCATTTTTTTCTAACACATTTCTCTGTTTAGATTCAGTGAGCAGAGGTTCTGGGTTTGTGGAACCAAACCATCCTGTTGTAAACAAAGTCAAACCTCCTTCCAGAGAGCGTGGGAACGTAGCTGACAATATTTTTAAAGACAAAATATGTTTTAATTTGACAATTTTTATGTCAGTCACCCTTCAGCAAAAGTACTGCGTGCCGATGCTAATTCTCCTCTTTAGGTAGCAAACACATTTATTTAGCCTCAGGGATTTTTTTTTAGCTCCAATCAGCAAGTTTAGTACATCTGTGTTTAGCTTAGCGATGACTTAAGGTGTAGTTTTTAAACTCTATACAACTGGACTGGAGGATGCTAAATTAAAATGAACATTTTTAGTTTCTAAGAGGTTATTTGGCATAACTGGCCCAATAGAGAGGTTTTGGAAGCATTTTCCTTGAAGAATAAAATAAGTAAAATTAAATTTAAAGAGATCGGACTGAGATTTAAAAAAATTGCTTGGACTTGTTGGAGAGCCTTGCGTCTCGAAATGTCTCAAAGAGATTCATGTGAGGAGTTACTTTGGACAGTAGTGACTGCTGACATAGGCGAACAAAGAAGCTAATTAGCCCTGGCAAGGTTTCTCAAGATGAAGTGAGGTTGCCGGGCAATTAATCTGCAGACGAGGGCAGACTAATTTAAGAAGCGGGTTGAAGATGCTGTGAGAGGACGATGATATAGGCCGTGTGTTCGAGAAGGTGGACATTAAATGGGCCGAAGGGCCTTCTTCATCTGAATCAATTTTGCGGTCTTGTGAATAGCAATTAGCCAGTCGCAATGAATTCTCTGCCAGGGCCAGACAGAGAGTTCGAACCTGTAGCATTTCATCCAAGGCAGTACTGCCTGGTGACATAACTCCGTCCTATTTTGAAATGTACTCTGGGATCCTTCAGGGTTGTTGTTTTGTTCTCCCCTGTCCGCAGGCGTTAGAGGTTTTAATTAATTCTGCAAATTCTCGGGCTACACCAAACCAAAGTAGCCGCGTCAAGGTTCTGGTAGTCCTGCAGGGGTTGGAAAGGTCACCGTTCAGGCGGCTGAAATTGGACGCGCTTTGCGGGAGAATAGGATTTAAAGCCTCAAAGCGTTAGGGAAATGGAGGTGCTGTCTAAGGGAGACATGTAAAAGAAAACCTTTGGATGCTGAGTTCACGGGTTCGGCGATTATTAATTTGCCGCCGCGGTGATGATCCTAACAACACTCTGCGTGTTCGGGTGGTAATGTGCGATGCGGGTAAATCAGATTCGGTTGCGATTTCTGAAAGTCGTGACTTTTGCTGCATCAGGGGTAGGGGTGGCATGTCCCAAAAAGTGCAAAGCCCACAAAATATACAGTCAATTCACTTTGCAGTATATTCTGTGAAGCGCTTTGTGACGTCTCTAACACGTGATAAAGCACTGAATCAAATGTAAGGATTATTGTTATTATTATTAAAGCAATTGGTCTGAGAGGGAATACCCATCACCCCATCTTTGCATTTTGTGCCGTGTGACATCCTCCCGACGTGGAAAGTGCTTTCAAATGTCATTTGTTATTGTAGTTGAAACACTTTGAGACATCTCGACGATGTGATAAGGAGCTGTAGCAAACGTAAAGATTATTATTAAAATCACTGACTCTCTAAGCTGATTGCTCAGGGCAGCCCAGATAGGCTCAAATGTATCAAATGTTGTATTATTATTATTATTATTAGGATCACATACCAGGCCTTTTGCCCAGTATTGGTTGAGATGTTAAGCCTGTGAAGCTTGTTCAAGTGGACGTCAAAGATCCCATGGCACTATTTGAAAAGTGGAGGGAGTTTCTCCTGGTGTCCTGGCCAACCCAGATGAAATTGGTCTCATTTCATGACTGTTTGTGGGACATTGCTGTGCGCAAATTGGTTGCCATGTTCGTCTACAGATACACAGACACTACACTTTACAGCAAACACTGTGAAGCGCTTTAAGACATCTCAAATGCATCTCAAATGCAGAGATTATTGTTATTATTATAAATGTAAGAAACTCCTGTATGATGTGGTCCGAAATCAATGCAGTTTTTAATTATGACAAATGGCTCATACATGAGATACACAAAGCTCTGCAATTACTTCACTATGTTGCAGCCTCCAGTTATTTAAACTTTACGCTTTGTCCAACCTTTTGTGAAATGACATTTTTGCTTCCTTAAATCTGATTAAATTGGACAAAGTTAAATGCTATGGAAAAATCTAATTATGCCCAGAAGGAAGTCTTGCAATGCCAATGCAATCAAACCATGAAAAGACCATCTCAAATACATGTTAAGAGAACAGCAGTACCCTATTACACTGATACCTTGAGACTTTTAACTACCAACTGGCTATCCACTACTCATTAACGTTTGCCATTGTAAGCACAGAATAAAAAGATGAAAAGCCTCAAATCACAACTGCCCTCCCTTTTGTCTTAAAATTGAAGATGGCGTGGAAAAATGTTTTGGAAAATCCTTCAATTCGGCTTCAGTTTTTTTTTAAACAAAAAAAGGGCTTTTCCAATTTAAGGATTTTCCGCTATTTTGTGCTGTCTTCAATTTTCATAGAAAGTGGGCTCACAGGGCTAAGCCCAGGTGAAATTCGGGGTCCCCTGTTGCTGGCAATCGATGTGTAGGAGACCCCAGTGGGTAACATCATACGATAACAAGCAGCTTGGCTTTGTCTACTTTTCTCAAGATACGGGAATCATTTTATATCTGCGCAAAGTTGAGTTCAAGTGAGGAACTTCTAAACTTTGTTTTAGAGTCTGTACGAGGAGCGAGAGTGACAGGAGTGTGTGTGAGAGAGTTGCGAGTAGTAGGAGCGGGAGTGAGAGGGGTGACAGTGAGAGCGGTGGGAGTGAGAGCGGTGGGAGTGAGAGGGGTGGGAGTGAGAGGGCTGGCAGTGAGAGGGGTGGCAGTGAGAGGGGTGGGAGTGAGAGGGGTGGCAGTGAGAGGGGTGGCAGTGAGAGGGGTGGGAGTGAGAGGAGTGGCAGTGAGAGGGGTGGCAGTGAGAGGGGTGGCAGTGAGAGGGGTGGCAGTGAGAGGGGTGGCAGTGAGAGCGGTGGGAGTGAGAGCGGTGGGAGTAAGTGGTGGGAGTGAGAGCGGTTGGAATGATAGGGGTGGCAGTGAGAGGGGTGGCAGTGAGAGCGGTGGGAGTGAGAGCGGTGGGAGTGAGAGCGGTGGGAGTGAGAGCGGTGGGAATGAGAGGAGTGGCAGTGAGAGGGGTGGCAGTGAGAGGGGTGGCAGTGAGAGGGGTGGCAGTGAGAGGGGTGGCAGTGAGAGGGGTGGCAGTGAGAGGGGTGGCAGTGAGAGGGGTGGCAGTGAGAGGGGTGGCAGTGAGAGGGGTGGCAGTGAGAGGGGTGGCAGTGAGAGGGGTGGCAGTGAGAGGGGTGGCAGTGAGAGGGGTGGGAATGAGAGGGGTGGCAGTGAGAGGGGTGGCAGTGAGAGGGGTGGCAGTGAGAGCGGTGGGAATGAGAGGGGTGGCAGTGAGAGGGGTGGCAGTGAGAGGGGGGCAGTGAGAGCGGTGGGAATGAGAGGGGTGGCGGTGAGAGGGGTGGCAGTGAGAGGGGTGGCAGTGAGAGGGGTGGCAGTAAGCTTCCTGTGGGTACACAGAAATCACCGATGCCAGCTTTACAGGCTCAGTCTGTGCCTAAGGCACAGTGATTGATGAGGCTGTGAGTAGAGTGTGTGGGAGACGGAGTCATTCCTCGCACAGCCTGGAGAATGGCACTCCCACAATCTCACCGACATGGGAAACGTATCCAAACACGGAGACACTCACTCCATCTGTTTCCGCACAACCTTTAACCACAACAATTTGCGTTTGGAAGCTTGTCTCTGTCACACAAGTTAGTGGGCCTGGGAAAGGCAAAGGTGTAGTGGACCAGAGGAGTTGCCTTTCAAGCCTCATCCAGGCCAGGCTGTTGGGAGGAAAGCCATCTCTCCGATGACTAAATTAAGGGTCCTGAGCGAAATTGGTTCGATGAAGCATCTCAGCTCCACATCCATGATACACATCTGTCCACAAATTGTCATTAAATCATAATAAATTGGCGCAACCTATGGAACTCCCTCCTTCTATCCCTCTCTCTTCGCGCCCTCTCTTCGCTCTCTTTAAATCTTCTTGACTAGACCCACGGTTGCTTCCACCTCTTCAATCGTCTTTAAGCCTTGCTCAGCCTCTGGCCCTGTCATAGTGAAGAATTCCGAGAGGTTATCCTGTGTGAAAGGAGCTGTATAAATGCAACACATTATTATTGTTGAACTGCTAACATTTGACCTGTCAGAGCTATCAACGTCACTTACAGTGAGGAGACAGCACTAACTTGCACAGTGCACTTTGCTTGTTCTATGACAGCCTGCACTCGAGCCTTTTCCAGTTCAGTTGGCAGCACTCTCGCCTCTGAGTCGGAAAGGCTGTGGGTTCAAGCCCCCTGAACTCACGTGGCCTAGGCTGACACTTCAGTGCAGTGTCAGGGGAGCACTGCATTGTCGGAGGTGCCTTCCTTTGCAATAGACATTCGATTGAGGTCTCGTCTGTGCCTGTTCAGGTCTACGTTAAAAGCTCCTGTGGCGCTATTTGAAAACAGAAGGGAGTTTCTCTCTCCCAGCGTCCTGGCCTCCAATCGGACGGGTTACGTTGGTCATTCACTCCATGGCTTGGCTGTTCGTGGGATATTGCCGGGCGCCAATTGGCCTCCGTGACAGCCCGCAAGAAAAGTCACTCCGCTGGACAGCAATTCCTTTGAGCCATTTTTGGCGGCGCGACAAGGCGCTGTATCGAACGCAAAGACTGTCACGCATCTCAGCCGTGTGCCCGGCCGGCTAGACTGACCGTTCCGTGGGCAGTGTCGCCCACCCGCCAGCAGGTGGCACTCCAATCCCGAACAACCGCAGCATCTCGGTTGCGTCAGACTTGGTGCAATTTAGTGATTAACCTTTCGCACACAAACTGCAGCAGCAACAACCCTGCACCAAAATGTAACCACATTGCCTCGCACTTGCTAATGGAACGCAAATTAAACGCGAGCCGGAGTTAACTGCAGCTCCTCAATTCTGTTCCGTGATATTCACAGATATTGTTTTGTCTGTTGACATTGCTCTCCAGTAAACACACCCACCCATCCTCCAGTCTCGTGAAATAATGAACCTTCACTTCGCGAAGGATTTGACTATCATCTCGTGAGCGGGTTGTTTGGAAGCTAATGGAACTGGCAGGGCTCGCACCACGGTCGAGCCCAACATTCCCAGACCCTGCATTAGGAAGTTGTGGAACAGGGCAGCGAGATGGTCGAACGCTTTGAGTTAAGACGTAGAAAAGGAAAGGAGAGGAGAGGCAGGAGCTTGACGTGTTAACTGTCTGGAACAGCCTTTCACTGCTTGCCAAGCTTCCCGCACAAACACTTTGTACCAGTGCCAGCAATTCCATAGAAGCGCCCGACATAGCATTCCTGACGGATGCTTGACACTCAATTGGAATCAACCGCTCGACGCAGATTCCCCACTTAAAATCTGGCTCGGATTTCGACAGATCCCGTGAACTCTTCACATAGCCCTGGTAACCCTGCTCCAGTTGTTAATTACTCCCTGGGTAAAGGTAAAACAAAACCCTTCCACTATGTCTGTCCTGAATTTGCCCTTTGCAACTCTGAATCTGTGTGAAGTTCTCCTGTCTCCTGTCTTCTCTCGATCCCAACCCCCCAGCTCAGGTTTCTCAGTATAGGGATCGGACAAGGCACAGGCTCACATTTTCTCAAGCGATTTCTTGTGTCCGTCTCAGTCTCTGGCACTCTCCCCACAACTCCCTCCGTCTCTACCCTGAGTCAGAAGTTTGTGGGTTCAATCCCCACATCAGAACTGCGCTTGATATTCGAGGTTGACAGACTGCCGTGCTGGGGTAAGGAATGGGGGAGTGGTGGTGGTGGGGGTTATCAGAGGTGCTGTCCTTCAGATGGGTTATTAAACTGAGTTTCTCCTGATGGCCTGGTTAACAAATCCCCCAGCTTCATCTTTCATTCACTCAGTGGCTGCTTGTGAGACTTTCTTCACGCAAACAGCTGGCGTGTTCGCCAACAAATACACAGTCGCTACGTTTGATAGCAGAGGGGACCTCAGAGAGGTGCGTCAAATTTTCAAACGCGACCAAATAATAAAGGAAAAACAGTATCTCAGGATGCACCAAGACAGGAGAAGGAGGACACGGGTTTGTAGAGTTACAAAGGGTAAATTCAGGACAGACACCAGGAAGTTTTATTTTACCCAGAGGGGAATTAACTACTGGAACAAGTTACCAGAAAAGCCTGGTTGAGGCCAGGACACTGGGGATCATTTAAAACGCATCTTGATGCTGTGACGAGGGGTGGTAGGGTGGGGGTTTTGGAGGGATGGGTTCAAATGGGCTAAAGGGTCTTCTTCAACTGAACCCGTCTTGTGATCTTATGTGAAAAGAGATGTTTTGTGTCTCGTAAAACACGTAAAATTGCCTCCAATGTATATTTTTAACGTTAAATTCCTGTGACTGGTTTTGAAATTTTCGGTGGAAAAATGCGAAAGCAAGGATTATTATTATTATTGTTGAACACGGCTTTGTTTTGCTGCCTGGTTATCGCTGCACAGCGGGAACAAAGTGCTCTCCAGTCGTTCCGGCCGTTACAAGCTGCAATTTAAAACACAGGACATACCTTGGTAAACAGAGCTCTAATTGGTTCATTAAAGTCCACATTAGTCTTAAAGGAAAATATCAACATCTCAAGTGCCCCCTGCTGCGAGTCGATGCTTTTTAAACAAAAATAAAGGGAAACTTCCTCCCTCCCAACGAAATATCTGTAGCTGTGAGTGTACAACCTCCCGATCTGAGCTGATGTTCCAGTGCAGTGTTGGGGGAAGTGTTGCATTGTTGCATTTGCTGTCTTAACAATCCACGACTGTTTGTGGGACGTTGCTGTGCGTATCGCAAAGCACTTCACAGAATATACAGTCAATTCACTTGACAGTATATTCTGTGAAGCACTTTGAGATGTCGCAATGACGTAATAAGGCACTATATCAAACGCAAGGATTATTATTGTTACAATTTGACAGGAAAGACTGAAGGCTTGGACTCGCCGATCACTTTCTTTGAATTTCTTTGAACAACAGAGAGGAACCCAAGGAAAAGAACCCGTTTTACTAAAGCGGACAAAAATACTGTAATGGCCTCGGCTCGTGAAAGATCAGGTTCTAACAGACTAAAAGAGAATTAATAATGTCAAGAACAGTGTGTGGGCGTACTAGAGATGTACAGGCTTATTGTATTGTAAAGCCGCTCTTAAATACAACGGTGCTTCTCATTCAGGAGGAAGATTCAGCTTAGAAAATTTCTTGATGATCCGGGAACACACATCGCATCGAATTAAGATGCAAAAATTGTCAGGGATAATGCTACAAGGAAGAAGTTGTTGAAATACATTCACATCAGGGCATCAGGATAAGGGAGTTTTTCCCGGTGCCCTGGCCAAGAATCCCTCAAATAAAATTGGTCACTCGCTTCATGCTGTTTGTGGGTCGTTGCTGTGCACAAAATTGGCTGCCCCTTTGGTCAAAAAAAATACACGCACATACAACGCTTTACAGTCCTGTAAAGCACTTTGAGATGTCTCGACTACATGATAAGATGCTATA
Source organism: Callorhinchus milii (assembly GCF_018977255.1). Lineage (NCBI taxonomy): Eukaryota > Metazoa > Chordata > Chondrichthyes > Chimaeriformes > Callorhinchidae > Callorhinchus > Callorhinchus milii. The sequence continues at coordinate 7,152,424 of NW_024704763.1, read as the reverse complement.
TCAATTGAAAGGATTATTATTTATTAATTGCTTGATATCGGATGTTGTGACAAAACTAGGAAAGCTGCATGATGGACTTATTTCGTCGGAAGGCTATAAGAATAGAGTCCTGTAGCATGGTGGCTGGAGCACTCGCCTCGCAAGCGAGACCCGGGTTTGATTCCCGGGGAGGGCGAAACACTGGGAAATTTGCTTACTCCACACACCTCTGTTTACATAGGAGTAAGTTGGAACCCGGTTGTTAGTCAATTGGCAGGTCATTTTCCTTTAAAATAGTAATAATAATTTGGTCACTCAATCCACGTCAGTTTCTGGGATGCTGCTGTGCGCAATTGCTGCTGCGTTTCGCCCACAAAACACACAGTCAATTCACTTTACAGTATATTCTGTGAAACGCTTTGAGACGTCTCGAAGATGTGATAAGGCGCTATATCAAATGCAAGGATTATTATTATTAAGAATGGATAAGTGTGGAATCTGCACACTCGTACTGTTTTGTAGGCTTGCGCTCTATTCGCAGAGCATTACAATTAGGAGTTGCATCTGAGAGGTGTCAGCGTGACTCAGCTGGTAGCACTCTAACCTCTGGTTCAAAAGGTTGTGGGTTTAAGCCGCACGTCGAGAATTTGAGCTCATGGTCTATTGTTGCATTTGCAGACAGATACAGTCTCTTCCCTTTAGAGCAATTAGTGTGATGCTTTCTCCGATGTTTTTGATGCTATATCAAATGTAAAGATGATTATTATCTTTTGGGTGTTGTTTTACTCTTAAATTTATCCTTCCCAAGGCCTTTGGGAGAGAGGTCAGGAGGTTCTCAAGCTTTTCAATGCTATTGGGGTCTAATTTGCGATATCTGTTTACGGGCTGGGATGCGCTAAATTGAGTCATCTCTCGGTGGGCGAGAGAGGTTGGATTCAGATCCATGATTTCTGAAAGCGGCCAAAGTGTGCGAAAAGGGGGGCATGAGAGGGTAAGAGACTGCCTACAGGGGGGTGGTAAAATATTCTTCTCTCTGTTCGAGGACTTTTCTTTAGTCTTACAACAGAAAGAAGCCAGTTCAGCAGAAATGTGACTTCACTGGCCTCAGCCTGAGCTCTCTCTGAAGACCAACCAAGTTGTTGTTGTCTTAGTTTTCTTGACAAGCCTTCTCTCAGTCTCTCTTCCCTATCCCTTTCCATCCCAAGATGGCAGGCTCTCGCTACCTAACCAGTGTCATGCCATGACCCCGTGGAGCTAAGCTAACATTCACTTAAGGAGACTGTAAAAGCTTTGACATCTTAACCTGTGGACCGTTTCAACTTAAGATTCAATATCGGGCAGAATTCTGGACAATTCTTAAATTCAGCCTTAATCCCCCTACAAATACAGTGATTCCACTTCACAGAAAAACCCTGTAAAGAACTTTGAGATGTCTCGATATGATATGGCGCTATGTCAAATGCATAGATGATCATTATTAATTATTATTTTTATTATTTGAAGCCGATTTCTTCACGCTTGATAAAGCCGAATGGCCTCCTTCTGAGCTGTGGATTTCTACGCCTCTATGTTTCTATCCCTGCAATTTGCACTAACTGGAAAATGACAAAAAATGAAGTTCAGGTCATTCCAAGTCGAATCATTGCAACTTTGGAGCTTGACTAAATAAGGCCAATGTGAGAGCAGCGACAGTAATAGGATAAACGGTAATAATAATAATAATAATACAGATTGGGAATTGAATGGATTGCGTTGGATCATTCAACACTCTGACATGCACAAAACTAGACTGGTTGCCTTTGAGAATTCTCAGATCGATCTCTTGGTGAAGCCTGCACCAAGGAATCGGTCTGAGAAGTCTTAAAGGCAACGCAGGCCTCGATGGGTTAACAGAGCAGATGATGACTGTCAATGGGATACTGCATTTGTGATTAAAATGGTTCAGAGCCACTTGCCACCTGCCGAGGTGCCAGCTCTCGCTTGCCGTGCCCTGAATCAAACCAGTGCAAGTGCAGCTCATTTGGATCGAGGGAGAGACCATTGTCGGAGATGCCGTCATCTCCAATGAGACGTTAAAACCGAGGTCCCGACTGTCTGTTCGGGGCAATGTTAAGAGATCCCGTGGCTCTATCTTCAAAGAGAAGGGAGTTTCTCCCATAGTCCTGGCCGATAATCGTTTTGCTAAATTGCTCATTCCGTCACCTGGGCCGTTTGTGGGACATCGCTGTGTGCAAATTGTCTGTCGCTTCTGCCTTCAAAATCCAGTCATGACACTTTACAGCAAATCATGTAAGGTCCTTGAGACATTTCAACATTATATAATACAATATTCAAAAATTCCACCTAGTCTTAGCCTGAAAGAGCATTTTGTGATAATATAGCTTTAAATATATAATAAATAATAATAAATATAATACAAGTGCAATACAATTTACATTTATCCAGCCAATTTCACGTCGGGAAAATGATGTGATAAGGAGTTATATCAAATGCAAGGCTTAAATGTAAGGGAGGGAGTCTCAAAGTGCTTCACAGTGCTGAATAAGCACCTGAGCTGAGAGTGGGAGCTAAGTGGGGGTGGGTGGGGGGGGCTTGGGGGAGGGAAGGGGGAAGATGACTAAAAGCGCAGTCAAAGGAGTAATGCTTTGAGATGTGCTTTGAAAGAGGGGAGCGAGCGAGCGAGATGGATATACCCTGGGACAGAATTCCAGAGAGCAGGGAGCTGAATGATTGCTGAGCAGAATGATTGACCTCCACCGATGGCGGGGCAGACAGGGTGGGGGACATGAAGCAGGCTGATGTTTGCTGAATTACACGGCAAATCAGCGCTGGATCAAGTGCAAGGGTTATTTTCTTATTCCCATCAAGTTCGTCGAATACAATCTGTGATCAACGATTCGCCGTGGGGATCAGCAAATGCCAAAGACGAGAGAGAGAGAGAGAGAGAGAGAGAGAAGGAGAGAAAGAGAGAGAGAGAAAAGGTGTGGGACTGATAATTAATTTATAAAGCTCAAATTAGAAAGCTGAGGATCAGGAGATGAAAGCTGGGTATTAGGTGTGACTAGGCAGTTTTTCACTACATTGACTGAGTTCAATGGAAGCACCTTTTGGATATCAGGTTCACCAGAGCAGCTCTGATCTGCAGAAAGTGTGCAGCCAGGTGCTGATGTATATTAATCTCACGCTGTTAGAGCACTGAACAAGTGGGTTTCAGACACGGTAATAACCTATTTTTCGCTCGGGAAGTAGAATATCTATCGGTTCCCACACCACTCGTTGCCAAAGGAGCATCTCTGGCCCCGGTGTTCTGGGCACTCCCAAATTCTACCTAGTCTTAGTCTGAAGGAGCTTTTTTTTTTGACACGCAACTTTAAATGTAGGATAACTGATAATAAACTTACAATACGAATGCAATACCATTTACATTTATAAAGGGTCTTTCACATCAGGAGGACGTCTCAATGCTGGATAGACAACAAAGCTGGGAACGGAAAGAGGAGGGGCCAGGGGAGTTAACACCGACTTTAGGAATTGGCTACATTTATGTTCGATCTTGAACTTTAAGACAAAATGGTGTCTCAGGCTAAGGCTAGGTGGCTTTCCGGGATCTTAGACATGCAAGGATTCAATGGCTGCAGGATGTAGTCTGCCTGTGAAATTGTCCTGAAGGTTTAAAGCACATCAATGTGCTTTTTGTGGCCCAAAACCTGATCAAAGCATGTGAGCATCATGCTCTGATCCCAGGTCCCATATTTTCCCTTGGACTTGACTTTAAGACCATTGCCGTCCAAATTAATTCTGTAAAACTCTTACATTCATTCTCATGCTGTTTTACGACTACTTAGATTCACTTCTCAATAGATCCCCAGTTCTGAGGGCAAGGAAACACATAATAATATTAATGCTTACATTTGATATGGCTCATTTTCACGTCATTGAAATCCCTCAAAGCACTTCACAGGATGTTAATACAAAATGTAGTGACTGTATATTTTGTAGGCAAACAAAATTACCAATTTGCCAACAAGCAACCACAAAGTGAGTGGCCAATTTCATTTGGGAGAGTGTTGGCTAGGACACCAGGAGAAACTCCCTTCTCTTTTTTGAATGGGATCTTTAATGTCCAGCTGAACAGGCAGACGGGACCTTGGTTTAACGTCTCATCTGAGAGACGGCACCTCCAAAAATGCAATGCTCCCCTACAGCCCTGGACTGGCACCCAGAACCATACAGAAGCGAGTGACTGAGTTTCACGCTCACTTCTTCTATCAATAGGCAGAAGAGAAAGAAAAGAAATGTCATATCACATCTGCAAAAAGGATGCGTGATTGAGCAAACAGCAAAATAACATTCGCAGCATCTTATCAAGTGAGTCTGTACACAATGCAGTGCCTTGTCCAGAAAACTATTCTCAATCGCTGTGGATTTGTATGCAATAACGTGTACAATAACCCTGCTACAAAAATCATCTTTTTTCATGATTCTGGATTTCACCGTTCAGCCGGAGTAACGCTCTATGATTATTTCCACCATCCCTATTCTTCCTTCTTACTTCCAAATGATCCCTATTTAAGTCTCAAGAGCTGCAGAATTTCTCACAATGGACATTAATTAAATTCTCTTTTCCAGCAGATGATGGACAAGAGACTGTAATGACCTGAGTGAAAAAGGGACCTTGTTCACCAGTCAGCTTAATGTGGTCTCTGTGAGAACTTCCATGCGATGAATGCTTCTGTTGGTATCTTTAATCAACACATGCTGATAGGAAAATATCCAGACATGACGGATGGTAAAGATTCCCCAGTCCACTCCCATTGACAACATTGATGATACCTCCATAAATTACGGCATCTGCATTCTCTATATATGATTCTACGGTTCCAGTCATTGCCAATTAAGCTAATGTGTCATTCATTGGCTTTGGTGTCTGTGGCTGGTCTTACAGTTAGGTCTGCCTGGTAGAATTCTTGCCATTTGGCATCACATTAAAAGATTTGTTTTGATCAGCCAAATATCTGACATACCTGGAAACCCTGAGAGGATCTAAATCAAACCTACTAAGAATTTCTGTTTGGAATGTACACTCTCTTTCCATCGGGATGCACCCTGTTCACCTAATCCAGAAGAGTTTAGGTGCAGGTTGGCAAGAGCCAAGGAATTATTGGGGGGGGCGGGGGGTTGGCTTTGTAGACACTGGCAAGCTTCCTTCTGCTTGTCCAGCGAGGACCACCCTACCCGTTAGGGCTTTAGTTTACGGAGTTAACAGCCGATTCAAAACGGCTGAAAACAGAGTAAACACAATCAATTGTCCTGAATACACCAGAAAGTAACAACTCTTAATAGATGTGATTAGTTATTTTTACTGGATGCCTCTTCCTCCCTCTCACACTCACTGCCGTTCTGCTCTCCACAAACCCATTTCAAGCAGAATAATAATTTGGTCACTCAATCCACGACTGTTTGTGGGACACTGCTGGGTGCAGTTGGCTGCCGCATTTCGCCCACAAAATACACAGTCAATTCACTTATTCTGTGAAGAGCTTTGAGACTTCTTGATGACATGAGAAGGTGCTATATCAAATGCAAGGATTATTATTTACTATTAACTGTTCTGTAGATGGTGGAATGAGTGAAGAAAGCACTTGCATTTGTGTTGGTGTAGATCTCAACAATAACTGAAAGGAAGAACAGGAAGAGCGAAGGTTTACTGTCACATATGCTTTTGATTGAGTAATGCAAACCACACATTGATAGGTTATTTGTACTTGTCAATCCAGGACCACCTCTTAAATCTTTGCCTCAGCTCACATGATTGAGATGTCTACAGCTTCCAACTGCTCAGTGATGATGCAGACAGGCTGGTCAACCATCGACAATGCCTTGGAGTCCTAAGAGCTTTTCTGGCTCCCAATTCTCTCTGGAGCCAACGAGTGTCTGGAATCATTTATCGACCTTGAAAGGCTGATGGAGCCAAAGAAGCCAAAAGGTAGGGGAAATTCGAACAAACTCTGAACCATTTTTTAAAAAAAAACTCCAATCTCCTGCTTCAACCAAATGTGTTGTGGACAAAGCCTTTGAATTCGTTACCTGCCTTGTTAATGCTAATTACGGAACCCATTCCCATTGAAACCATAAACCACAACAAAGTGACATAGAAGATCCAGACCCATGCACTCCCCCCACCCCCACACCACCGCTAACCCCACCCCCTCCCACCCTGCCGCCTGCGTGCAGGAAGGATTCGAGGCGTTTGGACCAGAAAAGAGTTAAAAGTTGAATTTAAACACATATCTAGACAGCTGTATTTTTCGCAGAATGTAATTGGACCACAGCCCCGGGTGCAGGGAGACCTTGGTGACACCTCGTTGCAGAAATCCACCATAGATCTGAATGAATGATAGTGTCCAGGGCTCGACCTTCATCATAACAAGAATAAATGATGTTCAAGACTTCATCTGCTGGTATCAGGGATCTTGCTGACAACTGCAGATAGAATCGCTCCGCAATCCGATAACCTTTACCAGAACCGGGCGCTTATTGCAAGGAAGGCGAGAAAAAGACAAAGGGAATGGCGTGAGCGCAGAATGATATCTTCAAAATGCAAATGAAGTGTTGAAGGTAAGCTGTTATCAATGCAAATAAAAAGCCCACATCTTCAGAGCAGTATCCTGTCCCGCTCGCTTCTGACAGCTGACAATTTTTTTCTCTCTCTCTAACCTTTCCATTTTCCCAACAAACCCCATTAAATATTCACCCGGTACAGCCGTCAACAATTGTGTGTGTCACCACGCTTCCAGCTTATCTTCCCCACCCCTCCCCCCCCACCCTACCAACCCCGCCTCTGACTACATGTTGAACAGGCCTTCAGCGATTCACAAAAATATTACTGGCAAAAGATTTCATTATAAACCCCAGCATTTTCTAAATGATAATATTCGTAAATTCGCACATCCCCCACTGCACACACTGTCTCCAACACTCCTCACCCCACCCACACACACACACACGCACATCCACACACATACACGATTGATGAGTAAATGTTCAGACACCTTATGTCCCCCCACGCTCTCTCTCTGAATCCTTCCATCTTGCACCTTCCCTCTCTCAAAGTCTGTCTGAAAAAGAATAATTTTAAGTACTGCCCCATCGCTCACCTCCCTTCTCCCTCCCTCCTCACCTTCCCCCCGTGTCAGCCTGGATCAGTTGTTAGCACCTCAAGTCTTCTTGAGTCAGAAGGTCGTGGGTTCAAGCCCCAAGTGGGGATTTGAACTCAAACCAGCGAGGCTGACACTCAAATACAGCGCTGGGGATTGCTACATCATTGGATGAGATGTTAAATCGAGGTCCCTTTCCGCCTATTCAAGATCCCATAGCGCTCTTTGAAAGGAGAAGGGCATCTCTCCTAGTGTCCTGGCCAACAATTCTCCGAATACAATTGGGTTAATAATCCTTCCATTTTGTTACATCTTTTGTATCGGAGGACATCTCAAAATCTTGACAGGAATTAGTGTAAAGTGTATTTGGTAGGCAAACAGAGCAGCTAATTTGTGCACAGCAATGTCCCACACATAGCCATGAAGTAAATGATGAATATTATCAGGACACTGGGAGAAACTCCCTTTTCAAATCATTCCATGGGATGCTTAACTTCCACCCGAACACATAGACAGAAGAGACCTCCATTTAATATCTCACCTGAAAGACGGCACCTCCAGCAATGCAGCACTCCGCCCAACACTGTGCTGGATGGAGAGTCAGCACAGCCTTGAGCTCAAAGTCTCGACATGGGGTTTGAGCCCACAAAGGTGAGTGTGCTACCAACTGAGCCAGGCTGACACCTAGAAAAAGATTTTAATATATCTTAGAATATCTGAAATGCTGAAAATGTATTCACTCCCTCTGGATTCTGTTAACAACATCTGTATTAGCAAAAGTGTTCACATCTCCCTCTCTCCCTCACACACTCACTTGAGATGAAGTCAGTCCCTGCATCGCTCCTGAATGCTTTAAGTAAGGTATATTGATACGCATTTTGGGACCACAGGTGACTGGAGGCTGGGAACGTGCTTTAGATGAGAATTTATAGAACTGCATTCAACTGAGGCAAGCGAGCTAGTGTGACTAGTGGGACTGCAGCTGGCAAAATTCTGGTGTCGAGGGGGCTTGGCCGAAGGTACGATCGAAAAGGGAGGTAAGAGAGGGTGTGAGGCGAAGGGATTGTGTGATAGAGTTCCAGAGTGTGGGGGCAGAGATGCTGAATGCCTGACCGACAATATCACCCAAACCATGTTTTGGCACAGATCTGGTTTCAGGGTAAATCTCCCAAGATATTCCATTATTGTCCTTCCAGAACGCAGCTGGGTGTGGAGATGGGAGCTACTATTGGGGAAGGTGGGGGAGCTGGCCAATAGTAAAGGGCTGTCCAGTATTGATAACTGGCAAGAGCTGGAATTGCCTGTCTGGGGAGTAACACATCGCGTGTATTATAATCACTGCCTGCCTCGCCATTCAAGAATCTATTGATCAAACAAAGAGAGGAAGATTACTGAGCAGAAAAGTTACATGGCTACAAGGGAATGCAAATCAGGGCAAAATATCGAGCTGGTTAGTATTTCAGCAATCCTCCTTATTATAAGGTCTCCCTGGACAAAAATTCTCCATTTCCTATATTCGCAGGATCTAAGTTGATGCTCCAGCTGGGAGCAGCGCTGCATTGTCGGAGGTGCTGTCCATCGGATGAGATGTTAAACCGAGGTTTCGTCTGCCTGTTCATGTGGATGCTAAAGATCCCAGGAAACTATGTGAAAAGAGAAGGGAGTCCTAGCCATCGATCCTCCAAACAAAACTGATCGCTCACTCCATGGCTATTTGTGGGGCATTGCTGTGAGAACATTTTGTTGCCGGGTTGGCTTATCAATACACACCGATTAAACTTTACTCCAATTGCTGCAAAGCGCTTGGAGATACTTTGACATTGCAGGCACTGTATCAGAGATAAGGTTTATTATTATTATTATTTATTATTATTATTTTTATTATCATCATCACACAAAAAGAAAATGGGTTTTAAGTATTTTGCACACATAAGAATTCAACTGTTTTTACGCCTGCGGAAATTAACAATTCAAAATACATGAACCACTAAATAGCCGTTATCCTTATTCACATTTAAGACTCGTGCTATACGAGCATGTAGAATATTGTCATCTTCTCTCGAAACCTCTCTGCCTCACTCTTTTCTCTGTCATTCTCTCCCTGTTTCTCCCTTTCTCTCTGAAGCTGTAAAACGCTAAGCCCAAGATTGTCTCACACACCAAGAAAGTTGAAGACATAAATCCTAAACTAATGGTTTTTGTTCAGGATACCCGCACGGCACAATCTGGCAAATCAATGCACAGAATAACTCATTGGCAGGTACTGTACAATAAATACAGATGGGTCTTAAGGGGCCATTGACTCAGCATGGAGTGTGCTAAGTATCTTCGCATCCAACAGTAGAAACACAGCTGGATGTATTAAAGAAAGTCCTTTGGTAGCTGTAAAAAGTCTGTAGAAGATGATTAGAGGAGGTTGCTCTATTTCGGTCTGTCACATAAACATAGAAGTAATGACTTTAGCAGCTGTACTCCTATTATGTTAGAAATATATTAGCTAAATGCCTGCTTTAAATCTGCAGTAGTTTCGGGATGCACATCGAAGATTATATGGTGTACAGAATGTCTCCAGCCCAAGGAAGTGCATATCTGTCACTATAGGTTGCACTATAATAAAAATACTTCCATTTGATACAATACCTTATCATGTCGTTGAGACGTCTCAAAGCGCTACACAGGATTTTACTTGAAACTACAGTAGGTCTTTGTAGTTAAATGGGACAGCCAATTTGCACACAGCAACCTGCGCCTAACACGCTCCAGAATGCATTCTGGACACAGGAAAATTCCCATGTCTTTGCACACATGTATGGAACTCTCAGTCTTGGTTTGGATACTCGATACTGTGAAGTGGGTTGACGGGTTTCCGCACATTTCAGACACCCAGCTAATGAAACGAAGATAGACAATCATTTGACATTTTGCTTTGATGGTATGGTCTGGGCTTTTTTTTTAGGGGGAGGGCGGTGGAGTGAGAGAGGAAAGTGTTTATCCCAAATCAGCAAATCTAGCCCACTAAAAATCCAGACTTGCACAAGCCGAATAATTTTCCAGGTTAATCACGAATTCAAGAGGGGAATTTATTCCCGTCACATAGATGAGGGAGCGATGTTTCACGTGCACTAAAAGCACAAAGGAAATGTGCTAAAACGTTGGCAAATGGAGGGTGACCTTCAGTGCGAAATAACTGAAGCGATTGCGGAAAGGTCAGAGCCGGAGTCATGTCCTGACACAACTCTTGTGAAGGACAAGTCCTTTGAGAAACATGACAGAGCTTTGAAAGGAAGATCAGAAGCTGCCACATCTGATTGAGATGCCCACACTGGAATGTTAAGAGGAACCTGCAGAAGATGTCACAACCAGAACACGTCACCTCGTGTGCCAGTCGGTTGACAAGAGGGCTGCCCTTGCATTGACTTTCCCCAAGTTTTATCTTTTCATCTTAATTTGCGAACCTCATTAGCATAGCACAACACGGATATTATTGGGTCTCTCCTTGTCCTCCGCTCGATGAGTTTGAACGTCACAACCCACTTCCTCCCTGGCGAAATGTCAGCGATGAATGAATTATTTTTTTCTCTCAGCAAAACTGACCGGGTCTGTGTGTTCCCGTTAACTGCACAATGGCCTTTTTCTTGATAGATCCTTACTCAAGAGCTTTGAACCTGGGGAGGGAAGGAAGGAGGGAGGGTGGGTGAGAGGGAGAGAGAGAGAGAGAGAGAGAGAGATGGAGAGACCCTGTGATGGAAGGGGCAGAATGGCTAAAAGGGAGAAGAAAAATACGAAAATTAAAAAGGATAATAAAATTCCTAAATGATGATAGGAATCCTGAGAAGCTTTTATTTTCCGTCGTATTGAAATACAGCTTTAGCAGGCTGCCAATACAGACATATTGTCTCTTTATTGTTCCAATATTTTTTTTCCCCCGAAATACCAAGTGACCCCTAAAACTGCAATATAAGTGATAGTATTATTATAATTAGAAACAGAACGCTCTTTTACACAGGGAATATAATGGAGCAAATTATAAACTTACCTCCGCTGAATGTCAAGTCACAATGAAATAGAGCGAGGGAGAACGCATGAAAGGAACGGGCTGGGAATTGCGAACGGTTTCAATGTCAAAGCAGCCAAAGCTCTGAGCAAAGGGGCGGACGACGGGGACAATTACTGGAACGAAAAACACCTTCTTTACCACCGAGGGTATACTGAGGTTAGGCGGGGCTGTGCTGTGCTGATCTAGGCCTGTAGGAATGCACCTGAAGACCTTCCTCGTTGACCATACCTTCAGTCATCGCCTCTCCTCCATTCCCAGCACGGTGTAAAGCTCCACTATTGTTAAGCACTGTGTGAAGGGGCTCTATATAAATACAAGTTGTCGTCAGCTTCTCCATGTCAATTTGCTCACTATCCTACAGTAACTGACCTCCCCCAACTCTATTGCCTCCCCAAAAACTATTTTTATTTATTTCTCGTGCGTCCTACAAAATTTATAGTTGCACAAAAATCACAATATACAGTAAAATTCTGCGAAGTACTTTGTGATGTCTTGTTGGTGTGATGAAGCGCTGTATCAAATGCAAGGATCGTAAGTCGTATTCCCTATTATTTCATTTTGGTTCCGTTTTTGTTTCTTTCAGGTTCAGAGCTGTGGCTTTGATTCAGGTGTCACAGTAGTTCCTCCAGGTTCGTCCTGGTTTAGTTCAGTTTCCTTCCACAACCAAAACACTCCGCAAATTCAAATGAAATGGCTTCTCTTCTCATTGCCATGTACCGAATGTAGCCGGCACAGATTAGTTGCCAATACAACAACTTGCATTTTGTTTCCGATCATTTATATTTTGTCAAGTGCTTATTTCAGAGAGTGAGACCACTCTGTAAACAGACCCTCTCTGTACAGTGTTTAACAGGGTCCAAAAACAGTGAGCATTTCTGTTAACCAGAGTTGTGATGTTCTTCAGAGTTGGGCAGGCTATTGACTCAACACAACAACAACAACAACAAGATTCCATTTATAGAGCGCCTTTCACGTCGGGAGGATGTCCCAAGGCGCTGTACAGTTGGGTCAGGACCCGAGCAGGGGAAATGGTCAGGGTGAGGGGAGGGAAGGGAGGGAGCGAGGAGGGGGTAGAGAGACGAGAGGGGAGCTGAAGGCACGGTCAAAGAGAAAGGTCTTGAGACCGGCCTTGAAGGAGTAAAGGGAGGAGGCGGCGAAGATACTGGGGGATAGAGTTCCAGAGCCTCGGGGCTGAGAGGCTGAAGGCCCGGCCACCGATGGTAGGGCGGTTGGGGCAGGGGATGTGGAGCAGACCGGAGCCAGAGGAACTTATATCTGGGCACCACACCCCTTTGCCACCTGATTACTGTGTAAATGGAGTTGGTGGCTTGCAAATGGATCAAAATGCAGTGCTAAGGTTTTGAAGTGGGTGAGAAATCTCAGGCGATGACTGAGATAATAGCCAGACACCAGAGAGCGGTTGTTGGATCTGAAACATGCCCCAGAGAGGCGAGTGGATACAACGCTTACGACAGGAGACATGGGTCCGCTCAGATTCACAGCACAGAAGAAGGTCATTCAGACCATCGAATCTGCGACGGCTCTCAGAGCAAGCTGTTCATTCAATCCCAATGCTTTGTCCGATTCTCACACCCCTTCAAGCCTCTATCCTTCATATACAACATGCTTATTATGTAGATTGAGCTTAATACAGTACAACCAGAATTCCAAATGTTTTCGAGTCTTATTGAAAAATAACAATTATCGCTGGTGAGAATAATTCCGAGGTTGTAGCTCTTTTCTGCCAGTGTCAGAATATGGCCTGTGATCAGCAGATGACTGCCACTGGGTAACACCTGGAGACTGTCAACCCTCTTCCTTTCAGCCTCCAAATGATGCATGAGTCATTCAATTAATGCTAGCGCTATCGTAAGGCCTGAACACATTTACCACCCACTTTAGGTCAAACCTCTCCTTTGGATTGTGACAGCCACCATTGAATGTAATTATGCCATTACAACCCGAATCCAAAGCTTTACCATAACCGGATGCCTTTGTAAATGCTAACTTCAGGTGTAGCCGCTGCTGTACGTAAAATGTACTGACTCGCAATCTACAAGACAGGGTTTGTTAGATCAGTCACCATTTCAGTTGTATCGCTCGCCTGCAATATTCACAGCCGCTCCACTTGATGGTAAATCCTGCAAAGCTCTTTCAGGCTCCCTCCCAATGTGAAAGGCGTTGTAGCAAATGTAAGATTTATTGCGAATGATGATCACAATGTCCTTCACAGATGAACTGGTTGGTTACTGGACAATACATTGCCTGGTTCTTGCCATGTGCTCTCACATACCTCCACCTCCTTCTTCATTGACTCCCTACTTATACCTTTGACCGAACAATTTGAATTAAATTAAATAACATGGAAACAGGCCATTCGCCCAATCAGTCCGTGCCTCTGTCGAAACACCACGCAAGCCCCCACCCCTGCTATTCCCTTCTCCTATACCCCTCTATACCTTCAATGTCAGCTCTTCCTATCCTTGTGAAGCAGAATTCATCAACCGTTCGGTTGTTCACTCACAAATAAGGAACATGAGCTGGGATTAGACTGTGGTGACACAGGTTAGTTTTACTCGACTGACGATGTGTTGTCGCAATCATAATCCTCCTGTCCTCCCTCATGTGTGCAGTCTCAAATTCAAACCTGATTTTCTGTAGATTCCTAAAAGAGCGTACGATAAACCGACTTCAAAATTACAGGTGTATTTTGGTTATTACAGGCGTAATTACAAACGTATACAGGTGTAAGTTGCCAAATTCTGGGTGCTCGGAAAATGCCACAAAAACCTGGAGCTCGGGGGAAGTTTGACATTATTCTGACTGTGTGGTACAGACTCTTTTTTTTGTTCTCCCCCACCGCCCACTCCTCCACCCCTTCCACTCTCTCTCCCCGCCCGCCCCCCAATCTGCACCCCCAGAACTTTCTCCTGTAAGCCACTTTGTCCCTTCCTTCTCTGCTTTCAAATCCTGCCATGACACCACATTGGTTGCACTTTTGGCCATCTACTGCCCTCCCCCACCCCACCCCCCATATTGGCAATATAAAGAGTGATATCAACAGTGATTGTCTTTATTCAGTTTGACAAAAGTAGCGGCAGTTATAAATGTCCTCCTATTAGCAGTAAGCGCCATTGTGTAGTTTATTAGCAGTTGCAACACCAACAACTTGCATTTTGTCCACAAAATATACGCTCAATTCACTTTGCAGTATATTCTGCGAAGCGTTTTGAGACGTCTCGAAGATGTGATAAGGCGCTATATCAAATGCAAGGAGTATGTTTATTATTTATATTGTGTCCTTCACGCGGAGTCCTTAACTAGTGGTGAAACGATGGGAGGGAGGAGGTGACCATGAGCACGGTTGAAGAGGAAGGTATTCAGTCAAGGTCTAAAAGAGGTGAAGGAGGGGACAAGACGAGGCTATTAGGGGAGAGAGTTCTAGAGCACCATTGTGTAGCTTGATTAGTATAGCGCCAATATCTGTACTAATATTATCAGTGAGCAAACAGAAATTGTGAGTGGATGTTTACCTGTGCATTACAGATGTTATGGCGCTACAGATTAGAAAGAAAGCACAGCGTGCTTCCATTAATCTGTCAGCGCTCATCAAGCCGTTTCTATGGAGCTGTTAAGCCTGTAGGTGGAGTGAAGGTGTAGTTACAGCTGTCATACTGCATTAGTGTAACCTGCGCTGGCTCCGTGTACAATAACTAGTAAACCTGGCTGTCTGTGTCGTGCGGAGCAATTGAATGAACACAGAACCCTATGCTGCTCTGATCAGATTATAGATTATTTCAATCTTAAAAGTAACTTGAGGAAACACAGTTGTGGCAGCCGTGCACACATCTCTCCAGTGATATGGAGGATGGACTCTGGCAGGGAATGGACCTTACTTATACATTCCACTGGCCCATGCCACTCCAGGAACAACAGATTGGTTCCAGTTTCTATTTCCTTGTCTGTGCCTTCAAACTCCTCCACGGCTTCACTCCCCGTGTGAGCTCCTCAATCCATCCCCGTGTCCCTCTCTTCACTCTCTGCTCTTCTCACAAGATCGTCTGTAATGAAGAAGGCTCTTTGTTCCATCCGATCTCGTCCCTGCAGAACTCCCACCCCACTGTTTCCTCCTTTCACAGCACCAAGCTGTTTTAAACAAGTCCCATTGTCCTGTCCTCAACCACCTTTCCTGGCAACCCTCTTCCACTCATTAATTGGCCTCTAGGTACAGATAAGGTAGTTTATCTGTTTCATCATCAGCAGCCCATGTTAGACACTCCTTGTCACAAGATCACAAGATTGGTTTGGATGAAGAAGGCCCTTCAGCCCCTCCGATCTCATCCCTCCATAACACCCACTGTACCATCCCCCCATCACTGCATCAAACTACTTTACAAATGATTCCACTCATCTGCCCTCAACCACTCTTCCTGGAATTTTGTTCCAGTCATTAACTACCCTTGAGTAAAGAAAAACTTCCTGGTGTCTGTCCTGAAATTGCCCTAACTCTTAACCCACGTCCTCTTGTTCTACTTTTTTGATACATCCTAAAGTATTGATCTGGGTTTACTTTTTAATCCCATTTAAACTTTTGTACTAGTTTTTGTGTGATGGTCCCCTCTGAATTGACTTCGCTCAAGTCTGAAGACCCTGAGCTTGTCTAATCATTGCTCATTCCTCTAACACTGGGGATCATCCTCATTGCTTTCCTCTGCATTGCTTCTATGGCCTGGGCAGCCACCTTATGCTCCTTCCGGTGACCAGAACTGTATACAGGAGCTTTTCTCATGTCCTGACAAATACTCTCAGCATAAACAGAACAATTCTGTGTCGTTCCTTCCTCTCTCTTCCCACCACCACCATCTGCCCCCCTCTCCCCATCCAGTGCAATTTATGGCCTCCAGAAGCGTGTAAAACGAAGAGTTTCTCAAATACATGAGCCTGACTCTGTTAATTGTCTGTTGGGGGGGGGGGGGGGTTGATCACACAGACCATCTCCAAGTCTTTCTTGATAATTAAGTGCTAGTTAGGGATGATCATCTGCAAAGCTTTTCATCAGTCAGTGTGAAAGGTGTCCGAGAATGGATTAAACATGTGTTTGGGAAACTTGTGGAACATTTTGCTGTCACGGTTATTACACTGAAGAGGCGGTTAACTCTTTAAGGTCTGCAGAAGCATTTCAGAACTTAATTTTTTTTGCAGCGGGTCAGGGCTGCGGGTTTGTTTTACTCTGTGTGGGGCGGGGCGCGTAAAGAGAGGAAGGAAAGGACTGGCAAGTCTTTTAATGCGGAGTTCACCTCAGTGTCGGGGAAGTGTATGGGAGGCGCTTCTCAGAGTGAAACCAAACCGAAAAGCCCAAGAAAGTCCTGGGTAAAATCTGCACTCATCATGGCCCAAAACTCAGTTGGCAAAGGCTCAGCATAATTGGGCTCATCGCCTTATTCCGTGTGTCCACTTGACACATTAAAGATCCCTCCCGCGGCGCTATTCGGAAAAAAAAAGGGAGATTCTCCCTGTGCACTGGCCAACATTCTCCTGGATAAAACTGATCATTCACTTCATGGCTGTTTGTGGGACGTTGCTTTGTGCAAACTGACCGTTGCCTGTAAAGTACACTGTCACTTGCAGGGAAGGCCACAAAAGGTTGCGCTGGGCTGGTGGGGGTGGGGGGGGGGGGTGTTTGCGGGTGGAGAGGAAGGAAAGACACCACCTTGCATTTATATAGCAGGCTTCACGCAGAGTAGCGTCTGAATAGCCGGAGGTGAGGGAGGCAGAAGTGGGGGTGACTGTTAGCAAGATCAAAACGCAAGGTCTTTTTTAAAAAAATTAAAAAAAGAAGTGTAAAGCTCTTGTCCATTACGACAGCAACTTCATACTCAGGCTGTACATTTCTGGTCATGCCACAGCTTGATTTCACCCACAAAATACACAGTCAATCCACTTTACAGTAAAGTGAAACGCTTTGAGACGTTTCAACGGGGTGTTAAGGCGCTATATCAAATGCACGGATTGTTATTATTATTGTTATTAAATCCTGTGCACTTTGAGGCTCGCTGCCAACAAGAAAGGCACTCTGTCAAATGTTTGGATTATTATTATTTTAAATACATTACAGTCACATTTTTCATAAGGATTTGTAGTGTACCCGTTTGCTGGTTTGTCTCGCCTCCGAGCACCAGGTGAAAGCTGAGGGATGCTCACTCAGCTCTTTCACTGTGTGGCGCAGCTGACCGGGAAAATAATAGCATTTTCGAGAGAAATTTCCATCACACTGACTTGGGCTGGGATTACATGGTAAAAGCAGCAGCACACTGCAATTTAGAGTTTTCATTTAGTCCCGAGCAAAAGATAAGAAATTGAAAAGAAATCATTTCACTACTGATAGTCCATTTTCATTCTCCTTCACGAAGCTCTGTCTCTGCCAATGTAGCCCAAAGGAAAGGCACTTTTGTGAATGTGTCTCCGAATCGACACAGAGCACAGTGATCAGCTGATAAATTGATCGATTAACGCTTATATGGTCCATTAATTGTCAGATCGAGATTTGAGACTCTGTGCTTGCAGTAAAGGCTGACTCTCCTGTATGGTATCGGAGCGGGTGGGTAGGGGGGAATCATAATATTGTTGGTGGTGCCGTCCTATGAGTGAGATATTAAACCATGGTCCCGTCTGCCTATTCATGTTAAAGATGTTAAGGATCCCACGGAACTAATGGAGAAGAGTAAATAGTTTTTCCTGGTGTCCCAGCCAACAATTCCCCCAAATAAAATTGACCGCTCGCTCCATCTGACAATACTGTGGGCAAATTGGCTGGCAAATTCACCTATAGAATACATAGTCACTTTACCACTTTACCACTTTTGTGAAACGCTGCGAGACATTCTCCTGACATTTCAGAAGCACGTATTATTGTTATTATTGCTAAGCTACCATCCCCTGAATAAACTCGGAGAACAGCTGAGAAATGATCCTCTCCATGTGGAGTTCAAGATGATGTTGTCCAGGGCTTTTCAGATGACTTTGGATGAGACCATTATTCACAAATGGGACGCTGTTTTCACAGACATGAGGTCAACTTCCACATGGATGCGGATGACACCCAATTCTACCTCTCTGCCTCCACCCTTGACTCCAGGACCACTGCTGTCCTGACAGAATGTCTGTCAAACATCAAGTCCTGGATGAGAGCGAACTTACTTCAATTGAACGTCAACAAGACCGAGGCTCTCCTGATTGGCTCCTGTCAGCGCCTCCTCACCTCAGGCGCTGACAGCATCACCATCCAAGGACGCACACTTCACCTCATGAGCCAGTCCGGAATCTTGGCATCTTGTTTGACACTCAACTATCCTTTCTACCCCACATCCAATCCATGACCCGCTCTGCCTTCTCCCACCTCTGCAACATCACTGGCTCTGACACTGTCTCACACCACAGGCCGCTGAAACCCTCACACACACATTCATAACATACAGGCTTGACTACACAAAATCCTGGCTTGCTGGCCTCCCCAACTCCTCCCTCCACAGGCTGCAGATCATCCAGAACTCTGCAGCCCGTGTCCTCTCCCGCTCTAGGCTCCGTAACCCCATCACCCCCATCTTCACCCAACTTCACTGGCTTCCCATCACACAGAGGATACAGTTCAAGATCCTGGTCCTCACCTTCAAAGCCCTCCATGGCCTTGCTTCCCCCCTACCTCTGTGAGTTCCTAACCTCCTATTAACCTGCCCGCTCCCTCCGCTCAGCGGGCTCCATCCTGTTTCACACCCCCCACCACGCTTGCCTCACCATTGCCAGGTGGGCCATCAGCCACTCTGTCCCCAACCCCTGGAAGTCCATCCCACAGTCCCTCCACCTCGTTCCCTCCCTTGCTTCCTTCAAGACCCAACTCAGGTCCCTCCTCTTCGACTGTGCCTTGGGGGTCATCCTCCTTCCCTCTTTCCCCCCTTCCCTCTACCCTCCCCAATCCCGATCCCCAGCTCGGGTCTGAAACACTGGCTGACCAGGGTCTTGGAACGTCCCCCCGATGTGAAAGGCGCTATACAAATGTAATTTTGTTTGTTGTTGTCTTCAAAACTCGTTTTAAAATCATTCTTAATTAAGCAACGGATGAGCGTTGAGGAATCCTGCAACATGGACCCCAAGACCTCAATTTTCATCTCAACAGCGCGGATGCTGGCTTATTTTGCTTCTCTCTCTAATGCGCAGAGTTGGCCCTTGACTAAGGTTCCACTAAACGGTGAAATGTGCAGCTAAGAAAGAGCGAGTGTCTCCCTCCGAGTTAATTGCTGTTATAACGCTCACAGACCACTGCTGTTCTTCACAATGATAAACCTCCGTTGCCATAGCAAAGCACAATTACACTGAAGAAACACTGACTTATATTGGCAGCGAAAAGAATTCAGCAAATTGCCATAAACACCCATCTTGCTGAACAAACGTGAGGATTGCCAAGGGTTCCGGCTGATCTGATGATGTGTTCTCTTCCAGTTGCCTCAACCCAGAAACGGGCTCCTTTATTCCAAAGATAAATTAGATTTCCATCTTTGTACTTTACTTGTCGAGGACTTGTGTTGATTCTGTCCTGATGTGAGAGTGGCTGAGACAAAGATGGAAATATAATTTGGTGGGGGAAGTGAGGGAGCGGGAAGGATGTGAAATAGGAAGGAAAGTGAGAGAAAATTCTTTACATTGGTGGACTGCAGGGAAAATTCCTTCAAGTTTCAGCATTTTTGAGATCCAAGCCTTTTGCGAATTCTTCTCCCAAATCACACTTCATTCAACTCAAATCTCTCAGAATATTTCCCTTCAGTCTGAGCTGTGGGGAGGGGGAGGGAGGAGAGGGCTAAATATTTGCATTGCAACTTATGTGTTCTGTGTCCCAAAAGAAATTGTGAAGGGAGATTTTATCCTGGTGCGTCTGAAACCATGTGGAAACCCATGACCGTGCTGAAGATCATCCAAACCAGACTGGGATTTCAGCACGTGTGAGCATGTATATTTCCTCGAGTCTTTACAAGTGAATCATAGAAACATAAAATCTTACAGTACAGATTCCTGTGCAGGCTCTTTGAAAGAGCTATCCATTAAGTCCCACTCCCCCGCTCTTACCCCATAAACCTACAAATTTTTCGTTTTCAAGTACATATCCAATTCCCTTTTAAAAGCTACTATTGAATCTACTTCCACCATCCTTTCAGGCAGTGCATTCCAGATCGTAACAACTCTTTGGGTAGTTTGCATGGAGGAAAAACCACTGACTTCTTGAAGCCACCTCCTTCCACAAAGCCTATGGGTAAATTTTCCGTTCAGTGTTACGTGTATCAACAATAACAACAACAACGTGGATTTATATAGCGCCCTTCGGGGCGTAGTGGCTGAAGGCACGGCCGCCGAGGGTGGAGCGGGGGCCTCGGGGGATGAGGAAGTATCACCTTTGGAAATATTGGTCATGAAGGAGATTTCGCCACTGTATTTGGGTATCACCAAAGACATTACTTGTGACGTTGAATGCAATCTCTAGCCAGCTATCATGTAGTTTACTCCACCCCATGCTATCTCCTGGGGTTAAGATAAAAATATGCTCTGATCTTCAAATGTTAGCAAGCCCAAACTTGCGAATATTCATGTACCCCACCATCCACATTACTCAAACCATCTTTCCCATCATATACTCACCCAGTCAATGCATTCCAACCAGCCAATTCGTTTCAAAGCAACAGGGAGACACCATTCAACCCATGGAGCTAACACCACCATTCTATCAATGCCTGGCAGGAACTTATCTTTCTGATCACAGTTCCTCATTAATACATCACATCCCTACTCCCCATCCCCACATGTCCCAAACACAGTATTCAAATAATAGTAATGCTTACATTTGATATAATCCCTTTCATATTGGGAGGGCATCTCAAAGTACATCACCACATTTACAGTGAGATGTATTTTATAGGCAGAAGTGAACTTCCCTTAATCTCCCTCTTAGAACACCCCGGTTAGATTTTCTTCTTAACATTACAGGAGTTTGTGGTTTACAAACCATGGACCACAGGTCTTCTCAAGAGCCATTCCTCCGATGTGTTTCGGGAATATCACTGGAGATAAACAGACAGATAAACAAAGGAGGGAGCCAGATGCCTTGCCGATGTGTTAGTGAATGCCCTGCAGGAGCCCTGCCATTCCTTCAGCTTCGGTTATTAAGAAAGAGGAATCGGGAACTGAGCTAAATGCCTAAGGTCGGACAGTGTTTCGGACGCTGATATCAAGTGACACATTCATTTCTCCTGAAGTAACCGCTTCGCAAATCCAAACTAATTCAGTCTGATGGAACAGCAACTGAACCTTTAAGCGGTGACTGTCCTCAGGCTTACACACTAAATTTCAGGGAACGTAACTCTGTCATGGAATTTGAAATAGACACGCTATGCCATGGGAGCACACTGCACCCCACAGCTCCGTTCAAACAAGATGGCAAAATCATTTCGGTTGAAGAAGGCTCTTTGTCCCAGTTGATCGCATCCCTCCAGAACAACCACCCCCCCACTCCCCTCCTGCCATCCCACCACTGCATCAAGTTCTTTCTTAAATGAGTCCCAACGTCATGGTCTTAGTCACCCTTCCTGGTAACCTGTTCCACTCATTAATTTATCCTCTGGGCAAAGAAATACTTTGTGGTGTCTGTCCTGAAATTGCCCTTTGCAACCCTAAACCTGTGTCCTCCAGCTATGTTGTCTCGGTGCATCTCAAAGTATTGTTCTAAATTAACTCTCTCTCTCCTGCTAAAAAACACTTGACGCCCCTAAATGGCTGCATTCAAAGTCATCCGTGGCCACTAGTAAATCAATTGGCAGTGGACTTGAATCTACATGTCGATCAGCTCCTAACATTTCAATGCCAATACCAATTTCACCATAGCACAGGGTTGGTGCTTGGCAATACACTGATAGATGGACTCTGAAGCGCACTGAGTCAATGAGTAAGACATCACTTGTGAGAGTGTCCTAACTAGTTACGCATCACAGAAGCCAGAACTGCAATGTGGAAAAGGAGCACACTCGGGCTACTAGCTTTAGGCTCAGGCCCCAGGACATGTGGATGTGGTATGTTGCTGACGTCTGACACATATGCACAATGAGCGGAAAATATTGCTGAGACTCATCAGACCTCCCGTGAAAGATTACCTCCTGTTTAGAGCATCGGGGAGTGAAACTCTGTGAGCATCTACCAACCGAGTGCTAGGAAGTAGCCCACTGTGCAGGGCCAGCTCCTGTGGACTAATATAACATCGAAGCACAGTCGCTTGCTCCTTCTCCCCTGGTAATCAGGAAACTAGGTACTGTGGACATATGCTGAGCAGCCATTGGGACAGCAGTGTCCCACAAACAGTCATGGATTGAGTGACCACATTAATATTATTTTTTTGTGAAGGGTTTATTACCCCCAGAAAGCAATTCGACAATCGACTAACAACTGCTAGGTAAACAGAGGCGTGTGGAGTAAGGAAACTTGCCTAAGGTTTGGCCCTGCCCGGCAATCATGTTGCCCCAGACTATAAGACAACGAGAGACTGAACCCAAAGCCCATTTTTACCCAGGTCTCCATAGAAACAGCAACGTTACGTGCAGACATGCCCAACAGCACATTTAGCATCCTGAACATTTATACCCTTTGCAACTGGCTCTAGATGGTCTGAATTGTGCCAATATATATTTGAATTAGGCTTAAACGGAATTGATTGGAATTGTGAAGAATTTCTCTTGTCCCTTGCAGCACAACCCTTCTGCACCAGTGATCTCGTACAGACTTGTAGCCGGGGCTTTGTAAACCAGCGTCTCATGCAATCTGTCATACTTTCCCTTGTAAAAACAGGGCTGGAAAATATTTTATGAGTCACTAAATTAAATCGGAACAGTAGAAAGACTGGCGTCGAAAACTACTGCTTATAATTTTTTTTACCCACCTGCCTTCCTGCACTAAATGACTCACTGGCTGGTGTTCTAATTTACAGACCCGCGATTCAGCATCTCACACACATTAACCAATGCAACAACACTTTGGCACAGATGCCTGTAATTACCGTGGCTCGAATAGAATGCACACTCTTCCTCGTTTGTCGAGCAGCCATATAAAGATTCCTCGCTTTGACAAACTCACTGTCACAACACGCTCACAAGGACACCACCCCAGACAGGGTCAATGTTAGCAGAGATGTTTAAGGGGTGATTCTGCTCTGACCAATACTTTATGTATGTGTCCTGCACCTTCGAGTAACTTCAACGTGTTTGGGACCTGGAAAAATCCTAGTTTTAGAAATGTTTTATCTTTTGGTCAGCCGGGTATCTGACACTTGTTTAAATTCATCACTGTCCAAACCAAACTGAGAATTCCATGCATCCCACCTGCGCATGGAAATTACAGAGGTAGATTATTGGAAACTAACCAGCTAAAACCTTGCCATAGCTTGCCATTGATAGCATTGTCTGACAAGCTTTCCTGCTTCTTGTTCAGCTAGATCTACCCTACCCATCAGGGCTTTGGCTTGCAGGGTTAACAGGAACTGAGTGGGATGAACTTACAGGCTACAAAGATTTACCACCATTTGGTCCATTATATCTACAAACTGTTCACTGCCCTGCACTATCCCCATACCCTTTCGAACCTCTATCTTTCATATATTTGTCTACTTGCCATTTAAAACCCACAATGACTCTATCTCCTTACTTGGCAAGGCATTCAACATCCCAACAACTCTGTGAAAATAAATCCTCCTAATGTCTCCTTTCGCTCTTCTTGTAACAATCTTAAATCTATGTCTTCTAATCACTGACTCCCGTATCAATGGAAAAAAGCCTCTCCCTATTCACCCTGTCAAAACCCCTCATCAGTTCTAGTTTTCTGTTGTAAACATATTTGCCTATAAATACACAGTTGCTACACTTCACAGTAAAGTCCTGTGAAGCACAATCTCACACAAACAAACATTCAGGCAATGTCTCTGCCACTTTCCCCACACTTATGAGGGAAAGCAGAATTGTCTAATCCTCTGTGAAAAGATCAAATATATATATATCCCTGCTGTAGGGTCAGGGTTTATAATTAGATTTACCCTGTAGCATCTTTGTATATTTAAAGGCTCTTTCTCATTACACACATTGAAGGGGAAGTGTATTGATCTAAACTGCCAAATAACCTCAAAATATAACAAAGGTCTTTATACATACTCTGTCGGTCATCTTATAAATCAGCAGTTAGTTCAGATTTTTGTTTGCCATAAAACTGCTCATTAGAGACTGCCCAGGATGAGACATTTTGTCTGGAAATCCTTCTAAACTAGCACAGACTTGCACTCAGGGGCGTTGTGTGTGTGTATATCTGTGTGTGTGTCTGTGTGTGTGTGTGTGTGTCTGTGTGTGTGTGTCTGTGGGGGTGGTTGGGGGTTAGGGGTTTGTCATGTGGCGATCACTAAAAACAGCCATCATTCTGTGTGACAGACAGACCATCAACGGGAACTGTGATCAGCGCTCCCAGTTCACAGCACCCAAGAGAAGAACAGTGTGTGTCAATGAAGAGGGGGCTTTGCAAGGGAAATAAATGCTCCAAGGCTTCCCATCGCCAACACTTTAGACATGGTAACAAAGGCTGACTGAGAGATACCATTTACATCAGCTGCGTTAGACAGCATTTTCAAATACACGTCTACTTAAACGAACCACAGTCTTGGCTCCCAGGACCACTAAGGACTGATCTTATTTGATGTGTTACAGGGATAATAGGACTCAAGTATTTTATGTTGCGTTTTTACAGAGTTTTAACGCGTTGAAAAGCACTTACGTTAATGTCCTGACCAACAATCCCCCAGATAAAATTCGTCATTGCCTGTTTGTGGGACATTATACTGTACAAATTGGCTGCCGTGTTCACCCACAAAATAAGCAAGTACTCTATTTTACAATAATTACTACCAAAGTGCGTGTTTTGACGTTATGGGTAGTGTATTAAATGCAAGGACTATTATTATTATAAATATATTTTTTGACATTGAACCATCCGATACGTCAATGTTTTCATTCCTGTACCAATAGGATCAATGCCCGTCAGTGATCACTTAGAAGATACAAACTAAAACAGTTAAAAAATGGCCTACTAAACCACAAAGGTAGATTACAGACTTCAAATCTCTTTGCGATAGTATGTTATTTATAGTGGGTAAAATTTGCGAGATTCCTTGCCGATTTCTTCAACCTGTTTAACACCAGCATTCAGAAATTAAGGAATAACGCAAAAGCACGTGGTTTCTAATCATAGAAGAATGTAGAATCATAGAATTATACAGCACAAAAGGAGTCCATTCAGCCCATATCGCCTGTGCCGGCTCTTTGAAAGAGCTGTCCAAATTAATCCCACTTCCCTACTCTCTCCCCACAGCCTTGCAACTTTGTCCTCCCTGAATGTGGGCTAACCCTGTGGTTAAATCAAGCAGAAGTGACTCATAATCTGCAATGACGCTGAAGGAACCAATTGTGACATCAATGTTGCCAATTTTACTGGGAAATAATCTGCAGTTGAGTGAAGAGAATTTCACAGCCAATATAAATTATAACTCAGTTATTACCTGATTGTCGTTTTCACAGGCCTGCTATAAATCAGCCCCATACTGTATATAGCTGCTTTCACATCTGGCAGCAATATAACTGTGTGATGGTACTATCAGTCAGACCCTTAGAGAGGGGGGATTTCATAGACTTCTGGGCTATGTTCAATAATGAATGAACATCTGGAATTAATCATGAATCATATCTCATAGGGAATAACTATCTGCCGTCTTTACATCGTTGGGCTCTGCCTTATGATTCGATCGTATGATTTGATTGCTCCTACTGTCTCTGTTTCCAATTCACATCTACCTCTCTGCTCCCCAATAATTCAAGGCACTGAAATGCTGCAGATATCTGGAGCCAGATCATAAGCAGTATGGAGCTGTGCCTTTTCAGCAAATTGCATCTCTAGATACGAAATGTACAATACCCAGGGGTGCGATATTTCCCCTAACTGACTTCCGAATGCTGCATCCATCTTTAACATCGTTGAGAGAAGCCTCTCCTGTCACCTGGAGTAATGCACACAGAGCTGGCCACCATGGCAATAAAGGTCTGAGAGGCAGGCAGAGGAGAGTGATGGGGATGATCACCAATCTTAGAAGAATAAGCTATGAGCAATGATTAGACTTGCTAGGGGTCTTCAGGCCTAAATGAAGTCATATCAAAGGGAATCTTTATTAAAATTGCACCAGATTTTAGATGCAATAGGAAAAGGAAACTCCAACAAGTTATATACACTGACGCCTCAGAACAAACGGGCACAGATTCAGTGTTGCAAAAGGCAATTTCAGCACAGGTACCAGGAAGTATTTCTTTGCCCAGAGGGGAATTTAACGACTGCAGCAGGTTGCCGGAAAGGGTGGTTGAGGCCAGGAAAAGAAAAGCACCTTGATGCTGTGATGGGAGGATGGAAGGGCAGGTGTTCTGGAAGAAAGAATTCAAATGAGCCGAAGGGTCTTCTTCATCCAAATCAACTTCGCGGTGACCTCCCTCGTGTGAAAGGAAAAGATGGTTTCAGCAGACAGCAGCTGAACTTGTTTGAAAATTTGAAATAGTTCTTGAGTACCCTCAGGTTAAGGAAGTTGAAAAATCAGCCAAGGTTACTAGATAATAATAATAATAATCCTTACATTTGATATAGCACCTCATCCCGTCTTCGAGACGTCTCAAAGTGCTTCATAGAATATACTGTAAAGCAAATTGACTGTATATGTTGTGGGCAAAATGCGGTGTCCCATAAACCGTTGTGGATTGAGTGACCAATTTTTTTTATTACCTGAGAAAGTGATCTGCCATTCTATTAACAATCAGTTTCCTATTTAATGCTCGGTAAACAGAGGAGTAAGGAGACTTGCCCAACGCCTTTCCCCAAGTTAAGTTGAAACATACTCCTTAAACCGCAGTTATAAATCAAACCAGTGCCAAAATCTCACAAGACACTGTATAAAAGGCCCATTATTCAATACTATTAGTGAAAACAGTTCCATCCACTGGAAGCTCTCTCTGTAGACAGCGCTGTAAAAATATTGCACTACACTAAGTGTTTTTTTATATACCAACATCTAGCACAGCTTATGAAGGAAAAATGGCTTTTTAATGCTACATTGAAGCATTTAATGCTTTTTCGTTAGGCCAAATAGAATCAATCAATCCATAAAATACCGTGTTTGTGTTTCGTTAATTTAAGCTCTTACACTTTCCAAATGAAGGCAATTTTTTCTCATGATTCTTCCCATTATTTTAACAGCCATTTTTCTAATAGGAACGCACGGCTGTTTAGAATTTCAACTTCGATTTGTATGAATAAATATCTTACTAATTGTCTTCCTAAGTCTCCTTTGACAGACTACATCAACCGATAAAAATATTCCTTACATTTGATATAGTGCTTTTCATATCGGGAGGACGTCTGAAAGCTACAGGATGTACTGTAAAGTGTAGTGACTGTGCATTTTATAGGGGAAACATGGCATCCAATTTGCACACAGCAATGTCCCACAAACAGATAAACAAAGTGGATGAACAATTTTATCTGTAGGCCAGGACACTGGGCCAAACTCTCTTCTCTTGTTGAACAGTGTCAAAGGATCTTTAACGTCTACTTGAACAGGCAGATAGGACCTTGGTTTAATGTCTCATCTGAAAGATGTCACCTTCAACAATGCAGCACTCCCCCAGCACTGCATTAGAGTGTTGGTTTAGACTAAGTGAGTTCCAAGTCCCGACGTGGGGCTTGTACCCACAACCTTCTGTGAGAGTGCTACCAATTGAGCCAGCAGTATTTGGAGGGACAGTGCCTGTCTGACAGGCAGTGAATGAGAAATGAGGCACTCATGGCTGGTCGGAAATAGGTACCATTAGGTACCATCCTCACAGAGCAACTCTGGTGCCTTTTAGTCCTTTGATTTTTCTTGCAAGTTGCCTGCGAGGTAAATCAATGAAAATTGCCTGTCTGAGGCGAGAAGTGTTGAAAATAGGTTTCGTTCCTGTTGATGACAAGCCTGGGAGCTACAACAACACAAGGAACCCTTAACATATACAAATCTATTTCATTTGGGTTGCTGCGCTCTTGCTCGGTGTGGTTTAATCTTCCTTCTCCGCATGAGAAAGGAATTATTGCTCTGATGGTTTGCCCCATAATGGAGATAAATAGCAGCAATATTTATTGAGACATAAAATAGATAAATAGAAGCAATAATTATCAAAATATAAATTATTTACCAATAATTTCAGCGTGTTTACGGCCCTTGGTTTCCCTGGCTGGTGCGACCAAGGGCACCTATGTGATTCCTGCACTAAATCACGCGCAAGTCAATAGGCTTCATGGGTGTTGGGCTTTCTCGGAAAGTAACTCATGCCACAGTTTCATTTAAAATGCTGACAATATCCTGATCAGAACGAAATGGGTCATTTTAAGAAAGCCATACGACAAACAGCAAAGGAAAAGCAGGTTGAAAAGCAGAGAGAGAGAGAGAGAGAGTTCTCTGTAGTGAACACTAGCAATCTCAGCCTGGGAAAGGCGGGGTAGGAGCAGTTGAATCGACGAAAGTGGGTGCAAAACTGAAAAATAAACCAAGGATCTACCTCCTGCCCATTTTATTTGAATTGCAAATAAACATGAAAGGAAGGAAAACTTCCATCCCTTGTGCTTAGCGCAGAAATAATGAAAGAGTAACGGTTTTAGACAATCACTCCATCCAATTTCTACCCAAGATCTGCTTTCTTTCTCAATCCCTAATAAATCTCGTTAGTCAACAGGAACGTGCCTGGTTCCTTTTTAACATGCTTTGCAGCTCTAGGGTTGGAGTTGATCCATTCAGTTAAAGTGTTGTGTATTCCGAGATGAAGGCTGCTGGCATATTAATTGGATGAATAGCAACATATTTTGAAGCCAGATGTCACTTTGGGATAGTTATTACTTTTAAAACAAGGCTGATATTAGAAAGAAAACGCACAACACTGCACCGGGATACTATCTACAAACGGGTTTATTTTCACGACTTCGCTGTTAATCATGAGTACTGACATTCTCTGACAAAGCAGAACACTTTATCACCATAACTGTGCAAACTGTCTCTCCTATACCTGTTTTGGAAACTTCCACATGTTAACCCAATCCACAAATTAGCTGTGCACATCAACCTGTTCACGGGGTTAACCCAGTCTGTGCACACGGTTAACACGACCTGTGCACATAATAATCCTTGCATTTGATATAGCGCCTTATCACGTCGTCGAGACGTCTCAAAGCATATCACCGAATATAATGTAAAGTGGATTGACTGTATTTTTTTTGTCTGGTTAAGCATGGTGATGGGTTTCTGCATGTATCAGACACCAGATTGCTCAAAAAATAAATGTTTTTGCAAGTTTGTCTAGGATTCAAAGGTCACATTTTCAATTTAGTTCATGCATCTTAGCCAACTGCAAATCTTTTAGTGATGGGAGTGGAGCTGATTGAGAAGTCACACATCTATTACATTGCCATTAAAAATACATTGGGGGCAACACGTGCATTTTACGAGGTACCTATTCACACAAGATTAGTTTGGTTTGCACTCCAGGCACTCCAAGTCGCTACTCCATGTGAAGAACATTATACAAAATGTGAGTTGTTGCTGCTGATAAATGCAGAAAGCTCTTTGGCTTATCCGATCTCATGCTCTACCATCCCTGTATCAAGTTGCCTCTTAAACGAGTCTGGTGTCCTGGCTTCTACCACCTTTCCTGGCAACCTGTTCCACTCGCTGATTATTCTCTGCATTAGGACGAACTTCCTGATATCCTTCCTGAAATTGCCCCTGACAACTGAAAATCTGTGTTCGGCTGGCTTGTTACATCCTAAAGTATTGTTCTGGATATATTTTTTGAATCCCATTTGAAATTTTCTTCACCTCCATCAGGGCCCCTTTGTGTCATCTTCTTTCAAGACTGAAGATTACATTAAGATTACATTAGGGATATAAAGTAAATCTTAGTGTGCTAGATTTCATAAGATGAAATATTAAATTGGGCATTCAAGAAATATTAAAATTAAAACTTAAAATGCCAATTACCAAGATTAAGTGAAATCTCTCTGCTTATCCAGTGCTCAAGACTACAATCGGTTTAAGGCTCGGAATTTGCCATGACAACCATTACAATTAACTATAATATTTGTAAATGTTAGCCGCAGATTTTTCAATTGGAAAGAAATGTCAAGATTTTTTTCCCCCATCTCACCCACTCTAAATGTCACAATGGGTGCCCTTTTGTTGAGAGCAAACCCATTTCTTTTTTTCTTTTTTTTTTTCTTTTTTTCTTAAAACAACGGTTATATATATTATATATATTAAATGCGCAATCCAGTATTTGGAAATTGACTGAAAGTGTCTGATAGGGACAAAGGAACAGAATTGTCTTTAAGCGTGAATTGTAACCCATTAGCAATTGCCTGCCTTTTCTCAGATCCTCCTGTGTAAGGCACCCACAAAGTGGCAGGTCTTAAGGTCACACCTATTATCATCCACATGGTTTGCTCTCCAATATTGACATTGGGCAAAGATAATAATAATAATCCTTGCATTTTCTGTAGCGCCTTATCACGTCATTAGGACATCTCAAAACGCTTCACAGAATATATTGTGAAGTGGATTGACTATATATTTTGTCGGCAAAATGCGGCAGCCAATTGCGCACAGCAGTGTCTCCCAAACAGTCGTGGATTGAGTGACCAAATTATTAGTATTATAGGGTTGTTTTTGGAAGGCTTATTATCCCCGGAAAGCGATCTGCCGATCAACTAACAACCGGGTTACGAGGCGAGTGCTCTAAACAACACACTACAGGACTCCAAATTCAGCTGTTTCACCCCACGCAAGGGTTACAACCTCATTGCCTAGCCTCTTGCCAAGACCCCCACTAGAGGAACACTGATCATCAAAACATAGAAATCAAATCACAGAAGGAGGCGCATTCGTCCGTCGAACCTATGAGCGATCTAACCAGATCCTCTTACCCAGCGTCCTTTTGCATTGTAGCTTTGGAAATATTGATCCAACTCTTTATAAATGCCTTTATTAGATTTAGGTACAACAGTCTCTCGTGGGAATTCCGTTTGCTCTGCTGAGCACATGCGAAGTATAGATACTGGCATCCACTGGTTGGGTTGGAAGGCCTATTTCTGCGTGGCCCGATCTACGTAGACCAGACAAGCAAATGAGTTCCAGGCTGCATGCTTACACTGCATTTTGCTTTAAAAAAGAAAGTTTGAGTCTTCATAGTCTTCATAGTTCCTTCATAGTTATTGACCCAAAAAAACCCTGAGCTTTTCATTTATTTATCAAATGGCACCTCGATGACAATGCTCTCACTCCTCAGCTTCTATAAATAATAGAGACGACACCACTGGCACCACCTGGGTTGTTAGTACTTCATTTACCCTTAAGTGTCAAAATAAAAGCATGTCAGTATCAAGCCTTCTCTGCAGGGACATCAGCTCCTAAAGCTATCCTGACACATTCCAAGATCGCAGCTTTGAAGCTGTCCACAGATATACATCTTCCCTGGCTCGTGCCCCGCCCAAGCAAAGGATGCATGTCGTTGCTGTGTTACTTATCCAACAGGTGTCTAATCCGTGACTTAAAGAGAGATAAACATCAACACCAGTGTTTTTTGTGAGCTCCCCCCTCTCCCACGACAATATTGATAAAGCTGTGATCTAGTGTGTAAGGTGTTAATGCTGTGATCCAGCCACAAAGACATGGAAATACGTAGTATAGTGCTCTGCACTAAGTTTGGCTGATGTCAGCCAGGTCATTGTGTGTCGACTGAGATCCCAACTACCAATTGACCCAAATACCACCTCGTTGTAACCTGCAAGATAATTTTGGCTTCAAATGTAAGCAATACGTGTGGCAAATTCTTAAAACTCCATCTTAATTGGAAGGCTGTCTCCTAAATAACTCTGGCAAACTGGCTTCCAAATTGAAACTGAATTGAAGAATTTTCCACAATTCTGCACGTCCTTAAATCTTAAGGACAAAATTGACTTACAGGCTAAGTTAAGACAGTGACATTTCAGGTCCTCAATGATCAATATTCAGGACCTCATTGGCAGGGAAACAAAACAGGATATATATAACAAATCGAATGTTCAGTCCTGTAACTAAAAATGTTGCAATAGTAATATTTTATCTGAAATAGTGCCTTATTGAAATTGAAATGTTTCGAAGTGCTTCACAGGGTTTTACCTGTAAAATGGAGTAACTATGTTTAACTCCCAGTGACTAAGAATTGCCTGACTGTATATTTTGCAAATGATCACAGCAGCCAATTTGAACAAAGCAATGTCCCACAAACAGCCATGAAGTTTTCTGAGCCCAAACCCCAAACTGGAATTCTATCCCACTATTATTCACCGAGTTAAAGCAGGTCATTCAATTTCTTTAGTTGTTTAGACTCCAGCAGTTACCCCAACGCACATTCTGGAGTCCCCGAGCCTTGGCTCTTGCCAACTTGCGCCTAATTCCTTCTGGAATTCCTTCTGGAATTAGATGAGCAGGATGCATCCCTCCAGGAAGAGAGTGCATATTCCATTCCAGCGATCAATCTCTGGAATTTCCATGTGTAGGTGAGATGCATGGAATTCTCAGTTTGGTTTGGTGCTCTTAAGCACGGTGATGGGTTTCCTCATGTGTCGGACACCCGGCTGACCAAAAACAAAAAATGCAGGAAATTAAGTGGATATTAATTTAAATGCATTTTGGTAACAATACTTCATGAATCTGGAACTCTCAGAATCGACTGCACTTGAGATCAGAGCACTGGGAGCTCAGCCTTGTAACTACTCTAACCTTGAATTGTCTTCTTTTGGATACATTTACAACCTCAGACTTGGCAGAAACTTCAAAAAAACACTCATACGAATAGTTATCAAGGTGACACTTTAAATGACAATGGTCTATCAAATGAAGGGCGAGTGCCATTCAATCTGAGTGTTTACAAGGCTTGTGCCTCCAGGGTGATCAGACATCCTCAGCACTTGGTTTCGCGAGAAGTAAATAGAAATTTCAAACCCCATTCACGGGACGGAGGCGAGCAATCAGCCAGAGAAGCATCATTCACTCACAAATAGTCGCAGGCCATGAGACAATTCCAAATGACTTTTACCCAATACCAGAAACTCAAACCAGGATATATAACAACAACGACAATAATAATAATCATTGCATTTGATATAGCGCCTTATCATGTTGTTGAGTCCTCTCAAAGGGCTTTGACTGCATATTTATTTTGTGGGTGAAACGCAGCAGCCAATTGCGCACAGATGTGGTCCCACAAACAGTCGTGGATTGAGTGACCAATGGGCCTGGACGCCGAGAAAATCTCCCTTCCCTTTTGAATAGTGCCATGGGATCTTTAATGCTATCTCAACAAGCATCCAGAACCTCGGTCTAACAAATTTCATTTCAAGGACACCACCCAGCACTGCGTTGGACCGTCAGCCTCGACTATATGTGTCCAAATACCCGATGTGGAGCTTGAACCCATAACCTTCTGCTTCAGGATTGAGAGTGCTGCTTGACTAAGCCAGGCTGACATTTAAACTAACTCAGTAATAACAGGCAATAGTATCATAGGCTCAATACCTTCTTACTAGGCTAAAAATGTCTACGATCAAGAAACACTTGTCTTTATAAATTAATGAATGGATTGCGCATCCTGAAGAAGAAATACTTTGCCTCAAAGCCACTTGATCCGTAAAGCAAAGGAGATTCTTGAATTGGTTAAAACTGGGTCGGTGCCAATATTTTCACGTGGTTTTGATGGGACAAAGTAAGGTCCATCTGGTGAGAAAGGACGGAGGATTATTCATCCTGTTCGTCTCTCAGAAGTGCAGCGGGCCGTATATTGAAGTGATCATTTTGCGAACGTCATATCATGGAAACGCTGTCTGTGACAGCATTCATGTGGCATGCCCTGGAAAATGGCCTTGTCAAGATTGATTTAGAGGGTTCATTAGAAGCTACATCGCCTCGCAAAGCTTATCAATACAGCCCGTTACTTGACAAGAATTGTGCTTGAAACGCAATCCGTTCAAGAGATTTTTTTCCCTTAACATTTGCCTGCGGTGAAGAGTCAAGATTTCCCGTACCAGCGGGAGCCTTGTTTAGCAATATCACTGATCTTCACCCTGTACTAACACTGCTGCCAATCACACCGGCTAGGGATAGGGGCGGAAAGGAAAGCAGACGGTACCTGGTCTAAATAAACCCAAGAAGCTACTCAAAAAAAGGAGGGAGTTTCTCCCTCCCGCTGTCCTGGCTGATAATTATCCTGGGATAAAACCGATCTTCATTTCATGGCTGTTTGTGAGGCGCTACTGTGTGCGATTGCAAGTTAAATTCAGCAATCCTGGAATATTGGTTATGAAGTTAACAATAAAAATAATCCTTTCATTTGATATAGCAGCTTATCGAGATACATCTCAAAGTGCTTCGCAGAATATACTGTGAGGTGCAGTGACTGTATATTTTGTGGGCGAAACCCGGCAGCTAATCGCGCACAGCAAGATTATATTTAACAAGTCACCAATTGCTAAAATGTAATAGAACAAATCGAGAGCCAGGTGGCGTTGGGGCGTACTTCCGATGTGAAAGGCGCTACATAAATGTAATTTGTTGTTGTTTAATTTCTCCCCCATGATGCTGTGATGGAGGTGGGATGGGAGGGGAAGGGGGGAAACAGTAGGATGGGTATCCTGGAAAGATGAGATCAAATGGGCAGAAGAGTTGTCTGCACTTGACCCTCTGTTGCGAAACAAAATGACTGAAATGACGGCAGAGCGCAGCAGAGGGTATGCTTGTGACTAAGGCAGACGGTGAGGCAGAGAGGAGGGACCTTGTCCCGGTATCTGAGTGAGTCTGGGTGCCCCTAAATAAAGAAAAAAATATACTCAAACCTCAGATTTCTCACACAATTCGCCAAAAACCTGCACCCAGTGATAAAACAGTGGACACAAGGCCATTCAGCCCAACGTGTCCTTGCTGGCTCTTTGAAAGAACTCATTCAGTGCCATTTATCTGCCTCTATGCCACCCCATAAGCCATCAATTTACATGCTGCACCACAGAGTAACGTCCTAATTTCCTTTGCTGCAAGAGAAGCCTCTGCCATCTCTATAAGCAGGGAGGTAAGCAAGACGAAGGGTAGGCACATGGTTTGAAAGTGAGCAAGTACTGGGAGCAATGTAAGCTGCTAAGCGACAGACAGCAGGAAAGTTCTCATGGAGGAAACAGCTCCGGGAGCAGGAAGGAGACAAACAATTCACGGACACTGATGGCTGGGTAGCGCATGATTTGTGTTGCAGTCGGGCTGGGGGAATTCTTTGACTGTCAACATCTAATGAAATCGCTGCTGATTAATCACACACCGTGAATCTGCGCACTCGCAAACTGAAGACAGCTCGCAAGGTGGTGGGGGGGGGGGGTGTGGGGGGGGCTGGGGATTGCTCGAGGTTCAAGGCTGCTTACGTTTCCCCTCTATCCTGCGGGAACCCGTGTGACTACCCGCTGCCTCTAAAAGCCAGGATCAGTTGTATTCTTATAATTTTTGTACATTTGATACGGCGCCTTTCGCGTTGGGAGGATGTCTCAAAGTGCTTCACGTGCTCCACTGTAAAGTGTAGTGACTGTGTATTTTGTCTGTGAATGCCATAGGCAATTTGCGCACAGCAGTATCTCACAAACAGCCGTGGAGAGAATAAGTAACTTTATTTGGGGGATTTTTGGGTGGCTGGGTCCTCCCTCCCTCCCTCCCTCCCTCTGCTTCCCTCCCTCATTGATGTACAAACGACACCAGCAAAGTCAGATGCGTTAAATGCCTTAAAAGATCTCCATGTTCTGCCCCAACCTATCTCTGCGCTCATATCCATCATTGTCGAGGTAAAATGTAAGACTTCTGAGCAACGACAGAGTCAAGATGCGAAATGTAGCCCTGGCAACCACCTCTGAGTGCAGCGCTTTCAACCGGAACAATGCCAGGACCACAATATGCCTTGCTCCACAATGAAACCACTTTGAATGGCAGAGACGCAGTATATTGGAGCCCCAGTCGGCTTGTACCTTGAACTGGCTGGAATTAGGTTCCTGCCTGCGATTCTCCATACAAGGCAACCCTGTTATTAAACACCTCGCTAGAGCAAGTGCCTATCGCTCCACGGTTACCGCTTTCCTGCGCAAACGGATGTATGACCTGAATGAGTTAGTTCGAATTAGTCACTTCCTGTGTGCTGTGCATACGCACGAGGAGCAGGAATTGCTGCCCGTCCTATTTTGGACCTGTGCAGCCTGGTGGAAATGACATCGGTGTAACAGTTCCTTAAAAAAACAATGGGTCACTTCAATCCGCGACGGTTTGTGGGACGCTGCTGTGTGCAACTGGCTGCCGCGTTTGGCCCACAAAATATACAGCTTGACACTACATCCTGTGAAGCGCTCTGAGACGTCTCTCGAAGACGTGATAAGGCGCTGTATCGAATGCAAGGATTAGTACTATTATCAGTGGCATGCAAAGTAACAGCCACTGAGGACCCAGAAGTCAACCCTTTCCTCACACTCACTTTTAATACTGGAGCCAGGCGAGCTGGCTTTAATGGGGTTGCCCTGGTCATGGAGGAACTGATCCAGGCCAATATTAACAGTCTCCTGTCCTCCCTCCTCCTACCCTCTCTCTCTGTCTCTCTCTCTCTCTTGCGCTGCCCAAAAGGGGAAGGCATGATAAAAGCCTTCAAATAGTTTGTTAAACCTCAACATAGGAGACTGAAAGATTGTGTAAAACTGTAAATTTCAGAGTGTAACAATGGTGCAGTTTGTCAATGAAGCACAGACAAATTCGACCACTCACTTCATGGCTGCGGTGTTGGTCTGTGAAAATTATCTGCTGGTTTGCCTACAGAATACACAGTCACTACACTGCACGGTAAAATCCTGTGAAACGCTTTGAGATGTCTCGGCAACTTGAAAGAGGGTTTATTATCAAATGCAAGTATCATTACAATTATTAATCTAAAGCCCCAATTTTACGTTTGATTTAAAGCCAAAAGGAATAAGGAAAGCGAGCGACTGGGAACTGCAGGTTTAGAATCGAAGGCCTGGAGTACTTTGTGGGGCAGATGCACCAAGTCCACAAGGAAGGATTAATGGCTGGTATTCCTAATGCAATGTTAAAATCAAGAAATAACTTAGCGTTATGTGTACGGTCTCGGTGAGAGGCTTTACAATATTCTTGTTCTCTACATCCCTCACACTCACACGCACACTGTCTCTCTCTGCTCTACAGAAGCCAAGCCATGGTTACATCTGAGGACCTGCATTAGAGAGACTGAGAATGGTGGAGTGAGCTGTACCTACATAACTTCAAACAATTTCCTATGGAACAGATCAAACACCTCCAAGCGTCAGTCAAAGGGGATTAACGTGCGGTAGCAATGTATAAAGAGAGATCCGACAACCAGTGAGCTGTTGAATTTTTTTTTCCCCTCTGCATTTGATGAAGGTCTCGGCAGAGCGATGTTGAAGTAATTACACTGCAGCTACACCGAGAGGGATCGAAATAAACAACCTTCAAATCGCAAATGAAACCGGCTCGCGCCAGGGCGGCCAACTCCGAAACATCACACGCACTCACACAAAAAAAACCCTGTGAAAATAGAAAATGACACTGACGGCATTGACAAATCTGCCTTACACTGCAAATAGCAACAGTGTAAATAGAGTCTCGGAGACCTGGGAAACCATCCCTCATTACAGTATACACAGCTCTTTTGTTGAGAGAGCGTCTCGGCACATTGAGAGTTAAGCACGCCGGGTAGATACCATCCATCGCTGCATGGGATTGTGCCAGAATGCCTGAACTGAATGCCTTAACTTCTCTCAGCGTTTTGGGATAATTACACAGAGGGTTAACAGGCCGCTGGACCTGCCTACCAGAAAGGGAGGTTGTTGGCGTTCACGTGTGGACCCACCTTATTTGCCCCTCAAGCCCTCTCTTTAATGAGGCCGGGTTTCTACCCGATGACACCGACAACATTTCACGTTTGTACAGGCACAAAGGCAGGGAGGAGCAAAGCCCTCTGTGTCCTGCTAATTCCATATCGACCTGTCCGCTCCCTCTGCTCAGCAGACTATGGCCCGCTACATGTCCCCGCCCTGCCCGCCTCACCATCGGTGGTCAGGCCTTCGTTCTTTCTTCCCCCACCCTTTGGAAATCTGATCCACAGGTGCTTCGCCTCGCCCCACTCCCTTGCCTCCTTCAGGTCCCTTCTCAAGACCTTCCATTTCGAACGTGCCTTCAGCCATCCTCCCTTGCCCTCCACCCCTCCTGATCCCAACCTCCAGCTTGAGTGCAAATCCTCAATTATCCTGAGTCTTGCGGAATGCTTTCGATGTGAAAGGCGCTGGATAAATCTAATTTCATCGCTGTTGTTGTTTATATAGCGCCTTTCGCGTCAGTAGGACGTCTCAAAGTGCTTTAAAATCAATCCCAAATACAACCAATAAAGCACCGACCATACACTCTGAGCAATAATTGCTTATTTTATGAACTCCTCACTTGATGTTTAGCAATTCTCCCTCTTTCCCCCCTCCCCCCCAGCCCCTCGGGCATTCTTCAATCTCGCGTCTATAACCGAAGTCCTCAACCGCAGTTCAGATCATGTGCGGGTCTTTCAGCCAGACTTCCACCTGCTCCTCCCTCCCTCCCCCACCTCCCCTCGTCTCCTGGGCACTCCAAGGTCGAGCAAGGTTACTCTCACACCCGACACCGAATGAATCATTTTGCAGGGATCAGAATGAATCACCGAGAGGTACATCCAGTCAATTCAGGCCATCGGCCCCTATTTATCATAGATCTTTTACACAGATGCCGAAACTCCAACTGCAGTTAGTTTTTCACAATCCCCATGACATTAATGCAGGACAACTTGCTCGGAAATAAATCTACTCCTAAGTAAAAGTCAGCCACCGCATATCCACTCTGGTTTGCAATCTGATGTTGGGTCACGCAATTAAAATAACATTTCAGTGATTAGTGCCATTGGGATAAATAGCACTCGCGCCTCACCATCTATAACATTCATACTGCGTTTCGCCCAAAAATACACAGTCAATTCACTTTACAATATATTTAAATAAATAGTCCTTGCATTTGATATAGCGCTTTTCACGTCTTTTAGACCATTTGTGAAGCGATTTGAGGCGTCTCAACGACCTGATAAGGTGCCATATCAAATGCAAGGATTATTATTACTCCTACAGTTGAACATCATGTTCCACATGACAGAAAGAGAGGGAGAGAGAGAGCGAGAGAGAGAGAGAGAGA
Organism: Callorhinchus milii; assembly: GCF_018977255.1. Classification (NCBI taxonomy): domain Eukaryota; kingdom Metazoa; phylum Chordata; class Chondrichthyes; order Chimaeriformes; family Callorhinchidae; genus Callorhinchus; species Callorhinchus milii. The sequence continues at coordinate 7,112,769 of NW_024704763.1, read as the reverse complement.
GCGATCTGAACCCTTTCAGGTTACCTCTAGCAAGCAGTTTCCCAACATAAAAACAAGAGGATGACTGAGGAACACAGATAAGCTCAGAGAACCTGCCGTCACCCTTTTAATACATAATCAAACTGAGGAAACAATAAGCCAAGGTCCTGCCTGTCTGTTCAGGTGAACATTAAAGTTCCCGTTGCACTATTCGAAAAGCGAAGGGAGTTTCTCCCAGATGTCTGGCCGACAATTCCTCCCAGGTACCGTCGGTCATTCAAAATTGGCTGCTGCGTTCACTTACAAAACACAGTCACCGTACTTTACGGTAAATCCTGTGAAGTGCTTTGAGATGTTCTCCTGATGTGAAAGACGCCAAACTGAATATAAGGTTTATTAATAATACTAAGAATATTTATGCTGAGAATAATCCTTCCATTTGAACTAGACCCTCGTCATGATGACGGCATGTCTCAAAGTGCTTCGCAGGACTTGTGTAGTAACTGCGCACAAATAAGTAGGATTACGTCGTGAATCGGCCGAAGGTACTGGCTGTTTAAAAATCCCTTCGAGCATTCTTTCTAGGACGATCAATGATGCTAGTAGCTTGGTGGGAGGAGAGACGAGAGATTGCAGGCACATGGGACCGGGCAGTGTATAATCTTTCTTTCAGCTCATGCACTGACATTCATCCCTCCCGGCAGGAAGAGTCATGTCAGGAGCCGTCCATAGATTATGCTGTATTGACACCGCAGTTTGGGTTTATAAACCCCCAGGATAACGCCCAGTGCATGCGATTTGTCCTCTCACTCATTTCAATGCCCTGACAGATGCGTACATACTCTCGGCAAGTCATATCACCGCAGCACATCACACACTCTCTTTCTCTCTTTCTCTCTCGCTCTCTTTCTCTCTGTTACTGTGACCCACTCTTCCTTAGAAGCCCCCACCCCACCCCATCCGCTCCGCCACGCCGAGCACTTGGCAGACGTCAACATTAACACCGCTCTCTCCACCTGCTGTCACCCACAGTTGCCGCCAGCACAGACACAGCCAATGGCCTAAGGGAGAAAAAACATTATCTCGTGCGTCTTGAAACACAAGGCTCCAAGGCAGCGGGAGCAATCACACCAACAGCAGAAATTGAGACGATATATATGTCACAAACTGACTGTACATCCGTAATAACACTCGCAGATTCATGTCTATTGCATTTTTCAGTCAGTTCCACTGCTTGGATAAATATCAGACTCGACAAGAGATTCCCTACCCAGTCTTTTTCTCTCTCTTTCGCCACAGTCTCTCTCTTCCCTCAGTCCCTCATCCCCCTCACATGTTCTCTTTTCCTTACTTCCTCTCTCTCTCTTCCCCCCACTATCTCTCTCTCCTCCTTCACACTCCGCCCCACCCCCCCCCATCCTTGGCATTTGTCCCTGGGCTCACTAACAGGATTCAGAACACTGCCTGATTCAGTAAAGCAAATATGTAATTGACATCTCGGTAAGCATGCCAGTGTGCAATTATTCTCATGATTAAGAGCTGTTGACAGCTATAACAGAACACCCATTCCCATATGGCATTAAAGCTTTCGCTAGCTCCTTTTCCTTTACCCCCATCCCGACCCCCCGAAGGACTGATTGTCAATCACACGGAGAAAGCGTGACCATACAGTGCGGATTCCAGCGTGGGACACTTGAAGAGGTGGTGTGTGTGGGTGTGAGACGGAGGAATGAACCATTATCGCAGGCATCATTGCTAGCTCCTCAATTACACACAACTTGCTTGGCCTGAAATCCAAAACCATTAAGAATTTAAAATCATCTTAAAATGCAATCAGTTACCCCGTAATTGTTCATTTCGTCTCAAGATGACTCCCTGCATTTTCTTTATGCTCACACAACATCAGGACACTGCGTAACTGATGGAGAGAATAGAAAAAACACGCAAGGAGGGGGGTTTCAGGACTGGCTTTGTGTCACTGTTGGTGGTTTAAACCTTGGGGGAGAAATTTACTCTCTGATTTCTCAGTAAGTCAGTGCTTTCAGAATTTATCAAATTCTTACATTTTGGATGCCTTTTTTCTGCAAGTTCTTTTGAGGAACACTATGTTTGTGTGTCAGGCCGGCTCAGATTGGTAGCCCTCCTGCCTCGGAATCGGAAGGCTGTGGGTTGTCGGGGCTTTGAAGTCACATAGTTTAACCTGACACTATCCTGTGCGAAGAGCGCTATATAAATGTAAGTTGTTGAATGTGATGTGGGTGTTCTGCATTGTTGGAGGTGTCATTTTATTGTGTGCAATTGGCCTGCCACATTCACTTACGAAAATACAGTCACTACACTTTAAAATAAACTGTGTGAACCATTTTGGGATGTCCTGACGCGAGAGGCACTGCATAAAATGAAAGCATTATTATTATTATTACGACAACTACTGCAGAAAACCCATTTCAAAGTTAAGACAGATTTCAACAATTTGCCAAATTCTGCTGTGATAATGGAGTAAATCTAGACCCAGGTGGAATTTCTACTCTCTGAAGTTTGTCCAGTTTAATTGCTCTTTTCATTTTTTATTCATTGTATTTTGATTATATTTTCACCTCGTCTCTTCCCGTGCTTCAAGACCAGGGACTTTGATTGTCACCACCTTTAATCCATCACATTGGGCATTTATAGCACTCTTTGCTAATTCCTAGGTGCTAAATCAGACTGTAAAGACAAGATTGCTACAATATCCACATTCTGTAAATGATCCACAAACAGCTCCCCAATCAAGACCTTTTTATCTATGTGTGTAGCGGAATTAAAGATTGCTGCCTCTCTCCTCTCCACCTAATGAGGTATATTGATTCCGGCATGAATCACTCACACTGAAACATCACAGCACAATTCAAATGGCCTGTGACAAAGATTGAAATTCGCATTGTTACAGCGAATGGTGACAATTTGCTGTTACAAGAACACCTTGTGGGGAGTGATTGAAATAGGAATAAAAAGGGTGTGAAGGAATGGACCTGCACCAAACCGTGTCTCCTCTTCAATGCGGACATTTATGTACAGCTTCTCGATAAAACCCAGCGCAGCTTTGAACCTCCGTATAATAATAATAATCCTTACATTACATATAGTGCCTTTCATGTCAGGACGATATCTCACAAGCGCTTCACAGGATTGTTGTTGCTGTGTTTTGTAGGAGAACGTGGCAACCGATTTGCACACAGAAACGTCCCGCAAATGCCATGACGTGAGTGACCAATTTTATTTGGGGAATATTTGGCCAGGACAACAGGAGAGAGAAACTCTTATCTCTTTTCAAATAGTACCTCAAGATCTTTAACGTTCAGCTGAAAATCAGACATGAGCTTGGTTTAACGCTTCATCTCAAGGATGGCACCCTTCACCCATCGAAAAGAAATACCCTATGGTGTCTGTTCTGGACTTTCACATCCCACCTAAAGACTTTCCATTTTGACCGTGTTTACGGTCAACTCCCCCCTCCCTCTCCCCCCCAGCTCGTTGTCAGACTCCGCCACTGTCAAGCGCTCCGGGATGCTACCCCGCTTGAAGGGCGCTATATAAATGCAAGTTGTTGTTGTTGTCTCTTTCAAAGGCTTAGAGAGCCCTTAATTATCTGGATGTTCCTCATTGTTCGTTCCTCCAGCACGACAGATCACTACAGATTTCTGCTCTACCCTCTGCATCCTCGGTAACCCCCATTTATGTCGCGGCAACCGAAACAGTTTGCAATAGCCACTGCACTTCATCGGTTTGTGTGAGAATTATAGACAAAGGGCTGGAATCTGTATTTATTGGCTGGGTACTTCAGCGTAGGTAAGCACACAGTGACTCACAGCTTTGTTCCTGTTGACCCTCTCGCTGGTGCAGGACGTGCCAGTGTGTTTATGCCGAATAAATATTAATTGGGGCCATTTGCATGGTGAGCTTTTGCATCAGGGAGGAACTGGCATTTAAACTGAATGGTAATAAACTCTCACTACTTCCTCCCACATACAGGACTGTCAATGACCTCCATTAGGCGCACACAGAGTCACACAATACTTACAGCTCAGGAGGATGCTATTAGGCCATTGTGTCCTTGCTGGTGCTCGCTCCCCCACTGGCGCTCTCTCTTCTAATCCCATTCTCTCATATTTTCCGCGTCGTGTCTGTGCTGATGCTCGCATCTTATTCCCTGCTCTCTCCCCATCTTGTCTGTGCTGGTGCTCGCTCCCACCCCCCAACAGGTGCTCTCCCACTCAAATCCCATTCCCTCATCTTTCCCCGTTGTGTCTGTACTGGTGCCCGCGCACCCACTGGAATTATTTAAACTAATCCCGTTCCCCCGAATTGAAAGACACCTTTCAACATGTTGTTCTTCAAAGCATTTGTCCTTTTGAAATGAGAAAACCTCAATTCCTTGTGACTTATGGTTTGAAACAATTCTTTTCATCAAACTAACAAAATGAAGACAAAATAAAAGTGACTCACAGTTGCCTTACTCAATTTGTTAGCTCCCTGCTGAATAAAGCAAAACATAGAAACCGAGCCACCAATAACCTACACGTTGCTCATCCCAGTTTAGGCTGATACTCCAGTGCAGTTCTGGGGGAAACTCTGCATTGCTGAAGACACCCTTCTTTGGATGAGACGTTAAACTGAGGACCCATCTGTCTGTTCAGGTGGATGCTAAAGATCCTGTGGTGCTACTCGAAAAGAGAAGGGAATTTCTCCAGTGTCCTGGCCAACAATCCACCAGTTAAAATTGCTCGTTCACTTCATGGCTGGTTTTAGGGCATTGCTGCGTGCAATTTGGCTGCTGTGCTGGCCAGCAAAATACCCAGTCACTACATTTAACAGTAAATACCATGAAGCACTTTAAGACATTGTGGTACATCAAATGCAAGGACTATCATTGTTTTTTTCAGGAAGCTTCATAAAAGCACTGAACTGTCCGACATGATCATTTTCTTTGGGGTGAGTGAGTGAGGTTAGATGCCACTCACCCTCTATCAGCCAAATCAGATCCAAACGCATTCATCAAGGGAACGAGGGTTGACCTTTCCTCCCCAAACTCTCGAGGCCCCAAAATGGTCAAAGGATGATGCGGATCTGATACATGGTCTTCACGACGTACCCGAGTAAGTCAGGTAAACGGCCTCAGGCCTCTTGCAAAGCTGGCCAGAGCCTAGTGATCAAATGCTCAGGTTAGCTCTGTATTCCAGTCTGGAATGCAGTAGGAACCACTTTGTCTTTGTGACGGCAGCTCATCCTCCCATAATCCACTTATGGGGAGATTTGGGTGTAGCCACACAACAACAACTTGCAATTATATAGCGCCCATTACTTGGGGTAGCATCCTGGAGCATTACACGACTGAATCCCCAAAGGAGATCTTTCTGGTGGGCATATATCCCAAGGAGTCACTGATTAACACAGAACATATACTTGATCTTAGTCAAAGATACTAAACTCCAAAGGATGTTTAATGTAAGCAAATAGCCACCAATCTCTCCGTTGACATCCGCTATTACCAAACTTGAAGGCAATGTCACACACATCACCTAACATCACCTGAAAGAGTTGCTATGCAAAGCAGAATTTCTGGATGTCACGGTGTCTGTAAGGCTGTACAATTACCTGAATCATTAACACCTTTGCGAGGTATAATTGTAGCCAGGAGGAAGAGTTTGTCATTGGGAGTCGGGCTGGTTTTGGACGAGGGAGGTGCGGGAGAGGAGGGCAATGCAATAGCACAGTGCTTTGAAGGTCACAGAGTTTGACACGCTTGTGCAGCAAATATACATGCCATGTATATCATCATGATAGTTCCCATGCTGAGCTCCACCATATCAACAGTGTAGAGCTTTCAGGGGTCCATAAAATATCATCCAGTGTAATGGGGCGTGATTGCCAGTCAGCGCTCAGGTGGGGGAAAAATCCAACTCGCGGCCCGCATTTATCCTCGCTAGAAAAAAANGGCCATATTGCAGGTCGTTAGGCTGCCGTCATCGATTCCTGTGTGGTTTTCTGCAAGCAGCACAGAGTGCAGGAAGTGATGTCAACTTAACCTAATGGCCAGGAAGTCGATCAATTTTTACCGTGCAAAAAAGGCCAGACATGTGTTGAAGTGAGTCGGCTGTCTTTCTGCACGAAAGTAAATTTGGGCTCCATATCCCAATTGTGCTCCCAGTGAACTCCTGTTATCGTGAAGCGTGTTATTGTCGGGTTAAGGGTTAGGGTGGATCTTTATAACGTTCTTCATCACAACACAGATTCAATTACATGATAGTTAGGTTGACCCCATTCACATGGGTCCAGCTTTCACTCAAAATAACACAGTGGCCAATTGCGCACAGCGACGTCCCACAAACAGTCGTGGATTGAGTGACCAAATTATTATTATTATTAATCCCAACCACCGCATTATCACTGGGCTCCATTGTATAAAGATTCAAAGGCTCTGAGGTGTAATGTTCAAAGGCCTGAAGGGGGAAGCAGTGATCCAGGCTTACGATGGGCTGAGACTGACCACAATGAACCATAGAGTAGAAACACAGCACCTCTGAACAAACAGAAGAATTTTCATTTTACCACACATTTACCACAGTGAGACATCTCAAAGTAACCTCAGACAGACTGCTGGCCAGTTTAGTGACTCTATTTTTGCAGATAAACTCAGGTGCCATTTACCGCAGCAAAGTACCTGAAATAGTCACGAGCTGAACGACCAAAATATCTGGAGGATTGTTTGGCCGGGATAAGTTCGATCTGTAAAATTCAGTTTTGTCTCAGCTGAAGGACTAAGATAGCAGCTATGCCCCTCCCTGTTAGCCACTGATCCACCCCCAAGTACTGGAGGGTCAACCTAGATGATTAGAAGCTCAAGTCCTGACATGGGGCTTGAACCCACAACATTCTGATCGAGAGAGGAGAGTCATCAACTGAACTAGGCTATATCATGTCCTATTTTTTGGCAGCTATTCTAGTCTGCCTCCAAGTGGTGCCAGCCACTCTCCCAGGGGGGAAATTGGATCCAGTGTCATTTCAGCTACTCCAATACATCATCTAGCTTCTGCAGAGCAGGATTGACGTAGGGCTGAGAGGAGTTACTGCTACTGGGAGATCAACAGGTGATGTGAAGAAATTGCCGAAAGGGAAAGGAAAAAAAAATCGTGAATATAAAATTTTTATAGAGATACGTAAAAATAAAAACATTCCCCGTATCAATTGCTTCTTCAGCTCCGAAATGTAAGTGCTATGGTGTCGTTGGGTTCAAAGTTTGCCACACAAAAAACAACAAAATCACATTTGTAAAGTGCCTTTCACGTCGGGAGGACGTCCCAAGGCGCTGGACGGACAGAGCTTCTGACCCAAGATGGGGGGGGGGGGGTGGTCAGGATCGGGAATGATGGAGGGCAGAGATTCTCTTCCCTGCCACCACAGGGAAGGGAATCTTCCAAATGGAGGACAAACCAAATTGCTTCCTAAAACAACAAAACCCTAAGCAGTGGGGAGGGAGTAGAAACACGGCATTGTATATTAAAAAAAACAACCCAACGACTTCAAATGCTTTGGCCATTGGGGCTTACTATTTGATGCGCATTTGAAAGAAGAACATTGTGAAAAAGCACTCCAGGAGCCTGAGGCAGCCAAGATGCCTTGCGCTGTTGTGTGTTAGCGAAGACTCCAACAAGGCAATAGGGACTTGGCAGGAACGACCTGTTCTTATGTAAATAAATGTTGGAGCAAATTAACAAGGCTTAAAAAAATGTACAAGATCCAGGGTGGACTGGAAGGTCTAATTGTTTAATATATCTTGACTGGGCACAGAGATTCACACGAACATGAATTGCCGTGGATTTGTTTTTATAAAACAAAAATGTGTATTATATTTTCTCTTTTTAGTTTCTCACTGCCTGTCTTCTGCCCCATAGTTTCTCCCTCTCTCTCTTCTCTCTCTCTCACTCTCTCAAAAAACACACATCACCCAGCAGCCTTCTCTAGCAGAAATAATAATAATCCTTGTATTTCGATATAGTGCCTTATCATATCACTTCACAGAATATATATTGTAAGAATGGATTGACTGTGTATTCGTGAGCGAAACACAGCAGCTAGTTGTGAACAGCAGTGTTCCACAAAGCGTCGTGGATCGAGTAACCAAATGTATTTTTGAAGGATTATTTCCCATGGAAAGCGACTGACAATGGTGTTCCTACTTACTGCTAGGTAAACAGAGGCGCATGGAGCAAGGAAACTTGCCTAAGGTTTCTCCCCGCCCGGGAATCAAACCCAGGTCTTTTCGTTTGCGAGGCAAGTGCACTAACCACTAAGCTAGAACAGAAAGGGTCAGTTCTGTTACAAATTGCTAAGAGGAGCACGCAAACAGTCTGCACGCTGGCTCACAAGTGAATTTCCTTCCCACACTCACCACCATCGCTCCGATTCCATAGACTTTTATTGGCGTGAGAGATAATTCAAAGTTTAACTGCTGGCGTGTCTGTTAGACGTGATTCTGCCAATATTCATTCCACCAGGAAATGGCTTGAGGGGAATTGACTGCATTTAACATTGGGAGGCACAGTATCCCATTCGTCCATCCGTCCATCCATCTGTCCATCTGTCCCTTCCACCCCCTCCAACCCCACCCCTCTCTCTCTCTGTCTGTCTCTCTGTCTGTCTGTCTGTCTGCGCCTTCCCGCACTCGCAAAGCAGAGTTACGCACACATGTAATTTTTCAAGCTGCTCGGGAGAGCCAAGGTTCAGCGGCCTCTCTCTGCGGAGGCAGCGATGAGGATTAAAGCCTAAGCCCCAGCCATCAGCGCTCGGGTCCCATTAGCAAGCTGTCACGGCCCTGCGTTGGAACTGTGTTCGGAACGAAGCGAGCGGAACGCTGCCTGAACAAATGAGAAACCTGAATGGGAATGCATGAAATTGGAAAGGTGAAGAGACACAGCGGCAGAGAGAGAGAGAGAGCACGAGAGAGCGAGAGAGAGGGGGAGAGAGAGCGACAGCGAGCCGGCCGGGGTGAAAAACTCTGTGTGATAAGGCAATCAAGATAGCCAGGGAAGACTTTAAATTAAACAATTTCACAGAGCTGGAAAGAGCAGGTGGTATCAGAAACTAATCATGTATTTCTCTATCAAATTACAATCAGGCCGCACGGTGTCGGACGGAATACTAACAAAACTATCAGACTTTCAGCAACGCTGTGTCCAATTTGCACCTCTCTCCACACAAAAATCTGCCCAACCTCGCTCTGAATTCGAGAGAGACAGGGGCAAAATAATCTTCACCAAATCCTATTGAATTCTTCGCTTTATTTTTATCGTTATCCTTCCAACCTCCAACCCCCACAGTTTCTCATTTTTGCTGTTTTTCTCCATTGAGACGCCTTGAAGACGTGATAAGGCGCTGTATCAAATGCAAGGATTATTATTATTTTTTTATTACATCACATCGTTTTTCCATTTCTACCTTCCTTCATTCTTATGGAGTGGAGTTCTGTAGCTCAGTGGTTAGAGCACTCTCTTTGCAAGCGAGAGACCTGAGTTCAATTCCAGGCAGAGGGCGAAACCTTGGGCAAGTTTCCTTAGCCCACACACCTAATAATAATCCCTCCAAAAACAAAACAATAATAAATTGGTCATTTTCAATCTATGACTGTTTGTGGGACATTGCTGTACGCAATTTGCTGCCGCGTTCGCCCACAAATATGCAGTCAATTCACTTTACAGTGTGTTCTGTGAAGCGCTTTGGGACGTCCTTCCGACGTGAAAAGCGCTATATCAAATGCAAGGATTATTATTATTATTATTATTATCTCTTGCCCATCTATCGCTGCCTTCCTCCCTCCTTCCCTCCCTCCCTCCCCTCCTGCTTGCGGCAAAACATAAAGCATAAAATCCTAAATAAAGGTTAGCCAAGACCCAGCACTTTATTCATTGCCCTGGGGAATTCAAAACTTCTTGTTATCAAATCTGATGAAAAAGACAGAGTTGACGACCTGCACAGGGTATCTATTTATTGAAACAGTAATTGGATGTATTCTACATCGAGACTGGCTGGGGCTCACCAAACCCTATAGGGGGAAGAAAACAAACAGATGCTGTTGAGATAACAACCTTTTTCTATCAGACATTATCAAGAAGGAAGCCATCACTTAATACCGAGAGGAACAAAGAGAATGAGGTCAGATCTATTAAAGCCCCCTGATAAAATGTGTGCTCTTTTTCCCTTGTAAAACATTTGCACAACTTCCAGCAGAAATCCCATTGCTTTCATTCTATTTACAGCGGGTAAATTGGAATTCCGAGATGAAGCCCATTATACTTGCTGAAGGACAGAAGAATGGAGGGAGCTTCATTTCTAAACCGAGCGGAGACTGTTTGTTAATAGCCTGATGCCTGCCTGTTCAGTTATTTCGCCATCTCTACTGATTGATGATTGTATTTCAACCAACGTTTTGTCAAAGATCTGCTGCCTATTACTGCAGTCAATTCCTGTTAGCTGAATAAACATTGAACGCCACTCACTTATTCACCACCGTTCACTCAAAAAACGTGGTAACACGGCTAGTCTCACAGGAAGGGATGGGGTGGTGGTGGTGGTGGGGAGGGGGGGGAGAGAGGGGCAGGAGGGAGGTTGTGTGGGGTGATCTGAACAGCAGAGTCTAGCTGAATCATCAAGGCCGCTGCATTCAGACTCAAACCATTGTGTTTTTACTTTGCTATTGAGGAACCGAGGGCAAGGAATTGGACAAATATTTGAGAGAAAAAAATGAAAAAATGGCCTGATAACAGGCTAGGGGGGCAAAGGCACTTTGGGCCGAATGGCCTTCTTCTGTGCTGTGAATCGTAAATGACTGATAAAATAAAATCTACTTTTTTTTGGCCTGTTTCGGCGGGATTTGGCCAGGATACCAGGAGATTTCTGTCTTCAAAATCATGCCATTGGAACATTTCTCAATTACACGGAGAATCTTTGTGTCTCTGATCACATGTAAAATAATTCGACTCCTCCATGTTCCTCAGAGCAAATCTCTCTTCATACGGAAAGGCCGTTATTAATGTACCCTTCTCTCTTGGCAGCTTTTATTAATAATAATAATAATCCTTGCATTTGATATTGCGCCTTATCACGTCATCGAAACATCTCAATGCACTTCATGGGATTTACTGTAGTGACTGTGGTGTTTTGCCTCCACTTGTGCAATACACTTTCAGCTATGGTTCCTCACTCCTCTAATAAACCTACAATGATGGTTTGAGGAAGGAGATTTTTTTGGATGGACACCTCCGACATTGCAAAGCTTCCTCAGACACTTGGCTGGACTGTAAGCCTGCACTGTGAGTAAACCGTTTTGAAAATCAAATGATTAAATTAATAGAGAATATGCCTTGAAGTCTTTTTTCGCCAGCTTCTTCTAGTTTGAATACAACAATCACTAATGTTAGTAACTTCGAGGATGATTACACAACTAATCTTGTGTATGAGAGAATAAGAAAGGAAACACTAATGGATAATGTGCCCTTCGCTGTAAAGTGTGCAGCCACCATTAAATTAATTGTTTCAATACACATCATGTCCCCAAAAACCACTGAACTCTTCTCCGTCTTAGTTTATGATTCCCGGAGTAAATTACAACCTTACTATTCACTCCCAACAATCCATAATTCCCTGTACACTTGAAATTGACAGCTATTTAATAGCAGTGGCTCCTCTAACCTCTATCAAGCCTTCACAGAGCTCAACTTCCACAAGGTAAATATGACGTAAACTCCCTTTATTAACCCATTAATTGTCTGCCTCCTGCACTGCGCCTCTGTTAATCGCTTCTCTGCAATGCACTCCATTTCCTCTCCTCTGCTCCTAGTTCTCTCCTACATACCTCTCTGTGCGGCTTCACAGATTCTCTCTATTCTGCTGGGTGCGCCCATTGGTACACTCTACACTTACACTCGAGATTTATACAGCCCTGTTCCTACCTCTCTGCTCTCTCTTCTGCCCCTGTTTCTATCTCTCTGCTCCCTGTTCCTGTCTGTCTTCTCTCTATGCTGCCCCTGTTCCTGTATGTCCACTCTCTGTCTGCCCATGTTGCTATCTCTCTGCTCTCTATTCTGCCACTGGTTCCGTCTGTACACTCGATAGGTATTCTGACCCCGTTTTTAATACCTGCCAACTCTGTGGCGATGCAGTGGTTCGTGTTCTGATCTCTCTACAAATATTTTTTCAGTCTGACTCCCTACTCCTCGTGATGCATTCCCTTCCCGTTCTTTTCGCCTCCAGGAAACACATCCTGTCCCCTGGTCCCAGCTCTCTTAATCCATTACACCCTGTGCTGCCAACTCCCTGTTACACATCACACCTTCTGCTACTGGCTCTGTGCAGTGCTGGAGACCCCCAAGCAGGAGAGCTTGAGAGTGACCACATGCTAAGTTCCAATCTCAACTGTGTTGTTGGAAAAGATGTCAAACAGAGTTTTAAATGCTTCCCCTGTAGAACAAAGGAGAGAACGAGGTGTATGATGGATAAGACAGAGCCTAGCCATGTAGTGTGATTCAGGAGAAATATCTGTAAAAGTATTGTAAGCTATTGATTCATTCCCTTGCCCTTTCAGCCCACTGTTAGTGGGAAAGAGCCTTCGGATGAGGTCTTAACACGAGGCCCCATCTGTCCCTGTTCAGGTGGTTGTTATGTTATAAGATCCTGTGGCACTATTCGAAAAGAGAAGTGAGTTTCTCCCAATGCCAACAATCTCCCAAATGCATTTGGTGGTTCATTTAAGGGCTGATGGTTAAGGACATTGCCACGTGCAATCAGGCAGCCAGTTTCGCCTACAAAATACAGAGTCCCTCCACTTCCCGGCAAAGCCCGCACAGGGCTTTGGGAGGTCGGTCTGACGTGAAAGGAGCTGGACCAAAATGCAAGGATTATTATCATTATTATTACATTCACAAGTGTTGCTCTACTTCGGGTGGTAACACAGCCCTTTGCTGCCGGGGTAAAGTTTTGGTGATGAAAGGGAATGGATTTACAAACCTGAACAAAAAAAAACCTCTTTCTTCACAAGACAGATGGCTGTGCTCCTCACTTCTTGCGGTTTCCACACTCCAACTTCCAGCTTTATAAATCACAAGCGTCACGTTTTGCACTGGCGTTCTATTACTCCTTTCTTCGTATTAATTTGATGCAGCACCTTTCACATCGTCAAATCGTTTCAAAGAGCTTCGCGGGATTCACTGTGACTGTGCATTTTGTAGGCGAACGCGGCAGGCAAATTTGTGCATAGCGGTGTTCCACAAACACCAACGAAACAAATGATTATAATAATAATAATAATAATAATAATAATCCTTGCATTTGATATAGCGCTTTTCACGTCAGGAGGACGTCCCAAAGCGCTTCACAGAACACACTGTAAAGTGAATTGACTGTATATTTGTGGGCGAACGCGGCAGCCAATTGCGCACAGCAATGTCCCACAAACAGTCGTAGATTGAAAATGACCAATTTAATTATTGTTTTTGGTTTTTTGGAGGGATTATTATTAGGCTCTGTGTGGAGTAAGGAAACTTGCCCAAGGTTTCGCCCTCTGCCTGGAATTGAACTCAGGTCTCTCACTTGCAAAGCGAGTGCTCTAACCACTGAGCTACAGGACTCCACAAATTATCAATGGAGTCCTGTAGCTCAGTGGTTAGAGTACTCGCTTTGCAAGCGAGAGACCTGAGTTCAATCCCAGGCAGGTCAGGGCGATACCTTGGGCAGGTTTCCTTTCTCCACACACAGCCCTAATAATAACCTCCAAAACCAAAAACAATAATAAAAATTGGTCATTTTCAATCTACGACTGTTTGTGGGACATTGGTGTGCGCAATTGGCTGCCGCGTTCGCCCACAAATATACAGTCAATTCACTTTACAGTGTGTTGTGTGAAGCGCTTTGGAACGTCCTCCCGACGTGAAAAGCTATATCAAATGCAAGGATTATTATTATTGTAATTTTATCTGTGGAGTGTTGGCCAGGGAACTAACAAGGGTGAGCAACAACACTGTCTTTTCGAGGCATTTTTTGATGTCTGTCTGAAAAAGCACAGGCGGGACCTCGGCTTAACGTTTACTCTGAAGGACTTGTGGTAACCGTGGGTGTGTGGAGCTCTCTGCATTCTGGTATGGAGACTCTTAAGATGGCGAGAGAGGCTGACCCCAAGGGATAAACATTTCCATGCGAAGGGTGCTACATAGACCCAAGTTCCTTGGCTCTATGGATGTGAATCCAGGGGCTACCTTAAGTCTGGAATTCCACCACAAAAAACTGGGAGCGTCATTGACGGTCTGCCATAAAGATTGAGAGTATTTGAGCTGAATTCCTTTCGACCTTATTCTTCGGCTCTGTCCTCACTCTGGGTATTAAACGCAGGGCACGGTATAAAAGCTGCCATTGTAAATGTAGGCAGCTTTGTAAGGGCGGCGGTGGGGAAGTGGTGGGGAGAGGGGAGTGGAATGTGTTTTAGAGACTTCAGGAAGGGATGCTGCATCGTGAAGCTCAGCTGCTCTGGTGGTGGAGAGGAGACACTGTAGCGGACTTATTATTCTATTCCTCTGAACTGTCTGCGACACTTGTTTGGCACTCCTTACCGTGGCAGCGGCCACGCCAGCTGTAGTTGGCACTGCCAGTTTGGCAGGGCAGCAATGCCTTCAGACGCACTTGGCATGTGACGTTGCCAGCTGCAGATGGCACGAGTTGCTTTGCAGTGGCATCATGGTAGGATGCTGGGACCCCTGGCGCACACCCCTCATAGGCAAACGATGTACGTGTCACGTACAAATCCCACAGTGAGCCCAAGATGGCACATGGGGGACCTAGTACACAAGTTGGGCTGTAATAGTGTCCAATCCCGCTCTTCCTAGCTTCCGGCTTTCACTTCAACCTCCACACCTTCGGGGGAGACAGGAGATTCCGCCTCCCCCTACATTTACTCCATTTTCTTCCCGTTTCGGAGCCTGTTTCAAAATTTCGCAAATTGTTGATTCAGTCTGACCTGCGTATCAACCCTTCCTTCCGCCCCCAAAACAAAATTCGGGACTTCACTTCCCAGCTGTTTGTGAGACTTCGCTGTGCACAAAATGGCTGCTGCGTTCACCTACAGAGGACCCCCTCCCCCCTCCCATCTGTAGCTCACTCCCCTGAGGTTAGAACTTCTGAGGTTGATGCCTGAGCAGAGTCGAATGATGTCAGTTGCAAAATGTCCAGGGTTTCATATTGATAATCCTTGCATTTGATATAGCGCCTTATCCAGTGATCGAGACGTCTCAAAGCGCTCTACAGAATCTATTGTAAAATGTAGTGACTGTGCATTTTGTGGGCAACGGTTCTTTTGCAAATCTTGCATGCTAGAGCCAATTATTCCTCTACTTTCTTACAGTGTGACTGAGTACACCAACCATCCAATTTGTGCTTTGGGGAGGGGTGGGGGCAGGGGTTAGAATGACTAAATTCTGCGCCATGACTGAGAATAAGATCCGACTGTCTCTGGTGGATTAAAAGGTTGCGATTATTTTTAATTAATCTTTATCTAAAGTGATCGACTTATTATTGCGTGTTAAATTATACATTACAATGTCTGGACGCACAGCAGAGCATGATGGCAGCTGCATATATTGATCGGTGTAACCTTTTGTTTGCTTTGCGTCTTCTCTTTTTCCCTGGTGGGATTGCGTACCTGGGAAATCTGGGGAGGGAGAGGACTTTACTCTTATGTTGCATTTACCCTGCTTCAATCTCAGAGAATAACAGCGGGGTCTGATAAGCGGATGATTGTAAAAAAATTTACGTGCAATAAATCCTGCCAGTGCTCAAGTGTTTTTCACCAAACCGCCAACCTAGATATTGATCCCAATTAATAATAATGATCCTTGCATTTAATATAGCGCCCTCTACGTAGGATAGCGTCTCAGAGCGCTAAACAGTGGCGGAGCCTGACTCTGAGCCGGGGAGAGGGGTGGCCGTAAGCACAGTGGAAGAGGAAAGTTTTCAGGTAGAGCTTGAAAGAGAGGAGAGTGGGGGCAAGGCGGAAGGGTTGATGGAGAGTGTTCCAGAGTTTTGGGGCTGAATTTTGTAGTGGCTGAAAGCGCGACGTCCAATGGTGGGGCGGTGGGCGCGAGGGACCAGCAGGAGGCCGGTGCCAGTCGAGCAGATGTATTGGATTGGGGAGTGAGGAGGTCGGAGAGCTATGGAGGTGCCAGGGAGTGAATGGATTTGAACACGAGTGTGAGGAACTTGAAGTCGAAAGGTACCAAAGTGGCGTTCCAGGGGGTTGGTTTGAGACATTCCTCCGAAAAAGATCATGATACCCCAACCTCTGCAATCCTTGCCTCTACCTTTCTGACTCACTGTTCCACCCGCCATCTGTCTTCAAACCTGCCTTCCACCGCACTATGGTCATCTCCCCCTTCTCTCCTCCACTTTGCTTGACGTCTGATTCAAGTTATGTGAAACCCTCCGAGGTATTAACCCGCCCTTTGGAACTCCATCCCAAATCCCCTTCGCCGCACTCCCTTACTTGCTTCCTTCAAGGCACGTCTCAAGACCCTTCTTTTCGACCGCACCTTCGACCTACCCTCCTTGCCCTCCACCCTTCCTAATCTCAACACAGCCCCCCCAGCTCGGGTACAAACCCCTGACTGTCCAGCGCCTCGGGACGTCCTCCCGACGTGAAAAGCGCTGTAGAAATGAAATTTTGCATTGTATCGTATACGTACTGCGCTACATAAATGCAAGTTGTTGCGGTTGTAATGAGACGTTACATCCATCTAATTTAATTTACAACAGGGTGTTATTCATCTTTGTGATGGAGTTGCAGTTGTTAAAGACACGTGAAACATTTGCTAAAGCAACTTAGACAGAAAACCAGACACAGCCCTGGAGCCCTGGCTATCGAAGTCTCTGCATGGGCTTGTGGAGCGGGATTAACTGAAAGCACCGTCTCTGTCCCCCACTGTGTGGTGGTGGGAGAGCCATACAATACATAACAGAATACTAAATCACACGTGTCTGACGCCTTTCATGTTAGGAGGACGTCCCAAGGCGCTGGACAGTCAGGGAAAAGGGGTAACACGAAGCCTGCGTGTAGGAGCAAGTCTGGAAGAGTCTGATTCTTTCGGTTTCAAGGGCAAAATGCTGCCCAAGCGCGAGATTGATCACCATGGACTAGACGGGGCCCCCGTGTCTCAGAGACGTGCAAAGGCGATGCAGGTCGCTCGCTTGGCCTGGGCTCCTGAACCCACTCTCGGCGCTGTTTTTTTTATTCCGAGCCACGTCAGGACTCAGCCACTTAACCATCTGCTGGAGAACAACAGGCTCTGGCATTCCACAGACCGCTGTGAAGGAAGCTCCGTGAAAAGCAGAGTGACTAATCATGTCAGAACACAGGGCCCAGCCCAAACAGAACCCACAATTAGCTGTCACAAACGCTCTGTTACGCTCTATGCTCTGGTTTGCTCACCGCTGTGTCACACGTCATGATGGATTGCTTGGGGACACCAGATTTGCCTCCAGATTTCTAACCTCCTGCAGGGCTGGGTAACTCACAGACTGACATGGCCTTTATATGGGGAGTAAAAAGAAACACACTGATGTTTTTTTCCCCAATGGGCAACCAGTTTCCATGGTCTATGTTGTCTGCCTCCACAACACATATTTGATAAAAACAGAATTTATAAATTATCCTTGCATAATTTGCATCCAGTGCCTTATCACGCTGTTGTGATGTCTCAAAGTATTCCACAGAATTTTACTGTAAAGTGTAGTGACTGTGTATTTTTTAGGTGAATGCCGCAGCCAAGTTGTGCACAGCAATGTCCCATGACCACAGCGAATGACCACAGCTATGAAGTGAATTTACTTAGGGGATTATTGACCAGGACACTGGGAGAAACTTGCTTTACTTTTGAAAATGTGCTACAGAAACCGTAACATCCACCTGAACAGGCAGACGGGACGTCCATTTAATGTCTTCACTGAATGATAGCACTTCTGATAATGCAACGTTCCCCTTGTGCTATATTGAAGGGTCAGCCTGATGTATGAAATAAAAGTCCTGACATAAGCCTTGAATCCACGATCTTCTGACTTAGACGGGAGAGTGCTATCAAGTGAGCCAGGCTGAAACCTATGTCCTGCCTGTGGATATGACTACAAAAGGATTTCCCTTTGCACTAATCCTGATGGACTGTCCCAGATACCCTGCGTGCTGGTGAATGAGCTTATCCAGTACTGAGAGCACCAAGGCTTGCAAATCCTGGGTGGACTCAAGAGCATCAAACAATTTTCCAACTAACATCATGGAATTGAGTTCACAATTTGAGTCGAGGGCTGTTTTGGCTCGGGGCAGCTAATGTCCAAGCAGGAGTGCGGAACGCGTTGCATTGCTGGTGACGCTCGGGTTATGAAGGCGGGCGCACAGGCTTGGAAGAACAAAGAGAGCAGATGGTACCAGGTGCATCCAGAGCCAGAACAGGCCAAACACTCTGCTTGCTCCATCCATTGGAATGGCTGGCTGCTCCCTGGCAATGATTCCTTGCTAAATTATGCAGACCCATTGTTTGCAACACTGGGGCTGTTCAGCTCTGCGTTCACAAGAACTGTATCATCTTCGGAAAGGGAGCTGGGGTGGAAGAGAGAGATAAGTGGGGTCTCCTTGGAGCTGGGTGAGCTTGCCAATGGAATGTCAGAATCGAGGCAATCCTCTGTGTCGGTCAGGACGCTGCTGGTGACAGACCAGCCAGCTTGGCTCATCGGCAGAACTTGGAGGAACAGACCCGCTCGGCTGTGCAGAGTTCTTCTCATTTGGCTGTGCAAAAGTTGGCTGCAGCGTTTGCCAATGAATGCACCCCATAGTGGTATTTACTGTAAAGGGCTTTGAGATATTTCAACACTAAAGGAGTTTTATCAAATGTAAGTATTAATAAAACAATAATCTTTTTGTTTGACATGGCACCTTGCACACTGGAAGGAAGTCTCAAAGTCCTTCACGGGATATAAAGTAGAAGTGTAGTGCGTAAAGTATGCAATTTTTAGGCAGCCAATCTGGGCACAGCAACGCCTCACAAACAGCCATTAAGTGGATGATGAATTTTATCTGGGGGATTCTTGGCCAGGACACTGGGAGAAACTCCTTTCTTTTCGAACAGCCCCACAGGATCTTTACACGTCCCCCTGAACAGGCAGACAGGGCCTCAGTTTAACATCTCATCCAAAGGACGGTACCTCCGGCAATGCAGCGTTACCCCATGGAGTGTCAGCCTAGGCCGCATGTGCATTCAGCGTCTTGATGCAGGGCTTCAACCCACGACCTTCTGACTTCGGAAGGGCGAGTTCTCCCCAACTAAGCCACGCTGACGTCTATTTTTATTGAAGACTTGGAACTGAGCCAGCACAATGAGAAGGAGAGGGTTCTCGTGAGAAAGTCCGGGGCTATTTTACTTTTTTATTTCTGACGGCTATCTTATTCTATTTGTTTTCGGACAGCTCTTTCATCCCAGATCGCAGTGACAAATGAGCTGATCCGACGAAGCCCAAGCCAAGAGTCCAATTCATCTCCTTAAAAGTCCTGGCCGCCACCCAAGCAGTGTGATTTGAGCTCTGTCCGTCGAGGACGGCCATTAATTTATGCAGCGCTCCGGCAGAAATAGGATTTTAAAAGCAGTTTCTCTAGGATCTATAAGCTAAAAGGAACTGATCCCTGCCACCTGAGCTTAGAAGTAAATCATATCGGCTCCACTCTCTGCCACGCTCTGCACCCAGGACAGAAAGCACTGAATATCCTTGCCATTAATAAGGTGACAACTTGGTTGAAGATCCATTTAGTAAAAAGAGCTCAGCTCATCGTAAATTACAAATTAAACCTCTGTTAAATTGCCAGAGTGCTGTTCAAGGCACAGACTGATTACAGGGTGCCGAGTGAAAAATAAAAGTTCTCAAATTCGCATCAGTCAGAATCTTCCCTAGATATTTGTTGTTAACGTTTCTTCCCCGCTTTCCTCTCCTCCCGAGACTGTTGCTGTACTGTTCCCCAGGGACTGGCGAGTGTCCAAATGGCCAGTGTTCATTCCTGGGCTCACCCAGTGAGCGTAAGAGACGATTTAATTATACCACCATCGCAGATGAGGAATGTCACTGGGTTGAAAGCAGGAGCAGGAAGCTAAGTCAATTTGCCCTCTTTGGAGCCCAGGGACTATTCTACAACAACACATTACATTTATAGAGTGCCCTTCATTTCAGGAGGATGTCCCAAGGCGCTGGACAATGAGGTTTGCACCAGAGTAGTGGGTTGGAATCAGAAAAGGGCGGTGGGCAAGGCGGACGGAGGAGGGAAAATGAGCAAAGGCTCAGTCGAAAAGGAAAGTGAGATGGGCCTTGAAGTAAGTATGTAAGTAAGTTAGTTAGTTAGTTAGGTAGGTAGGCAGGCAGGTAGTTGACTCCAGTTAGTGGCTCCTTGAATATGTGTTTTGGAGCGGAGTTCTGGCTGTCATCAAGCCAAAAGAAATGGGAGTTTGTTTCTACTTCCTCCGCACCATGGAAACTGTGCCAACAGTGCCATCCGCAACAACATGCATGGTTAGCAGATTCCATTTGGGGCTCAGAGCTGTGACTGACACTATAGTATTAAAGTTCACTGTGGAGTCCACTGTTTGCCAATGGAAGAGGCTGAGGGAGGTCAATCAGACTCTAAGTCCTCGTGACAGTCTTCATTGTTCCCAAACAATAAAGCAGCCCTGACAAGTAAAACCCAGATCGGGGCTTTGATTCACAGTCGAGGCTGTCATTCCAGTCCAGCGCTGGGGGAGCATTGGACTGTCAGACGCTATTATTGGGGTGCATGGGCTTCATTGATTAACATACCATACGGTGAGATTGATGGCCATCAAGAAACATGTAAAGTGTTGAAGTCTAGCCCAGCTACTTTAATGAATTTTACCACCCTGCCTTCCCTCCCTCCCTCTCCGGGACCAGCTGACGTTCGTGTTTTGTTTGCAAACCACGAGCTAATGATACACGTCCCGGGTGCTGCCAAAATTCACCTCCGTGATCTGGCCTGTGTGCGCCGCTATTGGCATCAAAAAAATACAATATGCTTTTCCCTCTCTTTTCCTTTTTACAGCCTTTAATGGGTAGAATCGGCCGCACGCTGAACATCTTTCGGTTAGTGCAGCTTCGCTCTCCGCTTAGTGCTGCCCCCCGCCCTCCAACTCCGACTGTTGTGGTCCTGCCACCTTTCCCCCCTTCTCAACCCAATCCCCCCACACACCACCTTTTCTACTCCGACTCAGCCAGCCTCCACTATACCCTCCTCAGTCCTCCCCGCACCCACCTACCACTCAGTCCAACTCCTGCATGGATTGTCCTCTCCCCACTACCTCTCCAAACTGCTGCTAGGATTCGACATATGCCATGGGGATGTCCCTAGGATGTACCCACTGCTTTAAGCAGGAAAAGGGGCAATAAACATCCACAAACAGGCAACACCCGTGTCCATCGGCACAGCCAAGCGTGAGGTTGGCGTGACGTTCCACCTCAAGGTGACAATGAATGAACGTGGCTGAATCTAAACACCAAAACTACAAGTCGAGGCAACGCATTTTTGACGATTCCCCCCCAAAAATGTAAGTCTGTCTGTAAAGGGCTTTGTTTGATTTGCGACCTTGGTCTGTGACGAGGGAATCCTGCAGGAACCCAGGTTAGTCTGAGATGGACCTCCCAAGCTCCTCACGGACGCCAGGCTCCAGTGGGAAATCTCCTCCGTTCCCATGGAGTTACAAAGCTGTGACTGGGCTATGAGGGGCTGTGGAATACTGGGACTGTTCACTACAAACTAATCAATTTTCACAGATCACAAATCAGACCCAAAATCAGAATCATAGGTATTGATTAAATGGACTAGCTAGCTATATACACACACACTCAAACATATAGAGAGAGACACACACACACACGCTCAGACACGCACGCACATATAGATGCTTACATGCACACCTAGGCAATAGAAGAAAAGGGTAAAGATTCTGGGTTGCAAAAGGCAACCCCAAAACTTTTGCTACCCAGCACAGACACCAGGAAGTATTCTTTACCCAGAAGGTATTTAACAACTGGAACAGGTTATCAGGAAGGGTGGGTGAGGCCAGGACACTGGACTCATGTTAAAAAAAGCTTGGTGGTGTGATGGGGTGTTCTGGAAGGTTGAGATCAAATAGGCTTAACAGTCTCCATCTGAATCTCTTTTATGGTCGTGTGACACAAACACACATACACACACACCCAGAGACACACGGTCATTGATTGAATGGGCCAGTAAGCTACACATACACACGCACACTCTCTCGTACAAAGAAACACAAGCAACACAATTTGGTAGCTTGCCAGTTCAGGGGTTTCTTGCTCTCACTGGGGGCTAGTGAGTTTAAAGACACCTCTAAAGTACATAGTAAAGAGAGAATTACCTCCTCGGCCTTCACTGTCTGCAGGCTTCACCTGAATTGGACGATTCATCTGCAAAGTAAGAAAGAAACACCTATTAGATCATCGAGGTATAAGAACGGGCGAGGGTTAAGTTGATTCAGGTTTCTGCCGTACATTACGACTTTGAGTATTTCATTCCACAACACAGTTCAGAATCTATCTTCTGGGATGGGTGAACATCCCCTGTGCAAACACATACACATGCCCTTAATTCAGTAAGGGTGTTAGTTTGCTTGTTAATTCAATAATTCAAAGACACTGCACACGTGTATTTGCACATGGTTAAGCAAACCTTTAAATTTATGCATGGGTTGTTACCCAACCTGCAAATTGGACTCCTATTTCTGTAAATTTTTTTTGGGGGGTGATTAAATTGCAATACAATACAAATTTTACTTTTATATAGTCTTTCACATAAGGAGGTCTTACCAAAGCACTTAGTATTGGCTGGGCACGTGAGCTGGGGGTGGGAACCGAGGTGGGAGGGGATGAAGGAAACCAGCGTTGAAGAGTCGGGAATCATCCCCTTTATTCACTTGCTCTGAATACTGAGTACCTCAGCGAAAAGGAGAGGCGAGTTCAAAATCCTGACGTGAGGCTTGAACTTACAACCTTTTGGCTCGAAAATGAGAGTGCTAAGATCCTCAGAGTATCAAACATTTTTTTGTTCTTTATCTCCCCATTAACACAGTCTTGCTGAGTATACACCAGGGCTCACCCTCTTGTGGTACAGTCTCAAAAGAAACCATTGACTCCACTGCACACAGCGTCAGCCAGACGTCACCCATCAGTCTCTCTTGAGAATGGCTGCCAATGCTGTGCCACATTAGTGCCAACGCTGGAAGCTTTATGGTGCTATAAAGCCGCACTCAGTGGAAGTGAAGCAGGTTATCCACACATCTCACACTCTATCAAACAATGGATTGAGAGGATGCTTTTAACAAATTGCAGAGTGGTGCAGGCAAGAAAATGCGAGAGCCTAATGAGATGTCCTACGAGGTAAATTGGTTGAAATGATGAATTTTGGTATAATCGCCTGTTGCTCTACACACTTAAGAGTGCATTAAAGAGTTCCCATTCACCGCATCATTTCCACAATTAAACCTGCATTTTTCTTTTTCAGAATTAATATTTCATGCCAGGATAATAGAACACATCCCTCTCCACAAACACACGCACGCACGCACACACACACACACACACACAGGCATCTGCATGTGCGCCCATTTACACGCACCAATTCACGGCTGCCCAAAGCAATTCCTTAAACTATCATAAATTCTTTATTTAAAATTAATCTTCTCTAATGCCTGTTTTTCCACTGACACTTCTCATTTTCGAGGAAAAGTGAATAATTCATTCAGGAATTAATCCTGACTGCGATTCACCGACAGAGCAAAATAAGGATCTTCTAGACAGTCTGTTGCGGGTAAATCGACTGGAGGGGGGGGGGTGGGGGAAT
Organism: Callorhinchus milii; assembly: GCF_018977255.1. NCBI lineage: Eukaryota > Metazoa > Chordata > Chondrichthyes > Chimaeriformes > Callorhinchidae > Callorhinchus > Callorhinchus milii. The sequence continues at coordinate 7,088,816 of NW_024704763.1, read as the reverse complement.
GTGACCGGAGATGGAGGTGACTCCTGCACTCTGTTGCGTGAGATATTAATCATTATAAAAGCAAATTATCATAATAACAAATGATAATGCAATTTATTACCTTTAAGAGGAATTGTTTGCTGTGAATTTGCAATTCGTTTGTCAGTTAAAATTTACTTCACATCCAGACTGAAATATTAACTTGCATCCTGCTGCCCAGATTGATACAACTCTGGCTTCATTTCAAAAATGAACATTTGAACATCCAGTCACTTCTAAACTAAAATAATAACAATGATAATAATAATCCGTGCATTTGGCACAGCACATTTCACATCGGGAGAGTGTTGCAAAGCGAACTATAGTGACTATGTATTTGCAGGTGAATGCGGCAACCCATTTGCACACAGCAACGTCTCACAAACAGCCATAAAGTGAATGACCAGTTTTGTTTGGGGGATGGTTGGCCAGGGCACTGGGACAAACTCCATTCTCTTTTCAAGTAGTGCCATGGTATCGTTAACATCCGCCTGAACAAGCAGGTGGAATTTTAGGTTAACAGCTCATCTGAAACTCCAATAAATATCTCACATCGTATGAGGTACACATGAACACCGTGATAAGGCGCTATCACAAATGTCAGGAATAAATTATTAATAAATTATTAATCATTATTATTATGAAGTTGTGGCTATTCATTTGCATAAGGATTCTTTTATAATCGCTTTAACAGATCACAGATGTCTGGGTATAGATAGGGAAAGGATTCGAAGAGATAAAATCACTGCATTGAATGTGACTTGTATTCCTTTCCATACCGCAATCTAAGTGACACAAGAGACAAGGAGGTCGTGTTTGGAGTGGCTGGTTCCTAAACAAAGCAACTTGGATCATTGTAATAACTAACAATACTTGGGGACATAATTGTTTCTCTGTTAGCATCAAGCAACAAAACACAATTTGCAAAATATTTTATTTGGAACCTTAGAAGTTGTTGGATCAATTCGATTGGGATTTGGAAAGAGGAAGAGCGAGAAAGAGAGCAAGGGCAAGAGAGAAAGAGAGAGTGAAAGAAGCAAGAATCCTTCTGATTATCAGGATGGCAGGTTCCCTGCCTTACAGAGCTGAGCTGTCTCACTGCAGTGCAGCAATCAAACTCCTGGCTCCAATCAAGAGTCCAGTGTCTCTGAAAACTGGATCAACAAGCTCTAACTAACCCCAGTTATTTACTTCTCCCATTCATTCCTTTGCAAAATGTTCATCCTATTCCTTTTTTTATATAATGTCGGCAATGGACTCAGCTTCAAAAGGCACTTGTGGCAAACCACTGGATGGTTAACCTCCTTAATATGTCAATGTGATGCTCATTAAGTAATTAGGCAGACTGGGGAAATGCATTCTACCCACTTAGCTCCTGTTAACCCAGCAAAGCCAGACCCCAATGGGTAAAGATGAGCAGTGGGAAGCGTGACAGAGAGTGCTTTCAGTGGCAAGCTATGCCGTTGTTATTGGTTAAATTCCGGGAGTCACCCCAATGCACAATTTGGGGGCCACAAGCCTTGGTCCTTTCCAACCAGCACCTAATAATCTCTGGGTTTGGATAACCAGGGTTTAACAATGTGTGTCCCTCCAGGGATAGCAACAATGCATTTTGTTCCTGAGACGGGGCAATTTCCAGGCTTACAAATCATAGGATCATAGAAAAGTTCAGCACAGAATGGAGGCCATTTGGCCCATTGTGCCTGTGCCGGCTCTTTGGAAGAGCCGCCCAATCAGTCCCATTCCCCTGAGGAACTCTCAGTCTGCTGTGGATAATCTTAAGCCCCGTGATGGATTTCTGCATGTGTCAGACGTCTGGCTATCCAAACAAAGGCAATTAGTACGAAATTTGCAAATTTTGCCCCAACGTCCCTGGTTATTTTTTTTACCACATCAAATTAGTTAAGAGACACCCCTCCACCCCCCCACACACACATTGAAATATTTTATTTGGAACCTTAGAAGTTGTTGGACGTGCTTCCTGTCACAACAGATTGAGTGTAACACTTGCCTGTGGCACATCACTGTCATGTTTGCGGGAGCTCAACAGAGCGAAAAGCAACTCTGCCTGGTGATCGCTTGCTTTTCAGATACAGGTTCTCTGTAGACTTGGAGGAGATGATTTTCAGGGCGAAGATTCAAGACAGGCGCGAGCCTGCATGGATTTTGCTGGAATGGGTTTCAGGACTGAATAATGGATTGTTGGCTCTGCCGGGTGCCAGATCAGCACATGTTAATTTCTGTTTGACAAGTGTGTTTGAGTGCAAATGGCTGACTGACTGGTTTTGGACAGCGGAAGACAAACATCCCCCTGGGATCAGCGTGCCATGCTTGTGCATTACTTTTGGAGGTCCAACACGCTGCGTTGCCAAGTGGTAAGACACAGTTCACCCCAGAGACCCTTCGCGAGGGGGAATGTTGCATCAATCTCTCCGTTGAAGGGATGAGCAAGGTAGCATCTCCTGACCGTAGAGAAGGGCATTGAAAGAAAGTCACAAGAGGTGTTCAGACTTGCATGCATGTTAAAACCAGAAAGTCGGTCATTTGGCTAATCTTCTCAGTCAACGTGTGGTATGTGTTGGCCAAAGAGGTACAACTGATGGCAAGGAATAATCGAAAGATGTTGGAAAAATAAATGAGGATTCAAGCATCAGTCAAATAGGTTTAGATGATTCCGATTTTTGTCCGTTGTGAAAAGGTCACATTGTGAAAGCTGGGACCTAATTTGCAGTGCTTCTTAACAGGAATCCTTAGTGAGGAATCCAAGCATGTAAATGGGGACTCCTTCGCAAACCAGAATTACATTACTCCAATCCACAGGAACTCTACTCTGATTCAATCTGCTTCTAGTGCAGAGCTCCCACTGGGCGAAATGCATTCCCACTGAATGATTGCTTATGATGATATAAAAATCCTTAAATTTGATATAGCACCTTATCACATCATCAAAGCACGTAGAGTCTCAACGTGCTTTTTAAGGAATGCAGCTGGTGGAACATTTAGGAATGAACTTCTTCAATTGCTATTTGTAATTCAAGGAAGGACAGTGGTCAGGAATGAATCTTGTGTTGTGAGAAAACTGAAACATGCCGACAATCTTGAAGTTCTAGGAAGAGTAGTTGAAGCCAGGAATCTAGACACAACTGAGAAATAGGTTGATGCTGAAATGAGAAGATGGCAGGAAAGGTATTTTGGACGATTGAGATCAAATAAGAACCTTTACCTCTGGACGAATCTAGATGTGGCAGTGGATTGAATCAGTAGATGTGATAACTCATTCTTTTTGTCAAACCTCAAAGTACAAATGAATCCTGATCCCAATATAACTGTTGAGTATCAGACAGTTCTGCCCAAAGGGTGAAGGGAGTACTCAATCTTAACTCCAAGACTTTTGATCAACAAGTTGCCTCAAACGATAAGAAAATGAACCATTAAGTTCCCACCGGAGATCGAAATGGCAAAGGTTTACTCAATTAGATGCATCAAAATATTCAATGGAGAGTTAGCATTCCAACTGGACATTAAAGAAAAGAATCTAAACTGGACAGCCTGTCAATATAATGAAACCAAAGGCTCGGATGGTATTGATATTCTGCCACTTGACGTGAGGTCTTGTCACTGGCACAATCAGGGGGAAAAAAAATAGATTTCACATCATATTTATCAAGCATGTTGAAAAAAAATCTAAAGAACATCTTCTTCACTCTGACTCCCTGAACTTCAATATTGGACTCTAACACATTGGATATGAGAACCAAACTGAAATTGGGAATCTCAATTTGTTATCTCATTTTGTAAGCGTTGCTCAGACACCAACAATAGACCTGTTAAAGCCGACAATAATATCCTCTGAGATGATAAAAATAATAATATTTATTGCGTTTGATACAGTGTTATCACACTGTTGGGATATTTCAAAGTGCTTCACAGCATATACTGTAAAGTGATGTGACTGTGTATTTTGTGGGTGAACATGGCAACCATTTTTCACGTAGCAATGTCCCACGAACAGCCATGGATCAATTTTATCTGCGGGATTGTTGTTCAGGACACTAGAAGAAATTCCTTTCTCTTTTCTCTTTCAATGGTGCCATGGGATCTTTAACGTTCACCCAAACAGGCAGATTGGAGTCTCGGTTTAATGCCTCATCCAAAGATGGCCAATACGATAATTCAAATCCGATTTTATACCTAGTTGAACATTAGATTTAGCAAATGTACTCAGTCATACCGGACATATAAAGATGGAAAGGTGGGTTAGTCTCTACTTGTTGGAAATTCCGGCTAATTTTTTCAATTGACTAATGCCAGCTTTTGAAGCTACTGCAAAATACACAGTGACTACACTTTAGTGTACACCCTGTATAGTGCTTTGAGATATCCACCTAACGTGAAAGGCACTGTATCAAATGTAAGGATTAGTATTATCAATCCATTTCACGGAGGTGCTTTACTGCCATTACAAAGATATTTTTCATGTTCACCGACTGGCTCGATTCAAATCTAGTGTTGCCGAGGTGAAAGGGATACTGTGTATTCTAACCCACTACACAACTCAGTTTATTACTATCAATTATAAGATATACTTATACCCGCAACCAGATTCCTTCAAATATTTGACTTTTCACTCATCTTTACTTGAATGTTCTCTTGCCTAAACTGAAAAGCTGATTACTCAGACGTAAATCAGGTGACGTAATGCTCAGGTTTTTGAAGATAACAACGCAACAAGAATTTCTATCAATATTTTTACAGGTTGACAGCCCATATAGTGTTTCCCTACAGAAAAAAAATCACAAAGTCTACACTGTCTTTTCATTTGCTGAAATGTCCTTATCGTACCAACAGCAATTAATATCGTTAACTCATTTTCTTTTAAGGAAAAGGGGAAAAAAAATCAATGGAACAGTTTCATCTCTCACCCTGGGCCATGCGTTTATTAAGTTAAGATGTAATTCATCAGATTTACATCGTGTTGAGGTTCAGGGTTCGAGAATTTCGACCATTTATGCCTTGAAAAGGAATAAAAGACATGAAAAATATGTTGTGATATTCTTGGTTTCATTTTAACAAAAAACAACAGTAGGCTCCTCAATAAATCAAGAAATAGAAGCTGTGTTATCACTAAATTGACTCATATTCTATACTGTAAGCTTCATATAGGACATTGCTTGGATTCAGGGCATTAGTTACTGCAAACACCACTCTGAGTGAAATGCTTCTTGATAGCGCAAGTAATAATAATAAAAATAATATCCAAACTCGAGTCTGACCAGAATTAGGTTTTTAAGGTGCCTTTGGGATTAAGGTTGATTGTAGCCATGGGCAATCCTGCTTCCAAACCATCCTTCCTCACTAAACTGAGGATTCCTCAATGCCATTAAGATTACCTGGACGTGACTAAAGATACCTTGAGTTGATTGAAATTGCCTGAAAGGAAGACAGTAGTCTAAAGTGGTGGTGTTTCCACCCAGAGATAAAATCCATCCCTTGTTTAAAAACGCACCCACTTTCTCTTCCAACACCTTTCTTTTGTGTAACAATGCAGCAGGTATGAATGACTAAACATTGACATATTTTCAAAGGGCTTGTCGTGAGGAATTAAACCAAAGTTGGGTGTTTAAATGACAAGATTGGAAACTGAGTCATTCAATTAGCTAAGCTGATCTCCACATTGCAGGACTGTATGTCAGCACTTAAATTAAACTACTTGGAGATACTGCTGCAACGTCGGAGGTGCTGACCTTCAGATGAGACTTTAAACTAAAGTACCGTCCAGTGGATCGGATGGTTCAAAGGTAAGTAATAAGGATCTGCTAGTGTTATTAGTAAAGCAGAGCAGAGAGTTCTCAACAAGTAGTTGTTGAATTTGGACAACACTCACTTGTCCAAATTCAACACGTTAAATTTGTTGGTTCATCTCATTGCTCTTTGTGGGGCATTTCTGCCTTAGATTAGCTGCCGTCATAGTCAGCAAACTTCAGTGACTCAACGATATATTGCTTTGAGATGTGGAGTAGTGATGAGGCACTGTTGTCAATAATTTTAAATGTCACTCAGAGCTCATATTAGCCGATCTATTATAATAATAGTTATATTACTACTTGCATTTGATTTAGCATGTTTAACGTCAAGCAGGACTCTCAACGCACTTGACGGGATTCACGGTGACTCGGTATTTGTGGGCGAACACATCCAATTTGCGCAGATTCGGCAATGAAGTGAATGGCTGAGTTTATGTGAGGGATTGTCAGTCAGGACATTGGGGAGAAACTCCTTCCTCTTTTCGAGTATTGCCATGGGATCTCTAACATCCACCTGACCAGATAGATGAGGACCTCATCTGAAGGACATCTCATCTGAAGGATGATGCAGGACACTAAACTGGAAGCCTATTCAAGCTCAATAATAATAATAATCCTTGCATTTGATTATAGCATCTTATCATGTCGTCGTTGAGACTTCTCTAAGCGCTTCATAAGATATACCACGAGTGGAACGACCGTGCATTTTGTGGATGAAAGTTTGCACGCAGCAATGCCCCAAAGCAGCCATGGAGTGAGTGACCAATATTATTTGGGATATTGCTGACCTGGACACCGGGGATTAGATAAGCTCCTTTCTCTTTTCGCATTGTGCCACGGGATCTTTAACGTCCACCTGAATGGGCAGACGGGACCTCGTTTTAAAGTCTCATCTGAAGGACGAAGCTGACATGGGGCTAACCCACCACCCCAGCAGCTCAGCAAGGTGGCTGTGGGAATGATAGCCTGGGTTAACTGTTGGTCCGAAGGTGCAGTAAGTAAATGCGTCAGAATACTTCAAGGCTGGTTCTCTATATGTCATCACTGCCAACGAATACACAGTGTCCACACTTCACATAGAATCCTGTGAAGTGCTTTGAAACACCTCAGCAGCAGGATATGACGCCATCTCAAATGCAAGGATTATTATAATACTACACTAAATGCCAACCTCAATGCCACAATGTAAAGCACTCTTAATTAGCGAATGCGGTTCTGAGGTCTAATCACATTTTGTTGAAGTACAGGTTTGGGTTAAGTGGGTGCTGCTGTTATTTTTGTTTCCACAGTACTGATGAACGAATGCTTCTATGAGCCTTGATACAAAGATTTGCAAATTGGCTCCTGCTATATTTGGACTAGGATCACTATGAAATTGGGATAACATTCTTGGCGATGACTTCAGCACTCCTACATGTTGCCAGAAGGAACACATTATATTAAAACGATTGGGATTTGGCTTGAGGATCCACCAGCTAACCACATCTCTCCAACACTTGTATTTAAAAGGGACTATCACCAGCTGATGACTCCGACACGCAATGAACTATCAACAAATAATAATATTCCTTGTATTTCGTACAACACCTTTCACATCAGGAGAAGTCTCGAAGCGCTTCGTAGGATTTACAGTGACTGTGTATTTTGTGGGTGAACGCGACAGCCAATTTTCTCACAGCAATGTGCCACAGACAGTCATGAAATGAATGACCAAGTTTATTTGGGGGTTTGTTGGCCTGGACACCAGGAGAGAGAAACTCCATTATCTTTTTGACTAGTGCCATGGGATCTTTAACATTCACCTGAACAGGCACAGACAAGATCTCAGTTTAATGTCTTCCAAAGTCCTTCCCCAGATAAAATTGGTTATTGATGAACGTTAGTTACAAGTCTCTAGTTTTATACCGAACTGTGGATCCTGAAGATAAATCTGGTTCTAGTGCTGATCAGTTGATTTATACTGACAAATAAAGTCACAATTTGGCCAATTTAATTATTCTTCAGGCTGAACCATTTGACATTCCTGACAAATGGAAATTTCCATGCACATTAGTGTTCACGGGAACTTGGTTTGGAGACTCTTAAGCATAATAACGGGTTTGTCTGTGCATTTTTAGTGCGTTTGCGCGACACTCTCGGCTATCCAAAAACACACAAAGCTCAGAAATGAACTGCAGCAACACAAGCTGGATTCCTGTAGCTCAGTGGTTAGAGCACTCGCCTCGCAAGGAAGAGACCTGGGTTCAATTCCTGACAGGACGAAACCTTGGGCAAGTTTCCTTACTCCACACGCCTGATAATAATCCCCCAAGAAAAAAAAAACCAATGATAAATTGGTCACTCAATCCACAACCGTTTGTGGGACACTGCTGTGCGCAACTGGCTCCCACGTTTCACCCACAAATATACAGTCAAATCATTTGACAGTATATTCTGTGAAGCGATTTGAGATGTCTGGAAGATGTGAAAAGCGCTATATCAAATGCAAGGATTATTATTATTATTTATAAGCTATTTTACCATCTCCAGTTATGAATCTAGCAAATAAATCACATTTTTATGCTGTTTTACGCTAAAACGATGAAAATTAGGTCCACGCTGTTGACTGTTACAATTTATATAGTCCCAATTTGTAAGAATAATGGTTGGGAAGGAGGGTATTTTTCTGATTCTATGGAGAGTTTCGAAGAAAGACTTTTTTTTGATTGAAGGAGTGTTCGAACACCAGATGTGCTATCAGCTTGCGGCACAAGAGGGCGCCACACTTGTGCCTCGCTGCTGTCCCCTGGTCAGGAAATCCACAGCCTGACAAGAGCTCCGAGAAGAGACAAATGTTGCTCTAAACTGACAGCTATCATTCGTATCTGCTCCTCCATCAGCCAGAGCCAAAATATTTAGTTAGGGCTTTAATTCTTCAGACCCATTGAAAATATAGGTTTTTTTTTTTCCTTTGGTCAGCCGTGTGTCTGGCACATGGAAACCCGAACCCATCGCTAGTTTATCCAAACCAACTGCAGTACTGCAAGTCCCACCCAAACATGGCAATTTTCCAGCGATTGGAATGGAATGTGCTCACCTTCTCTCCAGAGGAAGGTACTCCGCTCACCTTATCAAGGCCTCGGAATCCCAGAGTGTACACTCGGGTAACTCCTGGGGTTTGAACCAGAAAACTGTGTTTTAATAAAATAGTGAAAACTGTCTGGGAAAACTCTCCGCTGGTTTATCCAGCCAGGACCACCCTACACGTTAGGGCACAGAGATCCTGGGAGTTTCGATCTGCTGTACAGAGAACGCTTCCCACAGGATGTTTCCCGGAAGCAAGTTGCTCTGCAGTCACCCTTACAAGGAATTTTCAGTCAGATTTGATGATACCCAAGTAAATTGAAGCCTGATTTTATGTATGTGTGTGTGTATGTAAGTGTATGTAAGTACTATGTGAATAGTATGTATATTTGTGTATGTAAGGGATGCAACTCGAGCCAAAGACTATCAACAGCACCAAGCACATACCCAAACATGGAACATCACAACCAGTTGAATCAAATCACATTTCACTGAATCAAATGGTTAAACAAATAAACAGAAACAAAACGTAATGGGGGAGATAGACCCAAAATGTAGGTCACCGCAAATCTATCCAAAGTAGGAATGGGCAGGTAGGGTTTATGACGACATTGTGTAAAGCTGCTGTTCATTCAGCATCCTGAATTTCTGAAGGATTGACCAATATATCTATCCTGATATGGTTTGGCTGGTTCCAAATCGAGACCTTTGGGTGACTGATTCACAGTGGGACTGAAATGTGCTTGCGCCCATATGACTCGCTCTGCAGTGATATCAGGTTCTTATTTCACAGCTTCTGACTGGGAATACACAGAGGCTGCCTGTCAATATCAATCAATAGCGACTGCTAACTCTCTCCCTCCCTCCCCAGCACTGCTCTCCACTGACAGCTCCTCAGCGAGCAGGGAGATCGACCGACCGTATGTTCCTGAGCGTTCAGCAGCTCAGCCGCTGGACCAAGGAGGTCCCGGGTTTAATCCCCAGTCAGTCAGTACTGAGTTACTGGAACTCGGTCAGGAACTCTCACTTGTGCACCTTATTTGTGCATCAATGCATGTATGTGAGAGCATTTGCATTTGAGAGTGTGTGTGCGTGCGGGCGAGTGAACCAGTGTGTGAGTGTGTGCGTGAATGTGTAATTGAGTGAGTGCCTGAGGGAGTGCATGAGTGTGCAAATGGATGAGAGAGTGCACAAGCGAGCGAGTGAGACAGAGGAATCCATCTTGCAACAATAATAATCCTTGCAATTAATTTAGCGCCTTATCACGTTGTTGAGACGTCACAATGTGTTCCATAGAATATAACTGTAAAGTGAATTGAAGTGAATATACTGTAAAGTGAATTGACTGTATATGTTGTGGGCGAAACACAGCAGCCAATTGCAACCAATAGCGTTCCACAAGCGGTCATGGATTAAATGACCAATTTTTTTTAAAAAAAGGGATTATCATCCCCGGAAAAGCGATCCACTAATCGACAAACCGAGTCCCTACTTACTGCTGGGTAAACAGAGGCGTGTGGAGTAAAGAGACCTGGCTAAGGTTTTGCCTCATACGGGAATTGAACCTGGGACCAATTTTTCATCTTTGCTGTGATTCGTGTACTTTTTCCCCCATCACGGCCAAGTGTCACACATGAAAAACAGACACGTGGGCGAGGTACAGTGAAGGCGGCCTTGAAACCTAAGTAAGAGAAAGTTTTAGGAGAGTGGAAAATTTACAAGAGGAAAACAAAATATGATATAATCTAACATTTTTAACGTTGTGTTATTTATACCTATTTTGCTGTTATTTGCACTATGTATTTATACTCACAGGGACAAATTAGCATCAAAAGCACCAGATGGAATGCAAACAGACTGACTCCCAAGAATTCCTTTCTGCCACAATGCCCGAGCCTTGTCAAATCGCAGCACCGTTACAGAGCACAGTCAGCCATGCTGTACGCACGATGGATAACTGGGGGGGGTCTTAATAGAAATAAATAATAATAATCCTTACATCTGATAGCGCTTTTCATGTCAGACGCACGATCAAAATGTTTTACAGGATTTACTGCAAAGTGTCGTGACTGCGGATTTTATAGGGGAATGCGGCAGCCAATTTGGGCAAAGTAATATCCTATAAACAGCCATGAAGCAAATAACCAATTTTATCTGGGGATTTCTGAGCCAGGACACTGGGAGAGAGAAACTCCCTTGTCTTTTCAAATAGTGCTGGGTTTAATGGGCTCCCCCAATACTGCAACGGAGTCGTCAGTCTAGACTGAGCAGATCAAAGTCCCGAGGTGAGGCTTGAACCCTGCAACCTTCTGACTCGGAGGCAAGAGTGCTACCGACTGAGCCAGACTGACGCATAATTTCATTCATTCATGGGATACTGGCTGTGAGGCACTGACCTCCCGGTATATTTTGTGAAGCACGAAAATCACACCACGAAAATCACTCAGGGAGACAGGTTCAAAATGTGTCTTTGTACATCAATGTTAGAGACAAAAAAAGGTTTCAATCGTTTTTTTTTCATGGCGAAGCTCTCTCTCCCTCTCTATCTCCCTGTCTTTCTCTCTTTCACTCTCTCTTCTGCAATATGTTCAGGGGTTTGAATACAGCGCAGTCTGGCTGGGTATCTGACTTCCATCTCACAAGCCGAATTGAAAAGATCCTCACAAACCTTTGCTCTGACACTGTGTGCTCCAGCAGTTTTCATATTATTCCAGCTTTTCTTTTCCCCCTTCTATTCAATCAAATTTAATAACTTTTTTTCCTCAGCCTTTCCTTACAAACTTCACAAAGCCTGCTCTTGCCTTCATTCCCCTGGCCCCCACACACCTATCAGCGTCATCCCTGCTCGTTCCTCCCTCTCTTCACAAAAAAAGAAAAAAATATTTCAGTCGCTCAATCCACGGCGGTTTGCGGGACGCTGCTGTGCGCAATTGGCTGCCGCGTTTCGCCCACAAAATATACAGTCAATTCACTTTACCGTATGTTCTGTGAAGCGCTTTGAGACGTCTCTTTATTTCTTCTACACACTCTTCCCCCCACCCACCCTCCCTCTTGCACACCCCACCTCTCTTGCATGCCCTTCCACATTTTGTCTCTCTCTCTCTCTCTCTCTCTCTCTTTCATTCTTCCCCCCTTCCCCACCCCAGCACATCCCTCCCCCTCTCCCTCCCTCGCTCCCCGGACTGCAGCTGAGCTCTGGAGGTGCGGGGGTCACCCAGCGGAACAGAAGCAGACAAACGGCAATGGCAATCATCTGGAGAGTTTATGCCAACGGAATCTGACTCATCGCCCGAGGATGAAATGTGTGCGGTGACAGATATATACCTTATCAGAGGCATCTCTGCCCAGACTCACTCAGTCCCACTCAATTCGCCTCAAAGGCAAACTGTCTCCCTGCGCAAATGCTAAATGTTACCGGTGGAACTCGAGAACTATTTATAACTTACAAAGAGCCGGGCTCCTGAGGCGTTGCCGGCTAAGATTCTTATTTGCAAATTAAGAGGATTTCTCCGTAACCCTTCCCAGGCTCAGCCTTTGCAATAGGGATGTTCGGCTGTATTGATTTTTTTTTGTTGTTGTCGTTCTGCGATCGATACGACATGCATAGAACATTATATATGACAAGCCATCCCTAATTATCACATTTCAGGTTGTATTTTCAGAGGGGCTGTTGATTTTAGTTTTTCCGACAGACAAAGCTGGCTGTTTGAAATCAGATTTGCAGCTGGGATTAATAAAAGGACCGATTTCCGAGACCGAAGCAAGCACAGTGAGATGCCGTTAATATGTTGTGTGCACTGTACGCTCATCGGGAATCGAGGGCAGCTTTCTCATGGCTGGGAAATACATCTCGGAGGCATTTGTGCCTTTTGGTATTTTTTTTTAACTGTCCGTACGGACACTGTGCACAACCATCAATGTTCTGTAAACGGCAGTCAATAATGATAACAAAAACAGAAGTCATTGGGAACACTCAGCAGGTCAGGCAGCATCCGTGGAGAAACGACACTTCGCCAGAATGTTCTGACGAAGGGTCGTGGAGCCAAAACATTGACTCATTTTCCTTTCTCCATAGAAGCTGCCTGACCTGCTGAGTGTTCCCACGACTTCTGATTTTGTTTCAGATTTCCAGCATCTGCAGTATTTTGCATTTTGTCAATAATAATCATCCTGGCATTTGATATAGCGCCTATCACATCATTGAGACGTCTCAAAGCGCTTCACAGGATAGACTATAAAGTGGATTGACTGCCTTTTGTGCACATAGCAGTGTCCCACAAACAGCCATTGTTGGGAGGTGCCTTCCTTCACACCAGACATAACTGAGGCCCATTTGCCTGTTCGGGTGGACCTTAAAGATTCCAATGCACTATCTCAAAAAAGAAGGGAGTTTCTCCCAGATATTATTCCTGGCCAACAATCCTCCAAATAAAACCACTCATTGAATTCTTAGCTGTTTGTGGAACATTGCTGTGCACAAATTGGCTGCCATGTTCACCAACAAAACACACAATCACTTGACTTAACCGTATATCCTGTGAATCTCTTTGACATATCCTCACAATGCGAAAGGCAAAGTGCTGAGGTTTTCTCTTAACCCAGAGTTAACAACCTGCTTCAGATTTTTCATGCAGCTTTACATATATCGAGACCAAACACTCAATAACTGTACATAACAAGCATCTGCCTACATTTCCATACTTCAACATGTCAACAAGCACTGTTTTGAGAAGCAGCAGTGTAATTTCTTGCTGTGTTCAATCTTTGCCTGCAAAGGTTTGACCCTGTTATTTAGCAAAGGAAAAAAGACCACACACAAATACACACCCTCCAATTTATGCAATACAAGCTAGAACACCATCCCTCTCTCCAGCATCCTTTAATATATTCATTGTTAAACGTATGAACGGTATAATCGGAGAAACAACATTGCTTTTTTATTTTATTGTGCACTTGCCTTCAGAAAGCAAGTCAGAGGGAACTGCATTGTGACAGCCGTGTCTAACAATGAGGAATTTGCTCCTGATTCCAAAGGCAGAATGAGTTGATGTAGTAATGGTGATCTGTTGTTGGCTGTACACTTTACACTGTACACCTATAACAAGATGGCGGATTGACCAAATTGGTTGGTGACATTTAAGAGCAGATTCTGCATCTATCTTCTCTTGCACACAGGATTACTTTCTGGGTAAAGTGAGCACTCGCCTCGCTAAGCGAGAGGACCTGGTTTTGATTCTCGGGCAGGGCAAAACCTAAGCCAAGTTTCCTTACTCCACACGTCTCTGTTTATCTTGCAGTAAGTGGGAACCTGGTTGTTAGTCAATTGGCGGATTGCTTTTGGGGATAATAATCCCTTCCAAAAAAAATGTGATTACTCAATCCACGACCCACAAAATATACAGTGAATTAACTTTACAGTATATTCTGTGAAGCTCTTTGAGACATCGTCCCATTCTCATGTGAAAAGCACTGTACTAAAATGCAAGGATTATTATTAAACATACTTGCTGCGTGCTCTGTGTTAATTCAGTCCCTTGTGGCTGCATTAACCTACAATCTTCTCAATAGAGCCAGAGAGTGGACTAAAGGGTCAGCTACCCTCTGAACAAACTATCATTCAGCTGGGATCGTAGCATGGACTATCTTTACATGAATCAAGGGGGGTGGAGGGGTGGTGAGGCAATCTAGTTACATAAGCAATGCCTTCATAACCAAACAGTTGAGAGCATTGCCAGTGCATGTTTGTACCATGTAGTTTCAGGATTCATAATTCCAGCAACATCTTCCATAGATGACGAACAATTTGCTCCTGTCATTGCAAATCACTCATTCTCCCACTCCACACACACACATACAGACACAAACACATAAACACACATACACAAACGGCCTACAACTACTTAGCTCTGTCTCACCGCAGAGCTGGAATAAAATGGGACCTAATGTTGAGTTGCTGGATGAGCTCAAGCCATAGAGGGTGAAAGGGTAAGATCGAGGGTCACTATGGCTTAACCGGTGGCTTCTCCAAAGCTGATGTTTTACCGATTCCTTTCAATCACTTCTTGGTGCTGTACGCTTTTCAACACTAACCATAGAATAATACTTGCATTTGATACAACAACACCTTTCCCATTAGGAGGATGTCACAATGCACTTCACAGGAATTTACTGTAAAGTGGAGTGACTGGGTGTTTTGTAGACAATTTACACACAGCAAAGTCCCACATACAGCTGTGAAGTGAATAGGTATCATCAGAGCGGAAGTCCTGTGGTTCATGTGATTGGCCACACGTTTATTACAACTTGGATCCTTATTATGGTATAAGGTTCAGAAGTAATAATAATAATCCTTGCATTTGATATAGCGCTTTTCACGTCTTCTCGACGTCTCAAAGTGCTCCACAGAATAGACTGTAAAGTGAATTGACTGTATATTTGTGGGCAAAATGCAGTAGTTAATTGCGCACAGCAGCGTCCCACAAACAGTCGTGGATGGAAGTGACCAATTTTTTTTTTTTTTTGAAGGATTATTATCAGGCGTGTGGAGTGGGGAAACTTGTCCAAGATTTCGCCCTGCCGGAAATCGAACCCAGGTCTCTCGCTTGCCAGGCGAGTATTGCAAACTGAAGCCACTCCTCTCCGACCGCGCCTTTGGTCACCCTCCCACCCTTACCCTCCACCCCTCCAGATCCCAACCCCCAGCTCGGGTCCAAACCCTTGACTGTCTAGCACCTTGGGACATCCTATTGACGTGAAAGGCACTGTGGAAATGTAACTTCTTGTTGCAAAATAAATCGTGTGTAGCTTTACAATGCCACCTTGCACGAGGTTTGCTTGATCACCTTGAGGGATTGGTTAAGGCAACCCTTGTATGTTGGGGTGGGTAGGGAGGAGCTCAGGAAGGGATTGGAATCTGGGCAGGGATAGGCTTCGTGTGGTTTGAGGCAGGAGATGGCTTGATGGGCTGAAGGCTTTCTCCTGTATTCCTCTGTTCTTGTGGCAGGAGCTGTCCTTCCAGCACCTCTGCTGTTTTTTGGTTTAAAAAAATCTAAAAGTTCTTCATCACCTATCTTTTTGACCGTGCTTTCTGCCACCTATCCATCTCGCTGCCCCACCACTCAGCTCCCGCACCCCCCAAGTCTAGACTCTCAATATGACAAACGCTATATAAATATAATTTGTAATAATATTAAGCCTTACATAGAGCACCGTATCACATCATTGAACTGTTTGAAAGCACTGTGCAGGTTTTACTTCTAAGTGCAGTGACTGTATATTTGTGACATCCTCCCGATGTGAAAGGCGCTACACAAGTAATTTTGTATTGTAATTGTTATTTAGTAAGGCAATCACGGAAGCCAACGTTCGTACAGCAACAGGTGAACAACTAGTTTTTTTGTTCAGTGAATTATTGGCCAGGATACCGAGGGAAACTTCTCTTTCTGAATTGTGCCATGGGATCTTTAACTTCTTTAATAGTTGGGATGTCCTCCTGACGTGAAAGGCGCTACATAAATGTAATTTGTTGTTGTTGTTGCCTTCCACTTTACTGTGGACGTTATTTGGCCCCAAGGCGTCTATTATAATGGTGGTCTAGGCAGCCTCGTACTCCTTCCTTCGACCGCCTCCAATTCTTCAGATCAAAAGGCTCTGAACATCCCAGTCTCATCCAGGTCCAGATCCCAATAGGAATCTATAGCAATCAGGCAGTCAATACATCCCCTCTTGCAGCTATACCCAATTAGGGCCACAGATACTGGCAAATAGAGGGAGGGTCTTGGTGTTACTGCAGAGCCATTGTGGAAAACTGTATCCTTAATACAATAATGTCAGTGACTCGATTTCAGCAGAAGCAACATGAAAAGAGACAAATTAGTTTGTTTCCTTCAAATAAATGTTCTAACTTTGCTGATAAATTGTAATTTTTTTAAGGGGGTGTGAGGTGGGGGGGGGGTGTGTGGGAGGGCACCGGGAAATGTGCCAGAACCATGGAAAATGAGAGTAAAGATCACAGCGCTGGTGAAGGGCTGGAAAATGAACGCGGATGCAACAAATTATCATTTGATGTGCCACTTAGTGCCCTCTCTCTCTCACTCTCTCTCTCCTCCTGTTGCAGTTCTTCAGTCAGTTGACAGAGACAGACTCGCCTTGGCTGCCCAGCGAGCAACTGCAAAATAAAAAGAACCCCATCAGAGATGAAAACCACACAGCGGTCCTCACAACTTGCCGGCCACATTGACAACACAGCAGAGAGAGGCACCGTCAGGAGTGATGGAAATTAGTAGCTGTCAATCAGGAACCTCACCACTAATCCAGCTGGGATGGGATTGGTTTTGCTGTAGACGAAATTTTCTCCGCTCCCTTACCACGCTGCTTCTGGGCTGTGCTGACTTTCATTGATGTGCCGATATAGATGCAATTCAAAACTTTTGCTCCCTTCCCTCGTCCCGGTGTTAAATCTATTTTTCTTTCGCTTCCTTACCACCCACCATCCCCACTCTCCTTGTTGCACACAATCTCGAGCACAAAAGGCAGGCAGGAAATCAGAACCATAGCTCTGATCTTTCAGTGTACAGAAAAACCACAGGCAGGTTTGCTGTATCGAACCATACCTGTGCCACGGATCACCGGACTACGTTTTAATTAACAGAATTTATTTACAAATGGAGGGGGGTAGGGGAGTGAAGGGGGGGGAAATACAAAGTTAAACATGTTTCACAGCTCATCAGGAACCCACTGCACTTGGCTTGGCATGGTGGAAAACTCACAAAGCACCTGACATAGTTTTACGCAACATATAATTTCCTTGTACCTTGACCAAGTAAGTGCCTTATCGTGTCGCAAAGCACTTCACGGGATTTACTATGAATTGCAGCGACTGTGTATTTTTGGGCATCATTGGCATCTAATTTGCGTCCACCTAAAATAGGCTGACGGGTGCTCGGTTTAACATCTCATCTGAAAGCCCACGCCGTGTGAAATAATTTAACATTTAAAATAATTTAACTCTGAACTCTATGTTCACCTTCCCACTTCTAAACGCAAGTCAGTGGTGCCCTTAGTTTAGATGTTCTGACTACAATAGGCAAGTTATCAGGGATTGGCTTTGTCACATTCTTTAGGCTCTTGACGCTGAACATTCACAGAGAGAGGACCTGAATTCAGCTTGAATTTAAAATTTAAAACCCACTACTCTATGCCATCTTAGATTTTCAGACAAAATGGTCTCACGGGCTGAAGATCGGTTGACATTACTTCAATGAATTAGCTGTCACAAAATTGCTCTTTCTGGTTTAAAAACCTTAGTAACATGCCTTTAAAAGTGTTGAACTTTCCCCCAAAAAACATCAGACGTCTTTCAACCTTGAGCATCAGTAAGCTGTTTGCGGTACGCACTGGATATAAATAAAAAATCATAAAAGCCTACTTATTAACTGGCTGCACAGCCACAGACACTTTATGAGCAAATAAAATCCTCTTCATTTCGGTCAGTTAATTAACATGATCCCCAGAGTTTGAATGTTCCAGTGGGGGTCAGTCAGCTAAAGTCTAATTAATAGCAGCTTGTGGCTGTGGACATGGCTGACAATTAAAGGTGATCCCAGGGTAAAGCTCAAAACTCCTGGGTTATTAGACATCGGCTAACGTTGCCTGACAGTGTGCGCAGTATTAGGAGAGACCAGAACCAAAAAACTATAGATGTGAAATACAGCAGGGTACAAACAGCAGTTAAATAACAACAACAACAAGATTACATTTGTATAACGCCTTTCACATTGGGAGAATAAATAAAGACAAAATTCTGTCCAATTTGGTGTCTTCCCTTATCTCCACCTCTTCCCCCCATCAACTCCCACAAGAAATAAACTTTATAATCCTAATCTTTGAATTTGATATGATGCCTTATCACCTCGTCAAGATGTCTCAAAGAGCTTCATTTATTTTCTGTAAAGTGTAGTGACTGTATATTTGGAGGCAAACGTGACAGTCAATTTATGTACAGCAATGTCCCACAATCAGCTGTGAAGTGAGTGACCCATTTTGTTTGAGGGAATTATTGGCCAGGACATTGGGAAAAACTCTCTTCCCTTTTCAAAAATCGTACTTACTCGATCTTTAATATCTACCTGAACTGGAAGACTTCATATGGATTTTACGTCACATCCGAAGGACGGCACCTCTAATAATGCAGTCCCCCAGCACTGTACTGGATTGCCAGGACAGTGCTGTGAGCTCAAAGTCCAGACAAGGGACTTGAACCCACATCCTTCTGAATGAAAGGCAGACGTACTACCCATTAAGGCAGGCTGACTGAGGTATAATTCCAATCAACGATGGCTGTACAGTAGAGGCGAGTATTGGCTTTGAGTCAAACTGTTTTGAGGTTGGCGACTGAGGAGAGGGAGTCCAGAGCCTTGTTGGCAGACTAGTTTTGTGTACGTGTTAAATTCTTCTTTCCCCGTCCCCCTGACGATGTACAGACCTTTACATCTAATCCCTATGTGCATGTCAGATTCCTGGTGGACACTCACTTATTAAATCCCAGTGATGGGTTCATGCTTAATCCTTGCAGTCAAATCTTGTCCCTAATTGACAACCAATCTGATTAGATAGAAAGTAACAGCACAAAAACAGGCTATTCAGCCTAACTGGTCCACTCTGGTGTCTATAGTACAGCCCTCCTATTGCCTACTCCCTCATTTTCCTCTTAAATATGTTGGATACTTACTGGTTCAACTATAGCTTCTGATAGTGAATTCCACATTCTCACCTCCCTCTGTGTGAAGAAGTTCCTCCTAAACTTCCCGTTGGATTTCAGGGCTCCGAGATGCTACTCGTGAAAGGCACTATATAAAGGCAAGCTGTTTTTGCTACTGGTTAGATTATATTAATGCCCCCTTTCTTGGGACTCACCAACAAGTGTAAACAGCTTATTAATGTCCATTTATCAATTTCTTTCATAATTTGCCCACAAAACACACAGTCGCTACGTTTTACAGTATATTCTGTGAAGCAAGACATCTCGAAGATGTGATAAGGCGCTATGTCAAGTGCAAGGATTATTACTAAGATTATTAATTTGGCATCATGGACACTGACTAAAAAGATTTTTTTTTGGAAGTGAGGTGGAAAATGCTTTTTACTGATCGACTTCCACCAAATGACTTTGAGGTATATATCAGTGTGCAAGGAAAAAAAAGAAAATTATTTTAATGATCCCTACCTAGGGAATCTCCCTCTCTCCGTGTAGTTCAGAACTCCCACCCCCCCAACTCTCCACACCTCCCCAAAGTGGTAAACTAAACCCAGCAGCTCCCCACATGCGTCTTAGACTGAATAAACGCCAGACCTAAAGAGATAATAATAATAATAATAATAATAATAATAATAATACTAATAATCCTTGCATTTGCATTTGGAGGACGTCCCAAAGCGTTTCACAGAACACACTGTAAAGTGAATTGACTGCATATTTGTGGGCGAACGCGGCAGCCAATGTGAGTTTCTGAACGCTTCACAGAGACTGTAAGTGACATGACCTTGTGTCTGACTGTTTGCTCAGCCTGTTGCAAAGCCTTTGAACACAGAGAGAGCGAATACATTGTTATGTAGTAAATAGGTAGGCGTATCCTAGCTCTATATAGAGCGCGTGCACTCAAACACACACTCTCTCTCTCGTTCTCTCAGGAAAACTCCCCGTTCTTGCCCGAGGAAAGCAGCCAGAAACAGTGACCCGCTGAGCAAAGCTTAGCAGTGCTCACGCTCGTGGTTGCCTGTGGCAACAAGAGATAAAAAGACTCACAGTACAGCAACAGAAAGCTCTGGAAGTGTAAACCTATTGGGGAGGTGGGGGGGGGGGGGTGGGGGAGTGAAAATGTGATACGGGATACAGCAACACATGGCTGCAAAAATTCCATTCAGAGCGACTCTTCTATAGTAAATGGTTTGAGCCCAATACTCTTGGTCCCCATGTCAAGGCAATAGTTTGGCTCAAAGCCAGCTGAACTCTCCTGGGGTTGCCATTAAAATTGCTCATGTGCCAGGCAGCGTTTACATATCGTAGCCAAATATTCAACTACCACTGGAGGCTTTGGGTTGAACCACTTGTGATGACATTTGGGTGTGTGTGT
Organism: Callorhinchus milii; assembly: GCF_018977255.1. NCBI lineage: Eukaryota > Metazoa > Chordata > Chondrichthyes > Chimaeriformes > Callorhinchidae > Callorhinchus > Callorhinchus milii. The sequence continues at coordinate 7,067,800 of NW_024704763.1, read as the reverse complement.
GAGAGAGAAGAGTAGAGTGAACACTGACTGATATCCTCCATTCAGGACTAAACCATCACAGTTGCAGGTTGGATGGCAGGCAGCGAGTTTTACTAATGGAGCCAGAGGCAAGAGACACTTTCCCCCATTCCTGGTGGCTCCTCAAAAGTAAAATAAAGCTATTGAAGTGACTGCCATCCACAGGTATCCACAGCTCCTTGACTGAATCCTCATGAGATTGGTTTGGATGAAGAAGGTCCTTCAGCCAATTTGATCTCATCCTTCTAAAACATCCACCCCACTATCCTCCCGTCATCAATAAACAACATCAAGCTAATTTTTTTTTGCATGAGTCCAGTGTCCAAGACCTCAACCACCTTTCCTGATAACCTGTTCCAGTTGTTAATTAGCCTCTAAGTAAAGAGAAACCTCTTGATGTTTGCCCTGAAATTGCCTTTTGCAACTCTGAACCTATGCCTCTTGTTCTAATGTCTTGGTACATCCTAAAGCATTGTTTTGGGTTTGCTTTCTCAATCCATTTATAATCTTACACACATCTGTAAATTCCCCTCTGAGTTGTTTTCTTTTGAGACTGATGTGGTTTTATTATGCAATACATTCTCAACCCCTCCTCCCACCACCAACCCTGGCAAAGAAAAACACAACAGGGCAACACACAAGCCAGAAATTTGAAGCCCACTTAGGGCTTTCTTACGGAACTGACACCCTCCTATCTTCCCGCATTTTCTCATCATTCCGATGAGCTGTTGTTGGGTGGCTATCATAGACAGGTGCGCTTTTCTACACAAGAAACCAGCGTGAGCCAGTCAAATGCTAGCAAATCGCTGTGTACAACCAGGTTTCCCTATGCATGTCGACCAGACCTATGTGACTTCTCTAATCTCTCCTTAAATCACAAGGATTTGGAGGCCCTGATTAACAAAATTTAATTACATTAGCTCATTCACAGCTCAAGATCATTGAAAGTTAATTCTTTTTTCTTTTCTGCAGCTGTAAAACTAAAGTGCTCCCTGGTGTGTGCTCCATGAGGCTGTGTCCACAAATACAGATGCTTCTCTGAATGGCATTTCAAAACCCTGAATGAGGAAACTGAGCGATTTATTAGTGCTTGACCAGGCACAGCTTATAAAGGCTTGCGAGGTTTGCTAGCCAGATCTGCTGGACTTTTCGTCACTTCTGTTCTGCAGCCGACTTCCAAAAATGGTGTCAGCCGTGCAAAAAGGGAGAGAGAGAACTAGAAAGGTAAAGAAATGGAAAGGTGGAGAAATAAAGAGAGAGAAAAATAAAGGAAGATAAATAGAGAGGGAGAGAGAGTGCAAGCAAGAGAGAGAAATTAAGAAATGGGGAGACAGAAAAAGAGAGGTAGCGAACTAAAGAGAGAGGGAGAGAAAGCAAGAGAGAAAATAATCAATCTTTACATTTAATATAGTGCCTTTCACGTCAGAAGATGTCTCAAAATGTTCCTTCACAGGATTTACTGTAAAGTGACTGTGTGTTTTGTAGATGAATGTGATCGCCAATTCACACATAACGATGTCTCATAAACAGATATGAAGTGAAAGACACTGGGAGATGCATTGCAGGGCTGTGATAGCGGAGTAAAGCAGATCAGAGAGTTAGGGAGATGCTAGAGCAGGGGAGATATCTGTACGTGAGGATCTTGAAGTCGATCCTCAAAACATTTTCTGCCTGAACCCAGGTGTGTCTCCAGACTTTGCAGGAGCTTCTCACACTATTCCGTGTGCGATCAGGTTGCACAATGAGGCTCACTCACAAGATCACAAGAGCATCTCTAACCCCAGGTCCTCTAGCTCCAGTGTCTTGGTGCATGCTAAAGTATTGTTCTGGGTTAGCTTTTCCAATGCCATTTAAAATTTGATACACCTCTAAGAAGTCCCCGGTGAGACGTCTTCTCTACTGGAATTTAACCGACCAGGAACCTGCCAGCTGTGCAAAGTGCTGCCTGATCTCACTCAACTGCCCCTTCAGTCTGTCGGTTCCAATTTTCCAATCCCAACCTCCCCAAAATAACATTAGAGTGAATCGAGGCTTGGGCTCCCACCTAGCCTGAGCCTGTGAGACTGTTTTGTCTCAACTTTTACGACTCTTCAGAACTGTGGAACGTTCATAAATTGAGACGTAATTTGGGAGGGAGGAGCTTCACAAGAGCTCCTGATATCCAGCCTCCAAATTAGAGCAATGTCCCCCGCGCACAGCCGTGAAGTGAGTGACCGAGTTTATCTGGAGGACACCAACTAAAATGTGAAATGCCGCAGCATTGAACTCAAATGCACTGCAAGGTGGAAATGAGCTTAATGTCACATCGTTGCAAAATTACAGCGCTCTAAGTTCGACCGGTGAAGTATTATTTTGACAATGCAAATTTGTTGAGCATTTCCGGCCTATCAAGCTTTATTGTGAACAAAGTCTAAATGACAAGTTCCAGGCAGTTGGCTCCTGCAGTGTGTTACACAACAGCTGCTCAGGTTAACTGTTAACTAAGGGACCAGATGGTGGGTGTGATCAATTTAACAGGCCCGCTTAGCCAAATCCCCTTCCTGATCCTTACTTGCAGCATCTTGGTCTGACAGAAGCTCTCCCAACAAATCGTGCACATGTAACAGAATGTCCTGTCCTCGGAATGACTCACTGAGCTGCTGCGTTGTGACCCATCTGGCTAATTTAGCTGGATATTAGCAAAAAGTTGTTAGTGCTATTTTGATGGCCGTAAAAGTCAATTAAATCTGCTTAACCAGAGCGGTCCCATCACCGTGACAGATGAAGGGAGGCAGACATTTGACATCAATCAGCTCGCTTCGTCTGTGTTGCCACACACTGGCAGTGCGTTTGCGCAGAGAAGACAGCACCCTTTGCTTTAAACCTCGGGTTCTGTTTTGCAGTTATAATCCCTCAAAGGAAAATAATCCCTCAAAAGAAATTGGTAACTCAATCCACAACTATTTGTGGGGCACTGCTGTCGCATTTCGCCCACAAGATGCACTCCACTTTACAGTATATTCTATGAAGCGCTTTGAGATGTGTCAATGACGTGATAACGCACTATATCAAATGCAAGGATAATTATCATTATTATAGTAATTGAGTTGTGCACATGGTTGAAGACTGTCCCTTTCGGTAAATCGGCTTAGGTTTGCTTGAAGGAGGGACATCATTGCGAACGGCTTCTGAACCTGTTGCAATCCGCGTTGCACCCTTGAATGCAATGAGGTTTGGCCTGTTCGCAACTCAGCACGGGAGAGTGTACGTACCTCGTAGGGTTAAAACCCCAAATAAAACGAGCTGGACCAACAAAATGTAAGCCTTCATTTCCGAAGCAGAGGTTTGATGCTGGGATTTTGAACTCACACGTTGACACTGAGGTGGAATGCTGGGGAGGAGTTACATTGTTGGAGGTGCTATCCTTCGGATGAGATGTTAAATTGAGGCCCTGTCTGCTTCTTCAGTTGGATGCCAAACGTCAACAAGAGGAGGGAGTTTCTGCCGGTGTCCTGACCAACAATCCCCCAAACAATTTGGTCACTTTTGTTTGGTCACTCCTTCATGTCTGTTGGTGGAATACTGCTGCACACAAATTAACTGCTGCATTTGCCTATAAAATAGTCACCACACTTTACAGTAAATCTTGTAAAGCACTTTGGCATGAAAGGCATTATATCAAATGTAACTATTATTATTATATTAGTGTCTCAACCAGGAAAAGAAAACTGCATATTATTTGGTCATTTACTGTTAGTGGGTTCACTGACAGCACAGATTAGCTATCGGTTCTTTTATGTGACAGTCACTACACGTCAGAGGAAGCCAATGGGTGAAGTGCGTCGAGGTGTGATAAGATGATCCATCAAACAGAAGTCATTGTTTATCTACATTGTGGTTGCAGACGGAATGGGCAATTGATTGGCTAGGTCAATGTAACCTTACTTTTCAGTTTAGTTCAGAAGTGAAGAGATAAAAACTTGAAATGAATGATTAAATGCTGTTATTGTGGCAGACATAAAGAGGAGCTATTTCATTTGGTTAATAAAGCCTTTCTTTCATGTGGTTGATGTACTTAAAAGTCACTCTCGTAATAATAGATGAAAAGTCAAATAAGAAAAAAATGCTCTTAACTTATCCTCGCCCATAGGATTGACACTTTCTACAGCATCAGAAATCCATATATCATTACGTACAGGTACTTTTTCAGTACATAAATTTCACTCCGCATATCTTATATGGGAAGTGAAGAATATTAAGAATGATAAGACCTTAAAGAAATTAGTCAAAGTGACAAGAGAATTTCCAATGCAGTCATATTTCAACTTAAAATTACACTATATGTATTAAACTTGCACAGTAAAACCAGCCTGCCTCAATCTATTATCATGGGAAGCAAATTTGAACATATCATTTTCCCCATTATACATTCTCTACAGCTTTTGGCGAATGCAATACAAATGTTTTGTGCTTTCAAATGCTTTGGAGTTTGGTTAAAGGGACTATTGTCACGTACGTCTTCTAACTGAGGCTTTGCAGACTGAAGGAATCATTGCTATAAGTCTTTCTCATGATCCCGAAGTCATTTTAGGTTCTATCTGCCTTGCGGTTCTACTGCATGTAAGTATTTCAAAGAAATGCGGAGTCTTTCTCCCAGTTATCCTGGCTTACATTCCTCTCCTGGATTTATTGTAAAGTGTAGTGACTATACTTCTACGTGAGCGCTGTAGCCAATTTGCGCAGAGCGATGTCCCGCAAACAGCCACGTGGCTACAGGAAAGGCGCCATATAAGTGCAAGATGGTTTTTCTTTAATCATTTTTTTGGAAAAAATACATCTCCAGGTGACTCACCGTGAAATAGCCCCACAAGGCGTCCTCAAGTGAGTGAAAAGTACTTCCTCTCGGATTGAAACCGAGATGGGGGAGGGGTGGGGGGCTGTGGGAAGGAAGAGCGAGCGAGAAACTGGAAAACTGGCTTCCAGCACGGAGATGTGATGTGCGGTACACGATCAGTCGAGCGGAAATATCACGGTGACACCAGCAGACATTAGGCATCTTAGGGCTCCCTAGAGGTGACATTACAGTACATGCCAGCTCGCAAGTGATTCTGTATAGCAGCTATGTCAAAAAATATTGCAGAGGCAGCTGAAATATAGCATCTGGTGTAAACCCTACAATCCCTGGTGGGCGTTTGAGTGGAGTCTTTGGTGCAGTCTTAACTGGAACTAAAGTTACCTCCAAACCTCCTAAAACGGGGGCAGCGGCCCTTTAATTTGGAGTGAAGTTCCATGGCTAACATTTAGTGTCTCTCTCGTTCAGCGTCACTCGTTTTTAGAAAGGCCAGAAAGAGTCTGGGCCAAGCGGGTCAAGAGCTTTAAGCACCTGAGTTTCTCGCCACCAGTCAGAGGCAAGAATATCAGATGCAATTACTGATCGCGTAACCACTAAACCAAGAGGGATTAAGAGGCTCATCTGTGCAGGACAAAGACGTGGCATTATTTTTAGCCTTGCAAAAAAATAATAGGACTCGGATTTGATGTGGGCACCTTTTATTCCTTGAATAGTACCACGATGACGACAACAACAGCAACTTACATTTATAGGGTAGTGAATCCCAGAGCGCTTGACAGTGGTGGAGCACGACCACCCCTTAGTCGGAGTGGGGGGGGTGGGGGGGGCGGTGACCGCAGGCAAGGCCGAATAGAAAGGTCTTCCAATTGGAATGCTCACCTGACAAGGCAGGTGGAAACTTGGGTTGCACGGATGATCCGAAGGGCAGTGCTCTGCGAATACCCAGCCCCTCCCCCCGCCCCGGTCCCTGCGTCAGAGCGTAAAGTTTAGACTACGTGAGTTCAAAATCACAGCGTGGGGCTTGAACAATTTACACCTGAGGGTACGAGGCGCGAGGGCGGAAGGTTGACCGAGGTCACCCATGATTGGAAGCTTTCTGTAAGCCGGCTGTGGCTCGCGAGACACCCTTACTTGAGTACCGCAGACCCTATTGCACTGCGGATCACCAGTCTCCATCTCTCGCTGCACGTTTCTTAAAAGGTTTCAAGCCCCGTCAAACGCAAAAGGGGAACGCTTCCTCTGAGCAGCACTCGCCGCAATCCGATGGGGGAAACTCTGGGACTGTTTACAACTGGGAAGAAATCTCCTGAGAAGCATTCGCTGGCAATATAAACACTCCCTGCTCTTTCGCTCGTACCAGCGCAGTTCTAGCAGTACGATTATTATCAGCGCTTGGTTCGTTGACAGGTTTCACCCCTTAATGTATTTCTGCATGATCAAGCTTCAGTTTATGCCTCACCCACCTCGAATCCTACCACATAGGCATATGGCATAGACAGCTGTAGAACAATGAGTGGCAGAAGGAGAAGGTCCCAGAGTTCCCGCTCGTGTCACATCAAGGACTGGGTTTTGTCACTTTGCCTGTCATTGTCATAATACCCAGGCAAATAACTATGACCTTCACCACATGTGCAGAATGCAACATTACAATACAGACTTTCAACAGCAAAGCTCGCTCTCTCTCTCTCTCTCGCTAACATTCCCCCTCCTTTAGAATTCACTTCAGCCCTATCAACCACGCAGCCAGCCCTGCCCTCCGAGCACTTACCTATGTGTTTAGAAGTGACATTGCGAGGCTTTTCTTCGTTTAAGATTCTCGCAGCCCGTGTCTTATCGAAGGGAGGGGATAAAAAGCGAGTCTGTACTTTTTTATGACATGAAACGAACATGGCAGTCTGGTCAGGACCCGTTAAATCAGTGTCCTGGCTGGCAATTAAATTTTACTTATTCATATGGGATGTGGGACTTTCCAGCAATCGGATTTTCCTCAATAAGTCTGCAATAACAACGCTCCATCTGTTATAATCACCCAGCTCTCCTCAGATTAGAGGTTAAATGGCTGTTTGTAGAACATTGCTGTGCACAAACTGGCTGCAAATGTCCGCTTGCAAAACACACAGTCACGACACTGTACAGCAGATCTTGTAAAGCGCTTTGAGACGTCCTTCCAACATGGAAGGTGCAAAAATCAATTGCAAGGATTATTGTTAATTTCATATAGGGTCTAAACATTGACGTATCCTCTACCCTCTCAAAGCACTTCAAAGGAGATGGTTTGAGTGTAGGCAAATGCAGCAGCCAATTTGCACACAGAAATGTCCCACAAACAGACATGGAGTGAATGACCAATTTTATTTGGGGGATTTTATCCTCTTGTACAATTCATATTTCATATCACTGACGTACAGCTTAGCAGCTACCACTGGCTCCTGCTGAATGCGAGTGCTGATCTGAAGCATAATAAATCCTCTGCACGAAATGTAAATCCTATATATTATAAATAATAACAGATACCGGGGACTGATTTCAAGGCTGGCATCTAAAGTTAATATACGTTTCTCTTATTCAACAATCATTCGCATAATTTATTCCTTTTCCCAGGGCTCGACCTGCTCTGCTTAGTTCCCAGAACTATTTAATTTAGCACTTGAAAACTTTTTATATATTAATATATTTATCATGGGAACTGGCGGAAGCTGAATTCTGAATTCCCGCACCGGCACTGACAACGTTATAATAATATAAATGCACATTAACATCAGGAAGGCAAGGCAGGAATTAATAGGACAACAATAATAAAAATAATAATAATAATAATAATAATCCTTGCATTTGATACCATGCCTTTCACATCAATGTGAACCTCAGAGTGCTTTGCAGGATTTTACTATAAGTGAAGTGACTGTGTAATTTGTAGGTCAATTTATGAAAGGTCTTTCCTCGTTCCCCATCACAGCATTAAGCTTTTTTTAAAAATGAGTCCAACATCAACAACAACTTGCACTTATATAGCGCCCTCCATGAGGATAGCGTCTCAGAGTGCTCAACAGTGGCGAAGCTTGATTCCAAGCTGGGAAAATGGGGGCACGGGGGGTGTTGGAGGTGGCCATAAGCCTGGTCGAAGAGGAAGGTCTTCAGGCAGGCCTTGAAAAATGGGAGAGAGGGGGGGCAAGGCAGAGGGATTGAGGGACAGTGTTCCAGAGTCTTGGGGTGTAGTGACTGAAAGTGCGACCTCCGATGGTGAGGAGGAGGGTGCGAGGGATGAACAGGAGGCCGGTGTCAGTTGAGCGGAGATGCCGGGTGGTGGATTGGTGAGTGAGGAGGTCGGGAGAGGTAGGGAAGTGCCAGGGAGTGCCAGGGATTTGAACACAATTTTTGTTAAGTCGATCCGTTTGGTGATGGGGAGCCAGTGGTACCTGGGCCAGAACTGGTGAGACGTGGGTACAGAGTTTGTTCCGGGTCAGTATGCGGATAACATCATGGCCTTAGCCACCTTTCCTGGAGACCTGTGCCAGTCATTAATCACTCCCTAGGTAAAGAAAAATCTCCTGGTGTCTGTTCTATAATGGCTCTTTGCAACTTGAAACCTCATTCTCATGTCGTGTTTAAGTAACATCCATGGTCCACGTTTTCAATCCCATTTGAAACATTGTACCTCTATGAGGTCCTCTCTGAGACCTCCTCTCAAGACTGAGGAGCCCTAGCTTGTCTGATCATTGCTCATTCCCCTGACACTGGAGATCATCCTCATTGCTCTCCTCCTCTGCACCATCTCTAGCGCCTGGGCACCCAAGTATCACGGTGTCCAGAACTGTATGATGTACTCTAAATGGGGCCTGACTAGAACATTGTACAGCCTGAGTATCACTTCTGGGGAATGTGAACTCGACTTGACTTGGCAACCTAGCCCAGTATCCTGTCTGTGTCGGTGAGCGGCAGATCCTTCCGTTTTCGGCATTCAGGGATTGGATTCTCAGATATTCAGTGAATTCAATAAACAGCAGAGAATCCAATCCAGTTGCACACCAGGGTCAGCAAAGTTCAGAATAATGCAAGAATCATATCAGCATGAAGCCCTCTGCGGTCAGGCACAGCCTGGCCTTAGGTACGGCAAGGCTGCCTCCACCCTGCTCCCAGGAACCCATCCTCTGCTGCTGGCAAAACTTTTATTCAACGGTAATAATAATGAGCCTTCATTTTATATCGTGCCTTATCACGTCCTTTTGGTGGGCGAACGATGGCAGCGAGATGGAGTTTGAGAGCTGCGTTGTCTGTGCAGTGTGTGTCTGCGAAAATAAACCAATTTCTCTAAACAAACGGGAACTGCATACCTGGATATCTGGATATCTATTTCCACCGGTACCACCAGTATGATTCCAGGTAGACAGGATTGAAAGTCTCTATCTCTTTCCCATTCATCTGTCTGTCTCTTTTCCTCCTCTACCTCTCTCTTTCTCCTCTCTTTCTCTCCCGTCTTGCTGCTTTCTTCTTCTTTCTTTTCTCTCTCTTTTTCTTTCCTTTCTCTTTCCTTCCTTCCTTCCCTCCCTCCCTCCCTCCCTCTCTCTCACTCTCTCTCTCTCTTTCCGCTGGTGATTCCAGCACAGACACGATGGGCCGAATGTGCTGTAAATTTCTAGGGTTCAATGGCTTTAAATGGACGTGGACACAGCTTAAAGGCAAAGAGACAAGAGCACAAACCTGGCCCTAACTCGACACTAAACATTGTACTAACACTTCAATCAGATGGGACACCAGGACAGCTGGTTATGGGAGATGTAAATGATCACACTGGTGTAAGGGAGGTGTATTCTCCTGAGCTCAGGGTTACATGAACAAAGATGTCTGTAGACCCAAACCCATTGAACTTATTCTGCAGAATGTGAGCATTAACACTGTACAGGAAAAGTGGGAAAATGTTCTACATTCCCAAATTAGAAGTCCCAAGTGTTCAGATTCTCGGCTGATGTCCCAACGTTGTGCCAAGGGACCACTCACTGCTTTGTCGGAGATGCCATCCTTCGGATGAGACATTTAAACCGAGTTCCTGACTGCCTATTCATGTGGACGTTAAAGATCCCAGGGCACTGTTCGAAAAGAAAAGGGATTTTGTCCCAGCCAACAATTCCCCAATTAAAATTGATCATTAACAACATGCTTGTTCGTGGGACATTGATGAGCGCAAATTGCCTACTGCATTTGCCTACAAAATACACAGTCACTGCACGGTACAGGGAACCCTTTGAAGCGCTTGGAGACATCTCGATGACGTGATAAGCTGCCATGTCAAATATAAGTATTTTCATGATTATATTTCTTTGGTAAACACAAGAATTCACTCCTCCTCCTCAACCAGAAACACTTAGTCATTTAATTAAGCAGAGTAGGTGGGAGGTGTGGACAGCTTTGTTCTCTCGTGTCTGGGAATAGCTTCAAAACAGATCATTTGTTATCCACAGACATGTCAGTGAGTGTGAGGCGATGGGCTAGCAAGCAAGAAATTCCTATCACATTGCCGAGGCTGATACTCACTGACTGCTAAATATAGTGATCTTTCCACCTCTAGTTTGTAATGCAGAATTCTGTTTTAACCAAGCAATAAGATCGCCCACCAGTGACAAGGCAACAATCCCCTGAGGTTTCCATACTGGGTCATTTTTATGAACTGCGTGCTTTAATCGTCAGTCTGTGCCCGCAAACTCACTGTGAAAGAAGGGGAAGGAGACGCTCTAGATGGCGAGATTTGCCGAAGGAAAGAATAATAACCTCCTAATAAAAACGTCGAAATCTCAACGCGCTTCACAGTTACCTCGACAGGTAGTGACCTTGTGTTTGTAAGATGAACGTGGCAACTAAATTGCACCCAGTAGCACCCCACAAAATGCCACAAAGTGAATGACTATTTATTTTGTGGGTTGGGGGAAATGGGCTAGATTCCATACGCTTACATAATAATAAATAATAATCCTTGCATTTGATATATCGCCTTATCAAGCTGTTGAGACGTCTCAAAGTGCTTCACAGAATATACCATAAAGTGAACTGACTGTATATACGATGTGGGTGAAATTTGGAAACTGTTCCTTTTCTTATTTATGTTCTTATTTTTCTCTTAGGAAATAACATTATGGGATATAGTACAAAGGTAGTTCGGAACATATGTACATGCGACAGCCAGGAAGGTGGAAGGCGAACTAGATGGACTTTGTTTTTTTTCTTCTAGCATTTCTTATGTTCCTTTTTAACGACTTCGGACGTTAAATATCATTTAACATAAATAACCACATTATATAATTATATAAATAATATGAATTTAAACATAAGTCTTGAATTTTAAGATGGTCCTTGAACCTAAGACTAGGCAGAATTTCAAGCTCTTCATTTCTATTCCATTTGCTATATCCTGTACATTTCATTGTATGCCTCTTGCAAACACATAAAGTACAAATGGACCAAGGTATTAAAACAAATATTAAAACAATCATTTGTTCGTTTCTTAGTGGGTTTTCACTCACAAACACACACGGGTTTTCTTTGATGTGACATTATAATATTAATTACTTACTGTTTGATTTTGTAACCCACAGACTAGGGGATGAGACTTTCCACAAAAGCAGTTTGGCGCAATGTCAATTAACCCCTTCAAAACAGTAGCTGCTTTACTGCAGGATAGCAATATTGTAGAATACAGGGATGCGTTGCAGACTGAGATGTCCGTAGGAAACAATGGGTTTAATTTTGTGGAGAAATATCTATTGAGACCAAGTTTGGAATACTGGGAATATAAGAATATGCTGTAGATTTTCTTTGACTTGTCTTTTGGGATTCAGGGAGCATTTATGTAGAACAGTGGTGGCCAACCTTTTTGGTCAGCTAACAAAATAAATGTCCATAAATATACCATAAATCAAGAACTATTCAATCTATCAATCAAGAAAAAAACTGGAAACAAAATATTGATTTAGAATAGAGTCATCTAGACCAGTGTGAATGTTTGGTGGGCCACTTCTTGATGGCCCCACGGTCTACATCCAGCCCACGTGCCATGGGTTGGCCACCACTGATGTTCAGTACAACTATCATCGGATGATTAGAGTGGGCAGCTCACAAGTTCACGAGATCGTATTGGATGAAGAGGTCCTTCTGCCCATTTGTTCTCATCCTTCCAGAAAACCGACCCTGCCAACCTCCCATCAGAGTTTCAAAGGGCAATTTCAGGACAGACACCAGAAAGTGTTTTTTACTCTGAGGATAGTTAATGACTGGAATAGGTTGCCAGTAAAAGTGGTGGTGGCCAGGACGTTGGGACACAACTGCTTGATGCCGTGTTGGAAGGACGGTAGGATGGAAGGGTGAGATCAAATGGACTGAAGAGTCTTCATTCAAACGTATCTTGTGATCTCAATCGTCTTCTGCTTTCTGTTGGGAATTTGGGTGTCTGGGAGTTTCTTCCATACACTAATCTCTGAGGCCCCACACTTCCCAAGCCAAATCTCCTTTGTTCCTCTCAAACTGCACTTACACATATTTCATCCTGCTATTTCATCGTGTAGCTCAGTGGTTAGAGCACTCGCCTCGCAAGCGAGAGACCTGGGTTGGATTCCCGGCAGGGCGAAACCTTGGGCAGGTTTCCTTACTCCACACGCCTGATAATAATCCCTCAAGAAAAATAACAATAATAAAATTGGTCACTTCAATCCACAACTGTTTGGGGTCACGGCTGTGCGCAATTGGCTGCCGCGTTTCGCCCACAAAATATCTGGTCAATTCACTTTACAGTGTGTTCTGTGAAGCGCTTTGAGACGTCTAGAAGACGTGATAAGGTGCTATATCAAATGCAAAGATTATTATTATTATTACGCAAATTAAACCAGGCCACACCACTCTTGCTCGCCATCTAGTGGAGGAGGTAATAGCTGTACAGTCAGAGGAGATCACGTTGGTCCTTTCAGTTAGTCGCCAAACGGCCAAAAGAAGCCAAGGAGCAAAATAACTTCCACAGCCTGAAACGTGTTAGATTTGTGCATTTTGAAACTGGCCATTCTCTTCAGGTTTGTCAGTGGGACATTCCTGTGCGCAAATCATCTACAAAACACACAGTCACTTTACTTTCACAGCATATCCTGTAGATAGAACCGTTATCCAAACCGCCCATGGAGTGAGTGACCAATTTTATCTGGGGCATTGTTGGCCAGGACACCGGGAGAGAGAAACTCTCTTCTCTTTTTGAATAGCGCCGCAGGATCTTTGACGTCCAACTGAACAGGTAGACAGGGCCTCCGTTTAACGTCTGATCCGAAGAACGGCACCTCTGACAGCAAAATAATCCCTCGTGACTCCACTGAAGTTGTCAACCAAGACTGAGAGCTTAAAGTCCCAATGTGGGGCTTGAACCACAAGTTTCTGTCTCAGAGGCAAGAGTGCTACCAACTGCATCAACAAAGGAGAACAGCATTGATGGGCTTGCAAAGTAAGATCTCATTCATTCATATATAAAAAAAGAGGCTTCCTTTGTTGTCTGAAATAGATATATTATTCAATGGGCACTCCTCCTTTGTGTCACTATGTTGCCTTAGATTAATGTCTACACAGTTCGCTTGTGGTGTCACGCAGCGAGGTGATGAAATACTTTAGTTTCAGAGACAAAGGGGTTTATTATGCGCCAATTTCTAAAAATATCCAAAGAGATACAAAGCACGGAGTGAAAGAATGGTAATGATGAACCTTTAAACTACCTGTGCTACTAAATCTACATCTGTAAATTCCTGACAAGTCCACAGTCACTGCACCTTATCAAAATTCCCTGGGAAGCCTCTTTGAGTTGTATAAGTCTTATACTAAATGCAAAGGATACAACAATAACAACTTGCATTTATATAGCACTTTTAAAGTTGTGGAATGTCTCAAAGTGCAGGGACAGCTCAACATTGTTGGAGATGCCATCCTTTGCGTGAGACATGAAATCGAGGTCTTGTTTGCCTCTTCAGATGGATGTAAATGACCTATGAGAAAAGAGAAAGGAGTTTCTCCTCGTGCCTGGCCAACAATACTCCAGCCAAATTAATCCTGCCAGTTTGTGGGACCTTGCTGTGCGCAAACCATTTGCTGAATATGCCGTCAAACACACAGTTACCACACCTAACTATAATTACCAATAAGCGCTTTCAGATGTTTCAGTGTTACGTAAAATGAAAGGATATTAAACTGTTCAGAATTTGCCAAATTCTTAAACAGTCTTTAGTTTTCAAAGCGGTTTTCCGTAAGTTTATTTTGAGAAACGAGCTTCAAAGGTAAGACTGCATTGTAACAATTTGCCTAATTCTGCTCTGAAAATCTACCTTAACAGAGTAAATCTAGACCCACTGTAATTTTACTCCAACATGCCATGATATTATATTACCAGTGATCTATGAAATGTCTTCATAAGGACCAGAGTCACAACTCGAGGGACTTATTAAAAATCCCATGTGAAAACCCAGTGTTTAGCCCTCCTGCTCTATCAGGGCACACATCGAATTGATCAGCATTTCCATGTTCTTTCATGAATGTCGGGACTTGAACTCACACAGTCTAAGTTGACATCCAATGCAGGACTGGGGGTGCATTGCATTGCGGAGATGCCGTCCTTCGGATGAGACGTTAAACTCTGCTGCTTGGGGGATGTTATATATCCCATGGCACGATTTGAAAAGAGAAGAGAGTTTCTCTTTCCCAGTGTCCTGGCCACCAAATCCCCCAAATAAAATGAGTTACCCACTCCATGGCTGTTTGTGGGATGTTGCTGTGTGCAAATTGGCTGCTGCGTTAGAGTCACCCACAAAATACACAGTCAATCCACTTTACAGTATAACCTGTGAAGCGCTTTGAGATGTCTCAACAATGTGAGAAGGCGCTATAACAAAATGCGAGGGTTATTATTTGTATTATTAAATGTCACAGGTATAAAAAAAACTGGGACTTCAGACACAGCAAAGCATTCAGTGCACTGTTTGTTGCACACCAGCAAAAGTAAATCCCCAAAACTTTTCAAGAAACTCTGTGACTGCTAGCTGGGTGACTGACATTGACTTATAATAAGTAGCGGAGTAATTGGCGAGTGCGGCGTCTCAGAGTGGGGAGCACACCTCCCTCTGCCTGGGCATGAAGTTTAATAGATGATCATTTATATGCATTTGCAGTTTGAACACATTTAATTAGATGTAATGATCCCATAGTTGCTAGGGCAATGACACATGGAAAATGAGATGACACAAGATTTAAATTAACTGTCAGTCAGCCTGTCTGGCATCAGATTCCCGACATTCAGCCTGCAAAACAGTCAGGGCTTGCAATATATCTTCTCCATCCAACCTGTTAATCCAGGCAGTGCTGGATTAGCACGTGTGATCAAAACCTTGCCTTCAACAGATGGGTCGCCTGGAATCATTGCTCTTTGGGCTGCTTCAGATTCATTCATCACAAAATCAAGGTTAAAGAGAATGTGTCCTCTTTTTAACTCGCTGCAGACCAGGACGCTGCACTAACCATCACTGGCACAAGGTTTAAAGGATGGTGTGTGTCAGCCGGGCTCAGTTGGTAGCATTCTCGCCTCAGAGTCACACGTTTGAGGCTTCAAGACCCACATTGGAACTTTGAATTCATATAGACTAGGCTGATACTCATATCCAACACTGGGGGGGGGGGATGTACTGCATTGTTGGAGGTGACGTCCTTTGATAACATTTTAAATAAATGGAGTTTGCGTGCCGCTATTGGAAAAAAAGGAGTTTCTCCTGACCAACAATGCCCTGAATAAAATTGGGCATACATTCACTTCATGGCTTGTTGTGGGACAACCCTGAGCAGAAATGCCAATCTCCCAAATGAATTATTTACTATTTTTCTATTGAAACTGACAATAGAAATTGGTCAAAGTGACAAATTACATTCTGTCCACCTGCGACCAGGGCTCCCTCTGCCAACTCGTCCTCCTTGACCTCTCTGCTGCTTTCGACACTGTCGACGACTCTATCCTCATCCACCGCCTCTCCTCTCACCTCAACCTTCACGTCGCTGTCCTTGACTGGTTCAGATCACACCTCTCACACCGCCTGCACTTTATCTCCTCAAACGGTATCTCCTCTAGATCCCTGACTGTCTCGTGCGATGTTCCTCAGGGCTCTGTCCTTGGTCCCCTCCTCGCCAACATCTATAAGCTCCCTCTTGGTGACATCATCCGCAGACATGGGGTCAACTTCCACATGTATGCAGATGACACCCAACTCTACCTCTCTGCCTCCACTCTTGACTCCAGGACCACTGCTGTCCTGACAGAATGTCTGTCAGTCATTAAGTCCTGGATGAGAGCGAACTTACTTCAGTTGAATATCAACAAGACCGAGGCTCTCCTGATTGGCTCCTGTCAGTGCCTCCTAACCTCAGGCGTTGACAGCATCACCATCTATGGTTGCACACTCCCCCTTGCTAAGCCAATCCAGAACCTTGGGGTCTTGTTTGAACCTCAACTATCCTTTCTACCCCACATTAGAGCCATGACCCGCTCTGCCTTCCCCCACCTCTGCAATGTTGCCCGACTCCGACACTGTCTCACACCGCAGGCCGTCGAAACCCTCATACATGCCTTCATTATATTGAGGCTTGACTATGCAAACTCATTGCTTGTCGGCTTCCCCAACTCCTCCCTCCACAGGTCGCAGATCATCCAGAACTCTGCAGCCCGTGTCCTCTCCTGCACTAGGCTCCGTGACCCTATCACCCCCATCCTCACCCAACTCCATTGGCTTCCCATCACACAGAGGATACAGTTCAAGATCCTGATCCTCACCTTCAAAGCCCTCCACGGTCTTGGTCCCCCTACCTCTCTGACCTCCTAAACCTTACCATCCTGTTCTCTCCTTCCGCTCAGCGGGCTCCGGCCTGCTTCACGTCCCCCGCCTTGCTCACCTCCCTATTAGCAGGCGGGTCTTCCGCCACTCTTCCCCCACCCTCCATCCTGCAATCCGTCCACATCGCCCCCTCCCTTGCCTCCTTCAAGACCCTCCTCTTTGACCGTGCTTTCGACCTCCCTGCTTCCCCCCCTGCCCTCCACCCTCCCCCACCCCGACCCCCAGTTCGGGTCCGTAACTCTCTCTGTCCAGCACCTTGGGACATCCTCCCGAAAGACGCTGTACAAATGTAATTTTGTTGTTGTTACTGCTGTTGTTCTATAAGGACATGACTGGAGTGTGTGAAGCCAGTATAACAATGTGTTGCCATATCCCCTCTTGTAGTCAGACGCATTATTATCTAATACCTCGATCAGACTTGGGTCGAATATATGTTAATGGCTATAAATAGCAATCTTCTCATTAAATCTTTATAAGGGGAAATCCCTTATAGACGTAAGCAAAAGATATCCTCTCTTCTTAGCAATTGGAGTACATTAGGCTCCCAGCATAGATATATGTACACATAAACAAGAATGCATGTCACATACAGAGTAAAGTGTGGCTAGGGTATCCTACAAGGACAATAATAATAATAATCCTTGCATTTGATATAGTGCCTTATCATGTTGTTGAGACATCTCAAAGCACTTCATAGAATATATTGTAAAATGAATTCATAGAATCATAGAATTATACAGCCCAGAAGGAGGCCATTTGGCCCGTCGTGTCTGTGCTGGCCCTTTGAAAAGAGTTATCCGATTCAATCCCACTCCCCCGCTCTCCCCCCATAACCCTGCAAACTTGTCCTCCCCAAATAATTATCTACTTCTCTCTTGAAAGTTGCTATCGAATCAGCTTCCAATTGTAAGAAAAAAAATGTGGTCACTCAATCCACGTCTGTTTGTGGGACGCTGCTGTGCGCAATTTGGCGGCCGGGTTTCATCCACAAAATATACAGTCAATTCACTTTACAGCATATCTTGTGAAGCGCTTTGAGACGTCTCAAAGACGTGATAAGGTGCTGTATCAAATGCAAGGATTATTATCATTATTATTATTGACCAGGGCCTCCTCTGAAATGTGATTTAGTCTTTCCTCTTAACTCCCCCCTTTAAACCTTGCACTTTAATGTACTGAGCTGGGAAAGACAGTACCAGGGCTCATACCCATGGTCAGTACACTGACTGAGGCAACCATGAGCCTGGCAACAGGTCAACCCACACCATTCAGCAGGTTGGGTGAATCCCAACAGGCGAGAGAGCGATTCGATTGCACTCTGCGTGTGGTACGAACAGGAGCAGATAAATATTTCAACAGTACGTTTGAGCGAAGGGCCCCGCTTACTGGCAGAGAGAACAACACTGAATATTGTGGAGCACTAACGGGACTGAGGGATGGGAATGCGGGGAAGGAGATCTTTATTTATATATCGGGTTTGAAGCAAATTGAAAATCTCCTTGCATTAGACATCAAGGATTTGGCTCAGAATCTTTGCTCTCTCTCCCACCCCCTCCCCCCCACACCACACACTCTGCCTCCCCTCCCTCGCTGTGTTCACACTCCCTTGCGCGCTTGCTAAAAAGTTCAAAGTCTCTTTCAGAATCATCTCAACAGACCCTCGTTATCCCCAGAGTCGTTTTGTTTTGCAGTGAAAAATATACATGAGATCTTTAACCCTTTAATCACTACCACTTTGGATCTTCATCCCTCAGCCCCTTCGCCTCACTCCACACCGCCGCCCCCTCGCGCCCCTGCCCCCCCCCACCTCGCCTCCTTCAAGGCACATCTCAAGATCATTCAACTGCGCATTCGGCCACCCTCCTACCCCTCCCTCCCCTCCAACCTCCCTGATCCTAACCCGCCCCCATGCTAGGGTCCAAATCCCTGACTGTCGAACGCCTTGGGACGTCCTCCGGACGGGAAAGGTGCTGTACAAATGTAATTTTGTATTATAAAAAGAAACACGTTGAGATGTCGTCCGACATGAATGACAGTATACCAAATATTAGGACTAGTGGATTATTCCTATTCTAATACATCAATTATTGCATTTGACGTGTTGCCTACAAATACACCAGTCACTGTATTTAATAATAATCCTCGCATTTGATACAGCATCTTATGGCGTCATCGAGACGTCTCAAAGCGCTTCACAGGATATATGGTATCCAGTGTGGGGAGATCTGGTATGGCAAGCCAGAATTTCTGGGTTTTTTTCAAGGTTGATGGTTTGAATCCTGCAAGCATAAAATAACTAATAAAATGTCTTTGCTCGCGGGATTCAAACTCAGTCAAAGTGGGTTTCTCTGGCCACTGAAGGCCAGCAAGCCCAGGCATGTGGTGGGGGCGAGGGGGGTTGAGGGGGTGTGGGGGGTGAGGGGTGAGGAGGGCGCACACTAAGAGAGTGGTATTGGGGAGTCTAAAGCCTGCGGAAATCTTTAGAATTTTTCACGTTTCAAGCCTGGCTAGTGTTTAAGAGCGGATGTCCAGAGTCTGGTAAACCGGGCGTTTACTGTATTCGAAACTGTAAAGGAGTTTCTCCCAGTGTCCTGGCCAACAGTCCATAGATAAAATTGATCATTCACTATGTGGCTGTTTGTGGGGTACTATAATAATAATAATCCTTGCATTTGATATAGCGCTTTTCACGTCGGGAGGACGTCCCAAAGCGCTTCACAGAATATACTGTAAAGTGAATTGACTGTATATTTGTGGGCGAACGCGGCAGCTAATTGCGCACAGCAATGTCCACAAACAGTCGTGGATTGAAAATGACCAATTTATTATTGTTTTTGGTTTTGGAGGGATTATTATTAGGCTCTGTGTGGAGTAAGGAAACTTGCCCAAGGTCTCGCCCTGCCTGGAATTGAACTCAGGTCTCTCACTTGCAAAGCGAGTGCTCTAACCACTGAGCTACAGGACTCCACGATACTGACTGTTGTGCCTAAACTGGCTGCCGAGGTTATTTCAAAATACAGTCACTACACTTCACAGTAAATCATGTGAGACGTCTCAAAAACGTGATGATGCGCTATATCAAAAGCAAGGATTATCTTGTCACATGGGATCTTTGCAGTGGGACTCCCACTTTAAGAAGTTCCAGTTATATGGACTCTTCATCGAATACTAATTAATAACCATTCTTTGTGTTGTAAATCTGAGCAAAGAGCCTGGGTCGTGAAAAAGCCTCTTTGATGTGCTCACTTTGATCTTTGTTCAAATGAAATGTTTTTTTCCCCAAGTTTTCTTTCACTTCCTTCCCCAATGTCCCTTCCTTCCCATCCTCACCCACCCACCCATCCACCCACCCACCACTCCTCTCTACTCTCAAGCCCCAAAGAACATGCCACAAATCTGAACAACCATCACCTCCACAAAGTAACATAAGCAGCGCAACCAAGGTCTCTAGTAATTTAGAACCAGACCATGTTTACGACACAGAAGGAATCCATTCAGTCCCACATGTCTATGCTGGTGCCAGTTCCCCCACTAGAGTGCTCTTATCCCATTCCTCTTTTCTTTCTCCCATCGTGTTCGTGCCGGTGCTCATTCCCCCACTTGAGCTCTTCATTCTAATCCTCCCCCTCCCCACCCCCACCCCCACACACACACCACAGGTATCTACCTATATACATTCAAAATCACACAATACCACAGACGTATCAACACATAGGTTTTGTTTAAGCGCTCCGAGATGCCGTCTGGCTTGAAGGGCGCTATATTAATGCAAGCTGTTGTTGTTGTAAAGACATACACGCATACAAATTCACACTGACTCACGTGTACACACACCCGCATGCGTGCACACACATGCACACACTCACATGTACACACTCACATGCACACATCAAATAAACTTCTGATAACTCGTCACTCTGAGGGAAAAGGGTTCAGTGACGAGTTATCCAGAGTGGAGAGTTAGGCATGTGTATAAATACATGAATAAATGTGGCTGGGATACTGACATCATGATGATTTAAGAGGAGTTATCAGGATTTTACCGTACGTGCACACATGGACACACACATACACACGTACACACACACACAAGCGCGGACACACACATACACACGGACACACACACACACACACACATACACACGGGCACACACATACACACGTACACACACGCACACATACACACAGACACACACATACACACGTACACACATATACACACACGCACACACATGGACACACACGTACTCATGGACACACACGTACACACATGCTCGCACACACCTCACTTTCACTCCATTTCCAGTTTGCCGATCTTTCCCGGCTGCAATAATCTCAAACCTCTGCCATGTCCACGGAAGAATAATCTTTGCATTTGATACAGCGCCCTATCACATCTTTGCCGGGTCTCAAAGCGCTTCACAGAATATACTGCAACGTGAACTGACTGTATATTTTGTGGGCGGAACAGAGCAGCCAATTGCACACAGCAGTGTCCCACAAACGGTTGTGGATTGAAGTGACCAAATTTTTTGGTGATTTTCTTAAGGAATTATTACCCACGGAAAAGCAATCGCCTAGTGACTAACAACCGGGTTCCTACTTACTGCCAGGTAAACAGAGGCGTGTGGAGTAAGGAAACTTTCCCAACGTTTGTTTCAAACACAGATCCTCTCGCTTGCGAGGCGAGAGCTCTAACCACTGAGCTACAGGACTCCACGTTCTGAATACACAACAATAACAAGCTGCTTAGTCTCACTGTGGGATCAGCCGAGTATCGGAGATCACTGTACTGGAATTCTGAACCGCGCTGTGCTCTGCCTGGCGGTCTCTCTGGTGAAGGGAACGTTCATTGAGAAGTCCACGGTTTTTGCAGTCGGTGCACAACATAGGCATCAAATTAAGTGTCTCCAGTCTCACCTTTGTAAATGCTAATCTATTCATTCCTCATCTGATCAGGTCAATTTAACACCTCATTATACACCAAACACAGCGCGACAGTCTAGCCAACGTAAATGGCATTTTTTTTTCTTGGTTCATCACTCTCCCCTCCTCCCCCACCCCCTCCACATTCTCTCCACCCACAGTAAATCTTTAAGTTTATAAGAAGATGTCCTCCCAAAGTCATTGTGTTCCAGGGGACTGCAATGCTCTCGGGGGCATCAGTTTTGCAGTAAGCGAGACTGCTGGGTGTTGAGTGACACTGCGTTTAGTTTTCAGATTACTTCAAAAGATAGAACAGCCTCTCGTGTAGCCTTAAAATACTGGTGCCCGAAATCTGTCGATCTGTGTGTATTTTACACACCAGAATCAACACACAGGGCAACCTTATTATAACCCACTGGTCTGAGTCCTATATCTCGAAGACCATGTTATAATAATAACAGTTTCGCCCACAAATTATGCAGTCAATTTACTTTACAGTATGTTCTGCGAAGCACTTTGAGATGTGAAAGGCACTGTATCAAATGCAAGGAATATGAACTATTTTTATTCCACTCTTGCTCTTGTATACTCACAAAAGCCAATACTCCAGCAGCACAGTTTATTACTGTTGCTAAATTAATAAACAGCATCGATTTCCCTATTCACTATCGCATTTCTATTCATTTCAATCACCTTCAGAAGAGGTGGTTTATTTTATGATGGGAAACCTCACTGTCAGCAGAATTACCTATAACCAGTTTAATCAATTGTACGATTATAATAAATAATAATAATCCTTGCATTTGATATAGCACCTTATCACAGCATTGAGACTTCTCAAAGGGCTTCACAGGATATACTGCAGAGCGAATTGACTGTATATTTTGTGGGTGAAACGTGGCAGCCAATGGCAGTCAGCAGTGTCCCACAAACAGTCGTAGGTTGGGTGACCAAATTATTAATTTTAATTTAGCGATCCGCCAATCGACTAAGAAACGGCTTCCTACTTACTGCTAGGTAAACAGTGTGTGGAGTAAGGAAACTTGCCTAAGGTTTTACCCTGATTAAGGGTCCCTGAACATTCACTCTCTACACAAACATTTACACATGATGACACAGGTATGATAGCGTGACTGCATTGCGTCAAGAAACTCTTCACCGCCCTCTTTGCCCCCACCCTCGCCTTCCTCGTCTCAACCAACCCCCACACACCCCCCACCCCCCACCCTCTTCCCAACCCCCCGAATTGGAAATCATTTCATTTCAAAACTGAACAAATAAAAGCAAACCGTGCAGAAAACGTCACTCAGCCATTGCAAGCTGACAAGCCTCGCACTTTTCTGGCGTAAAAGGGCCATTTTTCCATAAGTAATTATTTCTTACACAAAGGGTGTACAAGTCCATTGATCCAACCAGACACCCGACACACGCGGGCAATTTGGCTGCTCTCATGAGCTGTAGAAACACATTTCAAAGGCCCATCCGTTGAGAGGAGGTCACGGAGTTTGATTAATCACACACAAAAGCCAGTGAAATTAGTAATTATTTTGAGTCCGTTGCAGCTTTTCATTTTTTGGCAAAGGAACGGCTTGGGGAGGGAGCCCTCTGAGTACTGCTGTCAGAGGAGTTACCGCCCGGAACCCTCTCTCTTGGCAGGTTTCTCGTTCGGGAGATCACGGGGAAGGTTAAAAGTTCTAAAGTGTCCACCCATTCTTCAGATTAAACAGCCACAACTCCCAGCCCACTCCTTATATTGAAACAAATCTCTAGTCAATGCCTCATAAATCACAGCGCACAATATATCACATGAGGCCCCGTGGAGTTGTTACAGCATGGGATCTTGGAATGACCCTTTTCTTATCTCACTGACTGCTGTGCAAAAAGGTGATTTGCTATTGCATTTCTTTCTGTTTGTGGGCAGCTGATAATGTTAGATATAGATCCACACACAGCAAACATCAATAGGTACCTTATCGTAACCGTCTCGCTCAAAACCAGGATTAAACCCCCTTCCCTTTCATTCTCACTTCCCCCCTACATACACACACACACACACACATCAGTCTTTCTGTCCCGTTTGACCTCAAAGCTTTGACCCTCATTTTCTTCCCCCTTCTACGTCTAACAAGTCTGCCTTTTACGACTCTTTTTTATGAAGGTTACGGTAATCTGAAGGAAAGGCTGCAATAAATTTCTCTCCCTTCTGGGTTTATAACTCGCAGTGACACCGCTGACGTGACTAGTTGCAGTTTTCTCGGTGAACGAGAAGAGAAAGCTTGAGAGCGAGAGAGAGAGGGGAGTGAGACCGCGGAGACCTGTGATGAGGTTCTCAGTTCTGAGCCCTTTGAAATGCTTTTCTGGCAGGGTGAAACATTGGGCAAGTTTCCTTACTCCACACGCCTCTGTTTATCTGGCAGTAAGTAGGAACTCGGTTTGTTAGTTGATCGGTATTGCTTTTCCAGGTTTAATAATTCCTTCAAAACAAATTTTTTAATTTCTTGGTGACTCAATCCACGGCTGTTTGTGGGGACGCAGCTGGGCGCAAATTGGCTGCCGCGTTTCGCCCACAAATTACAGAGTCGATTCACTTTGCAGTATATTCTGTGAAGCGCTTTGAGATGTCTCAAAGTCGTGATAAGGCGCCGTATCAAATGCAAGGGTTATTAATTACGTGTGTCTCATGCTAGTTTGTGAAATTGGCTTCATCTTTTGAGCTCATCAGTCCACACTCGATGGGCCTTAATCTCATACTGGGAGGAAGGCTGCATTGCCGGGGGAGCGGTCATTTGGACGAGACGTTAAACGGTCTGCCTGTTCAGGTGGGCGTTACAGAACCAATGAGAACTATTCCAGAAGGAAAGGGAGTTTCTCCCGTTCCCACCAAGAATCCAGAAGTTAAAAAATGGCTTACTTCACTTACTGACTGTCGCGGGATAGAGCTGTGTAAATATTGTTTGTACAGTCACTGTGCTTGACAGCAATAACCAGTGAAGGACTTTGTGGTATTTTGACGTCATAGGCACCATATTAAATGCAAAGATTATTAATATCATAATGGGATTTTCCATTAAAAGTGGTGATTACAATGTTCACAGGTTGTGTTAAAGAGCACTATTTCTACTCATGTCAATTCAACATGAACGACTTTCTCTATTCAATGTACTGGGACCCTACCCAGTGTGAAGGACGCTATATAAATGTAAGTTGTTGTTGTAGTCAGTGTGAAAACTATATTGCTTCGCCCACAAAATACACAGTCAATTCACTTTACAGTACATTCTATGAAGCGCTTTGAGACATCTTGAAGACTTGAATTGTATCGACTTGTATTGCTACATCAAATGCAAGGAGTACTATTGATTATTATGATATGTTAAACTTTTCCAATGACTTTTTAAATCACGTTGACTAAATGAGAACATTCCAAAGCTAAATGGAACCCAGCAGATGACAAAATGGAACAAGCTAAGTGATAATTATAACCATAGAGCTCTTTGGAACCGATCAACAACAACAACAAGATTCCATTTATAGAGCGTCTTTCACGTCGGGAGGACGTCCTAAGGCGCTTTACAGTTGGGTCAGGACCCGAGCAGGGGGGAAATGGTCAGGGTGAGGGGAGGGAAGGGAGGGAGCGAGGAAAGGGTAGAGAGTCGAGAGGGGAGCTGAAGGCTCGGTCAAAGAGAAAGGTCTTGAGACCGGCCTTGAAGGAGGAAAGGGAGGAGGCGGCGAAGGCACTGGGGGATAGAGTTCCAGAGCCTCGGGGCTGAGAGGCTGAAGGCCCGGCCACCGATGGTAGGACGGTTGGGGCGGGGGATGTGGAGCAGACCAGAGCCAGAGGAACGGAGGGTACGGGCAGGTAGGTAGGGGGATAGTAGGTCAGAGAGGTAGGAGGGCTTGCGTGAATGGCCTTGTAGGTGAGGATGAGGATCTTGAAATCGATCCTCTGGGGGATGGGGAGCCAGTGGAGGCGAGCGAGGGTGGGAGTGATGTGGTCCCGAAGCCTGGTGCGGGACAGTACACGAGCTGCAGAGTTCTGAATGACCTGCAGCTTGTGGAGGGAGGTGGCGGGAAGGCCGGCGAGGAGAGAGTTCGCATAGTCCAGCCTTGAGGTGATAAAGGCGTGAACCAGGGTTTCAGCAGCGTGAGGGGTGAGGTAGTGCCATAGTCTGGCAATATTCCGGAGATCAAGTTCAATGCAAAAGAGGAAAGATAGGTAAAAGTTCCTTCAAGACGTGAACAATTCCAGTGAAACTCTCTTCACCAAACTTATTGTTTGGGACTTGGCATTTCTATGAGACAAAAATCTGCACTGGAACAATACCTGTTTGGTTACATCGAAAAAGTGCTTTGAAATGTCTCGAAGACGTGATAAGGCGCGATTACCAAATGCAAGGATTATTATTATTATAATAATAAGGGAAGAAAATAGTGAAGAAAATAAATAAAAGCCAGCACTTGATTTCTGAGAGTTTAACGCAGAGTTGCGGAGGGAAAGGGAGGTCTGCAAACTCAACTCAACAGACCTCAATAAGCCTTCGACTGACAGAACAACCTGATCAAAAGGCGCATGGCGAAGATGTATGGTAAAATATGCTAACGCATGCAAAAAGCAGAGAACAGAAGTGCCTGAGGGTAGTTTGATTGGCAGCTCTGCTCTTTGTATATTATTACATGGCTCTTCATTTCCATCCTCTATTTACATGCCGGTGACTTGTTTCAATCAGCGCTTTTGCGATTCTTTTCATAACATAAGAGCAAAATTAAACATTGAGGAAGATGGTTTCAATATCCCACCTCCTCCATGTCCAGCTGCCTGGAGCAATGTCCCACTCAGCTCAGCCCTGTGAGCATTAAACTCGGTTAGAGGCGAGAGGGTCTTTCTGGCCTTGATATTTGGCCTCAGGAGATATTCCAGGGCAAATCTTCTGAAGGGCTTTGAGACGTCTCGTGATCAGGCAATATATCAAGTGCAGGGCTTATTATTTATTATTGAGTGCTCCAAGACGCTACACCACACGAAGGGTGCTACTCCAATGCAAGTAGTTGTCGTGGCTGTTATTATGTGTATTATCGCCTCAAATCTGTGATGCTGTAAAGGGCAGGACAGCTCCAAGTGGAGAAACATGTGGAATGTGTAGCTTTGCGCTTGCTGTTAACGATGATCTCTGCACTGCTCTGTGGACCTCCTGGTTGAAATGTGCAAGAGTAAGTGGATACTGTGCATAGTTTGGGACATGACATGTGTATGCGACTGCCGGGATGGTGGAAAGCGAAGTGTATGGACCTCGGTCTTCTTCCGTCTAGCAATTCTTATGTTCCTATGTAACTGTGATGGGCTAAAGATTGAACATCGATTTGTCACTTTCACATACATTTTCCACTAAACTCGAAACCGACCCAATCATTGACCTACTTGTTGGGTCACGTCTGACAATGAAGGTGGCAAAGCGAGATTCTATATCATAATTATCACCATCATTATCCCTTGTCAGATTTTCACCCCATCAAATGCATAAGCCCACTGAGCGCACAAAGCACTGGAGAGGAGAGAGTGCTGAAATGGAGTGAAATGACGATGCTCAAAACAGGTTAGATAATTGGAAAATCCAGACTCATAAATACTAACTGCACTTTACGTGAATTTGTGCCTCTGGTCTGTCTCGTCTTTCTTCTGCTTTAGGGGAGATCACAAGACCCCAGTGTGCGTTAGGCTGTGTTGTGACAGAGAGTTTCATTTCTGCAAATAAATTTGACTCAAGAGTTAATCGGGGTTGTTGAAACCCTCGGATTATTGTGTCCACAGAAAACAGTGGCCCTGGGCTCCCCACAAATCGCAGAGAGAATTGCGTGGAATGTCACAAACTGGGGTCTTTGAAAAGGCTACAGTCTGCATTTTTCAGGAAGCAATACATTCACATCTAAAGAAAGAAAGAAAGAAAGAAAGAGGGAAAGAGAAATGAAGAGGACTTGTATTTTTATGACCTGTTCTCATGGCTCCTCATGGGAAGTTACTGTCACGTGTAATGACTGCTTTAATCAGCATTTGCATCAGTTTGGTCCAAACAAAGAAGCAGGAGGTGTGTTGTGTGACCAATTTAACATTGTGAAAAATTCCCTTCTCTTTTTCAATATTGTCACGGGACCTTTAATGTACAAGAGGAGTGTTTGGATAGCACTTCGAACAAAGTCACCTCCCACCAATCTTTCCACTAGAGCACCAGGCTGGACCTTTGAGTTGGATGACCAATGGAGGATAAAATAAAGAGAAGCCAACTGAAGCAAAAACACACAACAGTTCAAGGCCAAACGGGCCTAAACCAACCAAAAAGTACCGTATAGATTTTTGACCGTGGGAGGGGAGTATTGAGATCTGTGCGATGTGCGGAAACACAGTACTGCGTAAACCAGTGTGACGGACTTTCAGCGGACTTCAAAACTCGACTTGCGTAGCCCGTCGAAGTAGAAAGTGTATTTTTTGTTGGTTTCTCTGTCTGCGAGCGTTATTCAGGCACATGACCTGGCTGAACCCGCTGCCAGTGGAGTGCACTCGCCTTCTGCAGCACACGCCGGCTCCCTGCTCCCCAACCGCACAACACTGATTGTTGCCATGGATGCGGGAGAGTTTCCATCCGTTGCCATGGCTGTTTGAGCGGCTGCATCTGCCGTCAAACTGCGGTTACCGTGGATACGCGAAACACGCCAATTTATTTTTAAATCCGCACCAATTAGGTAGGTAAACAGAGAGGACATCGCAGGGAGAAAGGCTTCACGCCCGGAGTGGAGGGTCTGTGTCTATCTGTGCTAACGCAGGCTGGACGCCAGTATTGGCGTACGCAGGTTCAGCCTCATTGGTGGCAAACACACGGTGAACATCATTGCTAACACGAGCTGCGAATATCGGCCCGTCAGTGACGTGGCGGGTTTCGTTCACTTCGTACAGATGAAGTGAAGCTCAAATGATTATTGGGCTGTCGAGCAAAATACTGTATGTTGTCTCAGCCTCGCTCAGTTGGTAACACTGGCATCTCTGAGGCAGATGGCTGTTGGTTCAAACCCCACATCAGGGCTTTGAGCTTAATGCAGATCAGTACTGGGGGAAACGCTGCATTGTCAGTGCACCAAGATCCAGTCTATCTGTTCGCGTGGACGTTTAAATATCCTGTGACGCTATTAAAAGAGAGAAGGGAGTTTCTCTTTCCTGGTGTCCTGGCCAATAAGGCCCCCCAGATAAAATTGGTTGTTCACTTCATGGCATTTTCTGGGACATTGCTGTGCGCAAAAATTGGCTGGCACTTTTGCCTACAAATAGACAGTTACTACCCTTGAAAGCAAACGCCCAGGAAGCGCTTTGTGTGACGTGGGAGTAAAATGGGACTGAGTTATGGCAAACGTCTCCGGTGGGTGAGGAAAAGTGGAGACCATCTGGGAAGAGGAAGCTTCTGAGAGAAATGATCATGAAACCCGAGAGAAGTGAAACAAACTGGAACTAAATATTGTCAATTACATTCCTAATTGTCCTGAAGCAGAGCTGTTATCCATTCCAATCTCCCACCTTTCCTCACAGTTATATTTTTGCTACAATTCCCACAATAAATTCATATCATATCCCGGCAGCTGATGCAGAGGCCAGATAAATTGTCTTGGGGATTGGAGCAGAACTCAGATTCTTTCTAATCCCAAAACCTGTGGCAGCTATGGAAGTGTGATGCTTTATCATCTGACATCGGTCCGTTCTTTACGTAGAGACCGTCAGCACTTCTCATATTCACGGTCCATTGCACTCACAGTAATAATCCTTGCATTTAATACGGCGTCTTATCATGTCATTGGGTCGTCTCGAAGCGTTTCACAGAATATATTGTGAAGTGGAGCGACTGTGTATTTTGTGGGCGAAACGCGGCAGCCAATTGCGTACAGCCGTGTCCCACAAACAGCCTTGGAGTGAGTGACCATCATTTTTTTTGAGGGATTATTACTCCAAGAAAGCCATCCGCCAACCACTATCAACCGGGTTCCTACTTATTGCTGGGTAAATAGAAGCGCGTGGAGTAAAGCAACCTGCATAAGATTTCACTCTGACCAGGAATCAAACCCGAGTCCTCTCGCTTGCAAGGCGAGCACACCACCCACCAAGCTACAGGACTCTTACTATATGTGTTAAAACAGCATGTGTTAGGAAGCGTCAAAACAGATATGGGATGAAGGCAAGGTCTTTAAAAAAAAGCAGACTGAAAACAAAAGCAATCTTCGACGTTGTACTGGGGGAAAGTGATGGGCTTCTTATCTGATAATCTCCGCTCTTCTTTCCCGAAGGGATTCACCTACAGTTTCATTAGCCGAAGTATTCACGAGAGAATCTGACATAAAAAAAGACCTTTTGCCACATTTGATCTTGTCCCTGTGTAAAGAAATGCTTCTCCGTGTTCAACCCCTAACGCGACCTTCACCTGATTCTGGAAGGTTGAGATCGAATGGACCGAAGGACATTTCTTTGCTGAAATCTCTGCGGTTATCCTGCGTAAAGTATTGCCGAAATGGATAAATTAAGCCACTTGGAGCTTACTCTCTGGTCCAGATCCAGACCCCTCCAACCTGCTCTCACCTCCCCTCTTTCAAGGTACATTTCAAAATATACCTCTTTTATCACACGTTTGATCATCTTTCTCCCTCCCTCCGCCCCCACACACACACATCCCCGCCCCCACTCAGCTCCAGTGCCCAGCCAGAACTAGCAAGTGAATTGGGACGTTCCTCCTAACATGAAAGACGCAGTATAAGTATGCTAAATTGCACCTAATGCAGAAGCAAATCAGTCCCCAAAAAAACATAGCAGACAAACAAGAGTTGTTGGAAGGTTATAACAGCGTAGGAAGCACACTGGGAATTGAAACGGAGCTGTGCGTATCAGCAACATGCTTTCATCAGTTTTGTATAACCCTTCATTGTATGGTTGGGCTGAATTATAACACAGCTCATTTCTCTTTCATCAGATTCAGATGCTCTGGCTCCTACGTATGGTGCCAGTTCATCTGTACTCAAGCACCGTACAGGACTTTAGAATATTTACAAACTCATTCTGCGTTGACTGACCTTTTTACCCAAACCATCTTATGTTATATTCACTGTCACTGATGCATTCACTATCATTGGTTTTGCAATTGTCTCCAAGATCACTGGCTAGATAGATATATACAGACACAAAGATGTTTGTCTGTGTGGTTTTTTTTGTGAGGAGCGATGGTTTCTAGACAGCTTACACAAGACCTCATCTCCATTCCTTTCCTCGGCTTCGTCTGATTTGTCCACTTTCATCTCCATCCCTTTTTCTCAAGCCGTCCTCAAATAAGCACCAGCCTTGATTAAATTTGCACATATAAGCGTTACATGGCCATGGGTAATATATAGAGGTATCAAGCCACAATCCGCAAGAGATTTAAAGCAATATCACATAGTAAGGAGGCAATGCTGCCTATTTTGTCTGAGCCCCAAACTCAACATTTATACGTTCCAGAGTGACAGGCTATTATTATTTCCAACTGGTCATGCCGAAAGCATTAAGGGATGCAACGCTCTTTGAATACAGAAGCACAGCGCTCAATTAATAAAATGGGACAACAGTTATTAAACAGTTTACCACAGAATATCCACAAGCCTGAGAAAGGCTGTGCTCCTGAGTGACAAGGTCTTTTCTTGATTTTGAAGTGTTAACTGCAACTTGATATCATTTGCTTTGCAGCATGCACTGTGCACAAGACTGAGTAGGAAGAATCCCTGCTCGCTGTCTGTCCCTCCACCTTGAAGCGCTATGTCGGGAAACTTGAGACCCGGGTGGAATTTCTCCCCTGTGGGTGCAGATCAGCCTGGGTTTACTTCTGAGTTGAGAATCAGCCTTCTACATTTTTAATTAGGTTTCGCTGCTTGGGTTTGGTGTATAGGTCAGCAGATACCACAAATCCAAACAAAGCTAGCGACCAAATCCAATTTCAGGTGACGGGAGATATCTGTGAGAACAATGTAAAATATTTATCGACTGAGACATGCATCAAAATGGAAATTATAAGTGAGCACCTGTGGTATTTATGTGTCTAGTTTCTGTTAAGTGCTGAGGGACCAAGATGTCCTCCCTTTGCCGGTTAATTAATAACATCTCTCCACGCTAGTCCTGATGTCTCAGTGTAATTGAATTCAGAATTTATGCTTTGGCAGAACGCTTGAAGATAGGATGAGGCACATAGCAGAATAATGGATTGTTAAAATGGTACAATTCCATCTCTGTGTTTCGTCACCTCTCCCCTCTACCCCACCTCCACCCCTCTCAATGTATCTCACTCTTTGGACTAGTCAGTCTAGCTCAGTTGGAGGCTCAGTCACCTCTGAGTCAGATGGTTGTCGGTTCAAGGCCCACGTGGGGACTTTGAGCTCACAGTCTAAGATGACACTCTAGTACATTGCCGTCCTTTGGAAGAGAAGTTAATACAATGTCCTGACCACCTGTTCAGGTGGACATTAAAGATCCCATGGCACTACTCGAAAAATGATGTGGTGTCCTGGCCAATAATCATCCAGATAGAACTGGCTGTTGACTGTTTCTGTGTCAATGTGATTTGGTGCTAGCATTCTCGCCTCTGAGTCAGAAGATTATTGAATTCAAGTGCCACAAGGTGCTGTCCTTCTTTAATAAGCCATTAAACCAAGGTCTGTTTGTTTAAGTCGACAATAAATATCCATTGCACTACTCAAAAAGAGAAGGGAGTTTCTCTCTCCCACTGTCCTGGCCAACAAATCTCCAAATAATATTGTTCATTTGTTTCATGGCTGTTTGTGGGACATCGCTGTGCGCAATTGTGCTACTGTGTTTGCCTACAAATACACAGTCACTCCATTTCACAGTAAATACTATGAAGCACTTTGAGACGTCCTTCTGACGTGATAAGGCCCTTTACCAAATTCAAGAATTAGCTGCCTTGTTTGTCTACAAAATACACAGCCACTACACTTTACAGTAATTCCTGTGAAGCGCTTTGAGACATCTTCCTGACATGAAAGGCGTTATATCAAATGCGAGGATTATGACTTACTCACAATAAAAAATGGTGTTAGTAACTTTCGAAAACACACCTTTATTTGCTCCTGATCAGTGGTTGGTTCGAAACAATCCAGCGTCTTGGGACGTCCTCCTGATGCGAAAGGCGCTATACAAATGTAATTTTGTTGTTGTTAAAGAACATGGGGACATGGACAAGTACTTTCCTTCGCTTGAGATAGAAACATCTCCTCTCTTATTACTGATTCTCATTTCCCTCCCACTGCCTTAGTGGCCCATCATACCAGGGGCTGTTGCAATGAAGTAAACGAATGGCATGTTCAGAAAATCACAAGAGAGATGAAGAAGGCCCCTTGGCCCCTTTGATCTCATCCTTCCAGAATATTAACCCAACCTCCCATTACGCTGTCAAGTCATTTCTTAAATAGGTCGTGGCCTGGTAACGTCTGTTGGTTACTCCCGGTAAGGAAATACTTTCCGGTGTCTGACCTAAACCTTCCCTTCAATAACCAGAACTTGTACTTTCGTGTCCTACTACCTTGAAAGTAGTGTTCTGAGTACACAGTCACTGCACTTTACACTATATCCTGTGAAGCACTTTGAGATGTCCTTCCAATATGAAAGCATTATATCAAATGCAAGTATTATTACAATTATATTAACATAACTGCAGCCAACTCAAGATTTGGTCATCAATGTTACTGAGTTCTTTTTGATAATCCTTGCATTCGATATAGCGCCTTATCACGGCACTGAGATGTCTCAAAGCGCTTCACGGGATAAACTGTAATGGTGGCAGCTGTGCGCATTTTGTGGGCAAACAAGGCAGTCGGTTTGCACACAGCAAATGTCGCACAAACACGGGAAGCGTACAGTAGTCTGAGCACACTATCTCCAAGTGCAATCTTCCTCAACTGCCTTTGTGCTGCACGAAGCCTATTTAATGGTTGTTAAATAAAAGAGTGAGAGAGAGGAGGGGAAGGGGTGGTTGGGTGGGGGGGTTGGAGAGGAGGAAAGAATGTGAAAAGGACTCAATCATCGAGCTATTAGTATGAATATGGATAATGGAGTCAACAGCAAATGAGGCCTTTATCTGTCAGATGCAGGGGCTGATAACAGCGCAGAGCGTAAATATATGAGCGGAACCTTTTTTTTTCCCTGGCAAATGGAATGCGTCATCAACTATCATTATATGTGCATTAAGTGCAGATGAGTTTCCATGGCAACAATCCTGAATGCTAGCGCTCGGGGGAGATCAAAATGTCACAGTCGAGGATGATTTCTAGGACTCGGATAAGACTATCTCCTGAAATCACCGCCAGGAGAACAAGGTGTTGTTTTGTCCAACTCTCTTTCCCCCTAATTTTTTTGTTAGATACCAAATCCGGCATCTCGACTCCTTGAAACCATTCTCTCTCCTCAGCCACCCACCCAGCGCAGATTGGCAAGTGGATTAGCTTTCGTTGAAGTGCAATTTAATTCCACCTTTCAGTACACTAATTCACCAAAGTTACCGTCTGTAAGGAAAACCATTTAATTATTGATCTCATCAAGTTCCCCCCCCCACCACCCACCACTTCCCTTCCTTGTCCTGTTCTGTGTGCAGCCTGACATACCTTACAATGCAATATTCAGCAGTTTAAGGCAACTTCAGAATTGAATTTGATGTTTTCCCTCTGTTCTCTTATTAAGGCTGTATTGATCTGCCTGGCGTTCCACAGACCTATTGATATTTGAAAATGTCAGACAGGATAAAGGGCAAAAAAAGTTCAAAAAAATTACAATCTTTTCATCTGATTTCTCGCTCTAAGAAACTCTGACCCATGAAGCCCAATGGCAGATGCGGACTGTTAACCCTCTGACAACCAAGATGAAGAGGCTTCCTCAGATCGGGCAAATGGCTGTAACAGGGAATCAGCACCTGCCTTTGCGAGTCAGCAGTGGGCATTTGAGATTTTGGAAGCCTTTTAATGTGGGACATCAGCTCAGGCTGCACCTACTAATTGACACGCTTAATGGCATCCAAACCAAGTTGAGAAGCGCTTTGGGGTATCCTCCCGATGTGAAAGGCATGATATTCAAGTAAAATTGTTGTTGTTGTTGAGATTTCCGCATTTGCATGTGAACATTTCCCCCGTGTGGAAGGGATCGCTCACTCTCTCACCAAAAAGACATATCCTGCTTACCTAACTCCAGAAATTGTTAGTGCGGGTTGGCAAAAGCTAAGGCTTGAGACCACGGAGTGTCCATTAGGGTAATTGCTGGAGTTTAGCCAGAGCTAACTGCAGAATTTGCCACTGAGAGCACTGTCTGGAAAGTCTTCTGCTGCTTGTCCAGCTATAACCACCCTCTTGGTTTACAAGGCTAACAGGAGCCAAGTGGGAAGAATCTCTGGCTCCATTGACTGGACTGCCCTTCCATGTCTTAATAACAAGTCAGAATAAGTGTTCTGCCATCAAAAGTGTCGTGGAACACTGAGAACCAGCCTGGATCACGAAACAGATGACAAAAAACAGCACAGAGGGTGCACTCAATTCCAATAATTCCCCTGCCAGGAATGTCATCTTGGAACCAGCTCAGACCTGAAAACTCCACTTATCACCCTCCGATAAGGAAAGTCACTAGTTGGTCTGACTCATGCTACACCTCGCAATGTTTTTATCAACTAGACAACAGAGGGAAGCTTCAATCTATTTTTCTCTCCTTATCATGTCCTGCACCTTGTCCCAACACTTCCATTTATATGCCCGCTCCCTCCTCTCAAATAAACACCCAACCTCTGCGTACCCTCATGTGTGCTCTTGGAATACCAATCCATAAAGTGTGTTGAGCTGAAATGCCTTTATTTATTAGAAAGTGTCCAGGGCTTGTGGGATTTCCCATTATAAGATGATGTAAGTCCCAGTATGAGAAATGTATTGATTGACAAGTTGTGATACTGACACAGCATTGCACTCTTGTTAAATACTCCCCAAAACATTATTATCTGCAGGTCTGTTGATATCACAGATGAGATAAATACCTAAATCAAATACACTTTGCAGAATATGAGCCTATTTATCATGAGTCCCACAGTGAAGGGTTTAAACTGAGCCACAATGTAGTCTGGACTTCATCTTGGGTTCAGATAGAGGGCCCCAAAACACAGAGATAACTGTATTTGGAATAAATGCTTTTCATTGAGCAATTGAAAACACAACCCTGTGTTTCGAAATTAATTCTCTTCTGAAACATATTTGATTTTTAGTTCAGGCACTCGCCTCACAAGCGAATGGATCCAGTTTCGATTCCTGGGCAGGGCGAAATTTAGGCAAGTTTCCTTACTCCATGTGCCTCTGTTTACCTAGCAGTAAGTGGGAACCCAGTTGTTAGTCTATTAATAATGATAATAATAATCCTTGCATTTGATATAGTGCTTTTCACGTCGGGAGGACGTCCCAAAGCGCTTCACAGAACACACTGTAAAGTGAATCGACTGTTTATGGGACACTGCTGTGCGCAATTGGCTGCCGCGTTTCGCCCACAAAAATGTACAGTCATACACTTTACAGTATATTCTGTGAAGCGCTTTGAGACTTTTTGACAATGTAATAAGGCGCAAGGATTATTATTATTTACATGAAACTGGACTCACCCACCCTTGGTAGAGATGTTCTCCTGATGTGAAAGGCGTTATATCAAACGTGAGGATCAAAGGTTCTTGAAATCAAGTTAATGCTTCCTGAAATCTGATTTCTACTGAAGCTTTTGGCATCACTTGGCATACAAATAGCACATCCAGATAGATAACTGTGGAGGGCAACCCATAGAACCATACCCCCAACAAGTGCTGTCTTGGGACGAGCAGTGGAGGCGTTTGTCAATGTGAAGAAAATTAAAACTAAAATCAGACTGCAAGTGTCTGTTGAGGTGAATGGCCCCACTCATATGAAACCACTGCAGTCAACTCATCTCAGTACCTGTCAAGTGACTCTTCCTGTTAACATTTTGATGTGTGTGCTCAGGGCTCTGGGATCCATTATTCAGTAAATACGGTAAGGCATCGCTGTTGAACACTTGTCAAGTGACAATCTGTGTTAATGTTTTGTTGTTTGCATGCTCAAGTGGCCCGGTCCACTTGTAGTATAAATAGGAACGTCGCCCTGGTTTAATTACTGTCAAGTGACTATTTCTGAGAGGTAAACAGAGATTGGAGCTCAACATTCACTTCCCGTTTCACAGTCCAGACTGGTGTTCCAATACAGTGCTGGGAGAGGGGCTGCGTTATCACAGGTTCGAGGTCCTGTCTGTGCCTGTTTAGGCGGATGTTAAAGATCTCTTGACACTATAGGGAAAGAGAAGGGAGTTTATCCTCGTGTCCTGGCCAACGATCCTCCAAATAAAATTGGTCACTCACTCCGTGGCTGTTTGTGGGACATTGCTGTGCGCAAATAGGCTGTCGTAATTGTCTACAAAGACACAGTCACTTGACAGTAAATCCTGTGAAGCACTTTGAACCATTTCAATGACATGAGGGTGCTGTATGAAATCCAAGGACTTTATTATTATCTTATTATTATCTTCATAGCTTATGTTCACTCTTGTTAAAGTCTTCCATTAATCTTACTCCTCTCCTCCTCTGTTCATAGAATCATAGAATTATA
The DNA here is from genome assembly GCF_018977255.1 of Callorhinchus milii. NCBI lineage: Eukaryota > Metazoa > Chordata > Chondrichthyes > Chimaeriformes > Callorhinchidae > Callorhinchus > Callorhinchus milii. The sequence goes on along the minus strand of NW_024704763.1, from coordinate 7,030,453 downwards.
CAGCACAGAAGGAGGCCATTCGGCCCATCGTGTCTGTGCCAGCTCTTCGAAAAGAGCTTCCAAATCAATCCCACTCCCCCGCTCTCTCCCCATAATCCTGTAAACTTGTCCTCCCCAAACTTGTTGGAGGTGTAAGTTCTTCCATTGTCTCACACATGACTTGTCTCACACATCACTCACTATTCTACATGTGTGAGGCAAGTGTTTGCAGGTTATTTCACCATGGTGGAAAAGAAAAAAAATCCTTGCATTCGTATAGTACCTCATCACATTATTTCAAAACAGTTTGTGGTAAAGTGTAGTGGCTGTGTATTCTGTAGGTAGATGTGGCAGACAATTTGTATACAGCAAGGTCCCACAAACATCCATGAAGTGAACGACCAATTTTATCTGTTGTCCAGCACACAGGGAGAAACTCCCAACTCTTTTCAAATAGTGACATGGGATCTTTAATAACAATAACAACTTGGATTTATATAGCGCCCTCCACGCCGGACGGCAACTCAGAGCACTTTAACACCCACCTGAACAGGTTTAACATCTCATCCAAAGTACGACACCTCCAACAATGCGATGCTCCCCTAGGACTGGCTGGATTGTTAGCCTGGACTGTAAACTCAAAATCCTGATGTTGAGCTTGAATACTTTCCTGGTTAAATTTCTATACATGTTTTCCACTTTACAGCCCACATTGGACCGTCTCAGGGTTTGTGCTACAAAATTTTAACAATCCACCAAACCGCAACAGGCTAATGGTGATAAGGTTATAAACTTTATCTAGATAATTCCCTGCAGTGTCTGACGCACCCAGGAAATTATGTGGCAGAAAATTATTACCAATATTTACTGTGAACTCCTGATAAGTGAAGACAATCTGTAAACTGGTTAGCTACTGAACAGGAACTGGCTGTATCTGAAAATTGAATGTTCTTGCCCTCTACTGATCAAATGAAGCTAGCACTCAATGTATCAGGACTCACCACAATCTGATCCAAACAGAGCCTAGCAAAATTAATATAGCAACCATTGGAGCTTTGCAATAGAGACCGTGAACTCTAGTAGAACAAAGGAACTACATAACACATTCGAAGAGAGAAATTCCACATGGGGCTAAAATTATTCTACCTATGTAATTATATTCATGGACATTAGTATGTACAAATTTGATGTTGCATTTGATAACAAAAATGCACAGTTCCTACACGTTGCAGTGAATCCAGGGAAACATTTTGAGATGCTCTCCCAATGTGAAAGGCGCTGCATCGAACACAACGGTTATAATTATGTAGCATTTCAGAATTTGCCAAATTGTTGAATTTGTTCTTAATTTTGAAGCCGGTTTTCTATAACAACAACAACAACAAAATGTAATTTATAGAGAGCCTTTCACGTCGGTAGGATGTCCCAAGGCGCTGGACAGTTGGGTCAGGACCCGAGCAGGGGGGAAATGGTCAGGGTGAGGGGAGGGAAGGGAGGGAGCGAGGAGGGGGTAGAGAGTCGAGAGGGGAGCTGAAGGCACGGTTGAAGATAAGTTCTTTTAAGAAACTGGAGAATTGAGTGACCAATTATATCTGGGTGGGGCGGGGGGGGGGGCAATTGTTGGCCAGGACAACGGGGGAAAACCCCCGTCTCTTTTTGAATATTGTCAAAGGATCGTGAATGCCAACCCAAACGGGACAGGATTACGGTTTAATGTCTTATCCATCGAATGGCAACTCCTACAATGCAGCGCTCTCCGCAACAGCGCACCAGAGCTTCAGCCCAGACCATGACCTCAAAGTCCCGACGTAAATGGTGTCACGAGAAGGGTCAGGGTAACGGTTTTCCAAACCTCTGTTGAAATCGAAAACTCTGACACATTTCAAAAAGGACAGGAGGGGGCGAAAGGCTGTAATACTCCATAATTAGATAAGAGACTAGGAGACACCCGAGCGTGATTACAAAGCAGTAATCAGGGTTCAGGTGACGTCATGTGCCAGAACAAAGCTCTTGCTATTTATAACTTTTCTCCAGTTGAGAACGCAGCCTTGTAATAACTTCCTATCTGTGCTTTTTATATAACCTGTTCTGTGCAGCTGTTGGAAGCAATCCCATTCTTATTAAAATTTGCATTTGTGTGTTCCAGCAAATGCCAAAGTGCACAGCCTATCGCAGTGAATGCCCAGAGCTGTTGGAGACCAGTAGAGGGAGAGAGAGCCATAATAATAATAACAAATTTAATAATAATTCTTGCATTTGTTATAGCGCCTTATCACATCTTCGAGACGTCTCAAAGCACTTCACATATCATATTGTAAAGTGAATTGACCGTATATTTGTGGGCGAAACGTGGCAGCCAATTGCGGGCAGCAGTGTCTCACAAACAGTCATGGATTGAGTGACTGTAGCTCAGTAGTTAGAGCACTCGCTTTGCAAGCGAGAGACCTGGGTTCAATTCCAGGCAGGGCAAAAGCTTGGGCAAGTTTCCTTACTCCACACAGAGCCTAATAATAATCCCTCCAAAACCAAAAACAATAATAAATTGGTCATTTTCAATCTACGACTGTTTGTGGGACATTCCTGTGAGCAATTGGCTGCCGCGTTCGCCCACAAATATACAGTCAATTCATTTTACAGTGTGTTCTGTGAAGCGCTTTGGGACATCCTCCCGACGTGAAAAGCGCTATATCAAATGCAAGGATTATTATTATTATTTTTTTTTGAGGGATCATTACCCCAGAAAAGTGATCCGCCAATCGACTAACGACCGGGTTCCTACTCACTGAGGCGTGTGGAGTAAGGAAACTTGCCCAACAATTCGCCCTGCCGGGAGTCAAACCCAGGTCTCTCGCTTGCGAGGCAAGTGCTCTAACCACTGGAGCTACAGGACTCCATGGATAAATCCACCCAGGGCTTTAGCAACCCATCTGAATTCAAGATGAATTTGCAAATTAGGTTTCTGGGCCCTTCCATTCCATGTCATTCTCTCCCTTCACTCAATGAAAAGCGTCTTAACTGGGACTAAACCCAAATTGGTTCTCGACTCAAGAGAGTAGGTATTGACAGAGCCTCGAGGGAATCATCATCACGTCCACAGCAGCGGCTCACGGGCATAATCCAGATCTTATTACAAAAGTGCTTGATAAGTCGCAATACCAAAATTCAGATAAGACTGGAATCAATTTCTGCCGATCAGCCTGGAATAAAATATTCTGAACCCATCGAGGGGGCCAGTAAACTCAGCTGTCCCGGACCACCCAGCCATATGGTCGGAACCCCAATAATTAATAGCATGATGGATTTTCCTGATGCTTAAAGGAAATGTCTTGCTTTGCCAGGGGTTAAGTTCTGTGCAGCACAGAGGACTTGGTACACAGTAAAACAGTAACCCTTGCATTTGTTGTATTGCTTACAAAGCCAGCACAGCTCAATGCAAATCACTGAAACCAACTACAACAACAACAACAAAATTACATTTATAGAATGCCTTTCACGTCAGGAGGACGTCCCAAGGTGCTGGACAGTCAGGGGTCAGGACCTGAGCATGGGGGATGGTTGGGGGAGGGGTGAGCGAAGGCAGAGAGGTGGGAGGGCGACTGAAGGCACTATCGAAGAGGAGGGTCTTGAGACCGGCCTTGAAGGAGGCAAGGGAGGAAGCTGTTAAATTCTGATGGTAGGGCAGGTCGGGCGGGAGACATGGAGCAGTCCGGAGCCTACTGAACGGAGGTAGCGGGCAGTTTAGTAGGGAACTGCCCAGCAACTCCTACTGCAAACCGTAGGCTAGCAGATTGTGAATGAGGAAAGTGCTGATATGTGTTGTCCCTGTAGCTTCATAGAGTTTCAACGTTTACTGTCGAGCCTGCCATGTGAACAATGGGTGAGGTCCTGTGTCAGTGGAGTGGTACGTGCTGGGTATCAAACTTTCTCGGTTGGTAGCACTCTCGCTTCGGAGTCAGAAGGTTGTGAGTTCAGGCTCCACGTTAGGAGTTTGTACTCACAACCAAAGCTGACGTTCCAATACAGCGCTGCTGGGAGTGTCGTCCTTCAGATGAAACTTTAAATCAAGGTCGTCTCTGCCTTTTCAGGAGGACGACAAAAATTCCATGGCACTCGTCGAAAAGGGAAGGGAACAGGGCCAGATCGATACAGTACAGTAAATATAAAGGGGAATTTGACAAGACCAGAGATTTTTGAATTGGAAGACATTATTGTAATAATAATCCTATGTCATTGGGACATTTCAAAGCGCTTCAAAAAATAACTGATGGCAAGTGTAACGACCGAATGTTTTGTAGGCAAACACTGCAACCGATTTGAGTGACCAATTGTATCTGGGGGCTTGTTGGCCAGGACATTGGGACAGAGAAACATCCTTCTCTTTGGCAACAGTGGCGTGGGTCCTCTGTTTATCAACTCATCCAAAAAACAGCACAGACAGTGCAGCAGAGTATCAGCTTAGACTGTGAGATTGAAGATACAATGTGGAACTTGAACTCACAACCATCTGACCGAAAGAAGAGTGTGCTACCAACTGAGCCACGCTGACACACAAGCACCTCCAGTCCTGTATTGAATTTCTCTAATTCCCGTCACTTTTCTTCTGGTTTGTAACATTATTCGGAAGCAAAGAGATGTCTCAATGTGAGAGCAACTTGATGAAAACAAATAAACTCCAAAGAACTGCGGTTGGCTTCTGTTCCGTTGCTGATTGAATAAATCTCACTGTTCATATCTCACGTGCTCGTGGCATCTATGGGTCAACTGGCTTGGAAGAGATAGTGACACCAAGGAGCTAAATTAATGCCGGAAACTGAGCTGACGTGAACAATGAAGTTGCCTGATTAATGACAGTATCCAGTGCTGTTAACTCAGGGCTCAGTGACTCCTCTGAGCCAACTCCTGCAGTCCTGCCCATGAGCATTCACTGTAAAAGACAAAGACACAGGTAAACAACAAAGGACATGAAACTTCATGATAATTCTCTCCAGTTCTCGCTGACATTGGGTGAAAAGCATTATTATGCACTTGCAGCAGGAGTAACTTTTCATACCTGAAAGAACGCCAGGTTGTGAGCTGTGGTGTGCACCGGAGCCTACTGCTGAAGAAAAATCAAAAGACGGAGCAAGACAGAGAGAGAGAGAGAGCGAGAGAGAGGGAGGAGGGAGGGAGGGAGAGAGAGAGAGAGAGAGCCAGAGAGAGCCAGAGAGAATGGGAGAGATAGAGTGATACAGAGAACCAGGGAGACCGAAAGCAAGCAAAAAACAGAGACACAGAGAGAGAGAGACTGAGAACAAGACACAGAGAAAGAGAGACATAATGAGACAGGGAGAGAATGAAGCAGAAAGATAGAGAATGAAATAAATAGACAGAATGAGAAAGAAATATAGAGAGGGAGAAAGAGATAGACATTGGGGAGAAACTCCACCTGGGACTAGATTTGCTTTATTTTCTTAAGTGTTAGGACAAATGAGGAGCCCTGCCCATCACAAGTCATTCAATGGAGGACTTTCCTTTGACGTTGGTATTGGCATCTGACGTTACTGAACCAAAGTTTAGTTCATTTCACTTTCTTACATACAGAGCAACTTTATTATGACACCTCACGCTTAATCCTCGGTGTCCAACCCCGCTACTGTGCAGTGCTCCAAGATGCTATCCCATGTGAAGGAGGCTTCATAAATTCAAGTTGTTGATGTAATAAAGTGACCCCAACATTAAAAACACTTCACGCAGACCACTTTTATTCCAAACCTGTGTTAATGAACAAGCCGCACTGTAGAACTCTTACCCTCTATATAATGTATATAGTAACTATATATAATCGCACCCTCGCTTTGGTCCAATATTTTAATACTACATTGTGAAAAAAATTCTTGTCTTTCCTTTAAGTACCTGCCACTTCGAGGCTCAGTTTGTAGCACTCTCACTTTCAGGTCAGAGACTCTCCAGTGGGGCGCTGGGGTGGGGGGGGAGAGTTGCATTATTTGAGGTGCCATGTTTTTGGAAAAGGCGATAAACTGAGATCCCACTTGTTGCCCGTTCAGGTGGACAATGAAGATTGGAAAGAGATGGGGAGGCTTTCCAGGCCGGCAAACCTCCAGATAGGTTGCTCATTCGCTTGGAGGCTGTTTATGGGACGTGCTGCGTGCAGACTTTAGAAAGACAGTCACTTGGAGCAATCCCCAGTGAGGCTTGAAAGGCGCTGGTATCATACACAAGTATTATTGTCACCGTAATATTATTTCACAAGAAGTCCTGAGCAAGGTAAACACCGTTTGTTGCACAGAGATTAACAGGGGCCTCAGCACCAGCTACTTTGTGACCTCCTCGGTGTTGCATTTAAATCCACGAGACAGCTGAGATTTACCGCATTATTAACAGTCAACAAATAGATTGTATAATGTACTTTTTGAATGTAATGTGGGTGGGTGTGGAGGGGGTGGGGGGGGGGGAGGGAAGGTAATTGTTTGGTCGGGTGCAGCGTGTTGTGTTTAATTTGCGGAGAGACTATTATTTTTGAGTTTCAGCACATTTATTTTTCGCCCATAAGCATTCAAAATACACTATTAAAGTTTGTCACCTTGCCAAATTACTTTCCATAAATCACACGCCGTCCGTCTTGACGTGGGTGGAAAAAAAAACATTTGGGGGGGAAAAAAAATCTTCCGCGCGACCTTCAATTACAGGGCTGAGGGTTCCGAGCGGTGGCGAACAGCTTGTTCGCGAGCGAGTGAGACTCTCGGAGAGGGAGGGAGAGAGAGAAAAAGTCAGTCAGGAATTTAACCTTGGACTCATTATGCGAGGTTCATTTGCATATAAATTAGGATATCATTGCAGACACGGGAGCTCCACCTGTGTTGACGAGCCAGGGCTCTGGTTAGGCCGATGCTGAGGCCTGCTTCTCCCGGTCCACGATAATTTATAACAATTTAATGCCGTTCATTAATCATCATTTATTTTGCCTGTTTGCATCAGCCGGGCGCCCATTATCAGCTCATGTCTGCTGCGAGCCCAGTGTCGGCTTTGCCTTTGTCACCGCCGCATTAGCCTGTGGTTTCCCAAGCGTTAGTTTACACGATCAACTAATGTAATAAAAATTTCAATTTTCACCTGAACATAAATCAAAATCAGCTCCACTTTACAATACTGTAAAACTTTCCAGGAACGTGGAAGGGCTAATATTGCAATATTGCCAGGCTGTGCAGACCCACTCATTCATTACCGACATTACGAACTGCTACAAATTTATGCCTTATCTAAAATCCTAGATTTGTACAGCTGTGTTATTCTAATAGAGTCTGTTACTAAATGATATGCCAGACTACTGTCAGACAGTTTTCATGTTAACTCTGCTGCCTTTGAACAATCTCCCAGTGTTTAGGCTACGTGGAAAAGCGCTCTCTCTCCTTCCTCACCGCGCTCTGCCACAGCGATGAGTTTGCACCGGGTGCCTGGGTTCAAATCGTTGCTCGTTGGGTGGGGGGGGGGGTTCAATACTCCTTGTCCTCAAATCTCCTGTAAAGAATAATACTGAAATAAAGCTTCAATTAATCCTTTTGTGACCGGTGGCTGGTCTAAATGGTCTGCAGCGGGATTAATTCCTGAGCTTTCCTTGGAATCACACAGCGCAAGTTGACACTCCAATGCATGGCTGGGGGTGTCTTGCATTCCCGGAGCTGCTGACCTGCTGCCCAGTCCTTTCTCCCAGCACTTTATCAAGTATACGGTCACATCATTTGAACACTGACAATAATAATCCTTGCGTTTGATGTAGCGCTGTGTCGTGTCACCGAGACGTCTCAAAGCGCTTCGCAGAACATACTGTAAAGTGGATTGACTGTGTATTTCCCCACCCACACCCCACCCCCCCATCCATCAGCTAGTCTGCAAGTCCAAACCCACGCACACTCCGCTAGGCTAGCAATGACTCCAGGGGCTGAGGTGGCCACTGATGGCTTCTCGGTTGAATGCAACACGCTTCTGGATTTAAAGACTTTGCCCATTTTTTATCCGCCAGGTTCTGAGAGGACTCATTACTGCGGTGCCCTTGTCCATCTGCATGCAAGCTCCTTCCTGTAACTGAGACTGATAACAGCCATCACGTTTCACCCGCACAGAGGAAATTCACCCAAATGACAGATGAGGGCAATTAAACAGAAAAAGAGAGGGTCTGAATTGCAATGGCTCCCGACTTCGGAAATCCGTCAACATAAAAGGGCGAAACAATGCTCGTTTCCATTACATTAGCCTTCGGTCCGAGTCGCTACAGGTGGGTATGCGGAGAGGCAAGATAGATTTTCTCCACGCATTCTGTAACTGATTTGCCGCTCAGGCCTGCCGGAAAGAGGTAATGGATGTGATTTGATCGTGAAGTTCTGCAAGTGGAATTAATATCAAAAGCTACTGCTTGCCTCGGGCCCTTGCTGATCTGGTCGAATCGTTCTAATAACGATCCTTGCATTTGAGACGGCAACTTTCGCATCAGGAGGATGTCGCAAAGCGCTTTGCAGCATTTACTGTGCAGCGGAGTGACTGTATAATTGGCTGGTGAACTCAGCAACCAGTTAACACCCAGCGAAGTCCCACACAAACAGCCATGAAGTGAGTGACCGATTTTGGGATCCAAACAGATCCCTCTCCGGTCTGGGAACAGGAGTATATGTCTCGCCAACCCACGGGAGCCGGTTCGATACGACTTGTTCTCAGGAGACTTAAACGTCCGAACCAGACTGAGCGTTTCCTCATGTTTTCGGAATTTCCGTTTTCCAATAGGGAAATTGCCGCACATGTCAGACACCTGGCTGATCAAAAGGGGAAAAAATACCATCTCCAATGAACACATTTCTGGATCTTCAGGGCTACGGGACAAAGTGTCTCTGGTCACAGTGACAAATATATCACTCACCATAACCGTGGCGTTGAGTGATAAGTGCCTCTGGGAATTGGCTTCACCCGGATTTAATTAGGAAGATAGGCCACCGAGCCACTCCCATTGGATTTTTTTGTCTACGTGGAGCAAATCCATCCTTTCCTCACCACAGCAACCAGCCACTTCCAGCTGGAAGGAGAGAAACGAGGAACCGCACCACATCAATGCTTCCCAAATGACTCAATTTTTCACCTTTTTGCAACTCGTTTCCAAATATTCAATCCTTTGAGCAATGTTGGAGCCCACAGCAGCATTAAAATGCCTAACTACATTCCCTTTCAAATAATTTCGACCTGAGGTTTCGGTACCTGGTGTGTTTCCTTCCGATTCAACTTCTGAACTTAGAAATAATTTCCATTGAAGTGCCTCAGTTGCTCCCAGAAAGCACTGGCTCATATTCATATCTAGTTACTTCAGTGTCAGAATGTTTGTGGCTAACTTGAGAAATAAGACAACAGTGAGAATAAGACAACAGTGTGTTACCGGAATGTGAGTTGTTGCCCATTGTAGGGATTATTGGAATATAAGATCCATTTTCGACTTGATGGAGCTGCCATTGAATCCATCATCTCGAAATCTCTCCCCTTGACGAATAGGTGGAACAACATGGAGACACGTAGATCAGGACGCTTCCTTAGGTTTGAATGTGCCTACAAACACTCAGGCACTGTACTTTGCTTCAAAACACTGTGGAAGCGCTTTGAGACGCCTCTTCGACATGATGTGGCGGTATCTCAAATGCAGGGATAATATTATGTAATGATCTCACAGGCCCGAAAGAGGGTGGAATTTTGTGTCTAAGGACTGTCTGCTCTGTGTATTGGGGATAACAGCAGCATTCAACTTAGCTTGACTAAATAATGAGTAAATGCGCCTAATTGAATGAAGATTTTTTTTGCTGTGCCTCTTAGCTCATCACTATAGAGCGAATGATTAACCACTAACTAACCTAGCTGGGGATTTTCAAATTCAGGCTTGATTTTCATTACACATCAACACGTACCTATCTTACAAGTGAACGAGCTGGAAATTGCAAAAATTCCCACATCATCACCTTAACTAAAGGGAAGCAGTCCAATTACACTCAACGCCTGATAACTTGACCCTGGCTTAACTTGTCACGACTACTTAAGTCATCATCTGTCAATATCACGATTGCATTTATTTATATATTTATCCATACGCGTAACTTGGCACTTTGGATAACCTGTCACTGAGTCCTCTTCCCTTCGAGTGATGAATTATTAGGAGGTTTACTGTATATTCATTGTTTCCTGATATCAACAAAGGGAATGGCTGGACCAAGGACATAATTAAACTGCACAGTAAATGTGTCCTGATATGAGTAAAAAATAAAAATAATATTCTTTGCATTTGATATGGCACCTATAAGATTGAAACTTCTCTAAATTCTTATTATAAAAAAAATGATCTTATCCGGGGCCACGCATTGTCTTTTTCTCTCTTTACGCAGAATTCCAAGCAGCTGAAATTCAATCAGCACAATCAAAGAGGTGAAATATTAAAATAACCCTTAATAATCCTTGCATTTGCTACAGCGCCTTTTGTGCTGGGTGGATATCTCAAAGTACTTCACACTGTAAAGTGTAGTGACTGTGTATTTTGTAGGCGAACTCAGCAGTCAATTTGGATACAGCATGTCCCACAATGACCATGAATTGAATGACCAATTTGTTTGGGAGATTGCTGGTCAGGACACCGGGAGAAACTCCCTTCTGTTTTCGAATAATGCCATGGGATCTTTAACATCCATCTAATAATAATAATGCTTGCATTTGATACAGTGCCTTTCACATCAGGAGACCTCTCAAAGCGCTTCACAGGATATACTGCAAAGTGTAGTGATTGTGTACTTTGTAGGTTGAATGGAACCAAATTAGCAATCTCACTCAAAGTTGTTCGATGGTTGGTGTTAGGGAGGTGGGATGTGAGTGGAGGGTAGAGGAAAGAACTATGCAACTCTTTTATAACAATGGCATCTCATCTAATTGGTCCCATGCTGCATTTCAGTGTGTCACTGGACTGCAATGCTGGAGAGACACTGAATAAATGAACGTCCAAAACTTTTTATTTCATGAATGTTTACTGCCTTTTAAGCGAGCAAGTTTCATCAACCAACATGTGCCACTTCGGGATAATAAATATGGCACTTTAATCAAAGTGAACTTAAACCAAATTAGTCCTGGGTTCCAGGAGATGGCTTCCATTAAGTCCGTACAAATGGGTTCAGTGTGGGCGTTTCAGAGGTCTGGGACCATTAAATCTCCCCCCCACCGAACCAAATGTTTGGAGAGTAATTTAGCGATTTTATATCACTTGAATGTTGACGATTGAAAAGAATAATTACAAAACGGCCAGTGTATTCTTTCTTCATTGAGTTACTGCTTTACAACTGTATTAAATGATATGGACTCCCATTGGCTTGTTTACAAGGACATGAACTGAGACACCTGCACAGGTAACGATCGCCATAATAAAGGGCGTGGACATTGAGCTGACATTATCCACATGATTCACATGCTGGGAGTTCACAGAGGAAATGGTTTAATAATAATAATAATCCTTACATTTGATATAGTGCTTTTCACGTCTTCTAGACGTCTCAAAGCGCTTCACAGAATAGACTGTAAAGTGAATTGACTGTATATTTGTGGGCGAAATGTGACAGCCAGTTGCGTACAAACATCTGTGGATTGAAAATGACCAATTTATTATTGTTTTTTTTGAGGGATTATTATCGGGCGTGGAGTAAGGAAACTTGCCCAAGGTTTCATCCTGCCGGGAATGGAACCCAGGTTTCTCACTGCAAAGTGAGTGCTCTAACCACTGAACCATTGGGTTTGCCCATTGCAGGGGAATATGTAAAAAGCTGCTGAATAGAGGGGGAGTTGGGAGGAGATGATTTTGTGGGTGAACCAAAGCTGACACTCCAATGTAGTGCTGGGGGGGGTGTTGCATTATCAGAGGTGCCGTCTTCAGATGAGATGTTAAACCGAGGTCCTGTCTGCCTGTTCAGGTGGATGTTAAAAATCTCATGGCGCTATTCTAAAAGAGAAGAGAGTTTCCCCCGGTGTTCTGGCTAACCATACAGCAAATAAAATTGGTTACTTACTCCATTATTGTTTGTAGGAAAACCCTATGCGCAACTGGCTGCCGCTTTTGGCTCACAAAATATAGTCAATCCATTTTACGGTCCATTCTGTGAAGTGCTTTGAGGCATCTCGTGAAAAGGCGCTATATCAAACGCACAGATTATTGGTATTAATCTATCGCTCGGATGTTGTGAGCTGAGAAATCAACACCAGAGGAGCTATTTCAAGGAGGAATCTTTAGCTTCACTCCAGCTTTAACTGCTGATTCCCTCAGCCTGGGCTCTACCTCACTGACCTCTCTCCTGCTCGGTGTCTGACTCTATCAAGCACTCCAAGACATCATGCTTCGTGAAGGTCAGAAAGTAATCCTTTTGAGGGATTAGGAACTTATGCCCATTACACAGCACAGCAACACCACAGCATACACCATGCAACACAAACAAAGCAATTTGTTTGCCTTAAATTTCTGAAGGTAAACAAGGCGACAAACCGGAAATGCCTCTTAATGCAAAATAGCAGTAAATTTGCTTTCTTTATTGGATTGCGAATTTCAAAAACCACACCAGAGAAATGCATTGAGGTCCGATTTGAATATCTGTAATTATTTCATCTTGCTTTAGTAATCAAGTCAAATCACAGTCTCGCTTCCAGTATCAATAGTTGAAGGTTACTGGTTATTTGACTTTGAACTGATTAAACTGACCTGAAATGATCTAGGAGGCGATTGGCAAATTGGATATTGCCGTTTCAATTAGGCTTCCCTGAGCTGCACTCCCTTTGACCCATGAAATGCTTCCTCTCCAGGTACGGACTGGGGATGGCTTTACACCCACATTTGTGTTTCATTTGCTAGACACAACAGACTTCGGATAATCTGTCTCTACGTGAACTTGATGAAGACCAGAATCATCTTTGCCACGACTCTATTGTAATTCCAAGGCACTACTTGAACAGGGAAGAGTGGCTGACAATTCTCCAGATAAAAGTGGTCACTCACTTCATTGTTGTTTGTTCGTTCGATACGACTGTGCACAAATGGGCTGCTGTGTTCGCCTTCAAAATACACAGTCACTACACTTTACAGTGAAATCCTGTGAGGCGCTTTGAGACATCCTCCTGGCGTCAAAGGTTTTGCATCAAATTTATGGTTATTATGTTATTGTTATTATTAATTATTATTGATCAAAAGCTCTTCAGGCTCAGTCCTAAAGGGGGCAGCTCAGCCTATTAAATCCACTCACAGAGTCTCCAACATCAGTCACACACTTAAAACTGCGGATAACAAAAAAAACATATTTCAGCACGGTAGATAGGTTGGGATTTGAGTTTGGGTTGCTGGGCTGGCATTTTACACAAGAAACAAATGAAACGACATTGGAGCAAGACTTGTGTCTCTCGCACGCAGATATCATCTCATCATGTAAGCACCATCTCGGTCTAAACGTACTGTAGTGAGCTACTTTATCGGATAACGGGCTCCATTACGGAACAGAAGCATCGACAAGAGAGAATGCCTCGGTGTGCCTGGGATCTTTACCTGGCTCTGAAGACTGCGAGGCCACACCCCCCACACCCACAGCTCGAATACAAAAACGTTCTTATTTTAGAAGCGAGCACTTTGCTGCTATAAATACATGCGGTCTCCCAGATGCTGCTGAGAATCTGGAATGCTTTAACACTAGTTATTCTGCTAGTTGGGTCCACCCCTCTCTGACGAAACTTGTGGAGACATTGTCCCGCTCTGTAGCTGCGAATACTTTCGGAATAGCACAGCGTCGTTACATAGAACTAACCGGGCAAACTACACTGGGTCAAGACCAATACAAAGACAGATGCGTACTGTGAATCCCAAGGACTGAATGGAGCCCAGGGAGTGTTTAAAGAGACAAATTGTGCTAACCCTTTGTAATGTGTACAGGAATGCAGCACCTCTGTGAAACAGAATGTATCATGATATACGAAGGGACATTGCACCTTTGCAAGACACCGTGCTTTAAACATGATGCCCCTTTACACCACCGAGTGCATAAGGATATAACGCAAGGAGGAATTTTAATCAGAATATATCATACGCAAAACATGAACAAGAACATTATAGCTCTGCTATGGGGATGACAGCAGTCCAATTATCCCTTAAAGGATGAAGGTTGAATGGCTTAAAGGGCCTTCTTCATCCAAACCTCTGGTGACAAAACTCTTGCTGTTGGGACTAGAGTTGAGCACTTGATTCTATTCCAGCTGCAAGATGTCCCACATAAAGAGGTTCAGAATGTCCTGAGCCTGATTTTTTGTGGATACATTCCACCTCTTACAACGGCCAATTCTTCAGCTACGAAGTAAAGGGGGCAAATTGGAGTCTGTTTGGGTGGGGATAGGCAGTGGGGACAAGTGTCTCTAAAATCCCCTCACGCAGTGGTCTCAGCAATTGAATGACTGTCAAACAGCACTCCTGTCAGACTCTCAGAGCATCTTAGCATCTCTGTCTGCAGGAGATGGCGTGTGGATGTCGAACAAGCCTCGCTGGAGCCAAGGAAACCCAATCCGAGGAAAGATCGGGCTTCCGCCCCTTCTCTCCCCCCCTCCCCCCCCCCGTCTGCCCCCAGCGAGCAGATTAAGCCGTGTGAAAAGCAGAATCGTCTCACCACGCTGCGGTTCCTAGCGGGCAAATGCGTCAGTATCTGCGGCAAAGAGAACGGTTAAAATAAAAGGGACCAAACAGAATTATCCAACCAGGTTCACTCAATGAAATCTTCCCCCCCTCGCGCTCTCCCTTAGCTCCTGAAAGCTGGCTTTTGAAGTTGATTGCTAATAAGGCTCTGCAGTATTTACTGCTTGGTTGGGTCCTGACTGTTTCTTCTCCCGCCTGGGAATATCTATAATTAGTATAAAATAATAGTATATGGGATACCGCGTGAAGCGAATCATTCCTTTGTTGCTGAACTGGAGACTCGAAGCGAGTGGAAAACATCCAGAGAGTTGAAAACAAAAAGCCATAGGGTACCAAACTGATGTGTTCGCCTACAAAAATACAGTCACTGCACCTTCCAGTAATTCCTGTGAAGCAATTTGAAATGTCCTCTCGACATGAAAGGTACTATTTCAAACACAAGCATTATTAGTTATTTTATTATACGAGATTGCTCTTTTGATCTCAGAATGCTACTGGAGCTTTTGAACCAATTTAAAAGAATTCCAAACCACTTAGGGATTTTTAAAAAAGATTTTTTTTATGGGGGAGGTGGGTGGGGGCCGGGGGAGCTGGGGGTGTGCTCAAAGTCTTGAAATTGGTGCGAAGGGCCCTTGGGAAACTGATAATAATAATCCTTGCATTTGATATCGCGGCTTTCAGGTCGGGAGGAAGTTTCGAAGCATTTCACAGGATTTACTGCCAAGTGTAGTAACCATGTATTTTTTAGGTAAACGTGACAGCCAATTTACGCACATTAATGTCCCACAAACAGCCATAAAAGGAATAAACAATTTTTTTCCAGGCAAGACAACAGCGGGAGAAACTCCTGCCTCTTTTTGAATCTTGCCGTGGGATCTTGAAGGTCCACCTGAACAGGCAGACAGGGTTAACATCTCATTCGAAGGACGGCACCTCCAACAAGACAGCTCAACCCCAGCACTGCGTTCGAGTGTCAGCCTAGACCGTGCGAGTTCGGAGTCCCAACATGGGACCGATGGAGCGAGAGAGCTGAATTAACATGCACAGCAGAAATGATATAATCAGTGAAGTACCAATGGGGGTTAATGACTGTATCCACAGATGTTAATTCAGGTCCCTCGCTTTGCTGGGCTCACTAATTCCTCAAAGCCTGCTCCCTAGGTGATATCGTCAACACTCATTGTTTTGGGACGAGAGAGAAAAAAACCCACATATATTTAAATCAACACAAGTAGACTGAAAGTCAGCCACGATGTTAATTATTTCTTCCAAATTGATCTTCAAAAGGGAAAGCTGAAGCCGAACCTCCCTTTTGAAAATATCAGACTCTCTTTGTCTTAAATGTTCGATCCCTATCTCCAACAGTAATTACATGTATTAATGGGTGTCACAGTCTGCAACACACTCTCGTACTGTCGCAGTCCAGTGCTGAGCTAATTGTCACCATCTCTTCTCTCCTGCCTGGCACCTGAGCTAAAAATACTTACTTGTGTTTAATAACAGCACTCTACCATGTCGTCAAAAGTGCCTCACAGGACTCACTGCAGAGTGGAGTGACTGTGTACTATGTGGGCGAGTGAGTTAGCCCATTTGCGATCGACAATGGCTCACAAACAGCCATGAAGCCGATGACCAATTTTATTCAAGATATTGTCGACCAGGACACCGGGAGATAGAAACTCCCTTCTCTTTAACGTCCGCCTGAACAAGCAGATGAACCTCAGTTCTTTTCCATTTGCCCATTAAATTCTGGGCAACGTTAAATTTGAAAAAAACACAAGGTTAAAACTACGTGAAATTTCGGGCCAGACTCATAGACCAGCTTCATAATAATAATAATAATAATCCTTGCATTTGATATATCAAATCGTTGAGACGTCTCAAAGTGCTTCACAGAATATATTGTAAATTGAATCACTGTGTATTTTGTGGGTGAAACGAAGCAGCCAATTGCGCACAGCAGCGTCCCACAAACAGTCATGCACCAAATTTTTTTTCAAGGGATTATTATTACCCCTGAGGCGTGTGGAGTAAGAAAACTTCCTTACGGTTTTGCCTCACCTGGGAATTGAACCCAGGTCCTGTTGCTTGCGAGACGAGTGCTCTAACCAATACGGTGCAGGGCTCCATGCATAAAAGTAGGGAAGTTAAGTTAGGAGGGAAGCTTAACATTTAATGAAGAGGGGCACAAGTAGGAGGAGAGCGAGGTATGATACACTCAGTCTGTTGCTTATCTCTACGCTAGTGTTTATTCATTTAATTTTATTTAGAAGCAATAAGCAAACATTCAGAGCCTTACAGTCTCTGAAGGAAGGAATTAATTTAAGTTCAATATCACATTAAGTGCAATCGCAGAGGCAGGAACTATTTCAATGCGCTATTAGAAACATTTGCTGAATTTTACTGTTTTATTTATTTTGCGTAAATTATTCTTTTATTTTTTTTCCCCTGAGCTGTAAATGCAAAAACAGGGGCCCAAAGAGAATTCTGTTTTCCTGCAGATAAAGCTACCGTGAAGTTCAAATTAATTGCTGTCATCGCGTAACTTTGGTTAGAAATGCAAAACAATCAAGTCTCCGTGACAATGGTAGACTGTGCTATACGGAACAGGAAGGTCCCAGGCTGGAGTTTTGGCAGGTTGGGAGTGGGAGGGAGGATTCAGGTGCTCTCAGTACTCTCTGGGCTACAGGGAGGTGGCAAAAATATCAAACACAGCTCCTACTCCAGCCTAGACTAAGAGCTCAAAGACCTGACATGGGCAACTGATGCAGATTTTTTGGGGTTCTGACACCCGCGGAAACCCATCACCGTGCTTAAGAGTTTGAGAGTTAAATGCATGCCACCTACACGTGGAAATTTCTTCTACTGAGAGGTGAGAGTGCTAACGCCTGAGCCTGGCTGACACCTGGTTATGCTTCCTAGTTTCGATGGAGTCTAACGCAGGCGGTTTGTTGACCCCAGCAACCATTTTATCGCTCATGCTACCTGTGAGTATAGGAAGTGTGCTCCCAAGAAACTGCCGTCAGTTCCCTCTAGTGGAATGGAAGCCTACAGACATATTCTTAAAGTGTCAGTAGTGGTATCCAAGTATAACAGGGCTCGCTACCTCCCTGAACTCTCAAACCCAGGACCTGTGAGGCTTGGTGAACTGGAACTAATGAGGCTGTGAAAGGGTGTACGACGATGACGTTGACAAGTAAACTTCATCAAAGGGCTCTCTAACTTATCCATGGCGGCTTCGCTCCACGACAACACTGGCCCTGTGGGGGTGAGGGAGGTGGTGGGGGGGCAATAGCCTTTGCACCAAGAGGGAAAAAATACAATATAAATATGCTGGTCTGACTGTGAGTTAATAGCCTCTCTCCAGGTAATTATTAAACTCCACAGGGCAATTGCTCAGGACTGAGGGGGGGAAAGAAGAGTTTTGATGAAGGAAAATGCTGGAAAACATTGGATTTCAATCAGTGACCAACGTCCATTTCTACTGGCAGTGATATTGCTTCCAGCAGCAAAGCCAAGTGCAGAGGAAATCTGTGCCAAAGCTCTTTCTTAACAGCGACGGTGTGTGTTTTATTGGTGAACTTTAATTTTAAGACAGAATGGTCTCAAGGGATGAGACCAAGGTTGAATTTGGGGCCTAAAATGTTAAATTCAGCATCGGTTACATGATAATTACATCACATATTTACCATTCAATGTTACAAAATTGTTAATGTGTTAATGGAGATGGTGATCTAGCTGTTAACATCTAATCATAATGTTACAGGTGTTTTTTTTCTGTAAGAACCACACAAAAAAAAGGCTTTTCAAAGTTAAAACTGAATTAGCTAAGAAAATTGAGTAAATCTAGACCCTGGTGGAATTTCACCTCAATTGCTCTTATGTAAAAGTTTCAGCAACTATGTTCCTAATCTCTCAATCTCCTTCTCTCTACCCATCCATCTGCCCCCCCGACCCCACTCCTCCCGCCCCCTCTACTTAGCTTCAAATTGTGCCTAAAAATCTACCTCTTTGACCGTGCCTCCGGTCATCTCTCCAACTCCCCCGCACAGCGTCTGACCCTGTGTTTGCGAAGCTCTCGGGGACGATATCTGATGCGAAGAGTGCTATATAAATGCAAGTTGCTATTGTTGTTGGGAAATCGAGACAGCAAGTCACGGATTTTCCTTGTGTTTCGGACAGTTATTACCTGAAAGCTGCCAGATTTAGAAGGGGTGTGTGTGTGTGGAAGGGGTTGGTGAGGTGACATTGGTTCTCCTAGCGAACCCGATGGAAGTGCTGTGACTCTCCCTGACACCTACACTGTCGCTTAGCTTCTTGTTAATGGCAGCGCACACGGTGTGTGTCCATTGAAGAACAAACCGCTCTTTCATTCATTCTTCGGGCACCGCAGTTTCTCGGGAGACTCTGAGCGACTTCAAAGGCGACTGGTGTCATTGTGAGACACGAGGAAGGAAGTCTGACAACTGCTTGTGTCGAGTGCAGTGTCAGAGTTGCCATGTAACTGTAATAGTAGCTCCGGCACAATACACAGCCCCTGCACTAATCCAGAGAAATGCCCAATTACACCTGAGCAGCTCGCTCGCCTCCAGACAAGCAGGCTCCTGATCCAAGAAAGTCACGTTCAAGCACAAGATCCACGTGAGTTAAAGACACGTCCTAGTCACTCGCATTAGAATAATAATAATCCTTGCATTTGATACCACGTCCATTACAGCGAAACATCTTAAGGTAAGACGGCAGGTAATCGCTGCTGAATGTAGTGATCGGCTACTTGGAGGCATTTCACCCATAAAACACACACGGACAATCCACTTTACAATACATTCTGTGGAGTGCTTGGACACACCTCAAAGAAGTGATAAGGCGCTATATCAGATGCAAGGATTAGTATTATTATTAATGCGTGCATTTCCTTACATTAGGTGTCTCAAAGCGCTTCGCAGCATTTACTGCAAAAGTGTAGAAACTGTGTATTTTGTAGGCGAAGATTGCAGAATTTTGCAGGCAAACACTCCCATCAATTCACTATCAGACTCTTAAATGGTTTTGCCAGTTCTGTGGCCCATTTATGCAATGGTCCAAACTTACTGTCATCATTATTACACTGACAGCTCGATCATATGGCAATGTCGGCTTTACTCAGTGGTGGAGTCCTGTAGCTCAGTGGTTAGAGCACTCACTTCGCAAGCGAGAGACCTGGGTTCGATTCCTGGCAGCGTGAAACCTCGGGCAAGTTTCCTTACTCCACACGCCTAATAATAATCCCTCAAGAAAAAGAAACAATAATAAATTGGTTACTTCAATCACGACAGTTTGTGGAAGACTGATGTGCGCAATTGGCTGTCGTGTTTCGCCCACAAATATACAGTCAATTCATTTACAGTATATTCTGTGAAGCGCTTTGGGACGTCGAGAAGACGTGAAAAGCGCTATATCAAATGCAAGGATTATTATTAGATTCCTCGGCTCTGGATCTGATAGTTGTGGGTCCAAGCCTGGTATTGGGGACTTTAAGCTCTTGGTTTTATAGAATGTGTAGGCGAGTGATGGCCAACCTGTTTATTGTCTATTCATGGCATGAATCAAAAAACATTCAATCAAGAAAAAAACTGGAAACACTAACGATCAAACACGGATGTACCTAGACTCGGGAGTCGCTTCTTGTGGACCACTTCTGGACTGTGGGCCACTTCTGGCCCGCGGGCCATAGGTTGGCCACGAATGGTCTTGGCTGACACTTGGCTGACAGTGCTGAGGGAGTGCTGCAATGTCAGGGATGTCATCCTTCGAATGAGAATAAGAACCGTGGTCCCGTCTGCCTGATCAGGTGCATGTTAAAGAACGTGCGTCACAATTCAAAAACACAAAATTCCTCCAGATAAAATTAGTTACTAATTTTCTGGCTGTTTCTGACACATTGCTGTACACAAATGGGCTGCCACATTTACGTCAAAATTCACAGTCACTAGGCTTAGCAGTAATGACTGTGAAGTGCTTTGAGATGTTTTGATAATGTGTGGTATCAAATGCAAAGATTATTAGTATATTATATTATGGCACCTCCCTTTCTCAGTGCGATTCAACAGTGAAACACTTCACAGTTGATTATCAGAAGAAACAACTGTGGGGTGAAAAATGAGATATATGACGTGATAATTAATTACCACACAGTAATTATACACACACACACTCACACACGCAAACAGTCCCAGAGTATCAGTGCGCAACTTTAAAAGCCTTTTGGTATTCACAAAGAATACCAAAGGCCTGAATATTCCATCTATTCTTAAGCTGTAAGACAGTTTTGACTTAAAATTTAAGAAGCCAGTTGTTCGTTAGAACTACGGAAAAACGGCTTACCAATTAAGACTGGGTTTAAGACCTTTCCACAACCCAGCCCCAATCTTAATTTTCTAAGACACAACAGTCTTGCAGGGTAAGACTAGGTGAAATTTCAGGCCTCAGAAATTTTGCTCAGAGTGGCTGGGAGAAAGTCACCTCGTCAGTCAGCGCTGGGGGAAAAGACACTAAAGTGATAGGATTAATACAATACACGTCAAAATTCAGCCCACAAGGAGTTACCGAGGAACTGCTAATGACAGTATAATGCAGATTACAGACTAATTTGCAGTTGTATCACAATTCTATTATTTGGCTCTTTTAATCAGATCTGTCAAGCTCCACTACAGACGTGGCTGTGGCTCCTGTTGTAACCCAGCAATGCTTGACTGTGACCTCTCTCTCTCTCCCCAACACTTTCAAGGAATGAATCAGCTATCTCACGGACAGCTCCAAGGTGACTGACCCTGTGAAAGATCCACTCCCCTTACCCTGGGCCCTTTACTACTCATTGCCTCAGGAGCAGAGAAAAGACTGCAGCATACTGATTGACTGACCGACTGACTGACTATTCCTTTTAACCCTCTCTCAGACTCGTCACATTTGCCCTAAATACAACACAATTTACATTTATACAGGGCCTCTCACGCCAGGAGAATGTCTCAAAGTGCTTGACACTGCTGGCCTGGCACCTAAGCTGAGTGTAGGAGCTGAAGGGGTTGGGGAGGGGAAAGGTGACCAAAAACTCGGTCAGGGAGGTAGGTCTTGAGCCGGGCTTTGAACGAGGAGAGGGCAGAGTGAGTGAAGCGCAATGCTATGGGGGTGAGATCAGGAGCACTCCTCACACTGACGCCTGTGGGGGATTACGTTACAGAGATCAATGGGAAGCTCCCAGTAGTGCCGTGACTGCACGAAGGGGCTTGGGAAATCCTCAGGCACAATTTAGGAACTCAGTTACAGGAAGTACCAGGAAACAGGAAGATCCATTTCCAGGGTTCAGTTGTAGCACTCTTTGTTGGGGAGGGAGAGAATCAGAAAATTATGGAACCAGGCCCCATGTCAGCAATCTGAGCTCACAGTCTAGGGGGGCTGACCCCCATTACAGTCCTGAGGCAGCTCTGCATTGTCACAATATCATTTGATGGATATTGAACCTCAATCTCATCTGTTTGCTTGTTCAAGTGGATGTTAAAGATCCCGTGACACTATCGGTCTGGAGAAAGCATTTTCTCCCAGTGTCCTGCCAAAACTGTCCTCCCGATAAAATTGATCATTCACTTGATGATTGTTTGTGGGCTATTGCCGTGCACAATTTGGTTGCTACAAAATACACAGACTCATGCATCTGTGAAATGCTTTTATTATTATCGGTGCTATATCAAATATAAGGATTAATTATTAGTAGCTTGGGTTGTTTTCAATGAGTCTTTTGCTATCGATTTTGTGAGATTTGTCCCAAATTCTGGGCAAAGCCATTTCCAACTGAGGTGCGGTTCTGGAGAGGAAAAGAAAGGTGACCATAGATGGGGTCGAAGAGATAAGTTGTGTTGTTGAGACTTCAAGACACATAGAGAAGGGGAGTGGGAGAGGGAGCGAGACAGAGGGGTAGGGGGAAGGTGCCTTCGGGAGGGTGGGGTGGTGTGTGCGTGAAAAATAATGGGAGACAATCAGCGAGCTGCTGAAAGGGCATTTTTAACTTTGCTGCACAAATCGATATTTTTGATTGAGACTCGCATATCAGGGCTCGCTGAACTTTGACTCCGTTGTATTGAATGCCGCACTTTGTGGTAACCTTTACAATGCTAATGGCATAATTAAGCAGACATTACCCAGATTGAATATAATTCCTAATGCTGAGTTAGACTTAGCCGATCCACATTCATGTGAAACTCTCGCAATGACATCTCTTTCCCCAAATGGCTTCCCTCCCTCGTGCTCCCAGGACACATTGATGAGGTGGGTGGTTCTGTCACGACAAGCAAACAAACAATTAAAATCGTGACCAGAAATAATAAAGCCTAGATTCCAAATACAGTGCATTCAGTATTGATCTGACCCCTTTAGACAACCAGGGTACAAGTGGAACAAGGGATGAAGCTGCACGTTTTATTTTGAACCAGGTTAATTTAGGTTAAGACCGTTGTGGGGATGGATGGGGGAGAAGGGGACAAAAGAGGATCAGAGCCTTGGAGGGTTTTTTGGGACAGTGAATTGGTCAGTGAAGTAGCTTGGCTTTTTTTCAAAGTGCGCCCTAGGTTTTTGCCAGCTACCTGAGTCAGTGAGATCTTGTGCCGACTGCCACGTACACCAATGCCCCGTAGGCAAGACCGACATAGTGTGGATCCCGCCGAACGGAGCAACACAAATACAGGCAAGAGTGTCAACTACAATAATGAAGATCTTTTCATTTGATATAATGTCTTTCACGTCAGAAGGCCGTCTCAAACCACTTCACGGGATTTTGCTGTACAGTCTAACAACTTGTGTGTTTTGTAGGTGAATGAAGCAGTCATCTTCAGCGCCTTGGGACGTCCTCCTGATGTGAAAGTCGACATAAAATAAATGCTATTTGTTGTGGTAGTATTTTGCGTACAGGAATGCCTCACATGCAGTCATAAAGCGAGTGACCAGTTTTATTTCAGGAATTTCTTCAATATTGTGTCACTTCCCACCACCCAACCCAACCCCAACTCAACCCAGGACTGTACCAGAGCGACAGTTGGACTGAATGCATTTAAAGTCTCTGATCCGGGGCTCGAAACCACAACCTTCAGACTTCAGAGGCCAGAGTGCTACCAACTGAGCCAGATTGACACCTGAACTGCAAATAAGTATTATTATACATGATAAACACCCCAGGCTACTTTTGTGGCCGTTATTTACATACTTGGACAATCCTAAAACAGTTGATTTGCGTTTCCATTCTCAGACGAGCATTGGAGAAGATAATCTCTCCACCAGCCTGGCTCAGTTGGTAACATCCTTGTTTCTGGCTTTGAAGGTTGTGGGTTCAAACCCTACCCCCTCCCCCTTCCCCATACATTATTCTGCGGGAGTGGGGGGGAATGGAAAATTGCATAAAGTTTAGCAGTGAATATATGCTTGCAACAGCCCAGAAATTCTGACTGCAGTGTATTCATATGGGTCACCCTCTCTACTTGATGTCATGCACTGTCAATCACTAATTGCATACCTCTTCCATAGTTCCATGAGTTGTGATTTAACAGCCCTGCATCTGACCTGCAGTGACAGGAGCTACATAAAAATTCTACTGGAAATGCATTGGACCATTATACTGTATTTTTGTATCATTCCATCCATCACTGGCGGTTTATGTAGAGATTTATTTCTGGATTGGCTGCTCGATGCTCCCACTGGACCGGGGCTGCAGGCCTGGGGTCTCTGTTTGTTCTGTATATAATAATCCTTGCATTTGATATAGCACTTTTCACGTCTTCTAGAGGTCTCTTCACAGAATACACTGTAAAGTGAATTGACTGTATATATTTGTGGGCGGATCGTGGCAGCTAATTGCACACAGCAGTGTCCCACGAACAGTCGTGGATTGAAGTGATCAATTTATTATTGATTTTTTCTTGAGGGATTATAATCATGCGTGTGGAGTAAGGAAACTTGCCCAAGGTTTCACCCTGCCGGGAATCGAACCCAGGTCTCTTGCTTGCAAAGCGAGTGCTCTAATCACTGAGCTACAGGACTCCATAAAATATATAGAATGGAATAACACAGGGCACAGTCAGACCCTGGGACCATGTGAAGGTGGGAAGTAGATTGGGGTAAAAGACCAGTCACTGGTGGGAGCAATTGGCAGATATTAATAATAATAATAATAATAATCCTTACAGTTGATATAGTGCCTTACCACGT
The DNA here is from genome assembly GCF_018977255.1 of Callorhinchus milii. Taxonomy (NCBI): domain Eukaryota; kingdom Metazoa; phylum Chordata; class Chondrichthyes; order Chimaeriformes; family Callorhinchidae; genus Callorhinchus; species Callorhinchus milii. Next base: position 7,005,537 of record NW_024704763.1, on the reverse strand, counting down.
CTTCGAGACCTCTCAAAGCTCTTCACAGAATATATTTTAAAGTAAATTAACCAACCACCACGCATTTTGTGATTGAATTGTACCAATCAGTGTCCCACAGATAATTATAGATTAAATGACCAAATTATTATTTTTTAGGGGATTATTACCCACGGAAAAGCGATCCGCCAATCGACTGACAACCAGCTTCCCACTTACTGCTAGGTAAACAGAGGTGTGTGCAGGGAGGAAACTTGTCCAACGTTTCGCCAGTGACAATATCCCATCTTTCCCCCCTACACACACACATATACACACACACTCTTTCACCTAAAAATACACACTCCCTACACTTCACAGTAAAATCATTTGAACCAATCGAAGTGTCTCATGACACGGTAAGGCTCTGTATCAAATGCAAGGAAAATTATATATTATTTTTTTCACCCCAAGCATTTCTATGAAGAAAATGGGCTGGAAAGGTTGATGATTGTTTGTGGGATATTGGCTGGAAAGGTTGGCCATCGTTTTGCGCCAAGATCATTTCTTTTACTTTTAAGTTTGAAACCAAAGTTTTTTGAAAGATCCCCAATTTCAGTGCTGTGTGAAGAGGGTGATTGTGTTGTAGGGTATTTATTTTAGATCTAGCCCTGGATTTTCTCAGCAACAAACGAGCACAAACCATCTGTGATTTAAGTACAATTGAATTCTAACCGGCCTTGACTTCTTGAAATTAAACTAATCTGATTGGGTGTCTCTGGTCTGCTTCAATTGTTTTGCACTGTGGTGCGCATTGCAATAAACACATATTCTCTCTACAATTTATCAGGTTTGAATTGAATGGGCTCAGGGTGTTGATGGGACTAATTTGTTGCATTCATTTGCTTCAAGTCAATGAAACTACCCGACAACCACAAAGACAAGATTACCGCGTCTCTCTGGTGACTGCCTCGCTCTCACTCCATACACACACGCACACACACATACATCCATTCAGGTACATGTATACACTCACCCCACACCGACCACACACCTGTATATATTCACTTTCAAGGCCATCCATGGCCTTGCCCCCTCCTACCTCTCTGACCTGCTGACTCCCCACCAACCTGCCCGCTCCCTCCATTCAGCGGGCTCCAGCCTACTCCACGTCTCCCGCCTGACCCTCCCTACCATCGATGGCCGAGCTTTCAGCCGCTCACTCTGGAATTCCATCCCACAGTCCCTTCGCCTCACTTCCTCTCTTGCCTCCTTCAAGGCCCGTTTCAAGACCCTTCTCTTCGATAGTGCCTTCAGTCGCCATTTCACTTCTCTGTCTTCCCTCACCTCTACCCCACCCTTCCCCCATGCTCAGGTCCTGACCTCTGACTGTCCCGCGCCTTGGGACGTCCTCCCGACGTGAAAGACGCTCTATAAATGTAATTTTGTTGTTGTTGTTGTGCTTCACATACACTCACCCTCTTTCTCACACAAGGATCCCTTTGGGAAGTTACATTCGAAAAAGCAAAGAGACATTTTTTTTCCAAATAAAATAGCTGACTTCTGAAAAGTGGCTGGTGGTGACGAGAGAGGTTTGGATGAAGGGAATTTTGGCCGATTTCCTCCCGTCCTTCCAGAGAATCCGCCCCACCTTCTTCCCTTTACAACATCGAACTGTTTCTTAAATGAATCCAGTGTCCAACCACCCTGTGGATTATCTACCATGTAAATAAATACTTTCTGGTATCTGTTTAAATACAAGGTCAGTGAGCTCAATATGACAGTGGAATATATCACAGTATTGGTTCCGAGGGTATAATTCCCTCCCCCTTTACTCTTTTATCAAACCTTTTCTTCTTTCATCTCAATGTTCAAACAACAGGGCAAGAGCAAGCGGACAGCCTTGCTGCACTGGATGTAAATAATAATAATAATAATAATAATCCTTGCATTTCGAAATATAAATATAAATGTTAAACAATCCCCAATTCAATGACAAATCAGTGAGTGGAGAGCCATCATTGCAAACTACTGCTTCACTGAATGTGTGAAACACAGAAAGATTTCTTAGCTCACCTTAGGACTGACATAAATTGACTATACGTTATAGTATAGTCGGCCTTATCACGTAAAGATCCATCGCAGAACATAGTCAGGCAGCAGGGAAATAAATACAGGGAATATCAGCAGTGTACATTGTGCGTGAAGCTCTGTGAGATGTCTCGAAGAGTTGAAAAGCACTATATCAAATGCAAGGATATAGTGCTATATATTTATTATAGTTGCATTTCGTCCATAGCCATTAGGTCGGTACATTATGATATCCATTATTTTAAAAGATAGTAATAATTCTTGAATTTAATACAGCACTTATAATGTTTTGAAGAGCTTCAAAGAGTTTTTTTTACAAGTTGTCATGATGTGAATTTGTAGGCCAAAGCGGTAGATGACTTTCACGTCACAATGTTCCACAAGACAGCCAGAAAATGAATTGATCAATTTAACTGTGGAGGATTGTTGGCTACGACACCAGGAGAAACTCTCTACTCTTTTCTAAGCAGGCGGGATCTTGGGTTTAGCATCTCATGTGAGGCGCAATACCCCTGACAATACAGTGCCTCTTCCCCCCACACCACATCACTGTCAGGTTTGAACCCTTAACCTTCTGACCCAGAGGAGAGACTATCTCCCAACTGAGCCGGGCTGACACTTAAATACAATTATTGTGGGTTTAATATTGTATCATATATCAGAATATTCTTCTTTAATGACAATCCTACTTCCCCAGTCAGGTTAGCAGCCTATAGATTATATGGTTAATAAAAAGACGACATGGAATAGCATTATTCAGAATGTTATTGTCTCATATTAAAAAGATTGCTCCATGTACCCGTGTCTGAAGGTCTAAAGGCAATCTCGAGGTTTCAGCTCCAGGCTTTAAATTCTTGGCTCTTGATTGGTAGAAATTTGATTTGGCGTTTTACTGAATTCGACAAAAGGTCATATTAAATACCCAGCTTAAGCACTTTAGACATCTACGTGCACACTCACACATACACACATATAGAGATTCGGGCAATACACTTGCAAACACACGCACAAACACATTAACACACAAACACACACACACGTGCACAGCTTTGCGTGTATGTGTGTTTGTATGAACTCATGTGTGAGTATCCCCATAGATGTCTTATTTGTGCATGTATCTCCTACATTTCTGTAAATGTGCCGATACAATTGGGAACAATTGAATCAAAAGAGAATTTCAGGTGAAGATGACTCTTTGACAAATTTGATCTCATGCTTCGAGAATTCCCCTCCCCATCCCCTCCTCCTATCTGCCGTTCTCTCATTATAACATCAAGCTGTTTCTTAAAGGAGTCCATAGTCTGGCTCCGATCAGGCTTCCTGCTAACCTGCTCCAGCTCTTAATTAATTAACCTCTGTGTAAAGTAATACTTCCTGGTGTCTGCTCAAAAGTTGTCCTTCACAACCTTCGTTGTCGTGCTCCGCTATTGTCAAGCACTCCGAGGCACTACCCTACACTAGGAACACTATGTAAATGCAAGTTGTTGTTGCCTCGGTATAACTGAAAGCATGGTTCTGGGTTTACTTTCTTTGTCTCAGTTGGTATCTTAGATACCTCTATATGGTGCACTTCAAAACATCTCTAATCATAGCCATGAAGCTCCCCTTAGCAGGACGTTACAATACAAAGACCGTACAATGGGTTTGGGTCACCAGCACATGTCTTGTGAAGGGAGGGGGGGAATTGGGTGAAGGTAGATCTCAGCCACTTATATTTGTCTGCAGCCTTTCCTCATACATTCACCAGCAACATCTGTGCAGTGTAGTTTACTGTCAATGGCACCACAGTCTGCCACACTCAACCCTCTGAAAATGCAGACTTATATAAAGCATTAAATAGCTTTTACAGCACAATCTGCATCACCAGAGATACCTGATCAGATGGATAAAGAAAGATTATCTGGCAGATATTCCCTTCAAAGCTCTGAATACTAAATGATAAGGGGGTACACAGTCGGAGCAGAAACTGACGGGCAGAAAAGAAAAGAGCAAGAGAAAAAGAGAGTGAGAAAGAAAGAGAACAAGAAGAAGGGAGAAAAGAAAGAAGGAAAGGAGGAAAGGAAGGAGGGATAGAGAGAGAAAGAAAGAGAGAGAGAGAAAAGTTTCCTATTTCTGTGTCAAAGCCACAGGCAGGCTATTTGTTTATCCCAAGAATGCTGCAACTAAACCCATTATGCACACCTTTCAAACTATTTCATAGGTATCAGCCTGGCCCAGTCATAGCCTTTGAATTAGAAGGATGCGTGTTCAAACCGTGTATTAGGATTGTGAGCTCGCAGTTAAGGCCGACACTCCAATACAGTATTGGGGGAGTGCCTTACCGTCAGAGGTGTCCTCAGATGAGGCACTAAGCTGAGGTCTCGTATTTGTCTTTTCAGATGGACATTAAAGATCCTGTGGCACTACTCGAAAAGAGAATTGAGTTTCTTCTTGTGTATTATACGCACAACAAAATAGCACCTCTTAGAAACCCAGTGGGAAACATCACCAAACTTTTCTGTTGCAAAGTTCAGGGACATTTGATTGTGCTCGACATTGTGAGCTGCCTGAGGTGGTGATTAATATATTAGCTGCTGTACTTGGGTCTTGCAGTTGGCGATGAAGAGACTGTCTGTGCACCATTGGCTGTAAACATAACGTAAGGTGTGATCCAACGAAACCTGTACTCATTGAACAACTCAGCTGGTTGCGCTGACAGGTGTGAATAGGATACTGCTGCGTGCTCAGCTAATACTCGCGAGTAATAGAAGGGTGTTGATCTCCAAGTGGGTCGTGCAAGGAACCTTTGACAGATCTGACGGCTGACTTTAGCAGAGCGGGAATGAAAGGACATCTCCTGGATTTTGTGTTGACTGTTTGCGGGGACGCTGCTGTGCGCAATTGGCTGCCGCGTTTCACCCACAAAATATACAGACAATTCACTTTACAGTGTATTGTTATAGGGTCACCTCCTCCGTTGCTGCCCCCACCGCCCCGGTTCTGCCACGGTTAAGCCATGTGAGATGCTGCTCTGCATGAAGGGCGTAATACCAATGCAAGTTGCTGTTGCTGTACATTCTGTGAAGCGCTTTGAGACGTCTAAACCACGCGATGAGGCGCGGTATCAAATGCCACCATTGTTATTATTAACCCATTCAACACCGACGAGCTCTTGTTGTGTCACCCGCCAACGTCCAGGATTCGCAGTCATAACAAGGTCACTGTTACCTCCGGGAGAGTGGCAGCGGGCAACACAGCCATGCCCTGCCCGCCAGGCAGGTGTAAGTAACGCCAAGGCAGAGCAAGTTCTGAACGAAAGGCATCATTCTTCCGATGTGCTTTACAGCCACCCTTCTCCTCTCCCAGCTGTCAGCCACAAATCAGTCACATTTATGTCACACAAACGCTCCGCTTGACATTCACCGTGTCTCCGAGCCCTTTGATGAGTTTGTATTTTAAATTATCTTCAGTCCGGGATCCAATTTATCTGAACCTTGCGTGATTTATTGTTAATTTAACAAGTTCTGCTTGAGCTCATATTTCCAGGAAAAACCAAGGCCAGGAGCCGTGAGAATTTTTTTACAGCTTTCATTTAAAGTCAATAGCTTCTGTTCCAGGGCTGCTAAATCTGGAATAACTCACCTCGGAGATGGTGGTGGGGGGTGGGAGGGGCGTGGAAGAGTGGGGGGGGGGGGGAGGAAGGAGAAAAAAAACCACAGGAGGGACGAGGGTTAAAAGGTGCCCGAGTTAACAGGAAGTGGCAATGGTTTGGTGATAATGTGTATTTAATGACCAAAAAAATCCCCCTGAAGAACAATAAATAAATAACTCACTTTGAACGTTCCATCAGGGTTAAGAAAGCACTGATAGCCGGGCTGTAATGTAGGCTAACAAGTGCTTTACCTAATAGCTTCAGACGTTGACAATACAGGTCATTGCAAAGCCAGACAGTGAAGTGAAGAGAGAGAGAGAGATAGAGTGGCAGAAACTCAGACCCAGTCGCTGCACTGACATGTTAAACCTCGCGGTGGGCCAGTCCTCCACACAGTGAGAAACCGACACCATGCAGAGCGACGGAATTGGTTAGAAATCCGTGGTTTTCATCAGGCGGCTGTAACATTGAAATGTCTCCAAGCTCCTCCTGTACACATCTGCCCCGCCATGAAGCAAACAAAATGATCAATTTATCCGGGAGATTGTTGGCCAGGACATGGGGAAAAGCTTTTCAAATGGTGTCTCGGTCTCTTTGAATACCCACCTGAAGTGGCAGTCAAAAGACTTCAGTTTTTATAATAATAATCATTGCATTTTGACAAGCGACCTTATTACATTGTTCAAGTATCTCAGACGCTTCCCAGGATTTACTGGAAGGTGTGGTGACTGTCCATTTTGTGGGCGAATGTGGCAGGCGATTTGCACACGCAATTTCCCTCAAATAGCCGTGAACTGAATGGCCAATTTTACCTGGGGGGATTATTGGCCAGGCAAATGGGAGAAATTCCCTTCTCCTTTTTGAGCAGTGCCAAGGGACTTTAATGTCCACCTGAACAGGCAGACGAGAGCTTGGTTTAACATCCAGCCAGCTTGTAAAACCATCTCACAATTAATGACAAAACTAAAGATCATTCAAAACTAATTAAACCACCGTTCAGCTGCTTGTCAATAATAACCATTTTCTTATTTGATTTGTATGGCACTTCCTCCTCACCAAAAATGACAGACAGCCTGCTCCTTGACCTCTGTTTGTTGATAATTGTTCTGTAAATGGCTGCCCCCCCCCCCCCACCCCCCCCACCTCCAGAAGCCAGAGAGCGTGCGTTGCTCACTTACCTTCAGTTTATCGTCCTCTGGTGCTTGAGCCCACAATAATATTCTTTGCATTTACAACTTTCTGATTTAGAGATGAGAGGGCTTCTGACTGAGACAAGTCGACAGCGGATTAGTTTGCGGATGCTCACTGCTGGAGGGATGGATGATGAAGACCCTTTAGCTAACTTCATCACATCCTTCTGGGTGAAGAGTGGCTTTGTATAGATAGTAATGGTAATGCCCAAGACAACCTCAATAGCTTCATGCGAGGCAGGAAGTTGGGGCAAATGGGAGAAGCTTGGAGCCTCAACTATCCAGGGGGAATCGGGATTAAATACATTTGGGAATAGAAGTATTCAAGTCACTCGCTATGATAAGAGTCCAGTTTTCCAGATCCCACCTTCGTTCTTAACATTGCAAAACACAAATCTCTTAATAGTTCATTTATCTCTCAAAGTCTAGTCAATTTAAATGTGCTTAAAGCTCTTCACACATTTAACTACCTATTACAAAGTAATAATGGATAACCACCTGTACTCCCCTGGGGACACTCAACTGAGGAGAGGCAGGTTGATGTGAAGGACAAGACCACAGCTCCGTTCGTCTAATCAGTACCTGCTGCTCTGGGATCCCAATATACACTGTGCCAAGATGTATGGGTAAACTGTGTGGCACAGTGCGTACCCAGCTCAGGTTACCTGCAGCTTTGGCTCGAAGGGCTGCGAAAATGTTTGCACAAATGTTAGACCTGATACTTAAATAATAATAATAATAACAATAATGCTTGTATTTGATATAGCGCCTTATCACGGCTTCTAGACGTTCTCAAAGAGCTGCACAGAATATACTGAAAAGTGAATTGACTGTATGTTTACTGTGGGCGAAACGTGGCAGCCAATTGCGCACAGCAGTGTCCCACAAACAGTCGTGGATTGAAGTGACCAATTTAACACCTTGATTTGAGACGTCAGGCAGACGTCTCAAAGTGCTTCACAGGAGTAACTGTAAAGTGTAGTGGCTGTGTGTTGAAGGAGAATGCGGCAGCAAATTTGAGCACAGAAATGTAATGTTAGCAGGAAGGTTGGGGAAATGCTAGCTACATGTAACAAATATTTACATAACTATCCTGTTTTTTATTACCAAGGTGAGGGATTCACAAGAGAAGTTTGGATGTACAAGTCCCTTCAGCACATCTTGATCTCATCCTTCCAGAATACCTACCTACCTTATTGTCCTCCCATTACCGCACAAACGGTCCAGTGTCCAGACCTCAACCACCTTTCCCGGTAACCCTGTTCCAGTCATTAATTAATTATCGTCTGGTTAAAAAAATACTTCCCATCCTGAAATTGCTGCAATTGCTGTCTTGTCCTGCTGCCCAGCTTGGGGAGTTGGTGGCTGGCCCTCGCTGGCAGGACTGTGTGTTTGAGATTCCAGTTCACCTGTGGCGTAGCATGGTGTTGTTATTAAATACAAAGCGCAGAATGAGCCACTCCTAAGCTCTGCCAATCCTCAGGGTAATAACTTCAAACATGCAATCAATTGCAGTTAAGTCCACAATCCAAACAATTAATTGGTGGTTCAAAAATCTTCTGCTCCACTAAGACTTGCCTCTCATTCCCACCCGGCTTCCATCCTGCGCTGAACATTGCTACAAGCTACTCGGAGAACCTGGCTCATCCCAGGAGCTATCTTCCCAAGTCATAATGTTGAATCCATTCCCTGTCTATTCACCCATTGAGCTCCAGTCTCCACCGCTATTCGAGAAGGGAAGGGAGTTTCTCCCAGTGTCTTGGCTAATAATCCTCCAGATAAAATTTGGTCACTCACTTCATGGCTGTTTTGTGGGAGTGCGGCATATCATATCTCTCACGTGATGGTTATTTGTGGGACATTGTTTTACGCAAATTGGCTGCCACACCTGCCTAACATACATAGTCATTACAGTTCTTTGAGATGTCTCGACGATGTGAAAAAATGCCTTATCAGTTGCGAGGATTATTATTGTTATTATTACTTTTTACATGAAAAAAACCTGTGGAATTTAATTCACTGTCCATATTGTGCCATTATCTCTACACTGGTTTGGTCGGAATCTCTCTCATCGCATTTGTTCCCTTTTGAAATATTCATCCAATCCCCTCTTAAAAACTAATATGGATTGTGTCTTTGCCACGGATCCGATTGGAAATTTTATTAAAAAAGGGGAGATACAATGAGACCATTGACCAGTGATCCATTGGTATTATTTTGTTCTGTTCTCAAAGGTTCTCTCCGGAGTACACACACAGTAAAGAAATGTCTTGTGAGACTATTTTCCACGTTGACCTTTCACTGTTAGCATGATCAGACCTATTATTGCAATACAAGGAATCACTGAGAGAGAAATCTCCGTATCTAGACAACCTACAAAGATCAGAGTATGTCCTCTACATAGAATCACAGGAACAACATTTCAAGGATTCGCTACAGGATTCTTTGTGCTGATTCATTACTAATATCGTAATATAGTAATAATTCTTACATTTGATAGAACACTTTAACACGTAATTGAGACATCTCAAAGTGCTTTGCAGGATTTTATCATCAAGTGTAGTGACTGTGTATTTGTAGACAAATGTCACAGCCAATTCGCACAGAGCAATGTCCCACAAATAACCATCACGTGAGAAACCCGCTTTATTTGGGGGATTTTTGAACAGGACACTGCGAGAAACCCCCTTCTGTTTTTGAATAGTGCTGTGGGGTCTTTAACGTTCACCTGAACAGGCAGACGGGACCTCGGTTTAACGTCTCAATCAAAGGACGACATCTCTGACAATGTAGCACACCCCCAGCACTGCAATGGAGGTCGGCCGAGACTATGAGTTCAAATTCCCTGATGCTGTGACTCGAACCCACAACCTTCTGACTCAGAGGAGAGCGTGCTATCGACTGAGCCAGGCTGACACCTAATTAACGTTTGACTCGATGCTGGTGTCCTGGCCTTTAATTCCTCACAGCTAGTTCCCGCCAGTCAGCTGATGGCTTGCCAGTCAACAATACCCAGGAAACTGACGTTATATTCTAATTTTTCCAATGTAATCCAAGATCGTTGTTGTTTGAGACCAAATGTGGAGTTTTAACTCGGGGAAATGGCTGATGCTTTTGTCCACACTCTCCTATCCCCAATACAATGTAATATTCCTCTCTCTTTCAAGAGTCGAATTACTATTTAAAATGATCGATGGATTTGCTGGACCACAGCTTTGGGTAAAGATTTCTACATTCACATCACCCTCTGTAGAGGTACTTCTTGAGGGAGGTTGATATTTTGTCACCAAGTATTTTGGCAAGCCATTTCTGAACAGTCTTCTTATTACTAAGAAGAACTAACAGCAACACAAACCCAAGGCATTGAACAATCCCCTTGTGCGCTGCAAACGTCCAATGTTTCTGTTCATGAATTGGGTGCAAAAAGCCACTGGTTAGAGTTGAATGAAATGACACTGGGTGATGCACGGTGAGGGGAGAGGGGAGAGAGGACACAGCTCATAACTAATGCAAATTCTTGATTGTCCAGCACCTTGGGACGTCCTCTCAGCGTTGAAGGTGCTATACAAATGTAATAATAGTAATAATAATCCTTGCATTGGATATAGCACCTTATCAGATCCTCAAGACATCACAAAGCGCTTCACAGAAGATACTGTAAACTGAATTGACTGTATATTTTAGTGGGTGAAACATAGCAGCCAATTGCACCCAGAGGCGTCCCACAAACAGTCGTGGATGGAGCGACCAAATTATTTGTTGTTATTGTTGCCGTTGATGGGAAGGTCTTCATGAACAGGTTGCAGACGTGCACTGAAGCAGCGGGAAGCAAACCACCACAGCTACATACACACACACACACAAGATCACGGCTGTAATTATCTTTCTTCCCTCTGTAATCCGGATAAATAACCCTATAACTTTACAAAGATTTATAGTGCAGTGGGAGGATTTCTTTTCAAGAAAAAGCACACAGTTAATAAAACAAAGCCACACATAATTAAAACATTTTCGTCACTATCAAAGTTCGCCTTCTTATTTCCCCATCTTTTTGTCGTTTTGCTTTCCTCTCTTATAGGACGGACGGGGAAGATGAAAGATCTAATTATTAAATTCCACCCGATACTCAGACAATGCAAATCTGCTGGATTTACAGATATCTTTGTGTTTTCCATTAAATAGAAGCAGAAGCTAATTAGCAAAGGGTATTTTTTAAACATGTGGAGGGAATTGTAATCTTTACACAAGATTCTGACCTGCGGTTTGACTACAAAGTCATTAATTAAGAGATTATATATAATAAAAAACACACACAGAATACCGCACGGACCAGGCATTTTTGAGCTTTTTTTTGGGATCACCGCAAAGAGCCCACGAGAGGGAATAAACTCGCACAAAAAAAATGTCATATTCTGCAGTAATTTAATTTCCTAGTTTGATTCTATTGCACACAGCTTCTGCAACCAGCCCGCATTACACCAGGGAAAGTTAATAACGTGCTCTGACTTGTCCCGCAGGAAACCCTTGTGTCAAAAAAAAAACCCACGTGATTCTCATCTTACAGATGAGCAGACCTGTCAGCGCGAGGTGCAAATAAGAAAAAAAAAGACCAGAAATTAGCTGTCAAAGGAGGTCGAGCTCCCTACACCTTTCTCTCTCCCTTCACCCCCACCTCCCACACACTTTCCATCACTACCCCCACCCCCCCACAACAAACGGATGTTATTTTACAACATGCCACATGAGGAAAGGAAATCGACTCAACTACAAACTGGTTGAAGAATAAACCCAGGTTTATAACCCTTGCATTCGGTATCATCCCTTGTCACATCATCAAGACGTCTCAAAGTGTTTCACAGGATTTTGCTGTCAAATGTAGTGACTGTGTGATTTTCTGGGCGAGCACGGCAGGCAATTTGCCCAATCGCCACGTCTCTCAAACAGCCAGGAAGTGATTGATCAATTGTTTTTTCGAGGATTTGTCAGCGGGGAAACTGGGAGTAACTGCCTTCCCTTCTTGAATTTGTGTTTATCGACTATCAGGGAATTGAGGAAACGAGGCTAAGATAATCAGTTATTGTTCGGATCGTTTTTTTGTTCAACAGAAATAGACGGCAGTGCAAACAGGAGTGGAAGCCTTAAGTGCGGAGGCCGAACAAAGACTCTGAACAAACCTGTTTGCTCCTATAACTGGGACATGTAGGGAAGCAAAACAACAAGAACAAGCATTTATATAGTGCTCTACATGTGGAGCAGTGTCTCAGAGCGCTTAGATTGTTGGCCAGGACACCAGGAGATGATCAAAAGCTGCAGAATTATTCTACTTCTTCTCTCAGGATTCTTTTGTCCTTCCTTCTTTTGTCCCTTTCTTTTCGGGACACTTGAACGCTGTGGGAGCGCTGCATTTTGTCAGAGGTGCCGTCCTTCAGTCGAGACATTAAACAGAGGTCTCATCTGTGCATGTTCAGGTGGACGTTGAAGATCCCATGGTGCTACTCGAAAATAGATGGGAGTTTCTCTCTCCCGGTGTCCTGGCCGACAGCCCCCAAGTCAAATTGTGGGACAATCCTGTGCATAAATTGGCTGCCGAGTTCTCTATATCTGGAATGGATGAAATATTCTCTCCTTGGAGGGACTTACTCTTTGTACCTAAATTGTTTCGCCCACAAATATACAGTCAAATCACTTTACAGTCTATTCTGTAAAGCCCTTTGAGACGTCTAGAAGACGTGAAAAAGCGCTATATCAAATGCAAGGATTATCATTATTATAAAATGGTAAAAGCCAAGGCCTAAGGACACCTGAATATGGATTGGGTACAGCTTGGACTTTTACCAGCTAAAACCGGGTAGCTTGCCATTGAGAGCACTGTCTGGCAAGCTTCCTGTTTGCTGCCTGTCCACTTAAGACCACCCTACTCGTTGGGGCTTTGGTTTGCAGGGTTCGCAGGAGCTAAGCAGGAAGAAAGATAAAAGAGACAGCCAGGAAGCTAACGGTCAGATCGGGAGCAGCACGTGAAACAACAACAACAACAACAACAAGATTCCATTTATAAAGCGCCTTTCACGTCAGGAGGACGTCCCAAGGCGCTGCACAGTTGGGTCATGACCCGAGCAGGGGGGAAATGGTCAGTGTGAGGGGAGCGAAGGGAGGGAGCGAGAAGGGGGAAGAGAGTCGAGAGGGGAGCTGAAGGCTCGGTCAAAGAGAAAGGTTTTGAGACTGGCCTTGAAGGAGGAGAGGGAGGAAGCGGCGAAGGCACTGGGGGATAGAGTTCCAGAGCCTGGGGGCTGAGAGGCTGAAGGCCCGACCACCGATGGTAGGGCGGTTGGGGCGGGGGACGTGGAGCAGACCGGAGCCAGAGGAACGGAGGGTACGGGCAGGTAGGTAGGGGGATAGTAGGTTGGAGAGGTAGGAGGGAGCAAGGCCTTGAATGGCCTTGTAGGTGAGGATGAGGATCTTGAAATCAATCCTCTGGGGGATGGGGAGCCAGTGGAGGCGAGCGAGGGCGAGGGTGGGTGTGATGTGGTCGCGAAGCCTGGTGCGGGACAGTACACGAGCTGCAGAGTTCTGAATGACCTGCAGCTTGTGGAGGGAGGTGGCGGGAAGGCCGGCGAGGAGAGAGTTCCCATAGTCCAGCCTTGAGGTGACAAAGGCGTGGACCAGGGTTTCAGCAGCGTGAGGGGTGAGGTAGTGCCGTAGTCTGGCGATGTTCCGGAGGTGATGGAAGGCGGTGCCAGTTGTGGTGCGGATGTGAGGGAGAAAGGACAGCTCAGGGTCGAACAAAACGCCGAGGTTCCTGACTGGCTTTGAGAGGTGGAGAGTGCAGCCTTGGATGCTGATGGTGTCGGCGCCTGAGGTGCGGAGGCGCTGACGTGAGCCAATCAGGAGGGCCTCGGTTTTTCGCACGTTGAGCTGAAGAAAGTTGTCTCTCGTCCAGGACTCGATGTCGGACAGGCAGCTGTCAGGACATCGGTGGTCGTGGAGTTGAGAGTAGAGGAGGAAAGGTAGAGTTGGGTGTCATCCGCATACATGTGGAAGTTAACTCCATGTCTGCGGATGATGTCACCACAGGGGGAGCATATAGAGGGTGAAGAGGAGGGGACCGAGGACAGAGCCCTGAGGGACACCACATGAGACAGTGCGGACAATTCACTGTCCATATTGTGCCATTATCTCTACACTGGTTGAGGTGGGAGGACAAGCGGTGGAGTAGGATAGCGTGGTCGGAATCTCTCTCATCGTATGGATTGTGTCACTGCCGATAGGTCGAGGAGGACGAGGAGGCAGAGGGAGCCCTGGTCACAGATGGTCAGGATATCATTGGTGACCTTGACCAGGGCAGTTTCTGTGCTATGGGCAGCACGGAAACCTGACTGAAGGGGTTCGAAAAGTGAATGGGTGGAAAGGAAAGAGCGCAGTTGGGAGGCGACAACTCTTTCCAAGACCTTGGAGAGAAAGGGGAGGTTGGAGATGGGCCGGTAGCTTGATAGCTGCGACGCATCAAGGGAGGGTTTTTTCAGGGTGGGCGTGATGGTGGCAGTTTTTAAGGGAATGGGGACAGAGCCAGAGGAGAGGGACAGGTTGATGATGTCGGTGATATGTGGGGCAAGAAAGTGGAGCTGGGAGATAAGGAGTGGAGTGGGGATGGGGTCAAGGGAGCAGGTGGTTGGTTTTAGGGATAGGATGAGTTTGGTGACAGAGGGTGGGGAAACGGGTACAAAAGTGAGTAGGGGAGGATGGGTAGCAGTCGGAGTGTGGGAGTGAGGGGGTGGGGGGTTGGTGGATGTTGGAGGGGCCAGGATTCTATCCTGTGCCCTGTGTAGTCAAGGGCTGCCCCAGGCAGTGACTTCAATTTTGTTGAATTATTATTTTATAACAGAAGCCGAGTGACCCTTTGACTCCTCGGCAAGTGAGGCACAGAAAGGCTTTGAGACGTTCTTCTAACAGAAAAAACGGGGCGGTGTTAAAAATCCCCTCAGTATTTATTTAATGCAAGCTCAATACAACTCCTGAATAACAGCATTCCAAGAAACAGCAGCACTCTGTATGAGATAAGGTATCGCCCACAAAAGGCGATACTTTACAGTATATCCCGTGAAGCACTTGGAGACATCTGGATAATGTAAAAGGGCGCTATATCAAATGCAAGGATTGTTATCCATACTCCAAGCTAACCTGACCTCGCAATAATCAGACCATTTTCAAAAATAATTTGAACACATCTGCATTATTTAGATAGATATTTGTTAGGTCACGCTATTAAGGGATATTCGGAAGGGTAGGTAACTAGATTTGAGGTACAGATCAGCCATGATCTTATAAAATGGTGGAACAGGCTGAGGGGCTGAATAACCTACTCCTTTTTCTATGTTGCTAATAGTTGGTCAGGACATTGGGAGGAACTCCCTTCTTTCTTCGATTAGTATTGTGGGATCCTAAAAGTTTACCTGTAAAATGCACTGACCATTCACTTGCCAATCAAAATGCACGGAAACATTCTGCCCACCAGCTCATTAGAAAATATATTTCTTTAATTAAATAGATAAACATCAAGCAATATAATTAGATTTGTTTATCGTAAGGTTTACCTACAAAACACAGAGTCACTCCAATCACAGTATATCGTGTGATGCAATTTGAGAACTTCTTCCTGATGTGAAAGGTGCTACAATTTGTATTATATATATATATGCACAGTATAAATAATCATTGTTATTAGATTGCTGGATGGTGGACACTCCATGCAAAAGACTGGCTTGAACCTTGCGAGTCTAACAGCATCTCACTGGGGGGATCAAAGGAGCTACAAATATCACCTACATACTCCAAAAAAGCACAGGAGTGGCTGGAGTGCTGGCTTAATACAATTTCTTTATTTATTTGTAGCCATCCTTTGGACGGGACAATAAATCCAGGTGACGTCCGCCTGTTCAGGTTAACACTGACAATCCCATGGCACTAATCGAAAAGAACAGGGAGTTTCTCCCAGTATTCTGGCTAACAATTCCCTCTCCCCCAGTAAAAATCGGTCTTTCACTTCATGGCTGTTTGTGGGATACTGTTCTATTTTTGCTGACAAAATACCCAGTCGGTACACTTGACAATAAATCCCGTGAAGAGCTTTGAGGTGGTTCGACATCGAGGGCCGTGTATAAAAACGCAAGGGCAATTATTGTTAGAAATCCGTATTATGGAGTGAGTGTCTGAATCCCAAGTCTGAATATCCGTTTTAATAAGAAAGAAGTAGTTAGCTACTCATTACGAGCGTGTGAATTAATACCTGATGGCAGAGAGCTGCCAGCCATTTAAACTGTTTGTCTTCTCTCTCTCTCCTAGGGATGGATTTATTTACAATTTGGACTCGATCCGTTGCATTCCTTGTTCCTCTTAGCAGCTCCTTTGTCAGAAGAACCTGATGAAATCCCAGTTAAGAGGGCTCCTTACCTGAACTCCACAGCTCTGAGCTGCCTGGTGCAGCCTCATAATGGCCAATTAGCTGCACAACAATGCCATTTGTAAAGCCCTTAACCCCAGCACAATATGCTTCCCGGCACTCTCCGTCAGGGGAATATTCCCCGAGATGTTTTGCCAATTTTGGAGCCCGCCATTTAAGGATGGCTTAAATTGCTGAACCCGACAAGCATTTTTAATTAACTCTCCCCACCGCCCCCAACACCCACCACTCCAAATAGAAAAAATCAGCCACCTCACTCGGTGTGAATCAAAAGCTTTTCCATTTGAACGAAGCCATCTTTGGTGGTTGATTTTAATACCCGCTTTGTTCTGATTGCCGTCTGTGTGCTCAGCGTTCCCCTTCTACTTACCAACACCCCACCCCCTCCGTACACCTTGTTTAGTGTTCCACACAGGCCATGTAAAGTTCACCGAGAAGTTATATAAGTGCAGGCAGGTTGTTGTTGTTGACCTGAAGGGGTGGATTAATGATAATAATCCTTGCATCTGAAATGGAGCCTTTTCCCCCACAAAATATACAGTCAATTCACTTTACAGTGTATTCCGCGAAGCGCTTTGAGACATCTCGAAGACGTGATAAGGTGCTATATCAAATGCAAGGATTATTTAATTGATTTATTATTATTATCAAGTCATCGAGACGCCTCAAAGCACTTCACAGGATGTACTGTAAAGTGTAGTAACTGTGTATTTTGTGGGCGAAACCTGGCAGTTGCAAACCTTGCACGCAGCAATGTCCCACGAACAGCCACGGACTGAGTGACAAGTTTTATTTGGGGGTTGTGTTGGCCAGGACACTGGGAGAGAGAAACTCCCTTCTCTTTTCGAATAGTGCCATGGGATCTTTAAGTGCAGCCAACCTGCCAGTCCATTTCCTAAGCACATGCACAAGCCCAAAGGAAATGGCCTAATGACCTGGAAGTCGGCCATTTTTAGGGCAGGAGTCGTGAACGTGGCAAGAACAACTAATAAGACATCTGGCTCCTGTGGAACTGTACCCCAGCAAAGAACGAAGCAGTAAGGTGGCTGCTCTTTCCGGATACTTTGAAGATCAATTGGTCGAAATTGCATCTGGGCCTTGACTTAGCCTTTTTTTTGGCAACTTCTTAACTTGAGGCTTCATTTTGAACCCGTTTTTTTTTCATTTCTGTTGAGACCTACAGGAAACAGGCCTTGTAATTGAGACGGCGTTGTCAAATTCTGCACGCTCCCAAATGTTAAAATAATCGAGGAAGTCTGGACGGAGGTGCGATTTCTCAGCCAAATGTTTCATTGAGAAGAGATGTGGGCTTCTCCAAATCCGGGTTGAACACAGACCTGCGGAAATTGGTGGCACTGAAATCAGGCAAGGCTTTGTTGCATCGAAAAGGGTTAACTTATGGGTGTTTCTTGAGTCCACAAAATGCAATTTGGGTTTAAGGTATTTCAAAGACTGATAATACTATCAATCCAGTTAGCAGTTTCTGAGATGGTCTGGCACAGACAGCCAGGCACACAGTAAGCCTATTATTCCTTTCTTGATGGCTTTAATGTGACAGCATTATTTCCATTTTGTTTCAAATAGATTAGATTTTCTTTTCCCTTCATACGTTCTCCTTTAAAGAGACAGTATCGCTTTGTGACAGCCTACCTGGGTTTGTGTCTCTGAGCTATCAAAAAATCCAATCTAGATGACATGCCTATTTATGATGGAGTGTTTCACGTTTACTGGTAGGGGTTGCTGAATTGCCAATATCTTTAGTAATTCCATCCTTGGAGCTCGGTAGAGTCATGTCATCCTCAGAGCTTCTTGAAACATTCCATCATAGCCGAGAGGAGTGAGCCACACGAAGGGTAAGCCTCTATCTCTCAACCATTTCCTCAACGTGCTGTCTGATCAATATCTGTTCAGGGGCATAATTCTGATTGACAAGTAGCCAGATATGATATGAATCCGGCTTAATATTGTCGTTTTGGGCACTTTTGTTCCCCGCTCTCTGCAACCCTCATCCTCGGCCCCTGCCCACCCAATTTCTGACCCCTCCCCCACCCCTGCCCGTAAATAAATAAATAAATAAATAAATAAATAAATCAGACATGAATCTCGCCTGTGGCAATGTCATTTTGATCTCTGGCTGCATTCAGTGCACAGCTCAGTATCTGCTGGAGTGCTTCTAATCTCACATAAACAGGCTCTCGCTTGTAAACATTCGTTCATTCATACTTTCAGGCTGACTGGTTACACACACTCACGCACACCTTTACTTGCTGGTAAGGATCTAGCTAGTCAACTGCAAAGGTGGCTTCAGCCTGGCTCAGTTGGTTAATTTTACTACAGCACCCTTGCCTCCGAGGCAGAAAGGTGTGGGTTCAAGACCATGTTGGGACTTTGAACTCAAGTAGTCGAGGGTAACTCTCTCCCCACACCCCACCCCCACTCCCCAAAACCACCACCAACTGCCTCTTCCTTCACCCTCTCTGCAGGCAGCATTTCACTCCTATACAATACAATGCAAAATGACATTTGTATTACTTTCATGTCGAGAGGACATCCCAAGCTGCTACCTCCTCGCACTGGACACCTCCTACACCTTTCATGAGGAACTCGAGCAGAATCAGACAGAATCCACAGGCATCGCAGGAGGGGTTTTATTGGAAAAAAACTGATCCTGTCCTCACCCGATGTCCACATTTAGCTAAGCTCACAAGACGGTGATCTCCCAGTTCAAACCCTGGAGACTTTCATACTGATTTTGTGCCTTTTATATTCATCATTTTCAGAATGTAAATTGGAGTCACCTAAATTGCCAGGTGAATGTGACATTTTGGGATTCAGTCAAATCTTCACAACTTTATCTATGTCTACAATAATCTTTCTATCTCACAATCTCTAGCTGTCTTATCTGCTTCCCTTTTTCGCTTCATCCCTCTTTTTACCCTCTTTTTACCTATGTTTCTCTCACTCTCTCACTTTCTCCCCATCTATGTTTATCGATTTCTCTCTCTCCATGTATTAGCTTTGTATCTCTTTCTGTCTTTATCTCTCTCTATCCGTGTATAATCTCTCTCTCTTTCTCTTCCCTCGCTCCATCTACGTCTCTCTCTATATGCTAACACATGTAATCCATGAGATCTCAGAAAGATCACAAATCTGGAGTCTAAAATGGAAGGTTTCTTAATGGAATTCCTTGGTGAGGATTCCGAGTTATGTAAATGGAGGGAGCGGGAGGGAGGAGGACAGGGGGAGAGCCTTTTTAATAACTATGACACTCCACCTCAAGGGAACCCCACTCTGTTGCCACCTACTTCTGGTTGACAGCAATTCCATATTAGGAAATCCCATTAAGAAATAGCGTATGTTAAGCCCTGCAATGTAGAAAGCACAGCCTAAGAAGATCCCTTGTGGCATCTAAATTAGTACTAATGGGACAGATGCTCTATTGATCCCGAAAAATAAAGGTGAGAAAGGGAGTGAGCGAAAGGTGCATTGGCTTGCGTGTTTCGTATAATTAATGCTGACAGGTATGAGATCTTTATCGACCAAACCCTTTGATGGGCCCTTTAGTTCCTATTACTAGCGCTTCCGTTGCAAACATGTTTTATTTACAAATTTCACACAGACTCAGATTTAATACAAATACACAAATGTTCTCCAGACAACCGAGGGGTTTCATTGTGAAACGAGAAAGTTTAGCATTTGGGTTAATATACAAAACAAATTAGCTTCAGATCAAAGAATACAGAAGAATATGTTTATTTATCATCCTGAACCTGCTAATTGGTAAAACAAATTATTCAAACAACCTTGTGACTCCAGCCTTCTGCACCAGTCTAATGCTGACAACTTTATCTGTCAGCCAGAAGATCGGGAGAAACCTTCTTCTTGTTTCAAAGCGTGCCAGAGGATTTTTAACGTCCACTTGAACAGGAGACAGGACCTCAATTTAACATCTCACCCGAAGGACTGCACTTCCAACAATGCAGCGCACCCCGGCACTGCACTGGACTGTTAGCTTAGACTTTATGAGTTCCAAATCCCAATGTGGAATTGAAACCACAACCTTCTGACTCGAAGGAGAGAGTGTCACCACCTAAGTCAGGCTAAGACGCAAGATTCCTTGCCGCTGTGTTCTGATACACCCTTTATTTTAACGCTTACGGGGGTGTTTTATGTAACACCTAAACTCCATTTCTCTGTTTGAAGCAGCTTCCGACAGCTCTCAGGTCATGGTATGCGATGGGAGCTCGATCTTTTCAGACTGTGCAATAAATTATTGCACTTTTACCTGCTGCAAATTTATCAGGAAATAATTTTCTGTTGATTAGCGGAAGATTGTGCGGCCAGTGGACATTCTAAAATGATAATTCACTGCAGTGAATAATCACTTAATAGTCCAATCCATTGAAAGGCATTCATAACATGTTTAAGAGCCGCCATAAATCTCCTTTTTTCCGTTCTCGATCACAAGGCACCTATTAATAGGCATCTGAGCAGTCAAAGATTAACAGCTCCAATGCAGGCTTCAAATGGCTCATTGCACAAGTAAGGCAGGGAGGGGATTTCAGGAGAAATTAGGAGGAAATTAGTGAGCTGCATTTTGTCCAAAATGTGAAATAAAATTCCTCCCGATGTCATTTGAAATGCTCCGGTGCGGCTGACGTATTTAACCATTTAAATGCAGGCCACAGAGGGGGGGGGGTTAGGTTGAACTCGGTTCACTTGTGCTCCTGCATTTTGGAATAGGGAGCTGCTGCATTTTTGCACTGCGTTTACACTACTGAGAACAGACACGCGCGTTCCTGGGAACATTGCTCAGGAATCCCCCCTCCCGCTCGGCAACACACACAGAGCAACAAAATCGGGCAACTTCCTGAATTTTATTAAAGAGTCGGTCACGTGATCAGTGAATCATAATAAAATAAGTAAATTTTTTCAGTGCTTTTCAATGGGCAAATAAATGCCTTATGGTGCAAAAGCCAGCATTTTTAACACTTCTGTTTTCAGCTGGTTTTCGGAACTGGAGCTTAATCAGTGGTTTCAGTTGGTTATGACTCCAGCAGTTACCTAAATGCACACTCTAGGGTCCCCAAGTCTTGGCTCTCCTCAATTTGCACTTATCATTGTCCGGAATTCCGACATTTCGTTGCCAGGCGTGTCACCTTGGAGCCAGTTCAGCTCCAAGGAGGCTCCACGAATGACAAGGCATCAAATCCAGTGTCTAAGCTGCATCTTCACATTGTCGATCGCTGGGAACAGCCGGGAAGAAGCCACCCAGGAGAATCCTGCTGCCATAGACTCG
Organism: Callorhinchus milii; assembly: GCF_018977255.1. Lineage (NCBI taxonomy): Eukaryota > Metazoa > Chordata > Chondrichthyes > Chimaeriformes > Callorhinchidae > Callorhinchus > Callorhinchus milii. The sequence continues at coordinate 6,983,914 of NW_024704763.1, read as the reverse complement.
GTCTCAGACATGTCCGATCCTCACTCGAGTGACGTTGCAAATAAGGCAAGTTTCCCACGATCCATTAAGAGTTCCGAGATGACGTCCGGAGTGAAGGGCGCTATATAAATGCAAGTTGTTGTTGTTCCATTGCCCCCCCCAATCACGATATTCACTTTCTACTTTAAGATGCACTGAGACACCAGGACAAGAGGACACAAGTTCCGAGTTGTAAAGGGCGATTTCAGGACCTACACCAGAAAGTATTTCTGCACTCAGAGGGTGATCAATAACTGGAACAAGTTGCCAGGAACAGTGATTGAGGCCAGGACATTGGACTTGTTTAAAAAGCAGCTTGATGGTGTGTTGGCGGGGACAGTAAGGTGGGTGCTCTGGCAGAACGAGATCAGATGGGCAAAAGTTCTTGTGTATCCGAACCAATCTTAAGATCTTGGGCTCAATGTCTGCCTCCAAGCTCCATTTCCAGAGCAAGGCAGGGCTGAAAGATATCAAAGCCTCTTCCCTTTAATAACATGTAGGGCCACACAACAATCCAGTGGAACACACTTCCTCCTACGTTTAATAAAGCGAGCGGATTGTACCTGTCCAAATCAGTCACGGGCCTGACTGATAGGTCCTGTCAGTTTCTGGCCAGGCTGATGGGTATGACTGACTTCTAACAGAGGCAAAACTTCCCACATCACAAGAGGAGAGGGAGACCCATCCAGGGATTAGATTTTTCTCAGCTGTGACTTGTGATAGATCACTGTGATAAAGAGTAATGAACCAGCAAAGAATAATGCAGTATCCTACTTCTGACACCAGATACCTGCTCCGCAGATCGCTAGCAGTGGCCTGTTTGAGACCCTGGCATCTTCCCTCAGGAGTAGAGTGATGCACTATTGCACTCAGCAATCAGTCCTTCACTCTCTGTCCCACTCTCTCTGTCTCTTTCCCAAGACGAGCTGAGTACTATTTGGTTAAAAGTCAAAAAAGTTAAAAGTCAAATTAATGATGATAATAATAATAAGCCTTGAATTTGATATTGTGCTTTTCATGCCAGGGCAATGTCTTAAAGCACAGGATTTACTGTAAACATAGAAATAGGATTAGGCTATTCAGCCCCTCGAGCCTTTTTCTACCACTTTATAAGTTCGTGGCTGATCTGTACCTCAAGTCCAGTTACCTGCGCTTGCCCCATATCCCTTGATATCTTGACCTAACAAATACCTGCCACTGTCTTGGAAGTGTAGTGACTTTGTATTCTGTAGGTGAACACAGCACCCAATTTGTACGCAGCCATGTCCCACAAACATCCATGAAGTGAGTGACCAGTTTTATTTGGGGGATTGTTGGCCAGAACCCCGGGAGAAACTCCCTTTACTTGTCGAGTACACCACGGGATCTTTTATGTCCACCGGAAAATGCACGGACGGGACCTTGGTTTAACGTCTTATCCGACGGACAGCACATCCGGCAATGCACCCAGATACTGTGTGAGCATTTTCCAACCTGTAATAACCCGGGCTCCACTGCCTCCAGAAAACGAATCCTCCAGGAGTAATAAATACTTATTGTTTTACCTCCGCTGCGCTTTATAAAACTTTGCATTTTAATAACAATAACAGCAAGGAATTCATTCAATGGGATAATTACAGACACCTGCTTGTGAACCAGTGACCGCAGCCGGAAATTACTCTTGTAACCGATATCAAAGTAATGGAAGCACTTGTCCTCTATGAACACGTAAAGCTGCTCCCCAGAAACTTTGGCAATGGGGTTTGGCTGCAAATAAACAGCTGGCTGAATGTGCACTTGACAAGGATTAAAAATAGCCCCCACCCGCAGCCCCCCACAACCCCCAAGGAAACGTCTTGTGGTGGAGATTGTGGACAGAATTGATGTGAGCTCCACCTGTTTAGCATTTTGTTTCACTGACTGGCTCGAGGTGCCAGTTCCTGAACCAGGGCTGTTTTGTGACAGATTTGATGTGCTAGTTAGTTACCACATTGATCCCGTTCACAAAACAACAAAGGCTGCCCCACCTGCCCACCCACCCGCCCGCCTGCCCTTGGTTAAGATTAATTTCCAGCTTCATTTGCCTACAAATAATAAGTATAATAATCCTTGCCTGATCACATCATTGAGATGTCTGAAAGTGCTTCGCAGGATGTACTGTGAAGTGCCGTGACTGTACTTGTACAGCCTGTGTAACCAGTGACTGTGCACAGCCACGAGGCGAATGACCAAAATACACAGTCACTGCATTTTACAGTGAATCCACTTTCAAATATCGCAGCGACGTGGATAAGGGAGACATCAAATGCAAGGATTATTTATTATACATTGCAACAACAGCAACTTACATTTATGTAGCGTCCCAATCACCTATATCAGGGGTCATGTCTCAGAGTGCTGTTAGACCAAATGGATTGAAATCAGTCTCGTTTCGTGATGCATTTGGCGAGATAATTATTTACTATCTTCACCCCTATTCGACTGTAAATGGGACATTACCCTGAAGTAGCACGTTTTTGTTTGAAACACTGCGATGTGATAATTAGCAAGCGAGAGGCACGCTCTAACAATTCCAAACAGTGAGAGGAGGGTGTACAGGCACCGGCGGTGACTGGCCATGAGGAGTGACCTCCTCGCAACGCAGGCCTGAAAGCTCTACCACCTTCTGCGAGACGTCTGCCGACTCTTCATAATAACCGTAACATGAGGGGATTGTCTGCCCACTGGGACCTGCTATCCCGTTGGAATTTCCATGCATTAAACTCAATGCATCATGTCAGTCAATGCTACAGGTTTGTAATCCCAATCATTTCGCTGCCTCATTATCATCACGGAGACTATTATGCGTTTGTAAATATGCAACAATTTACTCCCTTGGGGTATGTGCGTGTGTCAGAGCGCGGTGGTGGAGTGTGGAGTGGTGGAGGCGGAGGGGGGGGAAGCTGTTGAGATGCCAGTTCCATCTCTGTACAGATGGGTGCTTTTCACACATGAATCTGCAGCAATGTCAGCTTGTGCCAGACTCTCATTTATCCAGAGCCACAAATTAAATCGGCAACACCCCTTTGCTTGGCTTCTATTGGCTGGCGTTTGAGCAGTGGGACCCTGCGAGGAGAGGATTGAGTCATGCGGGAGGGGTTGGAGTTGAAGTTTACCTGCAGCAGCCTGGCTCAGTTGGCCTCCGGGTCAGAAAGTTGTGGGTTCAAGCCCCACCGTCAGGGTTTTCATCTCACAAATTCTGGGCTGACACTCCAATGGGATGGGGCTGGGGGAGCTCTACATCGTTGGATGTGATGTCCTTCAGATGATACATTACATACCAAGGCCCCAACCGAGGTTAAACCGAGGCCTGTTCCAGTGGACGTCAAAGATCCCATGGCACAGTTCGAAAAGAGAAGGGAGTTTCTCTCTCTCTCCCGGTTTCCTGGCCAACAATCCCAACAATTTGTGGGATATTGCTATGCACAAATTGGCTGCCATGTTCACCTAGAAAATACAGTTACGCTACACAGTTGAGTGAACATCCTGCAAAGCACTTTTAAGACATCTCGTTGACGTGATAAGGCGCTATATAAAATACAAGGATTATTGTTTATTATATGTTGAATGCAAAGTGTGTCACACCAACGCATCAGGAAGTGCTTCCTGGAATAGTGTGACCTACTTCCTGTAACAGGCAGAAGCTTTTATGAGAGACTCCAATTCTGAATGGGTGTATATAATAATAAAATAATAATTCTTTCATTTGAGATAACTCCTTATCATGTATTCGAGATGTCTCAGAGCGCTTCACAAAATATATTGTAAAGTGAATTGACTGTATATTTTGTGGGCGAAACGCAGCAGCCAATTGCGCACAGCAGCGTCCCACAACGGGTTGAATGACCAAATTATTTTTATTTATTTGTAGGAATTATTATCCCCGGAAATGATTACCCCTTGTTAAGCGCTCTGAGATGCTACCCTGCGTGGAGGGCGCTGCATAAGTGCAAATTGTTGTTGTTGATACTAGATTTCTATTCACTGCTATTCACTGTAAACAGAGCCGTGTGGTGTAAGGAAACTTGACCAGCATTTCGTCCTGCCGGGAACCGAACCCAGTATCTCTAGCTTACATCAAGTATCCGTTTTGTTTTGTGTAGGAAATAGCAGCACCACGTGAGAAACGCATTAGGCAATGATTAATATTGGGGAAGAAAGAAAACTTCCCTTTTTTTAATGGATTATTTGCGAAAGCCGTCGCTTTATGCAGTAAAGCCGGCTGCTTCTTCTCCACACACTGACTTACTCACCTCCGAAAGAGCTCCACTGCTTCCCATTACTCTTTGTGTTGTAATTATTTCTTATTGAGATTCGTACCTTTACAGCGTGACCTTTTCCATAAAACGAACCACTCTGACCTTTTAGCAACTGGTTTCAATTCCATTTTAATCACTAACCTTTAGACATTCTCTCTGCCTTTTTTCAAATTATTGGTATTTAATTTAATTTTTTTTTAAAAAAACTTCTCAATGCAGCAGGGAAACGACACAAGCCAAGAGTAAGATAGTTGAGCTCTAGGCCTCTTTCGCTCAATAAGTAGCACTCTCGCCTGAGTCAGAAGGTTGTCGGTTCAAGCTCCACGTTGGGATTTTAAACTCATATGTCTTGGCTGACACTCCAGTGCAGTGCTGGGGGGGGTGGTGTGCTGTTTCTTGTGGTCAGCTGGGAGTCTGACGTCACCATGTCAAACCCATCACCATGAGTCCAAACCAAGCTGAGAATTCCACGCATCCCACTTACTCATAGAAATTCCAGAGATAGATTGTTGAAATGGGATGCGCGTTCTTTCCCTGGGGGGGGGCGCCTTTCCTGCTTCGAATTCCTGGAAAGTATTAGGTGATTTGCTGCATGGTGGGAGGTGCCGTCTTTTGGATCAGTCATTAAACCCAGGATTCATCAGCCTGTCCAGGTGGACATTAAAGATCCCATGGCACTATTCGATAAAAGAGAAGGGATTTTTTTCCCAGTGCTGTGGCCGACAATCTCTTCAGATAAAATTGGTCTTCTCACTTCATACCTGTGCAGGATGTCACTATGGGCAAATTGGCTGCTGCGTTCACTCACAAAATACACCCTCACTACACTTTGCAGTAAATTCTGCGGAGTGTTCTTGATGTAAAAAGCGCTATATCAAATGTAAGGATTATTATTAAACATGAATACCTTTCCTTCCGCCACAAATTGCCATTTTTTAAGTTAAATAAAACACACGCTGCATATTCTTCCAGGGAGAGCCTTTTCTCCAGGTGAACAGTTTTTACAGTACAATGTGTTAGTGCTGGTGCTCAGTCAGAAGCTTTTGGGGGGAAAATAGGTTAAAGATTCCATCAGGCTATTTAATGAAGTTCTCTCTGCTCAGCGGTGCCCCAGTTTAAGCAGCCATGTTTCCTTTTATAACTGCCGATATTCATGAAAATATTAATTCAGTTGCTTTCCTAACGTCAGTCTGGCTCAGTTGGCAGCACTAACGCCTCTGGGTCAGAAGGTTAATATAATAATATTAATAACCCTTGCATTTGATATAGCACGTCGTTCACATCGGGAGGATGGCTCATAGAGCTCCACAGGATTTTACTCTGAAGTGTAGTGACTGTGTCTTTTGGCCAGATGGTCAAGAATTGCTAAAAATCCTTAAATGCTAGCTTAATTTGGAAGCCAGATGGTCTTTTTTTTAGAGAGAGCTGTGTAAAAATGGCTTCCAGCCCTCCGAGATGCTACCCCACATGAAGGCCGCTTATAACTGCGAGCTGTTTTTAGCGTTTAAAATTGCGACTGTCAGGATTTGGGCCTATACCAACAGCAGCAACAACAAATTACATTTGTGTAGCGCCTTTCATATCAGGAGGACGTCCCAAGGTGCTGGACAGTCAGGGATCCACACCCGAGCTAGTAGTTGGCATCAGGAGGGTTGGAGGGTGGGCAGGGTAGGGATAGGAGGGTGACCGAAGAGGAGGGTCTTGAGATGGATCTTGAAGGAGGCAAGGGAGGGGGTGAGGCAGAGAGTCTGTGGGATGGAGTTCCAGAGGGTGGGGGCAGAGAGACTAAAGGCCCGACCACAATTCTGGGATTTTATCCTCAAAACTACTGGATCTCGCGGACTAATTCTAGGTGGCGTGTCAGACTTTTGGGCGTTCGATGCTTAAGCTCTAGCAATCGTTTCACAGAGAAAGAAAAACCTGGGTGGCCATCAAAGAGGTTAGTCCCATGACTAACCTTCTTACGTGTTGTGGGCCCATCACCTCCTGGTTGCAAAGCGGGTGTGAGAGGGCAGCAGAGTCATGCATCGCTCCAGGCGATACACGGCTAACACTCAATATAAAAATGAACAAAGCAAAATATATTTATTTAATCCCCAGCCGTTGGAAACCCACTCAGCACCTGTGGGCTTGCAATGGAGAGGGTGGAAATACTTATCTATCTATCTATATATACATATTGTTCTTTGTTTATCTTTGGTTTAATACGTTTACTTCAGACAGGTTTATTATTTGCAGAAACAGGTGTGTGAGTGTGTGTGTGTATGTGGGGGGGAAGGGAAGACTTCTATAGTACCCGCTGCATGCTTTTAAGATCAAATTTGACATTTCACACATCCACTGCTGGTGGGGGGCAAGGGAGGAAAAGAACTGGTAATTTAGGAAACAGGAAGTCACCGCGAGTACGCAGGAAGTCACTGCGAGCACAAAGGAAGTGAAGTCACTGTGAGTAGGCATGAAATCACTGCGAATACACAGGAAGTCACTGCAAGCACGCAGGAAGTCATTGCGAGTACGCAGGAAGTCACTGTGAGTACACAGGAAGTCACTGCGAGCACGCAGCCATTATCGGTGGTCACACAAAACTCCTGTGTCCTTCCCTTTCTCTGTAAACAGATCAAGGATCACACCGAAGAGTTAACATGTGGCGTGATGGATGGCAAGGCTGATGGTGTGAGGAGGCTTCGGCAGTTGATCTGGAAGCTGTGCGGCTGTTGCACATCTAGAAGCAGCAATCCATTAGGATCGCTTTGCTTCCCATGGAGTTTAACAGGAAATGAAGCCCAATTAGCCACAAGACTGCCAACAAGATGCAGCCTCACCAGAGCTCAGCCTTGGAGAGAATCCAGACAGCAGAATTTACAGTAGAATCCTTCCCAGCAGCCTGAGTGCACACATAGTCTCGCTCGAATTGAACAATAATAGGCACTTGGATATATAATGTCTGATGCCAAATTGAGGCAAGAGCAATCAACACAACAAGGATAAGGGAAGTCTTTCCGACTTCCAGCTTGACCTCAATCCAGTGGCATTGGGACTCCAACATTACAGCTAATGGCTAAGGTTCTTACATTCCAGATCCACACCATTATTCTGGTAATTGACTTCCATCTTGCTTGTTTCTCAACTTAAGCAGCGGATTGGCTTATACTTTCTGCTGCTTTCAGAAGGAGAGCGTCAGCTTAATGATATAGTATTACGATAATAACAATAATGGTACTTGCATTCGAATAAGGAGCATTTCGCATTAGGAGCAAGTCTGAAAGTGCTTCACAGTCTTTACTGTAAAGTGCAGAGAGTGGGTGTTATAACAGTCAGTTTGCACATGGCAAAGTCCCACAAACAGCCATCAACTGAATGAACAATTTTATCTATTGGACTGTTGGCCAAGAGGCCAAGAGCAACTCCCTTTTCTTGTTGAGTAGTGCCATGGGATTCCAATACGCTGGTGAACTGAGTGACTGATTTATCAACGACCATGTTAACGGTCCGCAAGCCTTGGCTATTGCCAACCTACGCCTGAGAGGTAAGCAGGATGCATCCTGCAGATGAGAGAAGATGGCTTTCAGCACAAAATAGCGGATGTGTGTGGGCAGAACTCCCAACAGAAGAACCTGGTGCGACAGTAGTTGACACACATCTTCATATGATAAAAGACCCAAATAAGTATCTTGTGTAGAACAGATTTGGGGACAGCTGTAGAATGAAACAAACAAATGCTCCACAAGGGACGCAATGGAATTCTGTGCCACAGAAATGGAGGGAAGGAGAGAGCGCAGTATTTTGAAATTAAAAAAAACACAGGATTGCAGAAATATACCAGAGCGTGTGTTTATTGCTGTGCTTATTCCAGAGTATGTGCAAATTGCTCAATCAATCCATGACTGTTTGTGGGACGCAGTTGTGCCGCTGAGTTTCGCCCACGGATACGCAGTCAGTCTACTTTACAGCGTATTCTGTGAAACGCTTTGAGACGTTATCAATGACTTTTAAGGCGTGACATCAAATGCAAGGAATATTATGATTATTACTACTATTATTGCCTCTGGGATTCTTGGTGCACCTTTGCAATATGCTGCCTGCGAGATGGTACAGCGGATGAAGAGTTGAAAATATCGAAGTCTTGCTCCACAGGCACCTCCGAGGAGAAAGGCTTAACAGCAGTGGACACACACCGGAACGGCGGATTGATTTCAGTGAATCGAATCACTACTTAAAAGGAAAATATTTACAAGCTTAGCTCTCTGGTGTACTCTGCAATAGCTACGAAGAGATGGTGTTCATTAAATCTCAATCGCCAGCACTGCTGCTCTGGCCTCTAGTTCAATAGGAGGGAGAAAAGACGTGCTTTCCCAAGTTCCCGTTTTTATTACAAATATTTATATATTACATTTAAATCTGCCAAGTAATGCTGTGTTTAAAACGAGAGTGGAGCTATATGGATGTTTTTATCTCCATTTCTTTGCCTCTCTTTCTTCTACTTCCTGGTCGAGGGAGAAGTGGGGAGGGGGAGGGTTTGAGCGGGGAAGGGAAACAGGGTCTCCTCAGCGCTGAGCTGCAGGAGGGGGCAAGGCCTTGGATGGCCTTGAAAGTGAGGACGAGGATCTTGAACTCTATCCCTTCTGTGAGGGATGGGAAGCTAATGGATCCGGACCAGAGTGGGGGTGACGGGGTCACGGAGCCTGGAGTGGGAGAGGACACGAGCTGCAGAGTTCTGGATGATCTGCAGCTTGGGGGGGGGAAGAGTTGGGAAGACCGACGAGGAGGGAGTTTCCATAGTCGAGCCTTGAGGTGACGAATGCGTGTATGACGAATCAAATCACTGCTAGACAGTGTTCTGAATGGTACGTTATGTGCTTTAAATGGTTGAATTCCCGCAATACCTCAAAGCACACTTCGAAGTGCCCAAACCTGGCTGTTGTTCAACCTATACCTAACACTCTCCAGAATTAGGTGAGGAGGGTGAGTGTGCATTCCATTCCAGACATGTGGAAATGTTCGTGTGTAGATGGCACACATATATATGTATATTACTCTGAAGCAAATAGGTTTCTGAGTGTGTCAAGACACTTAGTTGGCCATAAAACGACTAAAACGTCTTAAAATTTGAGATTTTGCAGAAATGTGGTAATACGTCTTAGTCTGAAATGAAGGAGAGCCTTAATTAATTTTAAAGCCTGCCAAACAAATTCAGACTGAACTTAAAAATTCTCTACAATTCTGCGCAGTCCAAAATCTTAACACAAAATGGGGTGGAATTTCAGGGCAATAAAGATGTTGCAACTGCCTCGGTCTACATGAAGCAAAACAGATGTAACTTTAATGAGGTTACGGGGTTTCCAGTTGTACTTTTTTTTATCAATCTGTCGGATTACATTGAACCTGGAAGTGGCATACTATTACATCAAAATTACACTAATTGTCTGACTGAGTGACAAGCCATTAGACTAAAATGCTAGAACTTACTTGCGCAACTCTTTTATCAATAAATCACCAGTTTCTGGTTTGATTAAAACTGTTGTAAATGCCAATACAGTTAACTGGGCAAACATGCAATAATACCTTCTTTCTCCTTTCCAAGTCACAAGTGAATTGGGGAGACGTGGAGGGTCCAATTGATTGTACATTAGTTCACTATTAAACTGATCCACGTGCAAGTCTGTCTCAGTCAGCAGCGCTCTCACCTTGAAGTCAGAGGATTGTGGGTTCAAGCCCCATTTCGAGACTTTAAGCTCGCAGTCTAGGCTGACACTGTAGAGGATGTGTTGCATTGTTTGAGGTGTCGCCCTTCGGATGAGACATTAAACTGAGGTCCCGTCTGTCTGTTGAGGTGGATGTTAAAGATCTGTGGCACTGGTTGGTAAAGAGAAGGGAGTTTCTCTCTCCAGTGTCTTGGCTAACAATCAGTGTACACAAATCCAGCATTTGCCTACAAATACGTAGTCATTTCAGTTTACGCTTTGAGATGTCCTCCCAACCCGAAAGGTGCTATAACAACTGTAAAGATTATTATTATTATTTCTCTTGGCACATACAAATTATGCACCATGTGCAAACACCTGTGTAAAGAGACAATTGTGGTCACCCTTCAATATGTGATTAATAATCAATCCAAATAACTGAGTCAGATAATAGACTAACATACAGCCGGGGGTTTGGGTCAAAGCCAGGTGATTTTGTCACTAGTGGGAAATGAAATTGCTCTGTTTATCAGATTGTCTGCATTACCCAAAACCGAACAGTCTGGATTTAAACACAATTGGTGCTGAGAAAATTTCCCCTATAAATAGATGTGTCTGCTAACCATACCTTATCAGCAGCATGAATATAATGAGGGCAAACTGACAACATACTCACTCTGTGTGTTTGATGCTCTCTCCCTGTGAGGACGACTGTGGGACAAGGCATGGGCATCTCTCCCCAATCCTTAGTCCCGGATAATAATAAATGTAAATAATAAGAATCCTTACATTTGATATAGTGACTTTCGCCACGAGAGGGGATTGTTAGCCAGGACACTTGGTGAAATTCCCTTCTCTTGTCAAATAGTGCTGTGGAATCTTTCGCATCAACCAGAACAGGCAGACTTGGTTTATTGCTTCATCCAAGGGGACAACACCTCAAACAATTCAGCACTTCCCCCAGCACTGCACTGGAGTGTCAGCCTAGATTATGAGCTCAAAGTCCTGACGTGGGGCTTGAACCCAAAACCTTCCAATTCATTACTTCCTGAATTATTTAAAGAGCGCTCCAGCAGTGAAAGCATGAGTAGATGGGGCTGTAAAACCTTGTGTGCTTCTTGATTTCCTGTTGTGTTTGCTGTCTGAGATTGGTTGGGTGAAGCCATTCTGTCATGTGTTAAAGCCCTGCTCTAATCCTTCTGGTACAATTGGGTCAGCGGAGATGATAATTACAGCATAGACATCAGCTGAAACCAGCAAGCACACAACAGTCAAACCTGAATTTATTCAGAGCTTCGACGGAACTGGAACACCGACAATGAGGTGTACCGAGCAGGTAGATAAGGGAAGAAGACACTTTTCTTTCAATGTGCCACTCTTATTTCATCTCATTTTCTGCTGTTGTTTTACAATCTGCACACAGCCCCTTACCAACGCCTGGTCCCTAACCTGGGCTGCTCGTGCCTCTGGAACTAAACTCTCGTATGAACTGAAACCCAAAAAAACCCCAATGTACTTCAACAACAACAACAACAACAAGATTCCATTTATTGAGCGCCTTTCACGTCGGGGGGACGTCCCAAGGCGCTGATACTTCAGAAAGAACTTGATGCAACGCATGATGGAGAAGGGAATAGAAGGGTGAAAGAGTGGGGAATAGAAGGAAGGAGTGTAGATAACAGCACACACTAGTTGGGTTGAATAGCCTGTTGCTGTACTGTATCGCACTATATATAACTCTATGAATTAGACCCCCTCAGGAGTGGAGGAGTGAAAAGTGGAAAGAAAAAAACAATTAAGTACAAGGTGACCAAAGAGTTGTGGAGCTAGCCTAAAACAAATCATCATTTTTTTGAGACTTAGACATTGTAATGGTATCACAACTTTTTGTTCACCCTGTACTTGTGTGTAAACCCTCGACTATCTAGTGCCTTGGGACGTCCTCCTGACGTGAAAATCACTCTATAGATGCAAGTTGTTGATTTTGTGTATGTGTGTGAGAGAGAGAGAGAGAGAGAGAAAGAGAATGAATCATTGCTGAGGACTGGTATCTCCTGTGTTAACCCCATCTCTCATTCAATATATAATAATAATAATAATCCTTGCATTTGATATAGCGCTTTTCACGTCGGGAGGACGTCCCAAAGCGCTTCACAGAATAGACTGTAAAGTGAATTGACTGTATATTTGTGGGCGAACGCGGCAGCCAATTGCGCACAGCAATGTCCCACAAACAGTCGTAGATTGAAAATGACCAATTTATTATTGTTTTTGTTTTTTGGAGGGATTATTATTAGGCTCTGTGTGGAGTAAGGAAACTTGCCCAAGGTTTCGCCCTCTGCCTGGAAATGAACTCAGGTCTCTCACTTGCAAAGCGAGTGCTCTAACCACTGAGCTACAGGACTCCACTGAGTGACTGACAACTTCAAGTCACACCTAACCTGATTTTGCGATGTTTCATGACATTGACTTGTTGGCACCGACTGACTCTATTCTCAGAGTGGGGACGAACCCCCAGCCACTGGAAGGAGATTCCCCCACTCAGATTTCTTAACTAAGAAATCCTGTTATGAAATACCGCAAAATTAACCGTGTGTGAAACATCCGTAGGCTGTGGCCAAAGCAAAGGCTGGAACAGTGCAGCAGAATCCAGTTTAAAGGACCGAATAGATTTATTTTCTAACCACAATATGGCAACAAATCCATTTCCGAGGTACTTAAATATACATTTAAAGTTCCCAATCACTGAACAGCCTGAAATTTAATAGGAAATAAATTTTTACAATATGCCTACACTCTGCTAAACGGTGCTTTGCAAATATTAAACCCAGGTACGGAGCCGGAAAGAAGCTTGACATTTTCTCTCTCTCTCTCTCTGTGAGCTGGATAAAAAAACGAGAGACCATATTGTCGGTTAAGCAGCTTTTTGTCTAACTACCTTAGACGTGTAGATGGAAAGAGACAGGTGTTCTTCAATGAGGAGGAAGTGCCACTTGCATACACAGGGGATGCTCTTTGAAGACGGAGCATAAGCAATAATGCCATGGCAACACTTCAAGTCAGGACCACTCTAGGCATAGCAGACAATAATAATAATAATCCTTGCATTTGATATACAGCCTTACCACTTCTTCACAGAATATTCTGTGTAGTTTAGTGACTGTGTGTTTTGTTTAAGACAAGTGCTTATTCCCACCACACCCCACCCCACAACAAAGAAAGTAATTTTAGGCTAATTTCACATTGGGTAGAAGTTTGATCACGTTTGCTTCAAGGGGCCCAGGTTAGAGAGAATAGAATCAGTCAGGGCTCCCATACCTAGTTCCCAACCAGATTAACAGAAGTCGCTGGGAACACTCAGCAGGTCAGGCAGCATCCATGGAGCAAGAACTCTGGTCATTCACCTGAAAGGTCGTCAACCTGTAACGTTAAACTCACTTTCCTCTCTCGTTAACTCACTTTCCTTTTCTCCGTAAAGAAAATCTTATATTGAGTGCCACCATTTTTCCCAACTGAGTCAGCCTGCGAAGTACCTGAATGGATTGAGCAAAGAGCTTGTTTGATTTAGTTTCTGCCTGCGGAAGGCAGAGTTTAAACACCTTAAAGTGAATAAGAAAGCCTTTTTGTTTTATAGCTCTTGTCAACACTGCCAACCTAAATCTTGCACCCAACACTTCTGGCTGTCTGGTTTCTGGACCGTATTGTATAAGATGCCTCGAAGGCAAAATCTCTGTTTCACTGCTCTTCTTGGGGGTTTTTTGGTGTGTGTTGCAAAGAACGTTTGTTCCGCTGTATTAAAATTTAAATAATAATATAATATAACAATAATAATCCTTGCATCTGATCTAGCACCTTATCACGTTGTTGAGATGTCTCAAAGAGCTTCACAGAATATACTGTATATATACTGAATTGACTGTATATTTTGTGGACAAAATGTGGCAGCCAATTAGGGTTTGTGATGGATTCAACAAAAATTGCTCCCCACGTTTAACCAGGCGTTGGCGGTCCACTGGAATGGTGATTTCTAAAGGAATTTCCCAACAAGGAAAGAGGAAGCAAGTCACCCTGGGCAGGCAGGCAGGAGGGCTTTCCACTACACCACAATAGACTTTGGTGAAAGCAATTGAAAACGAAGTTCCAATAATGATAACAAACCATTTCCATTTGATATGCAGGACTTCCACATTGTAACACCAACCCACCCCCATCTCGAGTTCAGCATGTCTGCCTCTCCAGGTGAACGTTAAAAATACCATGGCTCTATCTTAAAAAAGAAAGCAGTTTTTCCTGGTGTCCTGGCCAACAATCCCCCAGACAAAATTTGTCACTCACTCCATGGCTGTTTGTGGGACTCTGCTGTGTGCAAACAGGATGCTTGCTGTGTTTGCCTACAAAATACAGAGTCACTACATTTCACTGTAAAACATGTGCAGTGTGCTGTGCAGTGCTTTGAGATGTCATCCTGACACGAAAGGTGATGATATCAAATGCCAGGACTATCTTGTGAAGGTTAACCATGGACAAATTGCAGTGCCACATCTACCTGTTGCAAATGGATCCTCTGTTCAATGAATAGAAAACGACTGAGCATATATGTTAGTCATTCCAAGATTAACTCCACATTAAAAAACATTCTCCCTGCATCTAATCCATGCTGAATGATGCCTGTTCCCTTTCTGACTGCCAGCAGTCTACAGTTTCCAATGGAAATGTTCCACCCTCCAGGATCCATTGCATGCTAATTCCTACAGAGGGGACATTTATTCGCATCGAGGGCAAATTTATTTTGCAGAGAGGAAATGAAAAAAGCTGCAAATAGTTGTTTTCCATTTGTTGTGATGAATAGATCCCATTTCTGGAACACGCTGGCAAGAGAATGAGGCAATGATGTGGATGTGATGTGTGGTCATTTATTTCAGAGGATGGAGAGATATCCTATCCGAAAGTCTATGGAGAGATTATCCCCCCCCCAAAGACAGATATTTATCCCAACTACTGAGTCGGAGATAACCGATTTAATCTTTTTGTGATAATAATAAAATAATAGAATAATCCTTGTACTTAATATAGTGCTTCACAGAATATAATAATACCGTGAAGTGGATTGACTCTGTATTTTGTGGGTGAAACGCGGCAGCCAATTGTACACAGCAGTGTCCAACAAACAGTCGTGGATTGAAGTGACCAAATTATTATTATAATTTTTTTTTGAAGGGATTATTATCTGCAGTGATGCAGTGACAAGCTGATAAATTGTATCCGTGGATCACTTGCCTGGAGTGAGTGGTAGGAACCTAGCTCTGGATGAGTTGTGGTGCTCTCCGAGATGCTGCCCTGCACAAAAAGCGCTGTATAAATATAAGCTGTTGTTTTTGCCAGGCTCCCTGCAATTTCTAATCCAGGGCAGGGAAGACCAGAATTGTCCGAGGCATTTTTTGCTCTTCATTTGATTTATGTACAAAAAATCAGTCTCAGACCTGCCTCATGAGTTGCAATCACAAGATGAATCGGGATGAAGGTCCTTCAACTCTATTTGATCTCTGCAGGCTCCTCATCACATAAAAGATCAGGTTGATTATTTTTAACTGTGTCTTGACCTCAACCACCCTTAAAGGTAACTTGTTCCAGTTGTTAATTGCTGTGCGCAATTGGCTGCCGCGTTTCGCCCACAAATATCCAGTCAATTCACTTTACAGTATATTCTGTGAAGGGCTTTAAGACGTCTAGAAGACATGAAAAGCGCTATATCAAATGCAAGGATTATTATTATTAATTACCCTGTGGGAAAAGTAAAACAACATCCTGTGTCTGTTCTAAAATTGCCCTTTGCAACTCTAAATCTGTGTCCTCTTGTTCTACCGAGTTGTTACATCAGAGAGTCTTGTTCTGGGTTTATTGTGGCTACTTCACTGTGATAGAGCATTGTGGCTATGTCACTGTCATAGAGTAAAACTCATATAAGTCGTATCAGTCAGGACCATAACATTCAACATGATTTACACAAAGTATGAGTTGGAAATAAACTGTATAAATTGTATGAAATCCAATTTAATCAATAATTCACTGCAGCCGGTAAAGCACAGTTGTCCATACTTACCCTCTGGTTCTTTTACCAATTATCTTAAATCTATGTCCTCTGCTTACCGACCCACCCGCCGGTGGAAACAGTTTCTCCTTATTTACTTTGTCAAAACCCTTCATAATGTACATCCCTGTAAGGAAAGCTACTCTGTCTTGTTTGCTCGATGCACTGAAACCGTTCTGCTGGCTATTTTACTTTGTTCTGACTAAGTTTAGCAAATTGATTGCTCCTTGATTATCAATCACAGCAGTGTGATTTTTTGGCATAATTTAATTTTGCATTTAAAACGTAATTTTATTTATAATTTAAAATTGCGCTACAGTTATTTACAAATGCACACATTGGCCAAATGCAGAAAATGGAGCAGAACAGTTCACATCAACTGAATTGCTATGAGAGCCTGCTCCCACACACTTAATACAACATAATCATTTTTTTAAAAAAACAATTAACTCTTTTATTCTGTGTTATTTTACACTCCTTTTCCCCCCAAAAAAAACAAATCTTACTTAGTAACGACTAGTTAAGAGATTGACACGAGAGATTTTAAAAATCATAACAATAATCCGAGCATTTGATATATCCTTCCCCATCAGGAGTACATCTCAAAGCACTTCAAAGTGACTGTGTATTTTGTAGGCGAATTTCCTTCCCTGTATAATAACCTTTCAGTTTTGCAGAATAAAAAGATAAAGTCTCTTTTGGTCGATTACATTTCTCTGACTGACTCTCCGTGGTATTATTCAGCATCGGAGCACAGATTCTCTGATCGACAGTAAATTCAACGCCTCAGTGGAGCAAATTTATAACAGGAAAACGAACAGCAAGAAAATGGTATAATAAAATCTGTAAATTTGGGTTCGAGCCTCACAGCAGGGAGTTTCCAAACCAAGAGTCTCCAAACCACGCTACTGAGAGTTCTACATCAGCACGGACATTTTCCGCAGTCTGGAAAGCATACTTTCTTCCCAGAGGGACGCACGCTGCCCATCTAATCTCGGAATATGGTGCAGATTGGCAAGAGCCAAGCTTAAGGACCCCAGAGTGTGCATTGGGTTAACTGCTGCAGGCCACCCAACTAAAACCACATAGCTTGCTATTGAAAGCACTGTCTGACACGAGGACGCCCAATCCATTGGAGCTCCGGCTTTCAGGACTAATAGGAGCAGAATAGGATAAATCACAGATAAACCAGATTTTCTGCATATCCACTGGACTCTGGAGGGGGGAAATAATCTACAGCCTTGCTCGCTGCTTTTAAGTTTTGCTCTCAAGTTCTGCTCTTAATGTTCAACTCAAATAGACTCATTACCATCTACCTCATCTTTGCCGCTCATCATTCTGAATACTCTTGACATGGAGCTGTTCCATAAGTGTTACTCCTCAGGATGCAAAGTCGAAGGAAAAAAAACTGAATTCCGTACATTAGTTGAAAAAAGCTTAAGACAGAACTGTGGCGAGTCTTTCTTGTTTTCATCAAAGCTCGAAACGTTCTCAGTACTGAAGTTTGGTCCAATTGCAACAAGTTAAGAGATCGAAATCATAGTTTGCAGGGTTGAGATTATAGCCAGTGGGAGAGAAGACTCAAAGAGACCAGGGCTGACTGAAGAGCTTGGCGGAGCCTGGAGTCTGTCGCTGGAGGCAACGTGTGCAACCCAGAAAAGGAGACTCCGTACTTCACCGAAGAACTTCAAACACAGCCCTAGTTAGAGTCCAGGCATGTACATGCAGATCAAACACAGGATACAGCAAGCTGGTGTTCTCTCTCCACTCAAAGTGGAATTTCTCACGTGATATTTAAAGGAATAGAAATGCTAATGGAAAGGAAGGATTAAATAGTTGAGGGGAGTGGAGCGCCGCCTTCCATCTGTTGGCATTTGGGTTCAATGAGGTTGGATGAAAGGCGCTCCTATCTCGCGGCTCAGCGGTGTGGGCACAGAGGCAGCTCAGTTTGACGTCACGGAATGATTTGGGGAGAATTGGAAGGAGGGATAGTATGAAGTCTTGCATTGGATATCAGAGTCTCAGCACACCCTAAAATGTTTCAAAGTACTTCTGACAAATGAGGTGTTTTACAATGAACTTTAGTCAATATCCCTACACAGACAAAGGCAGCAGCTACTCTGACAAATGGCATGGGGAGGTATGGGTGGGAGGGGGTAGGGTGAGCAGAGTTGGTTGGGTGTTTTAAAGTGAATTTGGGGCGAGGGAAGAATCCTGAGCTCTGGGAGGGCTCTTCGGAGTTTGTTGAAACAATGCCATTAGATCTTAACCACTAGAGGCCGAACAGTAATGGGTAGGGCATCGCTCCAACCCCTGGGAACATCATTCCAGGTGAGAATCACACCTGCCCTTTCTCTCTCTCTCTCTCTCCCTGCAGACAGTGAGCTCCACCCTCCACCCAGGCTGTATCTGTAAATCTCAGCAGACGTCTCTCCTCTGATAATCACCACCTTTGTGTCGGCTTTCCTTTAAGTTGAAGAGAAAAAGGAATAGGGAAAGTTATTCAATCTGCCAAGTGTATTTATTATAATAATTCTTGCATCGGATAAAGAGTGCCTGTATAACGTCTAAACGTCTCAGCACTCTAAAAGTGCTCGACAGGGAATTGCTGTCAAGTGTAGTGACTATATTTTCCAGGCAAACCATGTCGAGGTCTTTGAGCTCACAGTGAGCTGTTGATCTGAGGTCTCGTCTGCCTGTTCAGGTGAACGTTAAAAGATTCCGTGACATTAATCGAAGAGAAACGAGTTTCTCCCAGCGTCCTAGCCAACAATCCTCCGGATCGAATTGGTCATTCACTTTGTGGCTGTTTGGGAGACATTGCAGTGCACAAATTGCCTGCCATTGAATTGCATAGAATCTTACAGCGACTGAAAACGAGACAAATCGGCTTTAGATGTCTACGTCAGTGTTATGCTCCACGTGAACTTCCATCCCTCCTCAGCCCCTCTCCATATATCCCTCTCATTCCCTTCTCCCTTGTGTATACATTTGAGTTTCCTCATAAATGAATTAATGCCTTTCTGCTTCGTTTTTGCCGACAAATACGATCACCGCGTCTGACAGCAATTCCCTGTGAAGCGCTCTGAGACTCTTTGATGTTACACACACGGCATCAAACGCAAGTATTATTACTGTTATTGTCGCAACAGGTCGTCCACACACCAGAGTCCTCACTGACGTTTAATCAGACGGTCCCTGTACGTTCTGCCTTTACTCCAGCTACAAACTGCTTTTTTAAAAAAAAGCAGCTGCAGGTTTCAGAAGCTTTGGAATTAAATTGTGTTATTTCTCCCCTTTCTCTGTCACCTCCTTTGGAGCAGGCGGTGGAAGTGCAGTGACTTCACACGTTTAATTCAGACACTTTCTCCCGTGTATCTCCAGGGGAGGCGAGGCTGATGTCAAACTGTGAGTTCTGTTCTTCACAAAGTGAAGTGAATTTACTCTATGGTTATGGTCCTTAAGTTTGACCTTGGGCTAAAAGAGAAGGGAGTTTCTCCTGAAATCCTGGAAAACAAACCTTCAATAGGAGTTTGGATACACCACATGGTGCAGTGAGTTCCTGGTATCTTCCACCCACCTAATGAGGGCTCAAACCCACACTTGTCAGATAGTAAATGGCCAATTGGTGACTATCCTCGTTGGGGTGGAGAGAGGGGGAGGTAGGTAAGCAGGGTCTAAACTAGCTCCAAGGTGACATGTTTGGAAATGAATGTAAGAATCAAACCTACCTTCTGTGGTGGTCTCAGTCGTCCAGTTCCTAAGCCAGGTGGGTTCACACTACTCCAGGGCACTGCTGATGGCAGGATGGCTCATTGGCAGGTTGGACTCCAGCAGTACCCCAATGCCAACCTCCACCTAATTATTCTCCTGTATTAAGCAAGCAGGATGCATCTCTTCAGGGGGAGAGGGCATATTCGCCAATAAATATCTCTGGAATTTCCATGCGTAGGTGGCATGTATGGAGCTCTCCGTTTGGATTGGATACTCGTAAGCATTGTGATGGGTTTCCACATGTGTCAGAATCCATCTGAACAAAACTATCCCTCCAATAAAATTGGTGCTCCACTCCATGGCTGTTCGTGGGACATTGCTATGCACAAGATGGCTGTCGCATTCACTTACAAAATACACACAGTCACTACATGTTACTGAGACATTTTGAATTTATAAACTCTATGATAAATGCAAGGATTATTATATTTATAAGAGGCCAATTATTACATTCAACTATTACCGACCTTTAGATTAAACAATAAACTGAGATTCCCGTCTGCCTGTTCAGATGGACATTAAACATCCCATGGCATTACTTATAAAGAGAAGCGAGATTTTCTCTCCTTATGTCCTGGCCCGCAATCCCCCAGATAAAATTGGTCACTCACTTCATGACAGTTTGCGGGATCATGCTACTCGCAAATTGGCCTGCAGCTTTTGCCCACAAATTGCACTGACACTACACTTTACAGTGAATCCGAGGAAGCACTTTGAGACTCTTCCTGCCCCCTGTGCCTAAAGCAAGGATTGTTATTTCGCATTTATATTTCCAGGGGACACAGTCTCTTTAAGAGCACTGTGGGGGATTGGTAATCAATTTCTGAAGCCTTGTCTCCTCGCTGCTCGCAAAGCCGGGCTGCAGTAATCCAAAGCTCCTTCAGCAAGGGTTATTTTCTGTTCTCTGGACAGTTAAATAGCACGCAGTGGCAGGCTGGGCTCCCGGGACGAGAGCTATTGGCGACTGCTCACTGGTCACAATCTGATAAATAATACAGGGTGCTCCGCAATTCAGGGTGCTAACACCATCGCGATATCCATTATTTTATCAGTTGCTGACATTGTATCCACTCCACAACAGGAAGTTTTTTTTACCAGTGAGAATGCCAGTGACACAGCATTAACACACTCAATTCAAGTGAATTCAAAAAATATCGAAGGCCAAAGCAAGACACAAAACAAATAAACCACTGAGTTTTGGGGGAGCTCGGACATTAGATCTGACACAGGGCATTCAACGAGAGTCTGGAAACTTGAACTGGCAACGGCTAACTGTGTTGCCAAACAAGACCATCAGTTTCAAGGTATCCTGTACTGCGTAAGATACATAACTCGCAGATTGACTGTAATCCATTGATGAGAATTGGGATTTGGAACGAGGAACATTCACAACATGTTTTCGGATTTGTGACTTTTTTTTAACACTGTTATCATATTTCACTTTGTAAGACAGAATGCTGTTTGTCTCTGCACATCTACTCCCTCCCCCCAACCCTAATCACTGCAGAGCGAACTCGAAAGTTAACCTTTACGCTCAACACCAAAATCGGCAACACAAGGTTCTTGCTTCAGAAGCAGCTGACGGAGAAAGGGGAGAAGAATTGTGTTCGCCTTTACAGGAGGCGTCCGTCAGGCCTGCATAGTCCTCTCTCCCTGCTTGGGTTCAGTTGCCCTTCAGGTTTATGCAGCACATTGCGACAGAGCTAACACTGTCTAACCCACTGTGTGTTCAGGCAAGTCTCCTACCTACCTCAAAGCCCAGGATTTTAGGGACACTCTCCTGCCACACACACGGTGCCGGGATTTCGCAGAGAGCCCAGCTCTGGGCTGCTGAGGAGAGCCTCATCGTGCCTTGGGTCACAGCTGAGAGAGTAGCAAGGTGCTGCACATATTTCCAGTAAAAAAAGAGCGCAGAAAACTGCTGGAAGCTCGGTCTACATGCAGTCAGCTCTCCTGCTGCGTTGGGACACTCCAACATCCCAGCTTCTGAAATTAATTTTTAAAATCAACATTGCCCGTAATTTTTTTTCCAGTACTCTTGTGGGTTTGCAAGCCTTTTATTTTTATCCTTCCCTACGGACTTGGCAGAATTGAACGAATGTTCCTTAGGCAAATCCCTCATTGATCTTCAGTTGTCCTACGTATCAGTGTTTATTCATTACCGCCCAAGTATGCAAATTAACTTTGAATGATACGGTCATTCAGCTTTTATGAAGAAATTGCCCAGAGATTTTAAAGTGGGATCTCGCACAGAATTCAAATTGTAGTAATTCTCTTTTCTAGGTCATTCTTAGGTCAACTCCAAACTTAACACAAATACTCTTGCCCAGAGTTTGAGTCTCTTGACTTCTCCCTCTCTCTCTCCCCCACTTTTGTTGTTTGTTTGGGAGGCGGAGAGAGAGGGAAAACAGAGGACGTCAAAATGCAGTGGTCCTCCAGGTCGACACTTTCCAATTTGTGCTCGCTGGATAGAGATCAGGATTGGAACCCACGCTGTGTGATGTGTTCCAGGCTCACCATACCCCACTAATACCGCACAGCAAATAATAATAACAATAATAATCCTTGCATTTGATATAGTGCCTTATCACGTTGTTAGGATGTGGATTGACCATGTATTTTGTGGACGAAACCCAGCAACCAATTAAGCACAGAAGTGTCCCACAAACAATGTCACACAAACAGGCAAGGAGTGAAGGGGGAATGAGAGAATGGGAGACATGAACTGCCGTACAGTTCTTGTGTGATTGGAAATCCAGGTTCAAACGTTGAAATAAGATGCCGAGAAAAGCACCGAATGTCTGCAAAGTGTCAGTGCAAGCCCTGCCCTGTCGGTCGCTGACTTAAACTATGCTGTAACACACATTTACAAGGGACTCCACTGAAAAAAAATTAATTACAGCTCATGCCGCCGACAGGAAAAACGTACTTTTCAACAGAGCAGTAATTTGATTTCTCTAATATCCTGTTCTACCTGCGGAAACTCGGAGCTGTGCAGAGCAGATTAAGACACGAGTTGTCTCATCTCTTGTCTCCTCTGCTTCCAATCTGCTTCCAAATCGCTCAGTCGTTGTATTTTGTGTCGCCTCTAGCTTGCTGTGTGACCCGCTTGCTTTTCCTGCTCACGTGCAGGAGGAGCCCAAAGCAATCTTCAGAGCATTCAAGCCCATGTCCGCTGATGACAGCCTATAACGCTCACATTTTAAACAAGTCCTTCTCTCCGTCGGTGGAAGAGATCGCAAAACAGGTTTGGTTAAGAAAAGCCTTTGGCCCATTTGATCCAAGCCTTCCAACATTTGTATTTTGTGGAAGTGGATTTGGAAATCCAGTTGTTTGACTCTCAGCTGTCCTTTACGCCCTACATCCGTGCTTTGACCTGATCAGCTTTCCCCCACCCCTGCAACATTGCCTGCCTCCGCTACCGACTGGGGCTGCCGAGATCCTTATCCACGTTTTCATCACATCCAGGCTAAAACTATGCCAACTCACTGCTCGCCAGACTTCCAAACTCTTCCCTCCACAAGCTGCAGACCATCCAGAACTCTGCAGCTTGGGAACTTTCCCGCACCAGAACCTATCACCCCTATCATCGTCAGGCTCCACTGGCTCCCCGTTCCCCAGAGGACTAGTTCAAGATCCTCAGCCTCACTTTTAAATCCCTCCGTGATCTTGGCCCACCCTACCTCTGTCACCTTCTAAAACCCTACCAATCCACCTGCTCCCTCCACTCGGCAGTCACTGGCCTGCTTCATGTCTCCAGCCCTGCCTACCCACTGCTAGTGGTCAGGCTTTTAGTCCTTCTACTCCATCCCGGAATCCCTCCACTCACTTCTTCCCTCGCCTCCTTTAGGGTCCCTCTTTGACCATGCCTTCAATCATCTGGGAAAAGGATTCTTCCCACTTAGCTCCTGTTAACCCTAAAATGGGTGTTAACCTTAATAGGTAAGGTGGTGCAAGCTGGACAAGTAATGAGAAGAGTGCTAGTTTGTGCTCACACTGGGAAGCAGCTTTGGTTAAATAGTATACTCTTGGGATCCCAAGCCTTGGTTCTTGCTAACCAGTGCCTACTTTCTAGTATTCTAAGGGGAGACAGAGGGCACATTCCTCTGTGTAGACAAACAGAAATGTTCACATACAAGTGCTCCGTGATGCTACGCTGCATGAAGGGAGCTTTATAAATGCAAGTTGTTGTTGTTGAAACTCCCAGCAGTTTGATTTGGATGCCCTTAAGCAAGGTAATGTGTCCACGTGTGTCAGACCAGATCTCCAATAATTATTTTACATATCTCTGCAACAACCCCCTCTAACATTTGTTTTCGAGGCTGAAAAGCCTAGCTTATCTAGTCCTTCCTCAAAGCTCATTGCTCCAATTGGGGATCATGCTTGCTGCTCTAGATTTCCTCTAGGGGCTAGAACTACACACTCCAGGTGTCTCCTGACCAGGGCAGACTGAGGCAGCTGCGATTTACTGTGATTGCTTCTTCTTATATTTCACTAGCCAGTGAGCACCGCAATAAGACACTTTCATTTAGCGAGCGATCGCATTAACCAAAGCATTCAACTAATCAACTCGTGTTTCGCCCGCAAAACACACAGTCATTCACTTTACATTATATTCTGTGAAAAGTTTTGAGACGTTCCACTAACTAGTGCTTGTACTAACCAAATAATTTCACCATCTTGTCATATCAACCAAATGATTTCCCTAACCATTAGGAATCCATTAACTTGTGATTCCACTAACCAAACGATTCCTCAGATGTAAATACTATTTGTAACAAGAGGATTAACCAACTTTATCAATGTGTTGAATTGACAAAAAACACAAGCTGTGAGAAGCTGGGAGGGATGGTCCCAGGCCAATGGCAGTCAGATGCTCGTTCCTATTGTATTGTTCAGTTTGTAGCAGATTAAACCAGGAAAAGTAAGTTCACAGAGGTCAGAACTGTTTGTTAAATAGAAGCTTGAATGACATGCATTGGTACCTTTGTGTTAACGTAATCTGCTGCTTATCTCTGCCCACAGCTCTATTCTAATATTACCACGTGCCCCACTCTGTATCTCTCATCACTGCCAGTCAGCTTTGAATCAGCTACTATCTACACACTGTGGTGTTCACCATGTCTGCACATTAACCCTTCAGTGTCTGGAATTCCCACCCTATTTTCTTCCTTTATTTTTCTCCCCCTCTTTCCCTGAAGGGTGTCAGGCTGGCTCGGTTGGAAATACTCTCGCCTACGACTCAGAAGGTTGTGGGTGCAAGCCCCACATTGAGACTTTGAGCAAATAGTCTGGGCTGACACTCCAGTACAGTGCGGAGGGAATCCTGCATTGTCAGAAGTGCTGTCCTTCCAATGAGGTGCTCACTGAGGTCCCAACTGCCTGTTTGGGTGGATGTTAAAGATCCCATGGCACTATTTGGAAAAAAAGCATTTCTCCCAGTGTTGTGGCCAACAATCCCCCAAATAAAATTGGTCATTCACTTCATGTCTGTTTGTGGCACAAACTGTCTGCCGACTTCACCTACAAATTATACGGCAACTCCATTTTACAATATATCCAGTGAAGCACTTTGTAATGTCCTCCAGACATGAAAGGTGCTGCATCAAATGCGAGGATGATGATTATTATTATTATTATTATTATTATAACTGAACTCCGCTGATTTGACGATGTTGCCCAGTATCCAGTTTGCTTCACCTCTTCCCATTTCCCAACTCTCAAGGAAGAGAGGTGTCTAAATATCCCATTTCTGTGAATGTTGGGGACAAACATGTCAGCTGAGAGCGGGGTTACTCAGTGTCCCTAAATGATATAAAATAAACTGAGTTTTAGCTGAGGAGGAGATTTGTCGGCTGGAAGCAGAAAACCCAGAGTGACCCTCCAAATCTGACAAATGGAATGTACTCGTACGCACCATATGGCTCCAGCTGCAGTGATCGAGAACGTGCTGCTCGGTGCACTGACACAAATGTCCACTTAAGCGTCGGAAACAGGGGACTATCGCGCCTGAAACACGCTCTAATCTCATCTTCACTTCGCTTAGTGACTGCGTTCACTAAAAGCTCAGAACTCTTCAGATTACATCAACCATGCCGGCAAAGGGGATATATTCAGAGCGAAACTCTGATCATGCCAAAACCTAACAACTTGCATTTATGCAGCTTCTCTCACACGTCTCGGAGCACTTGATAATAGCTAACAAGAGGAGATAGGATCACGGAATCATTGGGGTGAAATTTTCGGCATTTCATTAACCGTTCCTTGTAATACAGAGGAACCCTATTATGGTGCGCCTTGTTATAATGGTGGTTCACTTATTGTGGAGTTTCCGTGTGGCTGATTTTAGTCTGTGGACACCGCAGTTAAAAGACGGCCAACTTCCGGGTCGTGGGGTCACCCTCACTTCCTACGCACCGCGAATGTCAGATCGTAAAGTAAGGTCCTGCGTTTAGCTCGTACACGCCACGTATGCAGGAAGTGATGTCAGCGGCGACCTGAGGAACCCTCTTCTCTTTTTGAATAGCGCCACAGGGTCTTTACCACCCACCGTGCTGGTAGAGAGGGGACCTCGGTTTAACATCTGACACCTCCCAACAATGCAGCGCTCCCCCTCTCCCCCCGGCACTGCACTGCACATTAGCCTAGACGAGTTCTGACTTGGGGCTTGAACCCCGAAACTTCTGCCTCAGCGTGGAGGCAGCTACAGAGCCTCGGTGCGATATCCGAGAGGCAGTATCCCTTTTAAAGGCTGCGTGCACGCGAGCGGTTGTGGGCTCTTTAATTGGCTGTGTGCAGAGGGACAGTGAGGCAGCGTCTCTGAGCAACACCAGGCTCCAATTACCTTCCTGTTGTCTAGGAAACAATTGCAGGCCCTGATGATTGCCAGGCGCACATCTGCACTCCACTCTTCCCAACCGTGTTGAAAGGTAGCGCCTGGTTGTTTAGCAATCAGTAATCACCTGGTATTCACCCAAAAAACGTGACAATCAGAAATGGCTTTCATTACGGTTCAGCATCTGTCAGAGCAGCTTCCCACTCAGCCCCGGGCAGACCGATTCCCACTCCCCACCTCTCCCACGTTATCCCGATGTCCATGACCGTACCCTACCGATGCACAGGGCGGGAACTGTGCCCCGGGGCAACGGATTCAATCCGATATGATCTCTCCATCAGCTCTGCTGCCCATTTGCCCCACCCCTCGTAACGGGATCTAATCGAGTGCTTTCTCCAAAAGGATATTTGTATTTATGGCTGTTTGTGGGACACAATTAACTGCCCTTTTTTGCCCATGGAATGGACAGTCAATCCACTGTACAATATATTCTGCGAAGCCTCAATGAAATGAAAAGACTCTGTATTAAATCGAAGGATTATTATTATATGATTATGGCTTATTTTAAAAAAAACACAGCGGGATTTGTTCATAAGGAACCTCACAAATGGGGACTCGGTCTGGAAAGAACTGGAAGAGCATCAGACCGTTAGACACAACAACAGTAACCCGTGGGTTTGATACAGCGCCTTTCATGCCAGAAGGACATCTCAAAACGCTTCAGGAGAGTCGCGGTAAATCCCACCTTCCGGTCGGATGCTTTTGTTGCAGGAACAAGAATCATTCGCTCCTATTTTCCTCAGGTTTTCTGCCAAGTACAAAAAAAAATTAAACAACGTTCCCACTTAGCGCAGGTGCCAAAGCCCTTCCTGTTGGCTTTATGTCCAAGTATTTGTGTTTTTGTGCCAGAATATATGTTTCGCCAAGTTCTGTAGGCACTGCGCTCCCATTTCCTTCTGTAAAGTTTGTCCCGTGACCTTACCCCATTACCCGCTTGGGTTTTCTTTCTAAAATATGGGATTTCTGAATAATAATGATCCACTGAAATTGGGACCCAGTCATGGGACCGGACGTACTGACGCACACCAGTTAAAAATAACCCCATTTGATGTTACGCCTTTCACTTTGGGAGGACGTCTCAAAGCACCTCCAGAGATGTCCTCCCGAGCTGAAAGGCGTAAAAGCAAAGCATGCGGAGTGTGCACTGAACATGGCAGATGATTTGGCTAACATTCCCCCGGATAAAAACACTTCATGGAGCGATTATTAATAATAAAAAAAATTAAAATGTTAAATGCACAAACTGGAAACAAATGAACGAAACGTACTAAAAAAATGCAACAGTTCCCTCGTCCTATGGGGCGAGAGCAAGTAATCGGAGTTGAGATACAAATCAACCAGGATCTTACAGAATGACGGGTCAGGCTCAAGGGGCTGAATGGCTTCCTCCTGTTCCTATATTCCCACAAAGGGCAGCTGGCGTTTCCAATTTGTTGGATGTTTCAGCTTTTTAACGGACTGGACTTCATCCCAGAGCGGAAGTAACAATCAGCTCAGTGGTTTCCGGTTTGCAAATGTCACAGCTTCATCTCCCGCAGAGTGCCATTCCCCTTTAAGGCAGAGAGGATTTTTTTAAAACAGAACACAGATTGCTCATTAAATAGCAGGTGGCTGCTTAATCCAGGTTCAATTAGGATGCAATGAATAATTACTGGGAGAGGAGCAGAGGCTTTGAAATGCACTGGGATAGGTTCCCTCGTTCTCTGCCATCTCCAGGCTGATCCATTCTTCTGTGTTCCCATTCGAAACGTTGGATGGATTCAAAATGGCTCAGAGTTCTGAAATCCCTCGGTGTCCCAGCCTGGCAAAGCACTGGGTCCGAAAATTTAAGGTGGCGCAAGGTTGTGGAAAAGAGTCTTTAATTAAGTCTTACTTTGGAAGCTGGTTTTCCTCAATTCTTAAAAAAATTCCAAATGAAGACTGAATTTGACATGTTTTCGCAATTCTGCACTATTCAATTTTAAGATTAAAATGACAGCTCAGTAACAAGTGCAAATCCTGATCTTAAAAAGCCATGGAAAGTCCGCGATTCCACCTGTTAGACCACTTTAACAATAAATAATAATAAAAAATTTCATCTTAAACTACTACTAATAATTCTTGCGTTTGGTGTAGCGCCTTATCACATCGTTGAGCCGTCTCAAAGCGCTTCACAGTGGATTGACTGTGTATTTTGTGGCTGAAACGCAGCAGCCAGTTGCGCATTAGCAGTGTCCCGCAAAATGTAAGACTGTGTAAAAATGGAAAAATCTTGAATTCAATCGTCTCTTGGAGGCCGGTTGCTTTTCAAGAGGTTCGGGAAGCCGTCTCCTAAATTAAGCGTGAATTGAAGAATTTTCCAGAATCCTGCAGATCTTAAAATGAAGGTACATTGCACAGGCTACAAATGGGCAAAATTTCAGAGCCCTGAGAGCCAAAGTAATTGCGTAGAATATTGCCAAGGTACTAACTACGCTGTCTGTAGTAACATCACGCAACTCAAAGGACCCTGTCCTTCGATTGCCAAGCAGCAATACTGTAGTCTGCCAGCACCCATCTGACCCCAATCATGGGAGATTGTGGCATCTGGCTTTAGAGAGAGCCACACCAGCTATGATGACTCATAGAGTTGTACAGATTTTCAAATGGGTTTGCTAAAGCAAACGTAAAACAATACTTCAGGATGGATCAAGACACGAGAGAACAAGAGGATGCAGGTTTGGAGTTTTAAAGGGCAATTTCAGAAGGGACACCGGGCAGTGTTTCCTTAGCCAGAGGAAAATTAATGACTGGAACAGGTCGCCAGCAAAGGTGGTATAGGCCAGGACACTACTTATTTACAAAGCAGCTTGAGGCTGTGTTGAGGTAAGACAATAAAGTTGGACTTCTAGAGGGATGAAGTTAGATGGGGTGAAGGGCCTTCTTCATCCAAACCAATCTTATGATCAAGGCTCTTCAACAACTCACTACATCCACGTACTGTAGAGCAGTTATGAGCAGTGAAAGCAATGTTGTCTGAAACAGAGATTTCCAGCTAACTCTTGGTAGTGGTGGGAAGGGTTGGGGGTATTTCAAAACATATTTTGATCTCATTCCTTAAATAAGGAAAGGAACGTATTTAGAGACTTCACATTTTTCAATGCATTAAAAAGTACTGGATTCAATGACCAGAGGAGTTGACACTTACCATTATGAAACTGTTTACATTGCATTAGACCACGAGGCCGAAGAGATGCTTCATTCTGACTATTGATTGATGTATTGTTTAAGCTACATTAAATGTACTTTCAATTAGGGAGAAAATCACGCTCGGAGCTGCTGCCAGAGAGCAGAGCCCAAATGTGTAAATTCTGGCAACTTTCCAACCGTGCTTTTACAGGCAGAAGACATAGAAAGTTTGCGTGTGTCGTTTCTTGTAAAAGATTGGAATTCATTAACAAGCGTTAGCCCTCTGAGGCGTGAAATTCCACCAAATCTTAGCTTGCGAGAGACCATTTTGTCTTAAGGGAGGTAAGCGGGGGCTACCTACAGCTGGATAATCTTCAATTTGCATCATTGTTGGAGGAGCCGGTCTTAGGAAGAGACATTCCAACTAGTTGTTGCTGTTTACCTGTTCCGGTGGACGTAAAAAGGTCCCATGGCGCTATTCAAAAAGAGGTGTCCTGGCAACAATACCCAGGTAAAAAATTGAAAACTTGGTCACTGACTTTGTGGCTGTTTGTAGGACACTGTTTTGTGCAAATTGGCTGCTGCGTTCGCACAGTCACTTAATATTATAGTAAATCCTGTGAAGCACTTTGAGATATCCTAACAATATTAAGGGTGCCTTATTAAATGTAAGGATCAATGATTTATTATTATTATTATAGCCCCTTCGAATACCAAGGATGAGTTTTCTAATCTCTGACGGGACTATGTAAAGATTCGAGTTCACGTTGGTTGTGCGAAGTATCTGATGGGAGATTTGCTGTGGTTTATGAATACATGTTGCGAGGAAATGGAGCTTGGGAGCTGAGAGGCCAAAACTTACTTAAAGAGCTGCTAGGTTCAAAAAGGGAGTTTGGGGCAGAAGACAAGAAACAACATCAATGAAAAGAAACCGGCGGAGAATTGGAACAAAAAAGAGAATAGCCAAGTGAGCGCAGGTAAAGTGCTTACATTGATTATGGCAGACACTGACTAAATTCAGGATTAATAATTTAAAAAAGCGGTGAAGCTCTCCTGATGTATAGCTTCACACCTATAATACCTTTGTGGATACATATATCTATATTATATATGTATTATATCTGCATGATGATGTATGAGAACATTAAAGTGTAAGTAGAAAACAAAACCTGCAAAGCCAGTTAGCCCATGCCGGCAAGAGTTTCTCTAGACCTTGTTTGCAATGTAATAGTTTAAGAAAACAGGGCTACTCTATCCAGTGACTGTCTGGGGAACATCAGTGCCGGTAACAGTCGTTCTGAAGCCCACTGTCCCCATCTCCCCTTTCTTTTAAAACAAAACAAAGTCTTTTACATTATCCTAGACTAAGAGCCAGACCCTTACTAGCCATTAGGGCATTTGACGTACAGTAAATCTGGAATGCTATTAAGTTTTAACAAAGCTGTTTGCACACTTGTTTTTAATTAGAATGGTAGAATTTCGAAAATGCCGCATTGCTCCTTGTTCTGTTGTTTTAAAAAAGACTCCCGAGTAGAGAGCGCTATTTTAATTAATACTGAAAACCCAACCACTGAAGTCCTAGAGGAAAGGAAACTTGTCTTTTTAATGAAGTGTGCGCGCAACACCGGCTTGGCTTGCAATTAGAGTCTGCCATAAGTCCATCAACCAGATCTGCAAATTGAACTCACAAGAAAGTGTCCTAATTGGGAATGTTATCCAGAAAACAAACAGCAAGATTCCAATCCCAGCTCTGGAGCCCGTTGTCTACCTCAGGTAAATATTAATTGACGGAATGCATGCTGTCAAACAATATGAGATGAATTGCTAAGCATCAGGAACGAGCATGGGAAGCCATATCTATGGACCAGGGACTCTGCCGCATGCTCAAACCGCAAAAACAACAACAAGAATAACAACAAACCAATAAGTAACCTAGCAGATGGAAACGCAAAAGGTTTAATTGGGGAACAACTCTTCATAATTAGGAACCTGAAAGCACAAAGCATCTCTCGCTCTCTCTCGATAGCAGGCATATTGCCCAAACCTCGTTAGGTGTCAGCCTGTCTCAGTTGGTCAGAAAGTTCAAGCTCCAGTGCAATGCTGGGTTAGAGTGCTGCATTGTCAAAGGTGCGGTCCTTCAGAAGAGACACTAAACATAGGTCCTGTCTACCTGTTCGAAAAGAGAAGGGAGTATTTCCTGGTGTCCCAACCAACACTCTCTCAATTTGAAAAAAAATTGGTCGTTCACTTCATGACCATTTAGGTGCAAATTAGCTGTTATGTTCATTGCAGAAATGTTTGATAAATATCTCTGGCCTCTGTCGCAAAGCTGTGTTCTCACTTCACTACTACTTTTTGGTGCCTCAAAACTCCAGTAGCAAAAAGAGGAAATGTAGAGAGTATTCTGTGAGTACTGACAATACTGGGGCAAAAACAAAATAGACCTCACAGAAAACTTTTACTAAATCATGACTTTCAGCTTGGAATAAAATATTGATGACATAACTTCCAGCAGTAATGCTTACTCGGACTGAATTTTGCTACTGCATTACAATACATAAAGCCTTTAACAGAGATTGGGGTTTATCCTGCAGCGTGTAATCTTTGTTCAAGTAAAGGGTGGGGAAAGAAAAGAGTGCTTCATAATAAAACCATCAAAATATTAATATTAATTATCAGCCGGGGTTTAATATCATTATTATACTATTATATAAATGTATTAATATTAAACAGCCGATGCCTTTATGAGTATTGAAAATTTTACAATTGTTTATAGGTATTCTAAAGCAATGATTTATGTGTCATCGAGTTTAGTCAATGATTCATCCAATTGGTCCCAACACTGCTAAGATGTCAGCCTGACTCAGTTAGGAGCACTCTCACCTCCGACTCAGAAGGTTGTGGCTTCAAGCTTGGAGAGCTTGTAGTCTTGACTTGTACTACAGTGGAGTGCTGGGGAGAGCACGGCATTGAATGGACAGAGGTGCCACCATTTGAAAGAGGCATTAAACCAAAGATCCATCTACTTTGTTCAGGTGGATGTTAAAGATCCAGTGGAGCTTTTCTCTTAGAAAAGAGAAAGCAGATTTTCCAAGTTTCTTGGCTAAATCAAATGCAAGGATTAATTATAACACTGTGTCAGAGTGTAACACTGTAAAGCGTTATATCTGCCTCTATCTCAATGACAATACAGTTCTCCAGAGTTATTTTATTAAAAAATGACAGAATTCAATTAAAGCAGCTATATTTCACTCACCTCTGTTATAAGACCACGTTCTCTCCTCTCCTCCCCTCTTTCACCCTCTCCCCTACCACCACACACAATGATTGCTGCTAACACAGAACAATTTGAATTGTGGCTTGAAAATGTTAATGGAATTGTTCCTTTCATATTGAAATTGCTTTGAAAAATGACTGCAGGGGCCCCGGTATATTTAATACAGCAATATTTCCGATTCCACTTCACTTTAAGAGAACCGCTCAATATAAGGTTGACATTATACATATGCCGGGCTGCGGATTAATCCAATTATTTATAAGGCAAGCTGGCATGTAGCGTCAGAAAAAAGATGGAAAATGGGCCATTCGACTTCGCTATTCCCACAATTTGGTTTCAGTCAGTCACATCAGGTATTTCAGCTACACAGAAATAGCGAGGGGTTGCTTTGTAAAACTTAATTTCAGTTCAGATTCAAAGAACCTCGGCACAAAAAGAATCAATTTCAGCACTGTTCAGATTTGTGCGTCTCCAAAATGATCGCAGTGACCTCCAGGGAGAGAAATACACCCCAGATTGAAAAGAATTCTTAAAATATTTTATTTCTGAGCTAAAAAAAAACTTACAGACAATGCCTTTTTTAATAACAGAATTTTTTTTAAAAAATTGCACTCTTACTGGCTTTCCATTTAGATATTTTCCTCTCTTTTTCTCTCTTCCTCCCTCTATTTCTCTTTCTTTCACTCTCTCTACCTTTCTTTTCATTTATTTTGTCTTTGTGGAGCTGTTCCTCTTTTCTTTTCTATACATTTTCCGTCAGTAATGTACCTTTGTGTCCTTTTCTTGGTGAAAAAAATATAGGCTCTTCTGTGGTAATAGCTGCCTACAATTGGCTGTTAAGAGGGTATTTCTAGAGAGGGTGTTTGTGGTCGTGCGTTCATTTGAAGAGAGAGTGTGAGTGTGCATGAGCATGTGCATCCATGCAGGCGTGTGTTTGTGTGCATGCCTGTGTTCGCACGCGTGACCACGTGTATGTTTTAGTACGGCTGCGCGTACAAATGCGCACGTGTGTGATATCCATGTCTTCACATTTCGGAAGCTGTGTGTGTGATGTAAATGGGAAATAAGAATCAAGATAATCCTTGCATTTGATATAGCGTCTTATCACGTCTTCTAGACGTCTCAAAGCGCTTCACAGAATAGACTGTAAAGTGAGCTGACAGTATGTACTGTGTGACAAAAACAATAATTAATTATAATAATCCTTGCACTTAATAATCTCAAACTACTGTCCCATCTCCAGCCTCCCTTTCCTTTCCAAGGTCTTGAAACGAGTCGTTGCTTTGCTCCTTCCTCTCCCGCCACTCATTTCACAAACCCCTCCAATCGGGTTTCCGTGTCGCGCACAGCACAGAAACAGCTCTGGTCAAAGTGACAAATGACATTCTGTTCAATCTGCGACCAGGGCTCCCTCTGCCTCCTCGTCCTCTCTGCTGCCTTCGATACTTGGTCTGTCCTTGGTCCCCTCCTTTTAAATATTTATAGGTGACATCATCCACAGACATGGGGTAAACGTACACGGATGACACCCAAATCTATCTCCGTCTCAAGACCATCCTCCTCGACTGTGTCTTCCTCCCACTGTCCTTTCTCTCCTGCCCTCCACTCTCCCCGATCCCGAACCACAGCTTAGGTCCGAAACACTGACTGTCCAGCACCTTGGGACGTCCTCCCGACGCGAAAGGCACTTTACAAATGCAGTTATGTTATTGTTGTTGTTGTTGCATTTGATATGGCGCCTTATCACATTGTTGAGACGTCTGAAGCCATTCACAGGATTTACTGTAAAGTGTGTTGACTGTGTATATTGTGGCTCAACCTTCTTTTCTATTTTGTGTATTTTGCATTATTTTTAAATTATTTGCATTAGAAATGTGGTGGATATTTTTTTGTGAACTTGCATTAATTCAACAAGCGTGAATTTCGCCCCCGAAGCAAAACCACTTTTCCATCCCAAGAGAAAAAAAAACGACTTCCAGGAAGACGGTGTCCCTTCAAGAAAATATTTTCTTCCCATTTAAAATAAGTCACTTTCAATGCCAACCATAAGCCACTTGGGATTTAGTCACTGGTGAGCTATGTGGTCAGCCTTGCTTCTGAAGCCATTTATCTTACCACACCGCTGGCTTTGATAAATCTCCTATTTATTTCCCTATGTGCAGCTTTGTCAGTCAAACGGGCTTAATAGCGGCAAAAAATATTTTTTTTTGTCTAGTTTCTCCTGTATCTTTGTTTCCTGAACTTTGTTAGATTCTTTTTCTTTACCTTTCGCTGGGTAACTTTCTACAATACCTAGACAGCTCGGTACACTCTCGCCTCTGTGTCTAAAGATGATAGTCTCCTCCCCCATGATAATTATTAACTGTTAATATTATAATTATTATTGTTATTTATTATAATAATCATTTCAGCTTTTGAAGCCTGAAATTCCACCGTTGGACCATTCGGTTTTTAAAATATGTGTTGAGATCGTGCAGGACCGTGGAAGATTTTAAAAAATTCAGGTTCAATTTGGAAGCCGGTTTTCCAAAGAGCTCGGAAAGCTGAATTGAAGAAGTTTCTGCGATTCGACTCTTGAGCCACCTTAACATTTTCGGACGAGAACGGTCTCGCTGGCTAAGACCGGGTGGAATTCCAGGCCTGCCTTGGATTTCTTGAACGCAGCAAAGCAAAGATACACGCATTGACTGACACACTTACCTCACTCCCACTGAGACACAAAGCCATAATGGTCATTTTAAATCACAATTATGTCTTCCGGCAGCACTGCCTGACAGACCAGGGCTCGATTTATACCTCAGATCACACTTTTAAACGGTGAAATACAAATGGGCGAGAAGGGTTTTTACTGCAAAGCTGCAGCATTGAATTATGAGTTAAACCAAAATAATGTATTTAGTGTTTTGTACTTTGAATTCACTGAAGCTTGTTAGAAAACACACCTGTCTATCAGGGTTGGAGACTATTAGAACAAGTTGAATAACACCAGCGATAACAATCCTTGCATTTGACATATATCACAATGTCGAAACATCTCCCAAAGTGCTACAGAGGATTTAGTGCAAAATGTCGTGACCGTGTATATAGTAGAGAAACGCGGCAGCCAATTTGCACGTAGCAATGTCACCACAAACAGCTATGAAACGAGTGACAGATTTTGATGATGGGGGGGGCAATTTTTGGCCAGGACACTGGGAGAAACTGCCATGGGATCTTTAACTTTACACAGGCAGATGGCACCTCGGTTTTAATGCCTGATCCGAAGGATAGCGCCGCTGACAATGCTGTGCTCCCTCAGCGGTGTATTGCTTAATATATTGTATTAAACAACAACATGCACTTCTCCAGCACTTTTCGAAGAGCAGAACATCTCAAAGTGCTTCACAGAGATAAGAGTAGGAGCCAGAGCAGGATAATAATTATAATGATCCTTGCATTTGATATAGTGCTTTTCACATCTTCTAGACATCCCAAAGCGCTTCTGTATACTGTACACTTTACAGTATACAGAATATACTGTAAAGTGAATTGACTGTATATTTGTGGGCAAACGCGGCAGCCAATTGTGCACAGCAATGTCCCACAAACAGTCATGGATTGAAAATGACCAATTTATTATTGTTTTGTTTTGAAGGGATTATTATTAGGCTCTGTGTGGAGTAAGGAAACTTGCCCAAGGTTTCACCCTCTGCCTGGAATTGAATTCAGGTCTCTCACTTGCAAAGCGAGTGCTCTAACCACTGAGCTACAGGACACCACATCTACAGGATGGGAGATATGGGGAAGGGGGTGGGCAGGTTAGGTAGGAGATGGCCGAAAGCGCAGTCAGAGAGGTAGGTTTTTAGTGGGGTTTTGAAACAACGAGGGAAACTAAAATGAGTAAACTAGGAGCCCATAGCCAGCTGATCCGAATGGCCTTGTGCTATGTTATTGCCACATCAGGAGGTACTCTTGACTGAACGAACCAGAGTTAATATTACGGTACAGATCGTTGCTTCTGTCATCAGAGGAGCTGTGTTACCACAAATTAGTATTTGTTTCAGCCCCACGGTGTGTAAACTGTAAACCTTAAAACCCGGGGAGACTGCAATTCCCCAGTTATCAGCAAGGTAAGGAACCAGGCTGGATTTGTGTGTTGTAGAATCAGGTTCATTCAGACTGTGCAAACACGGTCCTTTATATATTAAACACTAGCAACTACAAGTCCTGTTTGAGGCAGGAGGAAAAGATGAAAGTAAGAGAGAGGGAGAGAGGGAGCCTCAGCGAGAGAGAGAAAGAGAACGGATGTGAGAGAGCATGAAAGAAGGAGTGTGCCGAAGAAAGAGTAAGCATGAGAGATTGGAAAGGAGAAGGTGTGTGTGTGTGTGTATGAGAGAGAGAGAGCGAGAGAAAGAGGGGGGACGTAAGAGAGAGAGAGAGAAAGAGAGAAGGGGGGTGGGGGAGGAGAGAGGGGGAAAGAGTGTTACCTTCTGATTTGCTACGTCAACAACGGTGACATTTTTTGACATGGTGCATGGACACGGGCAATGTTATGTTCAGTGCATTTAAAACTGACACAACCATTTTTATTCGGTGCCAATCTTCTCTCCTCCTCTCCACAGGCATTGACTTTGTAAATCCGCACAGGGGGAAGAGGATTGGGGGGAGGTGGGAGGGAAGGGCAGGAGGAAGAGAGAGGGGGAAAGAATATGCCTCATTGCCCACAGATCCATTACCTCGTACCTTTTTGGATTATCTTGTCAACACTTGGAAATATCTCAGTGTGAACAAATTGGAAGCAGAACCTTCCCTTCCGAAACTGTAGAGGGGAGGAGTGTGGGGCATGGAAGGCCTTTTCCCAGGTTCAGCTGACAACCAGGCACAGAAGCAGATTTGGTGATTTATATGCTGTTTTTGTAGGTCATTATATTTCACACACAGGGAGTCTGGCC
Source organism: Callorhinchus milii (assembly GCF_018977255.1). NCBI lineage: Eukaryota > Metazoa > Chordata > Chondrichthyes > Chimaeriformes > Callorhinchidae > Callorhinchus > Callorhinchus milii. Next base: position 6,945,826 of record NW_024704763.1, on the reverse strand, counting down.
ATCAGTGCCTGCATTAGCAGATACACATCTTGAGTGTGCGTGCTTTTAGAAGCAGTAAACAGCGTCTTTAAGGACGGCGGAGTGGGGGGGGGCTAATGAATTCTATGAACTCTAAATTAATATTTCTTGATAATGAAAATGGTTTTAGCATTGGTCCATTAGTCGCCCTATAAAATGTCTCACTGTAACATGCATCCTAGCTTGTACTGCAAATTATCACTTATGATAATAACGCTCAACCCGTTTATGGTTCGAATTAGCATTTTGCCTTTGTGTATTTTGCCTCTCGCCTTAATTATCGGGCCGCCTGGAAGAGAGGTCGGTCGCTCGATCATGGAGCGTGTGAGGCTTTGACCCATGTGTTTCGCCCTCAAAATACACAGTCGATTCCCTTTACAGTATGTTCTGTGGAGTGCTTTGAGACGTCTCGAAGACGTGATAAGGCGCTATAACAAATGCAAGGATTATTATTATTATTATTATTATTATTATTGTAAGCTGTGGGATCATTAGGTTTGTGTGTCTGAGGGAACGTTGCAATGTGCAGTCTACAATGAATTTTAAACGAAAGCGATTTCCTCTCATCAGCTTGGCAAGTCAAGCGACAGAGGGCTTCAACCCTAGCCAATGCACCATAGGTTCAAAATCCCCAATTGATTCAGTGCGTTAGAGCTGCCTGATTTTTTTCATACGCGGATGATTCCCACGTGCAGCAGAGCTGGGATTTTCTGCTTTAACAATCACAGGGCAGCGTTGGGGGGGGTGGGGTGTTGGGCAAAAGAATTGGCTCAGAGTAAGTGGTATTTGTAAACTCAAGAGATTTCGCCACGGATGTTTAGGATATCATCGCATTTATATCGCGTAGGTTAGCCTCTCGCAGTGTTTAACAGTGGCAGAGGTTGACGCCGAGCTGGGGAGAAAGGGGAGGTGACCGTTGACACGGTCGGAAAGGAAAGTCTTCGGGTATGATCTGAAGACGGGCAAAGAGGAAGCAACGCAGAAGGACTGAGGCAAGAGAGTTCCAGAGGTCGGGGTCGTGGTGCTCCGGGACCCTACCCTGTGTAAAGGGCACTATATAAATGCAAGTTGTTGCTGTTGTTGTTCCAGTGGCAGAAAGCACGGCCACCAATCTAGAAGCGAAGAGGTGGAGGGAACATGCAGAAGGTCCGAACCGGTTGAGTCAAGGGGGGAAGGTAGAGAAGGAGTAGTACCCTGAAACCAGACAGGCTTATATATTGATGGGGTGTTCAGTGAAGGGTCTCAACAACCCTCCCCTGTGTGGCAAATGCCACAGAGCAGCTTCCTGATGGCCGAATGGCTATCGATAGAGCCCGACACAGAACAGGAATGTCACAGCTTGAAATCCCACTCTGTGTTGAACTGAGCCATTGTAGGAGTTGGGGCACGCCAACGTTTTTGATCCGATTGAGTTCTACAACGTTCACGAGACGTCAGAGCCATCAGTGAGGCAGCGCAACACTGAGGGATTTCACCTGTAAACGTTATTCAAATATTCCCAATTTAAACCACAGGCGTAAAACTGGAAACAAAGTCAATGCTGAATGAATTACAAGATGATGATTGAGGATAAACACAGTGGGCAATTCAGTTTCTTTACGAGGTCACGGGGAAGCCTTTCCAAAAGCGTGTGTCTGTTTAATATTAGTTCTTGCAGTCATATAAGTAATTATTTGCTCGGACTGCATCATTTTGCCCACAGGTTTGTACAAGAACAGGAAAAAGCACTGCACTCCTATGGGAGTTTTTCTCTGCGTCAGTTCCCCCCCCCCCCACCAAATAAAATTGGTCATTCACATCATGGTTGGTTGTGCAACATTGCTGTGCAAAACACAGCTGCCATGTTCACTCACAAAATACACTCACTAAATCCTGTGAAATGCTTTGAACGGCACTGTGAAGGGCCTGTGATGAACTCATCCTCGTTGAGAATGTTGATATTACGGCCTTCACAGAAACCTGGATACCCCAGGTGACACCTTCCTCCTCACTGAGGGCACACCACCCGGCTATACCTACCACCATGCCCCACGCCCCAACCGCCGTGGCGATAGTGTGACCCTCATCTCCAGGGCGCCACTTGCCCTATCCCCCTACTCCGCTAGCTCATTCCCCTCTTTCGAACACCTTACCCTCTGCCATCCCTCCCAACTCTCACTAAAAATGCTCCTAATTTACTGCCCCCCAAAATCCTCCCCCACTTTCATCTCTGATATCTCCACCCTCCTAGCTTCCCTCTGCCTCTGCTCCGACCGCCTCATCATCCTCGGTCATTTCAACCTCCACTTCACCCTCTCGTGCTCCACCTCCTAAAACTTCTCCTCTCTCAACCTCTCCTTCCACATCCACTCTGCTACCCACGTTCACAGCCACCAGCTCGACCCGGTGATCACCCGGGGCCGCAGCATCTCGGATGTCACCATCACCAACAAGGCCATCTCTTATACTATTTCATCTCCCTCAACTCCTAAATCCCTCTCTCCACTGCCTCCAAACCTACCACCATCTTCTACCGTCCATGGAAGAAGATCTCCCCGCAATCCCTCTTCGCTGTCCTGGAGTCCTCTGAAATCCTCCCCCTCTGGCCCACCTCTCGCACCAACCCATCCTCTGCATTTACTCTTCTCCACAGCACCCTCTCCACCACACTCGAAGCCCTTTCCTCCCTCCCCTCCCAAACTGCCTCCTATTCCCAATCCTCACCCTGGTTCACCAGCCACCTCCGCTCACTGAAGGCCAGGTGTGGGCTGTCGAATGCATTTGGTTCAAATCCGGCCTAACGGTCCACCAGCACATTTGGCTGGAACACATCAAACCTACCACTCTGCTCTCGCCTCGGTCAAATCGTCCTTCGACTCCAGGTTAATCATGGAGGCGGAGGGCAACCCCAGGCTCCTGTTCTCCTCCGCCCTCCCCGCCACGCCTCGCAGATTTTTTCCTCTGAGTCTCACTGCGAGAAAATGCTGGACTTCCTCGAATCCAAAATCGAGGGAATCCGCTCAGCTGCCACTGCCTCCCAACTTCCAACCCTTCCCTACCCTCCCCCACACTCCAACCACTCATCCATCCCTCCTTCCACACCTTTGAACCTGTCATCCCCTCCTCTGTCATCACCACAATATTCTCCATGAAGCTTACCACCTGCTCCTTGGACCCCATCCCCACCCCTTTCCTTAAATCCCAGCTCCACCTCCTTGCCCCACTACTCACCGACATCATCAACCTCTCCCTGTCACCTGGCACTATTCCTTCCCCCCTCAAAACAGCCACTATCACCCCCACCTTGAAGAAACCTTCCCTTGACCCATCACAGCTATCCAGCTACCAGCCCATCTCCCAACTCCCTTTTCTGTCTAAGGTCCTTGAGAGAGCCATTGCTCTTTCCTCTCCTCCCACTCTCTCCACGAGCCCCTCCAATCGGGTTTCTGTGCTGCCAACAGCACGGAAACTGCTCTGGTCAAGGTCACAAATGACATCCTGACCATGTGTGACCAGGTCTCCCTCTGCCTCCTCGACCTTCTCGATCTCTCCGCCGTCTTTGATACTGTGGACCACTCAATCCTCCTCCACCGCCTCTCCTCCCACCTCAACCTTCAAGGTTCTGTCCTTGACTGGTTCAGGTCCTACCTTTCACACCGCCTCCACTTCATCTCTGCAAATAACTTCTCCTCCAGCCCCTGCACCGTCTTGTGCGGGGTTCCTCAGGGCTCTGTCCTCGGTCCCCTTCTCTTCACCCTCTACATGCTCCCCCTTGGTGACATCATCCGCAGACATGGGGTAAATTTCCCACATATGAGGTGACACCCAACTCTATCTCTGCCTCCACCCTCATCTCCAGGACTACTGGTGTCCTGACCGACTGCCTGTCTGATATCAAGTCCTGGACGAGGGACAACTTTCTCCAACTCAACGTCAGCAAGACCGAGGCCCTCCTGATTGGCTCGCGCCAGTGCCTCCGCACCTCAGGCGCTGGCAGCATCAGCCTCCATGGCTGCACACTCAACCTCACTAAGCCAGTCAGGAACTGGGTGTCTTGTTTGACCCTGAACTGTCCTTTCTCCCCCACATCCGTGCTATGACCAGCACTGCCTACCACCACCTCCGCAGCATTGCCAGACTCCGCCACTGCCTCACTCCTCAGGCTGCCCAAACCCTCACCCACGCATTCGTCACATCGAGGCTCGATTACGGAAACTCCCTCCTCATCGGCCTTCCCAACTCTTCCCTTCACAAGCTGCAGATCATCCAAAACTCTGCAGCTTGTGTACTCTCACGCACCAGGCTCCGTGATCCCATCGCTCTCACCCTCGCCCGACTCCACTGGCTCTCCATCCCTCAGAGGATTGAATTCAAAATTCTCATCCTCACTTTCAAGGCCATCCATGGCCTTGCCCCCTCCTACCTCTCTGATCTGCTGACTCCCTACCAACCTGCCCGCTCCCTCCATTCAGCGGGCTCTAGCCTGCTACGTGTCTCCCGCCCGACCCACCCTACCATCGGTGGCCGGGCTTTCAGCCCCTCTGCCCCTACACTCTGGAACTCCATCCCACAGTCCTTCGCCTCGCTTCGTCCCTTGCCTCCTTCAAGGCTGGTCTCAAGACCTTGCTCTTCGATCGTGCCTTCAGTCACCCCCCCACCTCTCCACCTTCCCTCACCCATGCACGACTTCTGACCCCTAATTGTCCAATGCCTTAGGACGTCCTCCCGACGTGAAAGGCGCTCTTTAAATGTAATTTTGTTGCTGTTGTTGTTGAGCCGTCCTTCTGACGTGTAAAAAAAAACATGATATCAAATACAAGAATTTTTATTAATGGTCCCAAAATAAAATGATCATACAACTCTCTCTCTCACACCTCTCCCTTGGATTCTTTATCAAATTGCTATTACCTCCTTGAATTTGAGGACATGAACTGCCTCCCTGGTTAGTATGTTCCACATACATCTATTCCACACCACCAGCACTCCGTCTCTCTCCCTCTTTGTGTTTGTAAAAATAATTAAACTTGAACTGAGCTCAACCCTGTGTCCCTTTGTCGTACGTACTAAAATGACATAGAACTTTAAGGCTTGGAAACAGGCAATTCGCCTTACTGCTGGGGTTTATACTCCATTTACAAGTCGGTTCCCCTTGTCCTCCTCCCCTCTCCGATAAAGAAATCATTCCCCAGTCCAAACTCTAACAAAAGCAGAGTTATTCAAGGTGTCCATCAGTGATCCTCGTGCTGATTGAATCCTGTGGATTTCCAGCCCCGCTGGTTTTATGAGAAACCTCGGTATCTGTATGGCTTTGCCCCTGTATCCCACGAGGGGAATGTGGATTTTCAGTGATGTAGAATTGTCATTAGTGTCTGGGGAAAGTTGTCCTTTCGTTGCTGGGGCCTGGATTCAAATAAAACCCCAGATTGATGCCGTGAAGGTTAGCTACAAATCACCTGTTGTTCATTTCGTAACTTATGAAATTGTCATGAAACTGACGAGGATTCTGTGGTATTAAAGTCAGGTTCCTTCTGGGAATAACCTTGTACTACACACTGCATACACGATGACAGGAGACTTTACAGTGCATGTGTGGGAGCTGTAGGTCTTACATTTGATGTCAGCCTGGCTCAGATGGTAAGCACTCTCGCCTCTTAATCAGAAGGTCCCCACGTTGGGGACCTCACAGTCTAGGCTAGCGCTCCAGTGCTGGGGTGCACTGAATTGTCATGGGGATGCTGTCCTTTGGAGGAGAAGTTAAGCCGGAGTCCCATCTGCCTATTCAGGTGGACATTAAAGATCTCAAGTCACTTTGTAGTTCAGCTATTTTTTCCCTCTTGCTCTTCCTTTCTTCAAGGATTTTTCTTGCTCCAGCTCATTAACCTGCTTCACCCCAGATCTTACTAGTAAGCGACAATTGGACAAGCTATGGCTTTTCAGTCTCAAAAAGACACATCTTAAGAGGGGACCTCATAGAGGTGTATACGATTTTAAATGGGATTGGAAAAGTAAACCCTGAACGATACTTTCAGGTGTATCGAGGCAGTATAACAAGACACAGGTTACAGTTGCAAAGGGCAATTTCAGGCCAGACATCAGGAAGTATTCCTTTACTCCAAGAGTAATTAGCGACTGGAAGAGGTTACAGGAGGGAGGAGATGAGGCCGCTGGGACTAATTTGAAAAAAAAACAGCTTGATGCTGTGATGAGAATTCTAGACAGGTGAGATCAAATGGGCCGAAGGGCCTTCTTCATCTGAACCGATCTTGTGAAAAACCAGGCACAGACAAGACAAGACAAGTCAGTTTGACTGGTCGCTGGACTGGAATCATGCGAGCAAATAGCGGAGATACAGCTGAAAGGAAAAGGCTCATCGACAAGACTAGTACACAAAACCCAAGCTGGGAGTCAGCCTGGCTAAGTAAACAGGTCATTTCCTTATCGCCTCCAAAAAGCTTGATCTCTCCTCCCGAGCAAACATTTACATATCTCTGTTTCAATAATCTTGATAAATGAGCAGAAAGTGCAGGTCTCAATACTGCAGGTGAGAGCTCCCTGACAGCTCGCGGCAGCTGTTACCATTGTTTGAGGTGCCTTAACCTTCAAACTTAGATAACAGATCGTTGTACTGGATACTGAGGCGAGCGCTGTAAACCGACCTGCTCTCAGATGTGTTTGTCCCCAAATAGATGATGGGCGGCCTTGTCACCCTATCCCCACTAGGCACAGCCCAACAAAGGGAAATATTTATCATTCACTTTCAGCGCAATTTAACACCCATCTGTTTCCTAATTATGCTCCATGGGGGAAAATATCAGAATTAGGTTCCTTATCTGGCTGTTTACTACTGCAGGGTGTGTTGACCCCGCAGTGTTTAGTTCACACACAGTTACAATGCGCAAGAAACAACGGTTAGATTCACGCATTAAAATGAACAGGAGACTCTGAGGTTACTACAGGAGCACTGCGGCTTTAACTTGCAGCTGGGGGTGTGTGTGTCAGCCAACAGAAGGGAACCAAATATGTTGTGTGTGTTTTTTATATATCCTTATGTTACGTTCATAGCGCTGGCAACAAAGCCGATTGATACGTCTGCTGCTCAGTGAATTACAACACTGGAATGTGAAATTAGAAAAACAACACACACACACCTTCTCCCTTCCTAATTTCCGATCGCTCACAGCACAGGGTACCAAAACTGTGGCGAGGTTTATTTTAGATGTTATTGAAGCAACAGTGGCGTGGTGGACTCCGGTTAGCCGCGGGAGTTAACCTGTGCCCCTGGACTATCTCAGAGCGGGTCAAAGAGAGCGAGTTCAGCTGGTTTTCTCGCCCGCTGCACTCACACTGCGGACGGAGGCAAAGTCGCTTCTCGGTCAGGTTGGGCTCAGGAGCTGCAGGATTCACACTGCATCAAATCCTCCCTTCCCCACCCACCCCAACCCCATAAACTGCACATCTGACAGTCGATCCACTGAGAAAGGCAGAATGTGTGTGAAAGACACAGTGTGTGCGCGTGTGTGTGTGAGAGAGAGAAAATGTATGTGTGCGAGAAAGAGAGAATGTGAAAGAATGAATGTGTGGGTGTGTGTGAGAGAGAGAGAGAGAGAGAATGTGTCTAGAGTTAGAGAGAGAGAAAAATATGCGAGAGAAAAGACAGAAAAAGAGAGAAAGTAAAAGGAAAATAGAATTATCCATGAAACCGAATTTTGGAGATTGAGAGATTAAAAACAGAAAGGATCATTTTTAAAAGCAAAATACAGGAATAGATACAACACAAAAATGGGGCTATTATTAATGTAGTACAGACGTCCACTTCTCCTCCACCTCGCCCCTCTCCCCACCGACCAGACACACACACACAGGCCACACACCCTCAGGCATAGATTCTCCCCCCTCCTCCCCAAGCACACACACACATAAACAAATACACATACACACACACACACTGCGAGGCCTTATCTCTGCGCTTGTGTTTTTCTTCACATGATGGAGGACTATTTATATAAAAAAATAAGAAATAGGATTAATAGAAAGATTAAATTGAAAAAAAACACAAGCATTCGCCAAGTTAACCCAGTCCCAGGAGATTTCACGACAGGAATAATTTTCAATCCAGAAATAAGACTTGTAAACCGATTATTACAATTTGGATTTAATAACTGTAAGAATAGTCTTCTTCCACAATCGTATAAACAAGACAATGGTCGCTCAGGAATATTCAAGTTGGAAGAGCTGTACCATAATATTTAGCCACTGTACAAATCTCAGTTACTTTGTGTGTTTTTTTAAGGCATGTGGCATTTAGGCATTTTTATTGTGGTACGGGTCTCTTTTGCAACCTGACCCAAATGGTGTCCTGGCTCAGTTGGTAGCACTCTCTGAAACAGAGGATTATATAAGTCAAGTCGTTGTTATTGTTGAGACAGAAGGTTTTAGCTTCAAGTCCCACTTTGGGACTTTGAGCTCACAGTCTAGGTTGGGGGTTCATTGCATCATCAGAGGTGCCATCTTTCGGATGGGATTTTCAGATGATGTCCTCTTAGCCAACAACCCTTACCCACCCCAGATAAAATTGGTCACTCACTGCTTGTGGGGAGGCTGGGTGCAAACTGGCGGCTGGGTTTGCAGTGAAGGCTTGCAAACCACTTGGAGATGTTGACAGCAATGTAATAAGCTGTTACATCAAGGGCAAGGATTAATAATTATTATTAATATAATAAAGGATTCATTTGGTTTGCTGGCAGGATCACTCACACGCACACATACACACAAAATATTCCAATACAGCTCTGTAGAGTTTAAATCAGATTAGAAGCAGGAACCCTGGCTAATGTTCTCCTCCCTAACCTTAGGGACTGCCACCAAACTGAGGCCAGCTGACAGATGGTTTCTTACCGGTCTGCAATGGCTGATCACGACACTGGGCTTTTCTCATCAGGTCACTGGAAGAGCCCAGTAATAACAGGTAAAGGGGCAGCTTGATTGCATGTAGCCAGTCAGTAGCTGTGCATTTGAATCTCCCACATGAATGATGAGGGCTGTCAAAGCTCAATATTTAACACAAAGCATTGCAGAGCGAAGTACAGCAGAGTGAAGTTACTGATCGTTCCAAAATCGTGTCACATTGCTGCCCTGTGCAATAACGCAACGACTTGAGCTCCTAATTGAAACGATTCACAAAGCCTTACAAGACCGAGTGCAGTAAAAATTCCAGCAGGGTCTGGATTCACTCTAATTTACGTAGAATTTCCGAGCAACAGGAATTTGGCAAGTTGTCGAATTTGATCTTAACTTTGAAAGCCATTCTCTGGAGTTTCTTAAACAAACTTGCGGAAAAATGGCTTCATAATTAAGACTGAATTCAACAAGTTGACAAATTCTGGGAGCATTGAAATGCTACGTAATACTTACAAAGAATGTACAGCACGGAAACAGGCCACTCGGCACAACCAGTCTGAGCTGCTGTTTATACTCCACATGAGTCTAAATACAGTAAACCTAGAGCCAGGTGGAATCTTACCTGCGAGATTCATGCATAATAAAGTCTGCTGCACTTTTAATGGGTTATCAAGTTAAATTCAGCAGAATTTAAGCATGTATCCAGTTACATTATTAGAACACAGAACAGGATTCAAATTCACAGCCGATTTTCCACATCTATGACTGTAGATGCTTTGAATGGAACTTGGAATTTTTCTGAACATCACTGCTGCTTGTTTGCCTCAATCACTTGTTTTTAAACTACTCTCGCTTTCCAGCTCTCTCAACATATTCCTTGTTACAGTCCCCCATTCCTCTCCGCACAACAACCCATTGGTACCCCACACACACATACACACACTCACCTCGCAGACACACAGACACCCACACAAACACACACAAACACATATAATAGATTAATATATTGTCTGGGTTACTTCCTTGTAATCGGCTACAGATTAGCACTCCCTAAAGTTGCAGTCATTACATTAGTTGTTAATCCTTTCAGGGTGGATGTGATTCCATGTTAATTACAGGCGGTGTGCGTGCTGGCTGCTGCTGCTGCTGCTGCTATGTGCTGTACTCCTGACAGCATTACAATGAAAGGACAAATCCAGATTTCAACCTGCGGTATAAATTCCACCTGGTTCACTCCCCTCTCTTAGCATTTCAAGGTGTGCAGAATTTGGCAAAATCTTAAATGCTGACTTAATTCTGAAGCTGTTTTTCTGTTTACTCTCAAGAAATAATAGTGCTATTTTGCCTGCTCAGACCTTGCTCCCATCAAATACACAGAACAGAAAAACTAACAGAAGTAAACGATTTCAGGACTGTAATTTCAGCGCTTTGGTTCATCCTCCCGACATGAAAGGTGCTATAAACATGTAATTTATTGTTGTTGTTGCAGTCTCACAGAGGGTTTCAGAAGACATCAATCTCAAGTGTTTTGGAGATGTGTACCCTAGCTGACTTTATCTGCATCAGTTTATAGGCAGGTATTCACCAGGACCAAATGAAAGGGGCACTGGTTTCTACATAGTTGGACGTTGAGGCAGAGGGAGTGGGGGAGCGGGGGATATGGTCAGAGGGAGAAATGGAACAACAACAACTTGTAGCACCATTCGGGAGGGGAACTGTTCCAAAACTCTGTACAGAGACGGAATGGGAGCCCGAGCAGGGTGGGAGATGGTGCGGGAGGAAAGGTGAGATTATGCATTTAATCTGTGAGCTAATGTGTGTAGCTCTGTGAGCTACAGTGAGCAACTGGAGGAGTTTGATATATTCGGAGCCAGACATGGGGCAGGCAACGATGGAGGGAGCCAAGCAACAAGGCTTCATTTCTGCGGCCAGTCACCTGAAGGATGTCGAGGTTCATCCAGATGCCTGACAAGCAGTCAGTGAGGGCAGCAATGGTCCTGGAGTCGAGGGTGGAGGCAGAGACGAAGTGGGTGCAGGTCACCAGTTGACAGGTGGAAAAGTGGATCCTTTGCCTAGGGATCATGACTAAGTGTAGACAGTGTATAGTTGAGAAAGAGGGGAGGACCAAGGATAGAGCTCTGAGGAACATTGCAGGTGAGAGATTGGTATCGTGCACTCTGTGGAAGAAGCAGGCTTAATAACCAAATAACCTATTCTTAAATGAAAGCAGGTGATTTCTACAGAGGTGCTGTGAATTCCTGATCAGAGTGTCTCTTGGCCACGGATTCTGGAAACAACGGGCAAAGAAGGATAATACTTGCATAGGTAGTTTTGGGATTGATAATTGGAACAAGCAGAAATTTAGACTCCACTGTGTCTTTTACACATACGAACACACACACACACAATTTTGTTTTTACACACAGGGACGCGGAAACAGTAAAAAACCAATCCTTTAATATTTAGCAAGCTCGCTGTAAATCTGGTCGATCCAAGTAATTATACACACATACACATGCGTGCAGAATACATTAAATTTAATAATGCCGTGTTTAGTTTATAACTATTGATGCCATCATAATTTTTCAGCAAAGTACTCAGGATGCCCTCTATTCATTTTTCAAACTCTTTCCTTCACACACACACACACACACACACACATACACATATTCACACACTCATTCACATACACACACATTCACACACCCATACACATACACACACACATTCACACACTCATACACATACACATACACACACAGACACTCACACACCAGACTGTCTATCTTTCAGATGCAGTTCATCAGTTTTTATGAACCATTTTTGCCTTCCTTCAGGATCCCATTTCACAAGTATTTAAGCAGCAGTCTCCCACGCCTGTTGACGTGCACATTAAAATTCGTATAGGAATATTCCCTACTCATCAGTCTTGAAGACATATTTGCTTACCTTCAAAACGTAAAACTTTAATGTCAGCAGCGTATATAATACAATTTTGTTTCTGGTAAATTTAATCATACCTGTTTGAAATTCTGTATTCAGATTGGAGTGCAAAACCCCTTAAACGTTTTAAAAAGCAAGCCTCCAACACTTAACCCGTTTGGATTCAACAAGGATGAGTCATTCAAACACGGATGCAGATACAAGGGTCTAAAAAGTGGGGGCTGTAACCTGGATTTGAGACTACAGTAGAGCGCACATCCAGTTATCCGCACGCCTATTTAAGTGCAATATGAAAGTGGGTTTGGGGCTACGAGATAAATTGGCAGGTTGCTCATTAATGTGCAAGGAATAGAGTGCACAACTTTACTGCCTGGACTTCATTTTGCCCTGCTAGGAAGGTGAGTTATTAAACATAATACTTACTTTTGTATAGTGAAGGGATAGAAGCTAGAGAACAAGACACAGTGAGAGAGTGAGAGAAATCACAGAGGAAGAGAGGACTGTGGTCCTGTGGCATCAATACACATTTGTTGGAAGAATGTTTTTGTTTGCCCTGTAGCCAATTTACACTTTGGGAAATGTCCAACCATCCATAATGTTTGCTTATCCACCCTGTACGGAGTAGGTCCCAATTAACGTGGATAATTCTCTCTCTCTTGTGCGTTTCACCACCATTTTGTAATACGTTAGGGCAGGGTCATTGTAGGTTCACTTCTCTCAGTGCATTCTTACTGGAGGCCGCAGCGAAAAAAAAATTACAAGGCAGAAGAAGCAAATGTAAAGCAGGCCAGAAGTAAGCAATAAACAGCAACAATAAATTGCTTACCTGTGGCTTGTTTTACATTTTATATTTATATTGTGCCCTTCATGTCGGATAATGTTTCGGAATATTTTACAAAGATGGGGATCAAATGCCAAGTAAGGAGAGGGGAAAGGGGAGGCGAGCATAGGTATGGTCGAAACGTTATGTTTTAAGGCAGGACCTAAGTCGGATAGAGAGGGGGTGCGAGATGGAGGGGTTCCGGAGGTTAGAGGTGTGGTAATTGATGGGTGTAGAATCAAAATCGTAGATGAACAAGAATGGGAAGGTAACTTCACTTGAGAGGAAGACTTGAAAATTCAAGTGCAACTCAGCGAACAATGGAGGTCTCTGAGTTTAAAACTCTCTCTTACGGAACGATCAAGGGCAAAGAATAGGAAGGGTTGGGACACTTTAGTTACAATAGAGATGTTTCCTGAAGGGTTTCTGAAGTGCGGAGCTCACACAAAGAGCTGGTGAGTTATGAGTCTTTCACGCTTGCGAGAGAACTGCTGTAAGTCAGTGTCACCACGATGACATGCTCTAGTTCTTACCATTTGCTGGTTCCAAAGAAACTCGCAGGGAAAGATTTATTCTCCTCATCAATGTCAAGTGAGTAATTACTTCTTTAAAGGGATGATCGAAGGGCAATAATGGATGTACGTGTGTACTGTCTTAACAAATTGAAGCTAAGTTGATGGATTGAGTGACTCCAAATGAAACCAAGGCAGGCATTCCAATATCTCAACAATTAGCATAAACTTGCTTGTCAAAACAAGGGTCTAAGCCTCAATCCCTACAGCTCTTCCACTACAAGGTTTCATTTTCAGGCTGCCTTTGGATCAATAACTCAACACTCTGCCATTCTGTTCAATTGCCCAGCCCACGACCTCCATCATTTATGGTTTCTAATCTAATCAACTTTGTGCAGCATTTCTGTTTTCCTCAGAAGCTCCTTGAAAGCTACGTGTTCAACTGGTCTCCCAATCCCAGCACCACATTGGCTATCCAGGTTGGATCACAAACGGTCCTTAACTCACTATCACAATGTCATTTAGACCTAAACATACATTACCCAAACCATAATCTCCATGTCGTTGCGAATACAAACCGCACCAGTGCACCAGCATCAATATTTCTCAGCCTGGTTAAGTTGCCATCATGCTCACATCTGAATCAGTAGGTTGTGGGTTCAAGCCCCACGTTGGAACTTTAAACTCAGTCCAGGCTTTACTTAAACTGATCTCTTGCAATGAATTCTTGGTAAGTGCTATATTATTCAAATTACCATTTTTAGTATTTTAAACATAACTACATGTTCAGGAAACAAATGCCTATAGTTTTAATCTGGGTAGTTTCACAAAATGTGTATCTGAATAGCAACGACCAACCCTCGGCACTTTCCATCTAATGCCCCGCACTTTTAGGCAAATATTTCTGCTGATCGCCTGCACACTCAGTGGACACAACGCCCGCACATCACACTTTTGCCAGGCCACCTAGCCAAGCCTTGTCAGCGATCAGCTAACCTAGCACAGACTGACAAACAAAATCCACGGCTCACAGTGGCTACATAGCTCAATCCCTCACTGGGCAATGCCTTAATTCACAGTGCCACCAGCAATCTCCGTTCGTCCTAGCTTTCAGAGCACACACTCACTCCCCCTAGGAGAAATAAACCTATAATGGGATTTCAATGTACAGTTGTGTTGTGCATTAGTGAGAACTGCAAGACAGTTAGTGCACACGATACATGTTAGCCACCCCTCTGGCCATCATCTCCACTACCAACAGCAATGAAATTGATACCTGGTGTAGTTAAACTCCAGCAGTTACCCCCCAACACACACCAGAGCCCAAGCTCTTGCCAGCCTGCATCAATATGGGATAGAGGAGCAGGGTGGGTGAAGACAGTGCACTCCATCCCAGACCGATGGAAATTTCAACGCGTGTGTGTTTGTGTAACTCTCAACGGTTTGGTTTGGATACCCTTAAGTACAATGATGGCGGGGGGGAGGGGGTGCTCAAGTGTCAAGAGCCCTGTCTGGCCAAGAGTGCACACAGCAGAACAAAGCTCTCTGGTTCTCTTTCTTCCCTCTATTTCTACATCAGCTGAACTGCTAACGCAGTGGCTGATTCTAGTGTTTAAAAAATCTGTACCGTGTGTGTGTGTAGAAAAAATTTTTTTAATTCATTTCTATGCAAATGAAGTCAACTGCGAACATTCCTTGCTGCCAAGATTAAACATACAAGAATCAATTGAACTTTATAGCAAATCCTATTTCAATTAAAATGCTGCAATTAGTCTGGTGCTCGTCCGAAGACATTGATGAATATTCATTCATTTATTAATGTTTGCATCCTTTCGAGTCGGGAATCATAGAGACATAAAGTTATTGGAAAAGATTAAAAGCGGGTGGAAAAAAAAACGGAACAAGTCAATGTTCCAAGGCCGAAATGAAAGAATAAAGATGATCTCAGCCATGGTGCTGGTGGTAGGAACTCGCTAATTGGCTTTGCTGCCCCTGGACAAGAGAGGATCAAACCCAGTCAGGTTCCCAGCTACTGATCCTAACTCAGCCCGCCCTGCAGGAACGTGCCTGGGTGTGTACAAACTGTGTTATAACGTGCTTCATTATCGTGCACATTTAGGGAGTAAATATCAGATAGATAGCATTGGGGGTTCATTGAAAAAAGCAGCTCGGTGCTGTGATGGCAGGACAGGAGGACAAGTGTTCTGGAGGGATAATAATAATAATAATAATAATAATAATTAATAATAATAATAATAATAATAATAATCCTTGTATTTGATACAGCGGCTAATCACGCCACGAAACTCTGGAACTCTCTCCCTCAATCCCTCCGCTTCTTCGCCCCCTCCCCCCCACCTTCAAATCCCGCTTAAAGACCTTCCTTTTTGATCGTGCTTACGGTCACCTCCCCATACCTTGTCTTTGGCTTGTTGTCAAACTACGCCATGTGATGCGCTCTGGGACACTACCCCGTGTGAAGGGTGCTATATAAATGCAAGTTGTTGCTTTTTTAGTTGTTTTGTCGAGCCGTCTCAGAGCGCTTCACAGAATATACTGTCAAATGAATTGACTGTATATTTTTGTGGGCGAAACGCAGTAGCCAATTGTGCACAGCAGTTTCAAGCAAACAACCGTGGATTAAGTGACCAAATTCTTATTTTATTTTATTTATTTATTAAAGGGATTTATTACCTCCGAAAAGCGATCCATCAATCGACTAAGCACCTGGTGCGTACTTACTGCTAGGTAAACAGAGGTGTGTGGAGTTAGAAAACCTGCCTAAGGTTTTGTCCTGCCTGGGAATCGAACCTGGGACCTGGCGAGACAAATAATCTCACCAATAAGCCACAGGACTCCACTCTGTGTGAGACCAGATGGACCGGACAGACTTCTTTATGCAAACCAATTTTATGAGTAGATCTAGTAGAGTCAGTTTAGAAGATACTTCACACAGATAGCGAGTTTGCCAAATTCTGCCGCATCTCGGAAATGCCGAGAAGTAGAGCAAATCCAGACCGGGGTGGAATCTTTAAGTCCACGAGGGAATGTCTGTGCACTGGCGAACTCAATCCAGACTGCTTTTCCACCCGCATCAGAGCAAACCGCGGGCACGGGGCCAAGTAGAAAAAGAAAATGAAAACAATGAACACAAGTAAATAATTAATGTACATCATCAGATATTTCTACAGTAACTCGATACACTTGAGTCACATGGAAGGCCGTGCTAAAATTTCACCCGACTCAAAGCTGGGATTCGTTGTTTAGCTTTCAATCTCTGCCAGAAACCACAAGCAGGCTTCCTGATAAGCAGGTTTGAGGGACATTGTGTCTGAGATACATGCAGCGCAGTGCAGGCTTGTTTGGACCAAATCCCTGGCAATACTGATGTGCGATTCCCCTCAGGCCAGTTCTGTTCTTCCCAGTGATGGAGCAGAGAGAGCAACACAGTTTAGCACCGCAGTCAGAACAACCTAGAACAGCCTTGGGGGTGCTGGGGGTTAGGGGCTTGGCGGTGGGGGGGATGGGGGGTGTTGGTTGGCACTGAGCTGGGAAGTAGATAAACACTGAAGGCACAGTTGGACCCTGTTATAACCCAGTTCAGTTTACATTCAGCCCAGGTGCTCTGTGTGGACTATAGTATAATATCTGTAGACGTGCAGTATAATTCTAGAACATAGTTTAAGCACTCACATGTTCCATAATGTGATCCATTATAACCCAGGGTCTGATTTTATAGACCCAAATCATCACTTGAGCTTTCAGCCATTCATTTTACCTAATCGTATGACGTACTCAACCTCTACGGTCATATAGAGCAGAGCTTTCCATCTTTGAACAAACTTCTGTGTAAAAACATTTCTGCTAATCTCACCATTTTTATCTCCTGAAGATAATCCTCAATTGATGTCCTCTTGTTACTGGCTCGATCAGCGGAAATAGTCTCTCTCTCTTTCTCTCTCTATTTACTCCATCAGAACCATTCATCATTTTGAAAACCTCCATTAAGTCCCCCTTAACCTTCGTCGCTCAGGTCAAAGCAGTGCCAGGTTTTCAAGCCTCTCCATGTAACTATAAGTTCTCACTTCAGGATCATTCAAATGCACCGTCTCCATCAATGTGATATCCTTTCTATATTGGGGTCACCGAAAATTGGACCCAATATTCTTGGTTCCAGCCTAATCGGTATCTTATAAAATGTAACAATACATCCTTGTTTTTTTCGTACAACACCCTGTATTTACTCTAAGGACTCTCTCGTTTATTTATAGGTAAACATGGCAACCACTTTGACTACAGTATTGCCCAACAAACAGCCATAAAGTTAAGAAACAATTTTATCTGGGCGATTGTTTGTCATCCAGGAAACTCTTGTTTCATTTTGAATCGTGCCACAGGATTTTTAACAATTATTTGAATGGACTGCGAGTTCAAAGTCCCGACACGTGGTTTGAACCTGCAGGATTCTGACACAAAGGCAAGAGTGTGACTGACTGAGCCAGGCTGACCCCTGGCAAATAGTCAAAGTGCTAAGTTTCAGATCAGTCGGGTTAATCTTTCCCATGACCAGACTAACTGAGCAATGTGTGCAGGCAGGAATCAATACTAAAACATCCCACTTTCTGACAGGCACCAGCTCTGTGTGTTACCCCTCACCCCCCCACCCTCGTTCTGCTTCACCCCCATCCTCTCTGAAAATAATTTGCTCGAGTCTAATTAATTTCTATGTAAATAAGGGCTCAAACGTAAGCCGATTAGCAAATAGCTTACAAGCTATTTTGGTATTCAAGTGCACTTCTTAACCAATGGTGCACAGCACAGTGCAGAGTGAGAGGGTGAGGCCACTTCTGTGTCAGGCAACAATGTTGAGCCACTTGGTTCCTGAACCCCTTAAATTACAGCTGATGTTTTGCTGTCGCCTGTATTTTTATTTTAGGAACACAATGCGTTTGAGGGTCTTCTGTCAGTCCTGTTAACAGAAGGTGAGCTGCTGAGGGAGCATTCAAGATTCATGCCAGAGGGTTGGCATAAGCAATGGAAATGTAGTTTAGCATAAATCACTGCCTCCAGGAGAGGAAGGTAGTAAATGAAAGAACTTGAAAAGAGCTTACATTTTTACATCGCCTTATCGTGACAGGTCTCAAACCCTTCACAAGTCAAGTGTAGTGACTTTTGGGGGGGAAAAAAGCAATCACGTTGAAAGTGTGCAGGTTTTCAAGGCACATTTGGTAGACAGAAGAGGAAAGAAGATGTTAAAAGTTAATTATAGTGGCATTGTTGGGAGAAGGCTCGAGGAGAGGCTACAAAAGGAAATTGTAAAGAGACTCGAATTAACGTGCGCTGTCTGTTTCAAGTTAATGATAATGCTGTGTATTAAAAAGATGTACAGATAGTGACACAGAGGCTGAAAGTGCGAAGGAGCTGAATTAACATGCACAGTTCATTGTAGCTGCACCTGGAATATGAAACCTCAACTGCAAGGGAAATCTTAACTTTATATTTAAATAATAAAATTACTCGGATTCTAAGTCCATTATTAATGGCCACCTGACACTGTCAACCTCAGGTCACCCTCAGCGTCAGTGGTTTCCTCCAGTCCAACCCCCAACCCCCCACCTCACCCCACCTTTTAATTTTCACAGAAAAATCAAATAGGCAATAAACGGAAATAAAAATGGCTTTTCACTGTTTAAATGGAAAATCTGAGCACATGGGTGTGAGGGAGGGGTGGTGGGGGGGGGGGGGGTGGTTAGGGTTACTGATACTGAGTAAAACAGTGGGTTCATGTAATCATAACCTGAAGTCTTAAGTTGCTTTCTAAAAGGATTTATCAGTCAAATTTCCTCTAAGATATTGGTTACTGTGGATATTACACACAAACATTTCCTGCTACAACTTTAACCCTGCAATTCCACCCTAATCTTAACCTGCAAAACCTGGCATAAGAATGTAAGATGATAAATTCTTAATTCCTGTCTTATGAACCTGGAAGCCGATTTTCACAACTTGCTTGAAAAGAACCTGCTTCCTAATTAGTCCAAATAGTCTCCCAGGCTAAGACTAACTAGGTGAATTTTTGGGCCACTGAACTAAGACGGGACAATCTACCCCAATCGAACTGGAGTAAGAATGATGCACTTCTGAGGTTGTGGGGAATGAGATGGCCTCTATCTCAATTGGACTGTTGTATCAGTACATTGAGCTCACACGCTAGGCTGATGCTCCAGAGCAGAGCTGGGAGAAAGCTCCGTTGTCAGAAGTGCTGTCCTTCAGATGAGACATTAAACTGAGGTCCTGTCTGCCTGTTCAGTTAAAGACCCATAGCACTATTCCGAAAAGAGAAGGGAGTTTCTACCAGTGTCCCGGCCAACGATTCCTCCATATAAATTGCCCATCCACTGTATGGAAACTGGATGCGGTATGCACAGTCACTACACTTTACAGTAAAATCCTGAGAAGCCTTTCGAGATGTTTTGGACACGATAGCCGCTCGGGATCAAGATGTAACTGGGATCCTGATCAATGCCATTACTTTTAACCATAGAGAGAAAACTTTAAACACATTTCTAGCTCCTCTCTTTCCCCAACTCAAAGCCCATCACAATTAGCTTTTCTTTAAAATAATAAGATTTAATGTCTAGACCTTCCTGCAAAAGGGAAATTCTTACTGCGCCTAAAATTTCTGGCGTAGTTGCAAGGTTTAATCAACAATAGTGAAAAATAACGAACCTCTCAAAACACGCAGCTTGCAAAAATGCTGCAGACATGGGAATTTTATAAAACATCATGAAGCCAGTTGGAAGGCAGCAGATGGAAAAATCAAGCAAAAATAATTCAAATATCTTTCGCCCAGCTTATATTTCCTCCTCATTTCAAACGCTTTTAAAACAGACTCTTAAAACAGATTCTTTTGAGAATTGCAGGCTTTACAAATCAGGCTTGAAACTCCATCTGACTTTCAAAGAGGGTTTTTCCCATAGTTCTTAAAAAGAGACAGCTTCCAAAGTAAGACTGACATTTTCAGAAACGCTTCCACAATTCAGAACGGTTTTAAATTGAACTCATATAGTCTCGGTTGACACTCTCACGCAGCGTTGGGAGAGTGCTGCATGTTTGGAGGTGCCATCCTTCCAATGAGCCGTTAAACCGAGATAAACCTGTTCAAGTGGACGTTAAATATCCCGTGGCACTATTTGAAAAGAAAAGGGAGTTTTCTCTCTCACAATGTCCTGGCCAACAATCCCCCAGATAGAATTGGTCACTCACTTCATGGCTGTGAGCAACTTGTCTGCTGAGTTTGGCTGCAAATATGCACAGCCGCTACACTTTACAGTAAAATGTTGAAGCTCTTTGAGATGTCGTCCCAATGTGAATCAAATACAAAGATTATTCATTACTATTATCATTGCGAGAGTCAAAAAATGATCTCATATCCAGGTGGAATTTCCAGGCTCTCATTAGTTAGCCTAAAGGGAGACTGAAGTGGACAGAAGAATAGTAATGGAGTGAGAGTGCTGAACAGGAGCTTTCGGAGAGCCTGGAGGGTTCAGCAATCAGTGTGCTCCCTATGCTAAGGTTCAGTTCCAGGAGAAATTCTCCAATGTACCAGGACAGACTGAGAAGACCTCTGTTTAACCCCTTCAAGTGATGTGGATCTCTATTCAGCTAATGCTCCTCTTGGCATTCAGTCAAAGTGCCGTGAATTGGAAGTGTTGATTGCCTCGTGGAAAGCTTTAAGTCGCTTGGTTTTGTGAGGAAGGCGGCATCACAGTGCTAACCGAGGTCATCACTGTCCCTTGGTGTTGGTTATCTCCCCTCCCCCACCCACCCCACAACCTCCCTAGGCAACAGATTGCACAAATACATTAAAGCTGCAATAATTTTGGTCTTGAGCCTTCACTACGACTCTAAGCCACTTAAAAACAAAATCACCAAATCTGCGTGGCATTATTTCCAGCTCGAACCAATGTAAAAATCGCTTCATCCCCCCTCCCCCCACACCCAAAAAAAAGGACATATTTTGCCCTCAAATCCAGGGATGCTGGATCTGACCTGATATTAAAAAAATGTAATCCCTAAACCATTACAGCATTTCCTGCTTTATTTTCTCCAAAATATAGATTTAAAAAAATGAACGTTTAGACTCTACAGTGAATGGTCAGAGATTTATATATTAATTTTTTAAAAAAAAAGTCTATCCTTGCAGCATTAAGACGGTATAATTGGCTGTTAATTAGGACTTTGAAGGCATTCTTGGTAAACGAGAGTTATCGATTAGTCAGACCGGGTGTAAAAGCCGTGAGGCTTATGAAAGAAAGCTGGTGTGTGACTGTCGTTAATATATTCCTGCAGCCTGACTAATTAGCATGAAACTGCTTGATAATTGGAAACTTAAATATGGTCTTTTCATCTGGGTCCAACTCACGTCAGGCACGGGTTCAACTAATCGAAAGCTCGGAATTAAAAACGCTTGACATTTGGTCATTTAAGTCTCTCTCTCTCTCTCTATCTAGGTTTCCTTTTCTACCTCTCTTTCCTTTTCCTCATTCCTCTCTCTCGTTCTCTCTATCCCCCCACCCGTTCACATTCTAGCACACATCATCTCCTGGTATTCTCAATTAGGTCTGGATTATCACGATTCATGATCACGATTCTGAGCAGTGTTGCAATCTGCAGGTCAGACAGAGACTCAGGGCTGTGACGATATTCCACCTACAGCCTACGTGAACAAAAAAAAATAACGCTGGCAAATATTCATACCCACATCAACCCCCTTCGAAAGATTAATATCGTCACATTACTTTTATTTAAAAAGAGCTCATCAGAACTCAGACAAATATCCCACTCAAATCTTGTGTACAGCCACTTTACCTGAGTGACAGTTCTCTATTCAACATTGTGTGTTCCTTGATACTACATCTGATTCTCCCCTGCCGAGTTCCAAAGACTTGAAACTATCTTATTGCAGGTATTTTGAGTTATGACATAATCATCCTGGCATTTGATATCGTATCTTATGACATCTTCTAAATGTCTTGAGGTACATCACACAATTTAAATGTAAAGCATAGTGACTGTATTTTGTAGGCGAGCGCGGCAGCCAAATTTTGCATACAGCAACTTACCACAAACAGCCACGACATGAATGGTCAATTTTATCCGAGCGTATCAGGAGAAAGTCCATTCTCTTTTCCCAATCGTGCCGTGGGATCTTTAACATCCGCCCGAACAGACAGAAGTGACCGCAGTTATAGTTCATCCAAAAGACGGCACCTCCAACAATGCAGCACTCCCCTAGCGCTGTGCAGGTGTGTCAGACCAGACGACACGACCTTCCTCACCCAGAAACGACAGAGCTATCAACTGAGCCAGGCTGATACATGTTGAGTTAACCCTGAAGAGTGTCCCCCGAAGCTTAATGGAACATTCGTTCAAAACGGTGTTGGAAGAAAAGAAAAACCCTAAGGATTGCTTACGGCAATATCATGACTACATCAGAATTCACAGATAGTAACTCAGTTCTCACTTGCACACTGTTACATGGTGAGCTGGGCCGGGGGGGGTGCATAGAGTAAACAACATTACACAAAGGAGGTTTGGATGAAGAAGGCACCTTGACCCATCTGACTTAACCCTATCTTCTTCCATTGATGCAATAAGCTGTTTCAGTGTCTTGGTCTCTGGCACCTTTGCTGGTAACTTTTTCCCACTGTTGATTGCTCTTAGGTAATAGAATTCATTCTAAAATTGACCTTCACTACCCTGAACCTGCATCCTCTTGTCCAGCTGCCTTGCTTTGCTATATCTGAAAGTCTTTATTTTCTCAATCCCATTCAGCTACTGTGTATATACTTATGTAAGTTCCCTTCGGAGTATTATTTTTCCCCTCGAGGCTAAACAGCTCCAGTTTATTTAATTGTTCCTCGTAGCTTATCCTTAAGGGATCAGCCTCGTTGCTCTGCTATTCCCTATTCTCTCCATTTCTCTTCTCTCCTCTGGGTCCCGGGCAGCCCCCTGGAAACGAGGAGAAGGAATTAAAAGCCCTGCTTACTGTGACGAGACACATTTGGTTTTTTGGAGACAATCTTAGAACCTTGCACCCACACTGATCACACCCGCTAGGTGGCTCTCCACCACCTCCTCCTCCTCCTCACCGCCTGCCACAGGTAAACTGTGTGAGAGCGGCAGATTCCCCCATAACTGCAGAGCCCTTTATATCTGGACTCCCGTCAAACCCCCTCTCGCAGCTGAGGCACTGAAGAGAAACTGAAGCTGCTGCCAAAAGCAAAAAGACTTCCTGTGAAAATGTGCCATCTTGTCGAGCAGGGATCCAGACAGGCTGAAATGTGCTTCACTTCAAAAGGCATAAGAGTTAGGCGCTCGCTGAATCTGCAGTCACCCAGGAAAAGCGCTTAACATCTCCTGCAGTATTAAAACATGCAGGAAGGATTGTAAAACATATAGTAGGATCTTATAGAGCAACCTGCTCTCTAAATAGGAAATTCCGCCTGGGTCCGGGTGGAATTCTTAAGTACAGACTTAATTTTGTAGCCAGTTATATTTATGATTCTAAACCTTGCATCTGCACTTAAGCTTGTTGAAGCAACTGGAGTAAATCGACTTCAAAGTTAAGACGGAATTCAATAATTTGCCAATTTCTGGGTTCTGTAACATGACGTCAATTGAATTTCTCTTTGCACTTATTTAAACTCAATTCAACTACTATTTTCTCTCTATACACGGTGGATTCTTCCATAATGTATACACAAGTCATTTCTTTATAAGGTCCTACCAGCTTTATTCATCTGCACTCTTCACTCAGTGCACTAAGTGTGGTTCTGTTTTTTTGGATATTTTAATCATTCTGTGCTTATTAATAACTAACAAGATTATCTGTATAATTTAATTCTGCTTTTATAACGTAGTGTTATTTTGAATTCAAAATTGCAGTAAATTCGCTGGCAAGTGCACAGGGGTTTTCGCACAAAATATCACTGTGACTTTTCAGAATCCAACTGACTGCCCTGGATTTCCAGCATTCTCTGTCTTCTTTCAGATTGTCTGGTATCTCTGGAAGTGCATTGAGATGTCCTCCCGAAGGGAAAGGCACTGCACCAAATGCATGTGCATCAGCGAGGGTAAATGAGCGAGTGTGGTAATAGAATACATTACTGGGAGGGGAATAGTGTACATAAAATTAACATCTACAATACAGATATCACAAAAGCACAGACTGTGGTGATGATAGATTTCAGGGAGAACAGCTTTTCCCCAAAGTCCAGATTCTACCCAATCCTGATGAAGATTCTTAAGTTGACGTGCTTTCATTTCACAGTGATAACATGCCATCTTCTTCTTCCACGCCCATTCTATAATAGGTGTCAGTCTGGCTTAGTCGATCGCACTCTCGTCTCCATGGGGTCAAGCCCCAAGTCGGGACTTTGAACTCCTCGGCTAGGCTGACACCCCAGAGCAGCGTTGGGGGAGCATTACAAAGGTGTCGTCTTTTGTATGAGACGTTAAACTGAGATCCCTTCTGAACTCTGTTCAGGTGTCTCCATTGAAAAAGAGAAGCATGTTTCTCTCTGGCATTCTGGCCAACAATCCCGTGGTTGCCACTGTTCATTCACTTTGTGGCTATTTGTGGGACATAACTGCGTGCAAATTAACTGCCATATTTGCCCACAAAATCTATAATGAATCCATAAAGCGCTTTGAGATATTTTGACAACAACAACAAGATTACATTTGTAAAGCGCCTTTCACGTCAGGAGGATGTCCCAAGGCGCTGGACAGTGTACAGCATTTCAGACCCGAGCTGGGGTCAGGGGGGGGAGAAGGGAGGGAAAGGGGGGTGGCCGATGGCATGGTCGAGGAGGAGGGTTTTGAGGCGGGACTTGAAGGAGGCTAAGAAGGGGGTGAGGCGGAGTGACTGGGGAATGGAATTCCAGAGGTTGGGGGCAGAGTGGCTGAAGGCTCTCCCGCCAATGGTGGGGTGGGTGGGTCGGGGGACAACATAAGGCAGTGTATTAAATGCAAGGATTCTTATTATAATTATCGTTTTTAATAACAATAATAGCACACACTGCAGTTTAATTTGTCTGTAGCTAATTTCAGCAAAGTCCCTTTCCCATTGGTAATAACACAGCAAGTGTGAATTCAATTGAACCTTACATTGAGAGCTAATAAATGCCCTCTGGATTCCCAGGAACCTTCAAGAAACTTTGTTAAAAAAATGAAAGCTTCAATCGCACCAGCAGTTATTTAATAACTGCTAAAATTCTAGCAGGTGATTTTGAATTTGCATGCTCAAAGGAGCAAAGGTCCAGCCAAGCTGAAAGGCATTTTTTCTTTCAAAATAAAAAAAAATAAAAATCTCAAAGAGAAAGGCAGCTTTTTTGTATTCAAAGTTCTCAGTATCTTTTTCTGCTTCTCGAAGGTGTTTATTCAAAAGAATTGGAAATCAAATCACCCAGAAAAATGCATACATTTAAATCTCCTCCAGTGTAAAACATACAGGAAGAGTTGGCAAGCAGGGTAGCAAAGTACGACCCGTGAATTACATAGATTGTACAGCACAAAACCAGGCCGTTCTGTCCAACTCATCTGTGTCGGTGCTTATACTCTGCAGGAGCCTCCATCCTTCTTAATCACCAACCCCCAAACGGCTTTATCTGAAGGATAATCATAAGAACATAAGAATTGCTGGATGAAAGAAGAGCAAGGTCCATCCAGTTCAGCTCCCACCATCCTGGCAGTCGCGCGCACACGTCATGTCCCAAAAAGCGCTCCCCCCACTGCAAACCAGTGTCAGCTCATGCGTGTCCTGACGTGGGGTTTGAACCCACAACCTCTGACCCGGAGGCGAGAGGCCTACCGACTGAGCCAGGCTGACTGCCACTGCAGCTCCACAGGGCTGTATCGCTGAGAGCGGGAATCATGCGGGAGCCACTGGAGAGGGCTTGTAACGAGCCGTCTCCCTGAGCTTCCTGTGGGTGTCAGAACGCTCGCCTTCTCAGCTCTCGCCGGGCCTGCTGCTGGAAAATATCGCTCGCTCCATCTGGTGAAACTCTGTTTCTCAATATGTTCGGAGTTCACCAGCTTTTCATTGTGAGCTTGAAGGTTTAAAAATAGTTCTGTTAAAAGTCTCTGAAGGGTTACAGCCCCCCCACCCCCCCCCCCCCCCCCCCGGCTCTGCACAGTTGTGAAAACGCGAACCAACTCGGCTGGAAATGCAACATTCTCACATGTAGGCTCGCACAGCACCAGAGCAATCGTGGTTCCCTCTGGTCTTTGCCCTAAAATATGTTGAGGATCACAAAAATATTTTGGGGGGGGGAACAAATTCAGTTTTAACTTTGACGCCGGTTTACAAGCGGTTCAAAGCCAAGGCTGATTGAAGAATTAAGAATCTTCCAAATTGCCGCACAATTTTTGGGAGAATATGTTAAGAGAACGAATGGCCTTAAGGCGAGGGCGAGGTCTCAGTGAAAGCGACGTATGATTTGAGTGTACGTTTAATCGCTGGTTTAATCATTACTTTTCGCCCACAAAATACGCAGTCAATTCACTTTACAGTCTATCCTGTGAAGCGCTTTGAGACGTCTCGAAGACGTGTATCAAATACAAGGATTATTATTATTATTAAGTCCCTATGGTGCTTAAATCCAACTTAAAACCTACCGCTTTGACTCCCCTGTTCCTTGCAGTTTGAACCCTCCCCCACCGTCATTGCAAAAACTCCCCGACACGTGAGCAACGCGAATGCAAGCTGTTGTTGATAGAATGAAGGACTGAAACTGAGAGGGAGCATTTCAAAGGAGCTAATTTGATACAGTGCCTCATTATGTCTCAATTTCCTTCAGACAATGAGTTACTTTGACGTGTGGTGACTGCTCTCCATTGAAGTGTGTCTGTCAGCTGATCTGCACCAGCGACGTCCCACCGAGCAGCGAGTTGCCTATTGTAACTGCTTTTGGGGAATTCAGAACGAGAAGGAATATTGGCCAGGACAAGCTCCCTGCGAAACAGCAGCACAGGAACCCTGAGCGCACAGTCACGGCCTCGGTCTAACATCTCATTTGAAGGAAGGCACAAGGCAGTGTTCTCTCAGCAATGCTATCAGCCTGGATTATGAGCACGTGACCTAGTGTGTGAGTCTGTGTCTGTGTGTGTGAGTCTGTGATCCACGCTCTGTCCCAGAGGAGAGAGGGCCACCGTCGGAACCCAGTTGCCTCTCAGATGCATTTGGCAAGAAAGCACGGGAGGAGACAAAATGAGCTGTTTTGATCATGTTACAGCAGTTCTCTTTTTAAGCGCTGCTCTGCGATACGATACCATGTAGCAGTGAAGGAAAATTATCAAGATTCACGCTGGAGCGAGATAAAGGGAACGTAGAGGGAATATAAATACATCTCTGCTAAGTGGAAATCAAAAATGCAAGCCAAGTGAGATCATTCAAGATATATTGGTTTCATCAAAGTAACCCCCCAGCCTAAATTACTAATGGCAAACTCTTCAAGACTTGACAAGGCATGGATTTTTTTCCCCCACTGAAGCTGTAATGTTTAAGATCTTCAACGTATCTTTACGGTCAAATCACTGCGTATTCCCCCCAACCCCCTGTCCCGTCCCGAATGAAATGCTGCACTGATCAAGCTGTGCGTCAGAAAACCCTAAAAGAAAATGAGTATCTTTGCACTTAATATTGTGCTTAATATTGCAAAGAGAATGTAATGTCGCAAAGCGACTCAGTTTTAAGTGCAGCGACTGTGTATCTGAAGGGCAACACGGCAGCCAATTTGCGCACAGCAAATTCCCACGAACAGCTGTAAGGTGAATGACTCATTTTTTGGATCGGGGGGAGGGAGGGGGTGCAGGACGGTAAAGAGTAGCATTATTTTAACATGTGAAAGATGTCCATTCAGAATTAACAAACTGAAATTTTACTTAGGTTGCAAGACGTGTTGTTTAAAAGTTTTGTATCACACAGAATTGTGGAAAATTCCTTTCATTTAGCTGCCGAGAGCTTAGCAACTGTGGAACTTGCAAACTTGCAAAATTAAGACTGGATTTAAGAATTTTTCACAATTCTGCACGATCTTAAAAAAANTTTAAGACAAAATGGTCTCGTAAGCTAAGACTGGGTGAAATTGTGAGCTGCACATCCTTTGAACTTTTAAAATAAGATATCGTTATTAATCAGAGTTTTAAATAATCACCCAGAGAAGATCAGGATTTGATTTAAGGGCTCAGCAAGCGAACTTCACTTCAAGGGAAAACCCTCTCTTCTCATAATTCCCTATTCAGTAACTGAAAAGATTGCATGCAAAGCGTCTTCCTATGTCTACATCTACTTTCCTCCTTCAAGATAAAACAATTTCCTTTGTTAATTTTTTTTCTAGTGAATGCATTTCCCCAGATAACACACTTAAAGCTTCACAAACTCAACTCCCATCCTTATTCTATCGAGACTTTAAAACAACAGTTCCACCAGACATTGCATTCATCTAAATATCATAAGAACAACAGAAATCTACAGCAGATTAGGAAATGATTCAACCCATTGTATTACTGATGGGGTTTGTTCCTCCAATGGGTCAGCAATCCTAATCCCAATTCGCTGCTCTTCTTTATCCAAACCAATTTGATCCCATCTTCCAGCAAACACACCCTATATTGGCTTGACATCATGGTATTAAACTGTTTTTTCCCCCAAATGAGTCACAAACACCCTTTCCTGCAACCCCTGTTCCAGTCATTAATTAGCCTCCGAGTAAAGAAAAACTTCCCGATGTCTATCCTGTCCTCAAAATGCCCTTTTACAACTCTAAACCCATGTCTTCTTGTCCTACTGTCTTGGTGATTCTTGAAGTTTTGATCTGGGTTCATCGGTAAGAAACCTCAATAAAGAAAGCTGGGTTTACTCTTCCAACATAAGCTTACCCAGTCCCCCCACTTAAATGCCCACAAATGACTTTGCTCCAAAAGACACCCACCCTTGGCATAACTCTGACAACACTCTAAGGAGAAACAAAAAATAATTCATAACTTCCCCGCTCTGCCTTATAACCTTAAATTCATGCCGTTTTGTCCTCAAATTTTCACAAACACAGTTCAAGAAAATATTTCCACAAGCTCAGTGAGAAAGTTCTCTGTTATTGTAGGTCATGACTGCCACCCCGCCAGGCTGCGAGGATTGCTGGGCAATTAAAAACACATCTGCTCTGGTCCTCGCCTGCCTCTCATGTTCTCAACAACTCTTCCCGCTTGTGTCGATAATGACGCGCTAGTAAGTCAATCCTCGGGCTCGGTGAAACTCAAACTTTTAAAAGGAACCCTCAACCACGATCGTCAAGGTAAAAATAGCCACAGAAACGCCCGTCACGGCGATTTGTTTGGAAGAGTAGACGGATCGCATCGCCAACTGAACTCCCAGGTGACTGTCAGAAAAGAACACGCGAAGCGTTTGATTAAAAGGCGCGGGAGCTGTTTGCTCGCCCGGAGAAAAGCGCAGAGGCCAAAAGAAATGATGCAGTTCCAGTGGTTGGATCCCTGAAAGGTGATCTGATTTCTATTATTTATGCAACAGGCCATGTGCGAAGTTGCTCAGTTTGGTCTCCCCTTTGTCCTTTCTCAATGTTAAAATTTCACCCTCTATTACAGTTCAGGCTTCGCAACTGGAACTGGTCAAATATATAAATAAATTAAATATTAAATATAAACTAATCTATTGATTTCTTGTAGAGGCACACTGTACCTTCCTTATGTGGAATTTGACCTCCAGAACTCAACAAAGTGAAAATAAATATTTAATTATTCTCCTAAATAAAAATCAATATTTTTTCGCCGAGTTAGAGAAGCAAATTGGTCCTTATAAATTCTCAAAAATAGGGCCTGCATCAAGTCAACTTTTTAGTGGCAGGCAGAGTCTCGAGACTGTGGATGAGGAGGTAATTAGAGAGTGCTTACGTGTTGTTTTAAACCCAAAACACTTCCCATCAGTCAATTCCTCACAGGGAGCTTCAAACTGATGGATAGATCACCAAGCAAATATTACACTTCCCCTTAAGTTTCTGCACCTTGGAACTCCATCCCCCAGTAGTTTTGTCTTGCTCCCCCCCCCCCCCCCCCCTCCTTGGCCCATTAGATCTTATTCCTACAGAACACCTACCCTACTGTCCCCATCACCGTATCAAACTGTTTTTTAAATGAGTGCAACATCCAGCCCTGGCAATTACCCTCTAAGTAAAGAAATATTTCCTGGTGTCTGTCTGGATGTTTTGCCCTTTGGCAACCCTGTATCTGTGCCCTCTTGTTCTGCTGCCTCTGCGCACTTGAAAGTACTGTTCAGGGTTTAGTCTCTCAATCACATTTAGAATATTGTATGCCTCTATAAAGGCCCGTATGTCCTCAGTGCAAAAGATGCTCAGTTTTATACGAAACAAGTCGTTGCTGTGGATAGTTGTGTCGACATGATTAGAATCCACTACTCTGCTAAGTGTTTCATCCCTCATTTGCCTCTACCTTGGCTCCAGAGCTCATCATTCTCAACACTCGAGAGCAAGGAGATTTGCAGAACCTTCCCCAACGCCTGACAACAAGCCAATAATAAGGGAGAAAGTAATAGCACATCGTGCATTTGATGCAGGACTGCACTACATCAAATAATGTCCAACACAGTCAGCCTGTTAAATGCAGTGATGGTTATCACAAGATATTTGGGCAATGAAGGTCCATAATATCAGCGATAAATCAAACTTGTACAGTAGCTTTCATATAGGAAAACTTCTTAAAACATTTTACAGAGTCCAAGTGGGAGCCAGAGCAAGGCGAGAGATAAGTGAATGAGGGATAGAGGTGGTGGCTTAAGGTACTGTCAAATAAATTACCTTATTGTCTATCCTTAAGATCAACAGACAATGTCCTAGCCTCAATCACTCTTCCTGTTAACTGTGAGCAAAAGAAGTGGTTAATGGGTGCCAGTCACATCACACACACACACACATTAAGATTGACCAAGAGGGAACAGTGCATGGTATTTTTAGCACACAATAGCCTTTCTTTTACCAGTTTTAGGTCAATTTAAGGGAGGAATACTGGTTTGGTCGCCTAGATGCTCTCTGTTCTTCAAGACAGTTCCCAGCACTCGAAAGACAAGAAGGGGTTTGACTTGAGTGTTTACTTCTTAGCTGAGGTCCGGCACCACTGAGAATGCAGCGTTTCCACCACCAAATATACAGTCAATTCACTTTACAGTATATTCTGTGAAGCGCTTTGAGACGTCTCAAAAACGTGATAAGGCGCTAGGTCAAACGCAAGAATTATTGATACCGATCTGTTTGGCTCCTGGCTCAGTTGGTAGCACTCTCACCCCTGAGTCAGAAGATTTGGGGCTCACAGACAAAACACATAGTTGCAACACTTGCAACCATATTTCTGTGAAGTGCTTCAAGACGTTTTGACGACATGATTAGGCACCACGTAATACTATTAATCCTTGCATTTGATATAACACCATTCAGGTCAGGTGGAAGCCTCAAGGCACTTCACAGGATTATAGGAACAAGTATTATTATAATAATATTACCAGCTAGAATTCTGGCGTGGGGCTTGAACATGCAACCATCTGAGGCAAGAGAGCGTGCTGGGTTGGCTGAATGTGTGTGTGTGTGGGGGGGGGGGGGGGCGCGCGGGGGGGGGAGAAAACCCAGGTGGAATGGAAATAAACATTTTGATTTAGGAGAGAGGGAGAGAGAGCGAGAGAAATAAATAGCGCTGGCTCTCTCAAGCGATTTGAAAGAAACCAAAGGTATTTTTTTTTACCCTTAAGAAGGAGTACTGTATATGAAACAGAATGCCGTATTAATCTGAATCCAACTTACTTTCTTTAATCCAACTTGCACACCGCAGTAAGACAGCAGCGAAGCAGTCAGTGCAGAGAATTAATGACCTCCCAGAATTCCTGCTATCTACAAGCTGCCAATTAATCTCCACACCAAATATTGTACTCTTAATGGAAGTCTTTAAAGCCTGGAAGGAGGATAGGTAGAGCTACTCAGCCCTGCTTTCATAACGAGAAGTTAAATTAAAAAGTGTTATACAACAGGACACTTGGTTGTAGAAATGAAAAAGCAGGGAAATCGAATTTTATCAAACTCATTTTAGCTCTTCAATACTTCACTCTGCCAATCATTCATTATTGATATTTTTACACCAGCGCTAACTGCTTTCAAGGGGAACCTTTATGTCACTGTTAATTTCCTGCAATATTAAAAACCGTTGATAAAAAGTGCGCAAACTCCAGCTGAGACCCACTGGTGGTGGTGGTGGTGGGGGGTGGAGGGAGAGGAGACGTGGAGTTGCAGTGTTTACAATTAGGTACAGGTACAGTTCTTACAGAACAACTGCCCTGCAGTCTCTCCCATCAGAGAATATTAAAAAAAATGCAATACAATCCCTCTTATTATTATTATTATTATTACTGGGTGTATACAATGAGGTTTTCTGGTAGCAAGTAGATCATTACTTACAGAGATCAGCGCAGGATGAACTCTGATATCAGGGGATTTTGTGCCACTGAACTCATAATAATAATAATAGTCCTTGATTTGCTATCACGCCTTACCACATCATCGAGATATCTCAAAGTGCTTCACAGGGTCTTACTGTTGGAGTATAGTGACTGTAGTGACTCATTCAGCACTGCAGTGGGGTGCGAACCTAAACCATGACAGAGAGAACTCTAGTCACTGTTACACGGGGCTTAGGTGAGGGGTTGAGGGAGGGAGTTCCAGAGTTTCGGGGAATAGTGGCTGAAAGCGCGACCTCCGACGGTGGAGCCGAGGGGACGAGGGAATGAACAGGAGGTTGGAGCCGGCTGAGCAGAGGGTGGTGGAGTGGGGGCTGAGCAAAACTAGGACCCGACCTGGGAATTTTTCCCATGATAAATCGATCACCTGGTTTACGCTGGAAGCAAAGAATTTGATCACAGTATCTTATAATTGATATAAAATTCAGGACGATTTCAACTGCTTGTGGAAAGTGTAAATCATTAAACCATGGCCTAATGTAATCGCTCGCTGCCAACACAATCGCTGGTTCAATGCAACATTCAATTTGCATCCGTGTCTCATATACAAGCCAGATTTACTGCGATCCTTTCTCCACAAGAACTGAGCTGCTATCGGCAGCTAAAGGACAGTACACACAAAACACAAGCTCATTTACACACATAGAATAGCCTAAGATTTGTGTGTGAGCTCAGGCCTGAAATTCCACCTAGTCTTAACCAGTCAGACTATAATTGTCTTGAAATTTAAGATGACGTGGAATTGTGAAAAAAAACAACTCTTAAATACAGTCTTCATTTGAAAGCCAATTTTCTTTGTAAGGACTGTGGAAGACCAGCTTCCAAATTAAGACTGAATTTAAGAATTCCCCATAATCCTGTGCCTGCATCTTAAATCTTAATGGATTACAGGCTAAGACTAGAATTGGTAGAATTTCAGACTGTTTTCATAGTAAAAGATAACTCATAAAACTGCTTAAACTGTAAACCTGAACCTTCCATTTAAGCTGATGAGAAATTAGCCCTTCCCAGACACAGTAATACCAAGGCAACCTACTATATTCTGCCAATGAGCAATTCTCTGTTTAACAGGCAAATATGCCTCCTTTGGTAGTGCAGACTGATTCCATTAGACAATTCAGCAGCTTCTACCATATGGTGGAGAATAATACTCATTCATTGAGCAAGGTAGATTATTTACTAACCAGCAGAGAGTCATCCCGACAATCCAATGGGTTTGTCCCAAACACTGTGTCTGCTTGTCTTAGCACCGAGGCAAATAGAAGGTGCAAGTTCATGGAACTGCAACTTGCCACATGAAATCGGGTTGTTTGAAGGCTGTAATTCACAATATTCCTTACATTTGATCGAGCACCTATAAAGCTGAAAAGCACCTCACAGGGAATTTGCTGTAAAGCGGAGTGACTGTATGTTTGTAGGCGAATACAGCAGCTAATTTGCACACAGCAACGTCCTACAAATAACCATGACTTGTACGATTAATTTATCTGGAGGTTGTTGGCTGGGACACCAAGAGAAACTCCTTTCTCTTTTGGAATAGTGCCATACAATCTACAACGTAGACAAGCAGAAGGGAGCTCAGCTGAATGTCTCATTGAAAGGACGGTACCTCTGACAATGCAGCGCTCCTCCAGACATCACTGTGTCCTTTGGCCTATGACTGGCCCAACCACTATAGTCTGATGTAAGGCTGGAACCTACAACCGTCCAACCCAACGAATGGAATGCTACCAACTGAGCCAAACTGAAACCTTTCGAACTGAACATAAAATGTAGCTTCAAACTTTTCCGCAACAGTTTGGAATAATTCAAGCTCTCACCAATTTACAAAGAATCTCTCATTTTATACAGCAAAAGTCATCCGTTTAAATGAATGAGTTCTAAAACACTCTGAGCAACAAGTACGTTCTCCTACTCTGTATTGGAGCAGGTTGCAGGATGGGTTGGGGCTGCATACGTGAGAGGAGAGGTTGGCTTTTCTCAAGCTGCAGTGTCCTTTAATTAAATTGTTTCCACACAAAGGCACAAGGAGTAAACCTGCAAAGAGCAAGAGGAAGGCGAGACAGAGATAAAAGAGGAGGGAGAAAAAGAAGAGAGTGAAGGAAGAGAGAGTGAGCGAAGGAGAGGAAGAAGGAGTAAAAATAAAAGGAGAGGGGGAGAGCGCGAGGAGGAGGAGAGGGGTAAGGTGAAAGGAGAAAGGCGGAGACGAGAAGAGAAAACAAAAAAAGAGAAAGAAGGCAAAGCAAAAAGGGGAAGGAGTGAGAGTGAGAGAATGAGGAAAGATGAGGAAAGAAACAATACGAGGAGAGAGAAGTGAGTTAAGGGGAGAGAAATAAACAAGGAGAAAGAGAGAAAAGACAAAGAGAGAGAAAGAAAGAAAATAAACAACAAACATTTGGACAAAGCAAACAAACCACAAAATACTGGAGATGCTGAAAAATCTGAAAACAAAAGCAGACATCGCTGGGAACACTCGGCTCTGACGAAGGGTCGTGGACCCAAAACATTGACTCACTTTGCTTTCTCCATAGATGCTGCCTGAGCTGCTGAGTGCTCCCACCAACTTCCGTTTCTATTTGGACAAAGGAGGTTGTCCAATTTATATTTGCCATAAATTGCTCCTGGATGCAATCTCTTTGACTCAGTTG
Source organism: Callorhinchus milii (assembly GCF_018977255.1). Taxonomy (NCBI): domain Eukaryota; kingdom Metazoa; phylum Chordata; class Chondrichthyes; order Chimaeriformes; family Callorhinchidae; genus Callorhinchus; species Callorhinchus milii. The sequence continues at coordinate 6,910,417 of NW_024704763.1, read as the reverse complement.
AGTCTCATTTGAATGAATGTGGGTTCAAGTGCTGCACCAGGGTTTGAGGATTTTATCCGAGTTGAAACCCCAGTAAAGCACTGCATGTGCTGACCTTCAGCTAAACCTTCCCCCCGAGGTCTTTTCTCCTGTTCAGCGGATGTTAAAGATCCCATAGCAATGTTCGGAAGGGAGATGGGAGTTATCCTGGCACGCTGACCAATATTCCTCCAGTGAATTCAGATTAATTCTCCATTTATCCCATGTCTATTTGTGGGATATTGATGGTGCGGATTATATGCCACATTTGCCAACACCAACAACATCAAACAATTCCAAGGTCAGTCGACAATGAATTAAAAACAGAGTAAAGTTCTATCTATCTGTGCAATAACCTAATCTGATGGAATGAAACATTCTTCCCGGCTTTTATTGCACACTGTTTTAAGAAAAGGGAGTTTCTCCCAGTATTCTAGCAAACAATCCCCCAAATAAAATTGATTGTTCACTTCATGGCTTGTTTGTGGGACTTTGCTGTGTGCAAACTGGCTGCCGTGTTCACCCACAAATACACAGTCACTACATTTTACAGTAAAATCCTGCAAAATGCTTTAAGACATCTGGAGGACGTGCTGCATTGCAATATAAAACGCCAGGGTTATTGTAAGGTAAAACACAACCCATTCCAAATATAGCAAAGGTTGGGGATGAACAGCAAACAGCTGAACAATACTGTAGCTGAACCCTAATGTCTGAATAGCACCCTCTACTGCACCAGTGGGAAGATTTCAATCTCCAATTCCAGCCATACTGAGCGGGAGTGGGGGGGGTGGGGGGTTGGGGGGGGTAGGGTTTCCTGAGGAACATGTTAAAATGTGGCCAATTAAGGGGCAGTTGTGTGAGACGTCCTGGAAACTGGGCTGTGACTTGCCAAATTCATTATTGCTCATCAATATTACAACCACTTGGAAGATCTCCAGTGAGGTTCCAGTCAAACTCCCAGTCCTCGAGGTGGGGCTGGCACAGTCCCAGTTCCTCCTGCTCCTCCACCCCGCCCAGCCCGCCCGAGCTTACAACTTTATCACCGTCTCAGAGTAAAACAAACAAACAGAGTCATAACCACAGCACTGGGAGGTGCCTTGCAGTTTCCAGTGTGGAGCTCTGACCCTCTGGTTGCCAGACCAGCTCAAGTCTGTCACATTACCTCCGAACGCACCTGCCCTGCTGGGTGAATTTTAACCAGTTCTTGGGGTGGCCCACTAGAGGGAGCAGTTTAACAGCTCTACCAGATAGAGGTGATAGGCCATAGAGAGCGAGAGAGAGAGAGAGAGAGAGAGAGAGAAAGAAAGAAAGAATACTGGTAGGACTTTTCCGAATTATGAAGAGAGGGAGTGAGGAAGGGAAAGAGGTGAAAGACTCCCCGACATCACAAACCTGATCTGCTCCTTCAATGTCTGTTACCGGTTCAAACCGCGACACCTCACGCCTACGGAATACACGGTCGATTCGCTTTACCGTATGCTCTGTGAGGCGCTTTGAGACGTCTCGAAGACGTGATAAGGCGCCGTAGCAAATCCAAGGATTATACATGATTTTCAGGAACAAATAGTAGCCACCGTATCGTTTGAGTTTAGCTTAGCCTGAAGATACCCCGTCACCTGGTCCAGCGGGTCTCAAATGACCTCATAACCTGGTCCTCTTCAGACCGAGTGACCCGGCTGCCTCAATTCCTAATGGTCCGACACATTTTAAGAAGAGCCAGTCGCTGGCATCAAAAAGTTTGAGAATCGCTAACCGAGCAGACAGACGTCCAGTTTTTTGAAAACCAAACGAGGAAAGCTGTTCCAATTCCCCCTGATGCGGTACAAGGTAATAAGACAAGACGAGATAAATCGAATCATTATATTAAAACAAATTCACCAACGTACAATTTGGGTAGGTCGACAAGTGTTTAGATGCTTACTTCAACAACAGCAACTTGCATTTATACAGCGGCCTTTGCGAGGGATAGTGTCCCAGATCGCTTGACTGATACAGTTTTGCCGAATACAGATTCCTCATTGACCCAGAGGCAAAACTCCAAGATTTGCACCTTTTGGTTTGTACTGTGCCATTCCATAAACAGACACAGCATGAGACTAATCATTCCATTCTCCTGTGAGCCAAGGCATTTCCACACTGAACCCGGTTATTGTTTCTCAAATGTTCCTCAATCTCCGGAGGGTGGCATCGGGGGTGAGGTTGGGGGGGGGGGGGGGGGGCGAAGGGAAAGGGGAGAAAAGAGAAAAAAGGGGAATAAAACAAATAATTTTGTAGTTTAAAAAAAATCAACGAAAGCAAGTGAAGCTAAACCAGAATCTTAATACATCATTTTTTTTGCAAATGAATTACTAATAAAATCAGACACTTTTTACAAGGAGTCAAACAGTTACTGCTTCCACCCCTTGCCCCCACTTTGCAAATAAATAAACAAGTAAAATAATCTCAGGATGAAAGCTGTTGCAATCGAACTAAGCCGAGATCCCATTCCTGCAGCTTTTCTGCCGATGCACTGGTAGATTGCGAGTCAGCAGCTCCAGAAAAGAGCAATATTATAAAATCATTAGAAAACATGTCACCATTAGAGAGAACACAGGAGCGTTTTATGGCTAATATCCCATTTATTAGCAACATTCTTTTGCTGAATATTCCTCCTGCAACAAATGTTCATAACTTTTAATGGCAAACATTACAATCCAAGTAGATCTGCAAACCCCCGAAGAGAATTCAAAGACTATTGCAAATCCTATCATAATAACAGTAAAAATCACCAATTCTCCTTTGAAGCTGCAGTACGTTCCTCCATTGAGGCGGGGGACTACAGTACTGAATGCTGCAGTTTAGTAACAGAGAGCTTCTCTAATGAGAACCTGCACCCAGGGCCTCTCCGAAAGAACATGGTCAAAAACATTATTCGATATGGTGTTATCGTAAGTAACTTCTGATTTTTATAGCTCTCATTTGCCGGGGTTGCGTGCACGTTTGCCTTCACGAAACTTCCACCGCACCAACTTCAGCAGAGAAGGGTAAGATGTATTTTTTTTAATATATATATATAAAAAGGATAAACAATCTACCTTATCAAGCCGCTGAAATGTTGGACAGCTCCCTTGCTCCGGCTGTCAAGCAGTTGGCACATTATTGGGACATTACATGATTGACACAGCAACTAAGCAATCGGGAGTTCTTAATAGAATGTCAAGCTATAAAGACACCAATCAATGTCACAGGGAGGTGGGATTCACCTAACTACCTTGAAATTAAGGGACACAGATAAATGTCAAGTATAATCACATGGCGGATAAAGAGAGTAAATTCAGACTCCAGGGAGTAACAATGTTTTATATATGTGTATATGTTATATATATACATCGAAACGCAACCAGACTGCATCTGGAACCAACTTTTGTGCCAGCGAGCGTCATTTTTTGCCACGAATTGATTCGAAACTCCTTTGCTATCGTCGACTTGTTTTTTTTTTAAAAAAAAATGCAAATTTACGATTAAGGTTTCAAGCCATTTTTTTTCTCTCATGATTTGCGAGCTGTCTTTATTCTTCACAGCCAGCCGAACACGCAACAAAATGAAAACAGGAACGTTATTTTTACTCTCTGCCTCTCCTCAGTTTAACGCACGCATTCAGACCTCAGTAATAACACGGCGAAACACTGCATTTCCTCAGCACAGTCTCAAAGTGGCAAACGGTAAATTGAATTTAAATTTCTGTTAGTGTCGCTCAATGCCAGGCTATATATTTATGTTTCGTGCAGAAGGGAGCCACTTATTTTAACACAACCTGATAGTCACTCTCATCAGCATAGATTTCTGACTAAACTACAGAGCCAACACTGCAGTCCATTGTTTCAGAGCAAAGTAGGATTCGCAACAGACACCCGGCAAAGCTCTTAATAATCCTGAAGTGCACACAAAAAAAAGGATTCACTTCCACGCTTATCAAACACATTTCAAATTGTTTTAGACATTAATAATTTTTTTTGAAATGCAGAAGAATAAACTATTGCAGGATTTTGAAATGGTGAAAGCAAAAAACGTCAAAACCGACTCGTGCTTTTGAATGTTCTGCGACCATTTCACTTCACAGCCAGACAAACCTCATTTCAATCAAGGACAGCGATGCAGTCTCTCAACATTTTTTTTAAAACAAGACATTTAGTGAGTATTTTGCACTAGGTGCAATCTTGCAGCGATCTTGTCGACTGCAATGTCAATTTCGGTGTCTGACAAAGACAGATTGACAGATCACTTTATGGTAAAATACGAATAAAAAAGCTCCCTCTTTCTTTTCGCCTCAGTGATTTTTTTTTGTTGAAGCAACTGGTTACATATCCATGTGTGCTAGTGCTGGCAAGAGATCGGACAAAGAGAGCCTATTGAAATACCGGATCAGGTCACAAACACTGGGGAGGGTGAACATAGAGGCCAAATATTTTCATATCCATGAAGATTAAACAAAAAATAAGGTGTACTTACCCCAGGCAATGTCTTCTGCTCGTGCAAAGCACTTTGAGCCTTTAGAGCTGAATCTCTAGCACAGTATGTGAGGAAGGCACAACCTATATCAGAAACCAAGCAAATTAATCTAAACTGCAAATGTTAAGTGGTTTTACCTTCATTTCAATAAGTGCCGCAGATATGCACGAAGCCCTGGCCTCTTTCGCTCACCTTCCCGCAAAGCCACCTTACCTTTCTCAAGCAACCAGTTTTATTTATCTCAAAGCACTCCTAATTAAATCAGCCCTACACTTGGATTAAGCAGCCAAACAGTGATAACATAATAAACAAGCTTAGATGCAAGTGCATTTTTTTGTTGTTTTTTTCCTTTTTAAAAAATATCCAGTGTACAATCTATGCCAACAACATCCCCGTTACAATGGTCAATTGAAACTTAAATTGGTGCATATCAGTTGTGGCGCAGAAGAAAGTGGAACGGAGCTGTATTTACTCAGATAAGCATACGTTTATCTTAACTGTTTTGAGTTATGGGCAATAGCATTGGCTGAAGCGTAGACCTGGTTTGTGAGCAACTCTTTGGATTCTGTGCACAGATTCAGTATGCATTCCTTACTGCCTATAACTGCCTCATATGTGCAGCATCCCTCTCCAAATAGCAGCAACATTCAAGTTGCACAATTAGGAAAAAACAGTTATGAATAATAAAAAAAATCACATTAAGTATGCAGCAACACACATCCATAAAGTACATTTTAATTGTAACAAACACACACACACACACACACATGTACAAAGTAAGGCAAACTGCTACGATGCTGCAGACAGGCTGATAATGTGCAAAGGCTCATGCAGCTTTTTTTTAATATAACTCTCAAAGTTCAGGTATAAGTCAAATCGTATTAACATGTATGGCAACAGATGTCAATACTTACAGCTCTCATCATGGATGCTTGATGTCCAGCATCCTTTCTTTTAGATTTACATTGATAGGGAACAAAGCAACTGATTTCCAGTTAGGCATGTGCCTTATCAGAACCTGTGTTAATAAGATTTGACTATAAAAGGGTATGCATTAAGCTTATTGTCCATGCCAAAGTTGTTGACAGCTCTGGTTATATGAACTCCAAAAGCTAATGGAGGAGAGCGAATTTACATTAAGATCTATATTCAACAAACAAATTAACAGAAACCAGTACTGGGCAATGCAAGTGATCGCATCATTGACAATATTCTCACTGTCTGTCGTGATCGTGCAAATGGGATCTTTGCACATAGTCAGAAAAATCAGAAGCAAATTTAAATTTTAAAAAAATAATAAGCTGAACAACTGCAGTTAAAAATGCTATCAAGACAGATCAGTAAAAACAAACACACACACACAAGAAGAAATCTAGAGACACGTTAATGTTTGATTTCAGGCTTCAATCCTGGGCCAAATGATTCAACTAACTTTAGGGGTCAATACTGTTCCATCACTGAACTACACAAATGAATCAGACCCACGCTGGTAGGAATAATATGCCACACAGATTAAAACCATTCGGCTCCACAGCAGAAGGTTGCAACCGTGCAAAGCTCACTGTTGTTAATAAAAAGAGTAGGCGCTCAACAGTATTCAAAAAATATATATATATACACACACACGATACAATGCATCGTGAAATGGGGTGAATAGATAGATCATCATGATCACATCAAACTGACAGGCAGCACTGACAATCCTCACACCATTAATCAGCATCATTAGCTGCAATGCATTACCTGGGACGTTGTGTATTTCACCAAACTTTATCATGTCCTAATGACTGAAATTGACACTAATGTACTTTTAATTCATGTTTATCAGCCTTATTCATCTTCCCTCAAATAACCCACCAGATCAGTTGTAAATACATTGATCGCAATGCCTTTTGAAAATCATCATTAAAATCCGGTGATGAACAGAATAAGATGTGGGGAGAGGGAGAAGGTGGGAGGGGGAAATATGATCAATATCAGTCTGAGAAATGGGGCCCCTCCAAAAAAAAAACTTTTGACATCTCCAATTGCTGGAGCGACTGTATGTAAGCTTTTCACCAGAAGAGATCTCATTAAAAAAAAGGGGAAGGGGGGGGGTGGGAGGAAAACACTTGTTCATATTTTAACTGAGAGAAAACCGACAATCTTTTTTTTATCAGCTCCCTGTGCAAAGCCCAGATGGGGTGTTTTTATTCTCTCGCAACTCTCTTTTTTTGTGATATTTTATATATATATATATATGATATATATATATGAATAAATAAACATCTTGCGAATCCATGGAACATTTCAGGAAAACTTTAATGAGAAGGGGTTTGTGAAACAGATACACACACACACACACACACAGAAAGAGTGTCAGAAGAGAAACACAAGTGGCTCAGAATCAGAACCTCTCCTGGTTTAAAATAATCCATCACATCCTGAGTGTGTGGAAAGGAAAGGAAAGGAAAGGAAGGGAGGAGGGAGAGAGAGAGAGAGAGAGAGAGAGAGAAAGAGAGAGGGGAGAATAGGAAAGAAGGGAGGAAGGAACTAAAAATAATCCATGAAACATGGAAAGGAAAGGAAATGAAAGGAAAAGCAAAGGAGTGTGTGTGTGTCTGTGGGTGGTGTGGGGGGGGGGGGGGGGGGGGGAGGGGGGGGGGTGTAGGAGAGAGAGAGAGATAGAGAGACAGAGAAAGGTGGACAAATATAGATAGAGAGATAAGAGAGAGAGAGATAATGACTCGGATCATCTTCTTTTACACATGAAAAGACAGACAGACAGTGAGTGTGTGAGAGAGAGAGAGAAGAGAAGAAGAGGAGGAGAAGAAGAGAAGAAGAAGAGAAGAAGAGGAAAAGAAGAAGAGGAGGAGAGGAGGAGGAGGAGAAGAGGAGAAGAGGAGGAGGAGGAGAGGAGGAGGAGGAGAGGAGGAGGAGGAGGAGGAGAGGAGGAAGAAGAGGAGGAGGAGAGGAAGAGGAGGAGAGGAGGAGGAGGAGGAGGAGGAGGAGGAGTGGAGGAGGAGGAGGAGGAGGAGGAGGAGGAGGAGGAGGAGGAGGAGGAGGAGGAGGAGGAGGAGGAGGAGGAGGAGGAGGAGGAGGAGGAGGAGGAGGAGGAGGAGGAGGAGGAGGAGGAGGAGGAGGAGGAGGAGGAGGAGGAGGAGGAGGAGGAGGAGGAGGAGGAGGAGGAGGAGGAGGAGGAGGAGGAGGAGGAGGAGGAGGAGGAGGAGGAGGAGGAGGAGGAGGCGGAGGAGGAGGAGGAGGAGGAGGAGGAGGAGGAGGAGGAGGAGGAGGAGGAGAGGAGGAGGAGGAGGAGGAGGAGGAGGAGGAGGAGGGGAGGAGGAGGAGGAGGAGGAGGAGGAGGAGGAGGAGAGGAGAGGAGGAGGAGGAGGAGGAGGAGGAGGAGGAGGAGGAGGAGGAGGAGGAGGAGGAGGAGGAGGAGGAGGAGGAGGAGGAGGAGGAGGAGGAGGAGGAGGAGGAGGAGGAGGAGGAGGAGGAGGAGGAGGAGGAGGAGGAGGAGGAGGAGGAGGAGGAGGAGGAGGAGGAGGAGGAGGAAGAGGAGGAGGAGGAGGAGGAGGAGGAGAGGAGGAGGAGGAGGAGGAGGAGGAGGAGGGAGACTGTCACATCACAGACCTTTATGCATTCCGGTGAAGCGGTCCTTCAGCACCGTCAGCTCGTAGATTTTACCAAATTCCTCGAACAGGGGCTTTAGATCCTTCTCCTCCAGGTTGCGGGGGATTTGGCCGATGAAGAGTTTGATGGCGTCGTGGTCCTTCATGGGGATGGTGTTCTGGCTGTGGCTCAGTCCGTTCATTCGGGCGCTGTTGTTGTTATTGGTGTTGTCCTGATGCTGCTGTTGCCCTCCGTTGGGTACCGTGGCCATCTTCAACCTGTGTCCTGGGTCTCTCTCTCTCTCTCTCTCTCTCTCCTCCTCTCTCTCTCCTCCTCTCTCTCTCCTCCTCCTCTCTCTCTCTCTCTCTCTCTCTCTCTCTCTCTCTCCTCTCTCTCCTCTCTCTCTCTCTCCTCCTCTCCTCCTCTCTCTCTCTCTCCTCTCTCTCTCTCCCTCTCCTCTCTTCCCACTGGCCTCTCACGTCAGCCTCTTTAACTGGCAGGTTGTGCGAGCCCTGACGTCAGGGTTGCCTGGTTGGTGCTAAACAAATGTGGCTGAATTCACAGCCACATCCACACACACACACACAGAGAGAGAGAGAGAGAGAGGAGAGAGAGGAGAGAGGGAGGGAGAGAGTCTTAAAGCCACATCCACACACACACACACACACAGAGAGAGAGAGAGAGAGAGGAGAGAGAGAGAGAGAGGGAGAGAGAGGGAGAGAGTCTTAAAGCCACATCCACACACACACACACACACAGAGGAGAGAGGGAGAGAGTCTTAAAGCCACATTCACACACACACACACACTATATATATATATTCCCTAATAACGAGCATCACAATCCTTGCATTTGATACAGAGCCTTATCTTACGGCGCCCGCCCCGCCACCTCCTCGCTCGCTCGCCCGCTCGCTCCCACCCACGCTCGCTCGCTTCGCCCCACCATTGCCGGGCGATCTCTTCTGCCACTCGGCCCACCCACGCCAACCACCGCCCTCTGGAACTCCGTCCCGCAGTCCCTCCCGCCTCCCTCCCTCCCTCCCTCCCTAAGCTCCTTCAACAACCATCTCGAGGAACCCGCTCCTCTTCGACCGTGCTTTCGAACACCCCGCTTCCCCCTCCCTGATCCCGACTCATCCCACCACCCACCCACCACCTACCTCCCACCCCCCTCCAAACTTGAGTCCGAAACTCTTTCTGTCCAGCAGCTTGAGATGTCCTCCCAACCTGAAAGGTGCTATACAAATGTGATTTTGCTGTTGTTGTTGTTGTTCTCACGCCTTCGAGACGTCTCAAAGCGCTTCGCATGATATACCATCAAGTGAATTGCCCGTATATTTTGTGGGGCAAAACACGGCAGCCAGCTGCGCAGAGCGGCGTCCCACAAACAGTCGTGGATCGAGCGACCAAATTGTCATTTTGTTTTATTTCTGTTTTTCCCCCCCTCGAGGGATTATTATCAGGCTGTGCGGAGTGAGGAAACTTGCCCAAGGTTTCGCCCTGCCGGGAATCAAACCCAGGTCTCTCACTTGCGGGGCGAGTGTTCCAACCACTGAGCTACAGGACTGCACAAATTGCCTCCTGCCTCCCTCTCTCTCACACACACATCAACTCTCTTTGCAACTCCAGGACTGTTGTAGAATTCAAACACCCCCCCCCATAAAAAAAGTAGAGAGACACATAAACAGAAAGACAGACAGAGAGAGAAAATAAAAGCATTACAGACAGAGAGAAAGTAAAAGCATCGCACACACCCACCCAGATCAAATGGAACCATGTGCTTGCTGGAATCTTGCATTTTTCTGCTCAACAATGTGTTTCTTTTTATACGCTTCCCCACCCACCCACTAAAGGACTACAACCACAACTCACTTAGACTGAGTTGTAGCGCTCAAAAACAATTTAAAGGTTATTCTTCTCCAAAGTGCGAAAAGATATATTTTTTGACAAACCCAATTCCTACTCAATCTCCCACCAGGTGATTAGCAAAAAAAAATACCATGCAGAGGATGTACATGTTTTGAGATTTTAGGATATATATGGATTGAATTTGTGATATTGCTATTTTAAACTCACTCTCTCTCTCGCACACACACACACGTATTTTCTCTGGTCCCCACAGTCAAGAATGCTGGTTTCATTGCTTTACTACGCAGTTACAAGTCAAAAGTTATACATAACTTTTTATAAGAGACTTGTCTACTCTCGGGAATTCGCTCCATGCAACACTTACTAAAGTAACTAAATAACTGCTCAACTTTATTTACATTTAGAATTTTATGAGCCACAAAAAATCATGGAGAGAAAGAGAAGAAGTTTCTCCCAGTGTCCTTGCCAACAATCCTCAAATAAAATTGCTTATTCACTTAATGGCTGTTTGTCGGAGATTGTTGTGCGTAAAATTGGCTGCGACGTTTGCCTACAAAGCATACAGTCACTCCACTTTGCAGTAAAATCCCATGAAGGACTTTGAGTCATCCACTCAATATGAAAGGCACAATATTAAATGCAGGCATTATTATCATCATTTGTTATTATTAAACTGCAGAGCCCAAGCTCAATTCAGATGATTTTAATGATCAGGTTTTTGCAAAGCAGTTGGCTTCCAATAATCTAAACCATCAAGATCCCAGTTTACCAATATCTTGGAATTGTTAGACTGATTACTTCTGAAGTACAGGTAGTTTTGCTTTTGGATATCACAAGACCTCAATCATCCAAAAGCTGTGAAGCTGTTCTGTCTTGTACCATCACATGCCTTGTAATGGCAGATTTCTTATTTGGAATTATATCAATAACAATTTGGCCCTTGGAGCCTAATGCTCCTTCACTGTTGCCAACTACTCTAATCCCAATTCCCTATTTGTTTCTCCCCAAAAAGCTTTTATTTCATTCCTCCTCACATTTATCCAATTCCCCTTTAACTACTGCGATTTGAGCTACATTAACCATTTATAACAGAGCGTCCCGTGTTCTATTGGACCCTCTTCATGAAGTCTTTTCTTTCAATCTTCCCCTTAACTCTTCCTGTAAATGTCCCTCATGTTCATGTTACTGATTTACAAACTGGGAGGTGAGGAGGGGGGAGAAACGTTTGCTGTGTATCTTCTCAAAACCTTTCAGAAACTAATGTCTCCATATCTCGTCTTCCCAACACTTGCTCACAATTTATCAATGACGTGCAGAGCAGGTGAAGCACCTCTTCCTATTTACAGGGAAATGAATCATTCTCGGAGAGAGGAGAGAGAAAGAATAAGAAGCACTTGGCACCTAAAAGGTGCTAAAAGAATTTCCTGCTTCACACCTGAAACAGGTGGAACTTACCGGCAGTCAAGACATCAATGCTTATACCTTTGACGCAATGGGGTCGAATTTGGCGAGCTGTGCTATCATGTTCAGACACACATGTACAGAGGGAACTCGATATGTGCATGTTACTTAATTAGCTAATGGAAAGGATCACAGGTGATTCAATAACAGTTTTATTGGTGGATAATTGCATAATTCAGGGCACCTGTTATTCCCTCTGTACACCTTTGTTCATCACTGGTTAGCAAACCTCACATATTAGATAGACACTCCACGACACAAAGCAACGAATAAAGCGAAATAAGGAAACGTGCTACAGAGAGTTTGCTCTGTGTCGGACCAATAATATTTTTTAAAAAAACTTAAACAAGTTATGGAACTTAGAGTGACTTGTTTTGAACTCTCCATAGTGTTTACAAACATTTCTGAATCTTATCACAAACACAGTGATCTGTTTATTAAGCCGAACATGTGAAATGCAAGTTGTTGTGGTGGGAAGAAGCTATCTATCTCCTAACCACCCACAGTCCACTGGGGGAAATCGTGTGTGTCTACGCGAATGTGGAGTGATGTTAATTTGCGCTTTACATCTAGTGAGTTTTTACACACAGGATGATCACAGAATGAAATCGTGCCATTTCATCACTCGCCAGTTAATGCTCGTGCCTGATCAAGTCATAGCGTCTCACACAATGAGTTACTTTAAAATGCGAGTGACGGCTATCGTTGTGACTGAGCACAGCAGATAGACTGCACCAGCAGAATCCACACAAACAATCAGACTAATGATCAAATTTGAATCTGATTTACAAATTTGAGCACCATGGGATTCACTGCTGTACAGCATCCACATTGACCAACCTTTTGTTGGCTGTCAATTGGTGTCATCCTGTTGGTAGCACCCTCACCTCTAGATCAGAAGATTGTGGGTTCAAACCCCATGACAGGATTCTGGGCTCATCGTCAAGACTGATAATCTGGTGGGGATGGGGTGGTGGGGGTGGAAGCTACACTGTTACAGATGTAGTCTTTTGGATATGTTAAGATAATAATAATAATAATAATAATAATAATAATCCTTGCATTTGATATAGCTTCTTATCACATCTTCGAGACGGCGCTAGCTATACAAATGTAATTTGCTGTTATTGTCTCAAAGCGCTTAAGATACTGTAAAGTGAATTGATTGTATATTTGTGGGCGAAACGCGACAGCCAATTGCGCACAGCAGTGTCCCACAAGCAGTCATGGATTGAGTGACCAAATTATTTTTTATTTAATTTTATTGTATTTTTGAAGGGATTATTATGAGGATTATTATAAGGCCTTGTGCGGATTCTAAAGATCCCATGGCAATATTCAAAAAGAAAGAGAATTTCTCCCTTTGTCCTGGCTAACAATCCTCCAGATAAGATTTGCAATTGCCTTCAATGCTATTGTGGGATTTTGAGTGCTCAAACTAACTGCCATGTTCACCCACAAATACACAGTCACTACACTTCACAGAGCTTGGAGAGGTTATTGATTTTTATAGTTAAATGCTCACCATTGGGGTGAGAACACTATAACTAAAGTGAAATCAAACTGGGACTTGACATATATTTGTTATCACAAAAATATGCTTCTATCTGACTTGCACACTGCTCCATTTCATCACCTTCCCATCTGAACTTGCCAGTGTTATTGGAGAATCAATACTTTTACATAAAAAATATTACAGATAAAGAACAGTCCAGAGGGAGCACTTTCTGTTCAAAGTACTCCACCTGGATTATAGATGTCATCTGTATTGTAGGTAAGAATCTTTGTTTCTCTATATATATATACAAAAAAGAATTTGGTGACTCAATTCATGACTGTTTGTGGGACACTGCTGTGCACAATTGGCTGACATGTTTCACCCACAAAATGTACAGTCAATTCACTTTACAATATATTCTGTGAAGCACTTTGAGACACCTCAACAACATGATAATGGAAATGCAAGGATTATTATTATTATGACATGGGGTCCACCTCTTCCTGACATAGGTCAATCCAATGATGGCACTGGTAGAAAGAAACACCGTGCTTGTTTGGGCATTTCCATTGAGTTTCATGGTTTTGACCAGGGTGGCCCTCGGGTTTGGAATAACACAGTAAATGCTGGTTATTCAGAGCCTTGAGATGTCCCCCCAACTTGAAAGCTGCTTTACAAATGTAATTTTGTATTGTATTCCTTACATATGCTTCTCTAGGATGGGATATCTGCTGAACAAATCTCAGGCTGGTCCAAAATGCATCTGATAAATGACTGTTATATCAAACTCCCTCTTAAAATTCACTTGGTAGCACTTTTGTTTCTGAGTTAGAAGGTTGTGGTTTGAAACACCAGGTATTGGGATTTTGGGCTCATTGGCCAGGTTGACACTCAAGAGCAATGCTGAGGGATGCACTGCATTGCATCCTTCAGATAGGATGATAAACTGAGGTCCTGCTTATTTCGCCCACAAAATATGCAGTCAAATTCACTTTACAGTATATTCTGTGAAGCGCTTTGAGACGCCTTGAGGACATGATAAGGAGCTATATCACATGCAAGGATTATTATTATTATCCCAGGTCTCTATTCGAAAACAACTGCATTGTCCTTCATGCTTCAGATGAGACATTAAACTGAAGTCCTGTCTTGCCTTTTCAGGTGGGTGGTAATGATGCCATTGCACTATTTGAAAAGGAGGGAGTTTTTCCCAGTGTCATGGCTGGCATTGCTCCAGATAAACTGATCATTCTCTTCATAGCTGTTTGTGGGATATCACCATGTGCAAATTTCTCCATTTAGTGTTGTTGTGCATGCTGATTTGGAACCACTCTCAGATGTGGCCACATTAGTTGCAGATTCTCCCCAGCTGATAGTGCTTCAGGATACACTTTTAGTTATCCCATCCACTAGTGCACACTGGATTTCAGTAGTGCTTGAATGCTTGTATCCCAGAGAGATAATGAAGAGGAATTTATCTTGTAACATTGACTCATTTGAGCCCATTGGGCCTATGCTGATTCTATCTCTTCCACTTTAAAATAAATTACACTTTATTTTAAGATTCAGTTTCTCCCCACATTGTTAACTTGTTCAATCCCTTCTTGTAGCTTAGTCTCCAAACTCATCAATGGTATTCGTGGAAGCGAAGCATAATACTACTACTACTAATAATAATCCTTGCATTTAAATAACACATCGTTGAGACGCCTCAATGCGCTTCACAGAATACACTGTTAAGTGAATTGACTGCATATCCTGCATATCTCATGGGCAAAACACATGTATAAGATTTTAAAAAGCATTGAGAAAGTGAACCCAGAACGATACTTTCAGAAATGCCAAAGCAGCAAAACAGGATGACACAGGTTCAGTCAGGGTTCCAAAGGGCAATTTCAGGACAGATACCAGAAAGTATCTCCTTGCATTAGGATAATTAATAACTGGAACAGAGTTATCATAAGCATGGTTAAGGAAAATAATGCTGGGACTCATTTAAGAAACCATTTGATGCTGTGATGGGAGGATGGCAAGCTGGATATCTCTCATCAGGAAGGATGAGCTCAAAGGACTTCTTCATCCAAACCTCTCTTGTGATATTGTAATGTGTCACTGCCTTTAGGTTAGAAGTGGTTAAAATAAATTGCACTTTATTTGAACATTCATTCATCATCGCATTGTAACGACAATAGTATTTTCTGTGTCCTGAAAAGCATGAAATCATCCTTTATCAGAAGACCTAAAGGGAGACGAACCCAGTAATGATGGATTACAGCTATTCTTTCAACAGCGAGAAACTCACAATTTCACTAGAGATCAGGACCTACTGTACCTCAAGTACTCCCAATTGGGTTTCTTCTGACGTTGGCTGAACGCTTGCATGTATGGCTATTACTTCAATATATTAGAAACAGTGTAAGAGAGCACTACATTAATATGACCAGGATCACCCACAGTGGGAAGTGGTGGTGGGGGGAGAAGGATTTCCTGGCATGATTGCACTCAGTAACCCCACACCCATAATATCAGTTTTGATGCTTTAAAAAGAAAGTTGAAGTCACCCTGATGAGATGGTTTGCAAAACTCTCTTTGGCTTTTATACAAGCAATTGAGGGTAAAGGTGACATTATTTGATCTCCCTTCGAACAGGTCCTAAAAGGTTGTAGGTTCAATGTCTTCGTTGAGACTTTGAGCTCACATTCTAGAGTTGACACTCCAGTGCAGGACTGGGAGTGAGCTGGGTTGACAGGGGTGCCATCTCTCAGATGAGATGTTAAATCAATGTTCCATTTGACTGTTCAGGTGGACGTTAAAGATCCCATGGAATTATTAAAAAAGAGTAGGGAATTTCTCCCAGTGTTGTGGCCAACATTAAAATTAACGTTAATCCTGTTTAGCTCCTGCAAGTACACAGTCACTATACAGTACAATCATGTGACATGCTTTGAGACATTTCAATGACTGTATAAAGGGGCTTTATAATGGACTATGTGAAGTGCAAGGATTTTTACACTGAAATAACTCAAGATCAAGTCAGACCAAGGGTAAAAAGTTTGCAGTGTGACTAAACACGCTTCTTATGTTATTATCATTCTCTGTGCCAGAATGGTATTATTACCACCTGATCTGATGGTAATAAAAGGCTGTGGCTATTAGCAGCTTTGAAACCAACCATTATGACAAAATCGATGGGAGCGGGGAAATGAGGGTGAAGGCTGGAAACCAGTAGACCATCACAGCATCAAATGGTTTCTTAAATGAGTCCCAGTGACAGGGCTTCCCTTGTTGGTTGGCCAACAAACTAATCAAAGCGATAACAAAATAGCATAGATTTATGCCATTAATCAATAAACATTCAATCAAGAAACATTTATTTTGTGGAAGAAACACACCAAAAAGTTTGGCCACCACGGCAGTAGATAATGAACACATTGAATCCATTAGGAAACATGGTATTATTTCCCCTATAATTCTATCATAGGATTCTCTTCTCTGGAAGCTTTGACCCCAGATATAGTTCAAATCATTTTGCAGTAAAGTCATTAGAAAATAATGTGGTTACTTTTTTATAGTCATCACTCCCACAGTGCTGATGTGATTCTGATCAGCCTACTCACTTAGCAGATCTGTGAACATTTCAGCTTGACTACTGTCAGAAGACATTCGCCCCAAAGAATATACAGAGGAAGGTTTTAGGAATAAAAGCAAACAATTCTCCATAAAAATATATCTCACTGGATCCTGAACATGTTAGACTGGGATTTCTAGGGAACGAAATTTGACGCAGCATTTTTATTTTTATTTATATTTTTCATTTATTTTTTGTATTATTTTGTGAGTTGTCGGAATTAAAAAGAGGAATAATTTGGATGAGGGGCTGCATGTGAAACGTTAACCTGCCTCATTCAGATACTAATTGACTTTCTGCGTCTCCAATTTTATTACGGCCGACATAACTCAAGTGCTGAATTCCCCAGAGAACATTTCCATTCTCCTTGCATGACTGAAATGACCATGGAATCTGACGGGATTCGTAACAGGGAAGAGTTGATTGAGACTTCCGAAGGACAGCAAATTGCGAAAGAAGAGACCAAACGGTTGTCCACTTGGCTATTGAGCATGTCCTTCCTTGTTCCATGTGCCTCCTGGAGGTCATCAAATCAATTCTGACTCTCAGGTCAAACAAGAGGAATCCAGTAATGTCTCTCACCCCATTTTGCAAAAGATTCACTTACAGTTGGAGTTTCGATCCTGACGTTTACTCACCAAAAAATTAAAACAAAAAAATGTCTGACTCCTGTGGTAAAACAATGGCAAATTTATAGGTCATCGGGTCAATGCCAGCATCATTTCACATTGCACGTTAGAACTAAGGTAGAAAGAACTGAGGTCAGGAAGTGTTTCATCACACAATGAGTTGTGAAGATGTGCAAAACTCTGAACCAGCAAACTGTAAAGGCAGGATCAATAGGGATGTTAAAAAAGAAAGACAGATAGCTACATGAGTAGTAGAGGTATTAAGGGGTATGGCAAAAGGGCAGGTCAATGAGATTAAAAGAACTGCCAAGAACTGATAAACTGTGTGCAAATTACTGCACTTAACAGCATAGCCTTTGAAGTGCTATGAGATGTCTTGGCGATACTATGAGACACTATATGAAATGCAAGAATTATTATTATAAACTGGTGAAACAGGCTTAATGACCTTCTTCCCAAGTTTCCTACTTCCAGCAAAACAGCCAAGCTTTAGGTGAACGTAGCAATCAATTTATGCACAGCAATATCCTGAAAACAGCCCAGAAGTGAACAACCAATGTTATCTGCAGGACAGAAACTCCCTTCTCTTTTCAGCGTCCACCCGAACAGATATAGGATCTCCTAGGTTTCACCCGAAAGATGGCACCTCCGCTCCCCGGAACAGGAACCTAGAATAACAACTCAAAGAAGAAACTGAAATCGAGTTTGCAGGGACTTTGTTCGTGATTTTCATTGATCAATTGATTTTGTCCAATTGACGAACAGCTTGTGCCTCACACCCCGATAATGTCCCGGATCATGAGGATTTTCCAAAACAAGAGGAGCTGCAGTAACAGATCAGGCTGTATGTTTTGCAAAGAGTGGACTTCATTAGCAAAATGGGGGAGGGCAGTCACAACATACAACAACAAATTACATTTGTATAGCCCCTTTTGCGTCAGGAGGAGCTGTAACAAATCAGAACAAACAACAGTCTCACTGCTGCCAGGGTCTCACTCCAACCGAGCTTTGCACATGTTAAAAAAAACGGCAATCCTGAACTGAAAGAGGAGGAAATAAACTCGATTTACATTCCCCTTAAGGCAGCAGTGATGTGGCATTAACCCTTTGCAAACTTGTTTTAGCTGATTTGTAGCAAGATAAAATTTAAGGTCTTAGATGAACGTTGAACCCCAATTAAGGTGTTTCGGGTTGATTAGAGGTGCCTTCCAGAAATAGCTGGGATTGGAGACTGAATCCTGATTCTGGGATCTGGTCCACAATGCCTTCTAGCTGAGTAAAGAGTAGGGATTCATTCCAGCAACCACCCATGGATGATGCACAGCTACACACATGTTTGGGAACATTCCTTCAGAAGAAGACTTTGTTAAAGCCAAGTGCTGTGAATTGGTGCGACTTACTCCACTTTTCTTATCAAGGAATGAATCAGAAATCGCCATGTGTTACGAAGCCACCAGATTTCCTATTCTAGATGAAGATTATGAAACAGCTTGATGCTATAGTGGAAAGTTGGTAGAGTGGATATTCTGGAAACATGAGATCAAACCGACCAAAGGACCTTCTTCATCAGGATGTCCCTTGTGAATTTCATGGGAATAACTCCAATCAATGGAAAGCAGTACGAAGCCTTTGACAGAGCTCTCATGGGAAAACAGTTGGAAGCTTGCCAGTTCCTATCTGGGTCAGCTGAAGGGCGTCATAAGGCAAAGCATTGAGAAGAAACACTGACAAAACCCAACTCACCTGTCGGTGCATGTATTGTGCCTCTTGCTATGTGAGCATAGGGGTGTAGGGTCCTGGAGCTTAGTCTCAGCCAAGCTGAATGTAGTTGGAGCGATTGATGTGAGCAGAACCCATGATAGGAGAATATGAATGCATCATTATTTAGAATGTTCTTCCCAGCGTTGTTTTGCAAATTGAAGCACTAATCTTTTGGTGTTTAGTTCATAAGAAGCAACGGAACGTACCTCATAGATCAACGAAAACCAGTGCCTCCAGTCACACTCTAGTAGGTCTGCCAACAACGGCACATTAGCAGGAGTGAGATGGATTACAAGGCCATTTAAATGCATAGAAATGTGTTCATTATCAAAGAGAACACGATGGAGGAAAAGATTATAAAATGATTTCCACCAAACTTCAAGAATCAGGCAGGGGAAAACAATGTTTTGAAGCTGATCTCTAATGCAGGGATATGGCATTATATCCAGCACTTGTTTTGCAGATTCTCCAATTCTCTCCATTTCAATTTTTTTTTAAATTGTTCCCTTTCACTCCAGCTAAAGGTAATAACTTGTTGCAGATAGCCTGTCATATGTACTTGTGATCTTTAGGGTATGTTATCCATGTCCTAAAGCATGATATGAAGTGTGGCTAACCCACTTCAACATCTTATATTAGGGATATATTTGACTAGGCTGGATATGATTCAAGTATCAGAAGCAATGCATGTAATTGACAGGATATACAGAAAGATCAATAAGGAAGCTAGGTTAGGCATTAAGATAATAGGGAGCTGAATGAAATTTTAGAACTAAATAATTCTTCCTAGGAGTGCCGAAATTTTCATAAGAGGCATTAAATCGATGCCCTACCTGTTCTGTTGGTTCAGTTGGACCTCTGGTTCTCATGCTCAATCATCGATTCTCATCCAAATGCGCAAAAAGAACATACATGAATTGGCCACTCATCTCAATGCTGCATGTGGACCATTGCTGCAAACATTAGCTGCTTTCCTTGCCTACATATAACAGTCACTAATTTTGAGAAGATTTGATACGAGTTATTTCTCTACAACACATGCAAGTATTATTTATAACCTCCAATATATGCCCTTTTTTTTAATACCACAATTAGCATCAATTCAAAATGTTTTTTGCAACAGATTTGATTGATTCATTGATTTGAATTGGAGCCCAGCTCCCAAGGTCACCTCCCAGAGGTAGTTCCACAGAATAATCAATCCAAATGGTTGCAGTATAAATCAGCTTTCTAATGCAACCAAACTTTCAAACTTAGCAAACTAAGTTTATGAGGTGACCCACTGGGCTGTCCTCAAGGTACCTAATGCTATCAGAGCTGGTAACAGACCCCACTCTTTAATAGCACTGCAAAATGAACTGCCGCCCAGTCATGATTAAAAGATCACTGCGTATGCGTTTAGTTCCTTAGCCCCAGGCCACAGCGATTTAGAGCAGGTAGCATAAATCGGCTTTCTGAATCGCTCCATTATTGGAAGCAACGTCACATCGCTCCAGAGGTTATTACAGGGGCAGTGTACTTTCCAATCACCGCGGCAAATGTTGGTCCAAGTGTTCAAAAAGGGAAAGGCCAAACTATTGGTTCAAATTGCTGGCAATCGAGGGACGTGTGCTTTAAAAAATAAATAATGATAATTTGGTAGCTCAATCCACGGCTGCTTGTGGGACACTGCTTTGTGTGCAATTGGCTGCTGGGTTTCGCCCACAAAATGTTTAGTCAATTCACTTTACAGTATATAAAGGACATAATAAGGCACTTTATCAAATGCAAGGATTATTGTTAGTATTTGCTGCAAACCAGGAGAAAATGGAGAATGGCTTAGCGCAGGTACAACACAGTGAGCTAAATGCTAAAGCGAGTTGGATTATCTGAAATATTAACTTTCATTCCTAATATCTAGAACAACTTGCATTTATATGACTTGTATAGCAATTTATATATGCCCTTTATGGTAGGGTAACAGCTCAAAGAGCTTACATTATTGTTTTTACATTAGTTTGGGATCAGATTAACAATCCGCAGGAGCGTAAAGTATAACTGATTTTGGACCAGAGTTATAGATTCATAGACATTATGGCATAGAACAACAACAACAACTTGCACTTACATAGCGCCCTCCACGCAGGGTAGTATCTCTTGAAGGAAGCTAGTCAACCCATAGAGGAATTGTGAGCTAACTCCTCCATTGCAGCTATCTCCTCTGTTCCCAAATCATCGCTCTATTCCCTTAAACTGTAAAAATCCTGCTTCTGCCGCCAATTAATAGTCATGATGCTCATAATCAAATGTTTGAGACATCCTCTTTTGAATACTGCTATGGTCTCAGCTTCTATTGTCACTTGTGGCAAAGCCTTCTGTGTCCGAATAAGCCTCTGCAAGGGAAAAAAATATTCTACCTCACCACTAATCGTTCTTGAATCGCAAAGCAAGAATGTAGCTACTTCATGCTGAGCTGACAAACCTCAGTGCACAGCTGTATCGTTCAAATGCTTGTCCAGCAATGCTCAGCCATTTAATTTCTGTTAAAGTCAAACTCTTAAGTATCAACTATAGAGAATCAGCCATTCTGCCCACTCTCTCTGGACTCCAATCCGGATGCTTCCTGACCTGCTCCGCAACTCCCCCCACTCTTTCAAGGCACGTCTCAAAATGTACCTCTTTGACTGTGCTTTCAGTCATCTTTTTTCCACCCCTCCCACCAACCATTCCCCTCGGCTCCCAACCCGAGTTCTTGTGCCCATTCAGCTCTATCAAGTGCACTGAGACATTGTCCTGAAGTGATAGATGTTCCTAAATGTAAATTGTATTGTTCTGTCTGCCTGGCTCAGTTGGTAGCACTCTCCTTTTTATCAGAAGGTTGTAGGTTCAAAAACCTTGTTGGAACTTGAAATTCATAATCTAGGCTGACACTGTAATGGAGTCCTCGCGCGTTTACCAAGGTGCTGTCCTTCAGATGAGACTTTAAACCAAGATCTCATCTGCCTGTTCAGGTGGACTTTAAATATCTTGTGTCAATATTTGAAAATAAAAGTTTCTCCCGGTGTCTTGGCCCACAATCCCACAGATAAAATGTGGTCACTCACTACATGGCTGTCTATGAGCATTGACAAGCACAAATTGGCTGCCGTGTTCGCCTCCAAAATACACACTCACTAGACTTACAGAATATAATGCGAAGCATTTCGAGATGTCTTGCCAATGTGAAAGGTTCTTTTTCAGATGTAAGGATTATTATACAGTGACACCTGTGGCAACCAAGAGTTCACCGTGAAAGAGTTCCATACTTTTCATCCAATGGTAAGGCAATGGTGCAATCAATCACTGTTCAGGTAATGATTTTCAAAGGTATTTAACAAGACCGAATGACTATATTAGTGCAACAACTGGGTAATTAATCATTTTTGTGCATCAGGGGAGTATATCACACAATGTTATACTGGGAATTCCCATATGCCTGGAAGACAATATTTTGAGTGACAGTATATTGAAAATCCATTCCTAGATGTTAGTTTTTTAACATCAATGCTAAAATCAGTTAGTCATCACAAAGTATTTCCATATTGAAACAGATATGTAAATATTATGCAAATGAATGTAAATTAGGTCCGAATACTTCTTAACTAAAAAAAACAATTGTGCAATGAAATAAAACAGCAACCTTTCGTCTCAAGTTCCTTTTCTATTTCTATTTGCACTGATTTACGTTTTAAGAAGTTTCATGAATCTGGAGTTTTGCCGCCCACCCTCAAAACTCAAAAAGAAAGTTTGGAAACTTTGATCCCAATGACCAAAACTTTTTCCCAGTCGCAAGGTTCTGATCACGAGTTAATACCAAATTACCTTAAGATAGATAGACTGGCCCATGCTCACTTCTGCAGGTCAACTTATCAAGGTTGATGTGTTATAATAATTTTTAAAAAATGTTCTGCTTCTACCACTAATTAACATTTGTGATTATTCAAAGAAACATGTCAAAGTTTAACATTGTGTAGAAATGTTCTGCTCAGAAGAGGCCATTCAGCCCCTTGTGCCTGCGCTACCTGTTCTTGTAGATCACCTTTTCAAAAACAATCATCCCACTTTCCAGGAATTGGACAAAGTTTATTTCAATGGTAACTTGTTTTCACCATTAAAATGAGACTGATACTATCAACATTTGCGAAGATTTATCATCATTTTGATGCTGATGGGGAATTGGACCTGGGTGGACTTGAGGGCAAGTAAGGAGATACTTTATTTTCAACCTTTCTCATTGTGTTAGTCAACTTGGCCCATTTTAGTATATTGATTAGGTGTATAAACTCTTACTGAACAGCATTACAATTGTTCTCAGGCAAGTTCAAAGCTGGGAGTCTCTTAGCAGGATCAGGAACCTTGGCTGATTTTCTCCCTCCGTAACACAGGCCAATTGTAACCAAAACAACTGCCACACTTTATATCAGAGGGACTTTTAGATTTGAATTTCACAATCTTCCAATCTATTGCCTAGTGTCACACCAGATGTCTTTCCTGACCAGACCGTTGGTAGACCTTGAAGGACCAGTCTTAAACTCAAGAACCCTGGCAATCTATTATGAATATTAAAAAAAACTGACTGCATTCAGTTGAAAACAAGACTTTCTGTCCTTGATTTTCCACCTGCAATAATGTGACTTGTGGATTTAATAAAAACACAGCGTGCTGCTTCTAGTCGGAGACTTAGCTGTTCAATATCAGGATTTAGAGCAGCGATGGACAATCCCTGTTGTGGTAAATATTCGGATTTGCTGCTGGCAGCAATCCCTCGCTGTTCATCCATGGGAAAATTCCGTCCATAATCCCTGTCTTTCGTGCTACGTCACCATTGTGCCATCTGGGAATTTGGCACTTGGTTTCATTCTTTCCAAATTGTTGTTTTTTCAGACAAGCGGGTGTTTATCTTGTGACAAGCAATGTAGATTTTATGCATGTTGCACCGTGTATTTCATCGTTGACTTGTGTCTCATACATCCAAACCCAGCTCGTCCAGCCCTTGTGCTGCTTTCAGTGTTTGTGAGACGTTGACAGCTTGTGGTTTTAGCACCAAATAGACACAAACAAAAGATTATTTCAATGCATAACTCATTCTAGGCTTCCCCCGACATCAATAAACCACTCACACTAACTCCTCTGCTTTATAATTCCCATCCCCCCAGCACTTTAGTTTCTTAGATACATGCCTAGCAATTTATGAATGGAAGTTACAATTCCTAAACTAATTCTGTTTGACCCAAAAGGGAATAATTGATCTGTATCTATCTATGGTTGCTGCCAAGTGTATGACTCAAATTGAATTTAGATTTGATCATGCTATCGGTCCTAAAGATGTGACTTCTGGAAGCTTTTGCTGTAGGGTTTCATGCACCAACCAGGAAACATGATTACGTCTGCTCTGCTAGTTGCATGGCAACAACATCAGCAGTCACACCATCACAGAGCAGAAGCTCAGCAACTGAAGGGATTAATATGTCCATCCACAGGGCACAACAACAAACTGCACAACAGCTCCCACACAGCTCCACAGGTGGAATGTTGCTCCGGTGAATTTAAATCACCCTCAAAGTACTGTTACTACACCTCAAAGCAAATCCTGTGAAGTGCTTTAAGATGTCCTCACAACGTGAAAGGTGATTTCTATTTAATGCAAAGAGCATGATTATATTGTTATAATTCCCTCCTCCCTCAACCTCGCTTTCTTTTCCTTTTTTTCCCCTTCTGTTCTTTTCCCTTTCCTTTGCATTTCAAATAGAATACGGAAGTTGGAAACTTTCCCTTCTCCCGTTTTCCAAAAAAAACCTTTGCTTTTTCTCATCTTTCATTTTTTTAACAATCATCTTTTTCCTCTTTACTTCTCCTTCACACTTCTTTTTCTGCACTTTTCCTTCATGATTAATTGATTATTTTTTTTTATTTCTGTTTTGTTCCCTTGACTCCTTCATCCTTTGATGGCATTTATATCCCTAGTTATGTATCGTATCTTTCATTTGTTTCTGTCTCCCTCTGAGCTTTATATTTGTTCTCATCTCCCTTCCTTTCTTCAACATATCCTGTATTCTTTCCATCGCTCTGTTCTCTTGTGGTTTTTCCCATATGGATCTTCAGCTAATGTCCTCATCAATTTATTTAATGTTTTTCCCCACTAATTTAATGACCTTAATTCTATAAACAGCAAAATTTGCTTCAACACAGTAGTCAATGTCACCAATGGTCAGAGTGAGTGAATTAATGAGCATCATATTATTGTTAATATGTTTAAAGGAGACAATTACTTGACCACATAGCGATGTACATTTGGCACTATACAATTACACCAAATGTTCCCTTTAAACACTGGATTACTGCTCCATGTACCCCACCAGGGAGCTGTTGATTCTCATCCAGGACTTGATGTCTGCGCAGCAGTGGTCTTGGAGTGAAGGGTGGGGGCAGAGAGGTAGAGTTGTATGTCATCCTCATACATGTGGAAGTTGACCCCATGTCTGTGGATGATGTCACCAAGAGGGAGCATATAAATATTGAAGAGGAGGGGACCAAGGACAGAGCCATGAGGAACGCTGCACAGGACAGTGCGGGGGCTAGAGGAGAAACTATTTGTGCAGATGAAGTAGAGGCGGTGTGAGAGGTACGATTTGAACCATTCAAGGACAGAATCATGAATGTTGAGGTGAGAGGAGAGGTAGTGGATGAGGATAGAGTGGTCAATGGTGTCGAAGGCAGCAGAGAGGTCAAGGAGGATGTGAAGGCAGAGGGAGCCCTGGTCGCAGATGGACAGAATGTTATTTTTCACTTTGACCAGGGCTGTTTCTGTGCTGTGGGTGGCACGGAAACCTGATTGGAGGGGTTCGTGAAGGGAGTGAAGCTGGGAAGCAATGACTCATTCCTGGACATTGGAGAGCAACATTCCACCCCTCTGGAACAAAAACCATCCACCTTGCACCTTCCTTCTCTGCTTCTAAAACCCTTCAGCAAACCTCTCTCTTTCTCTGCACCTTTGGTCACCCTTCCTTCATCTCCCACCCTGCTCAAACTGTCTCTGTGAAGCCTTTTAATAATAATAATCCTTGCATTTGATATAGTGCCTTAACACATCTTTGAGACATCTCAAAGCGCTTCATGGAATATATTGTAAAGTGGATTGACTGTGCATTTTGTGGACGAAATGAGTCTTTTGAGACATTTTCCTACACGAAAGGCACAATATAAGTACAAGTTGTTATTGCCGTCATCCTTCACACACTAACGTGCCCCGTTTCCTGGCAGAATCTAAAGTTTCATTTAAATTGTGGTAATTTTAAAACATTCTACTTAATGGGAATCACATTGTTCTCTCTACTGTGCAGTTGTTCGTCCACATTAGCTTGCATGATTGACGAATCCAAGTAATTGTTCATACCACACAAACCTGGAGCATCTCCAGAAGTCTCATGCTTGCTGTCTATTTAATTCGGATAAAGTTAAAGAATGCTCATGCTTGGGAATTCTACCCTCTGTACTCACTGTCAGCATTAAAAAACTTCCAGGTCTGGTAAAGCACAGGTTAGATGCATTAGCACAGGTCTGTTTACATTGCCTCATTAAAGTCATGAATGCAATCTTAGAACAATATCCTAGAATGAATCAGAACAGCACTTCCGTTTTCCACATCAGCCATCCTTGTGAATTCTCACTATCATAGGAGTCACAGCACAGAAGGAGGCATTCAGTCCTAACTCTCTGCTGGTGCTAACCTCTCCATGAGTGCTATGCAGTCTAATCTCAATTCAATGCTTTTCCCCATACTTGATACAATAACATCTCATTGTATGTACTGTGAGCAAGTTCACTTATTGAGGTGTGACATATACTAATTAAAAATACAAAATGTGAACAGAAAGCTGTCCGGCTTGCATCGAACCTTAGGCTGGCTTTATTGAGCTAGAAAAGTGGCTGTCTTCTGGGTTATCAGGTCACCATGGACACTAATTCTTGTGCACTGAAATTAGCCAGATCTCTGAGCACATAAAACTGAATGTGGAAGAACAGATTCACAATCATGCCCCTTTATAATGTGGGTTGGGATTTTACAGTCCCACATTTTACCATATTTATAATGCAGCACTACTATGTAGAACGTTTCTCTCTTCAATTAGTTAATCCAATTCTCTTTTATATATTGTTATGGTCTGAGCTCAAACGTGGTCTGTGTTCAAATAAGCAGCTCCAGGCAAAACAAAATACCAAGCGTTCTCTCAACATTGACGATCCTGATCCTATGCCCCATTGAATCAGATCACTAATTTGGTAGTGCCAAACTATCAGCAGTTTATATCCTGTGGAGGCGCATCTAGTAGCATACTTGGAGTAGGCAGACAGTTTACTATTCAGCTTTGACTGTATTCAAACCTATTTCCCAGAAGTGATAAGATGCTATTTTAACTCATTGTGACATTGATTCCTCACTCTTGTAACTTCTAAAATGTATTCTCCAGTCATCTGTTCCTAACAATAATAATACTCCGTGCCTTATCACGTCATTGAGATGTCTCAAAGCCCCTCATACAATATCTTGTAAAGTGGATTGACTGTGTATTTTGTGGGCACAAACATGAAGTGAATGACCAATTTTCTTTCTTTCTTTATCAATTTGGGGAGGGATTATCACTTGATTAATATGCAGTGATGACTATTAATAAAACCCTTCTTTGGGAAAAAAAAATTGCCATGTTTAATTTAAAAGTCCTAATTGAGGTTTTGATGTTGCCCTCTTTGTATCTGAATCCAAACTGCATTACATCCTGTTCTGTTGGGATAGAATAGAGCTGTCCATGGTCCTGAAGGCCATCAATCTCCCCTGCAATACACAGTGACATTGCCGGAATGATCACTCTGCTCTCTTTATGAATAACAATCCTACATTTGCTATAGCACCTTTAATGTCAACACATCCCAAAGTTCTCCGCAGGTCATCTTAGTCAAATGTAGTGACTGGGCAGGCAAATGCAGCAGTCAATATGCACACATCAATGCTCCACAAACAGCCATGAAGTGAATCATCGGTTTATCTGGAGGACTATTTGCCAGGACACTGGGAGATAGTCCTATTTTCAAATAGTGCAATGGAAGCTTTCACTCCCACCTGAACAGGCAGATGGCATTTTGGTTTAATATCACATCCAAAGAAAAGGCTGTAGAAAATGCAACGCAATCCCCCACCCCCCCACCACCACACCTCCCCCACCCGCAGTGCTGCAATGCAGTGTCAGCTGAAAGTCCCATCTTGAGAATTGAATCTGCAAGCTTCTGACTCAGAGGCTAGAGTGCTTGCAACTGAGCCAGGCTGACACATAATTTGGATAAAATCGCTTTTGTAAATGATGAACTCATCGTTAAGTGAGTGATCGGGAGTGCCTAATTCTCCTCACTTGCCTGATCTGACAGCGTTTGAGTTTGCTTGCACTGGGGAATGAACAAAGCCAATTTCACACACTGGAACAAGCTTGTGACTCCAATAATAGCATGTAAAATCACTTCACTGCACTAATTCTGCCGTGGAATGGGAAGAATACAGGAAGTTGTGGGCCTTGGAAATGTAGCTTCACAAATGATGGTAATCTTGATAAAGGCATTTGTGAAGCACTGGAGTTGGATCATGTGTTTGGAGCTGGAGGGCAACCTCATTATGTTGCAACATGGCACAGAGCCTGGAAGAGGTCACCAAGAGAAAGAACAGCATGTCTGTGTATGTGTGTATGTGTGTGTGTGTGTGAGGGGGGGGTTGTCTGGCAGGAAGTCAAAGATGATAAAAATGACCTAAAAAAAATTAAGGTAGGCTCTGGGTGTAGTGCAGAAAGCACACCCAAAGGCATGTATTACGCAAATAAGCAGCAGAATCCCAGCTGACATGGATGGAATAGAATGTGTCAAGACCTGAAATGGGGCTATAAATTAATAGTACATTGGTCATAGAACTGGCAATGAAGCACAGTTCAGTCTACTGCGGGGAGTATTATCATGGGCAAAGGAACTTTCTTTTCGGACCATTCTTGGCAATTCCCATGCATGCCCATACATTGTCCCTGAAAACCATTGGCACGTGATAAGATTATTGTGAGCACAATGCCTTTTCACTGGCCTCTGTGTTCCCACAATACTGGTTACCTCCTCCTGTTCCACTATAAAGCTAGTATTATAATTGGTGCAACAACCATTCTGGCTGCCAGCATGAACTGGAGCCATGTAAGATTTCCCCCTGAGAAAGCCTTATTCAAGCTATAAGTAATCATGAGAATCAATGGGAAATCTTGCACAGGTACCAACTGTTGGCTCCACTCAATAAGTCCCCATTTCACAGTTCCCAATCTGTACTGCTATTGTGTTTGTCACAGTTAACACTGTTATCATCCATTCTTACCAATATGATCTCAATACAGACAAACACCCAGGGGGTAGTGTGCATCAAGATGTTATTTTTTCCAAACTATTAGATCCATTTAAAATGAACTTTTACCTGGGTGCGTGCAGGAAGGTTTGATAAATTGCACAAAGCACAACCTGACTTAGGAAACCTTTCAAAGAACAAATATCTGAAGGAGACCCAAGGGAAACAAGTGGATACTTCGCAGAAATAATTACTCACATTTTGACAAGTTCCATTTCCAATGTTTTCGGATTCTCTGTGGGTTTAACCCACCATTAGACTATTCTTCCCATCTGCGTTGATTTGCTCATCTTTGAAAGGATCCTAATGGGCTCAGGTGCTTTGTTAAATTCACGAATCGCTTCACCAAATGTTTTTTTTAACCTCAGCAGCACAAGCCATGATAGGAATGAAAATGTGTTACCAATTAGAAACAACTTTGTTCATCGGTTTTCTAATTGTTACTTCTCCAACAAATAGACTCAGTAAATTATTAAATTTACACTGTGTGGAAAGGTGGCAAAATATTGACCAGAAAACCAATGAAACTGCTGTTTTAATAATTGGTTATTGATGTTAATATGGTGGTCAAAATTCAACTAAAATATTGATGTGATTGTTTTATAGGAATACAGACAAAATAAAAAAAACATAATAAGTGCACATGAAAATGTTACTCCATAATTAACTTCCAATTGCCTTCTCTTTAGCAACAGTGACAATTCTTTATGGGACACAGACCCATAGTTAGTCTGTGCTTCCTCACCACAACAACAACTTGCACTTATATAGCATCCTACATGCAGGGCAGGATCTCAGAGTGCTTAACAGTGGCTGAGTTTGACTCCGAGCCAGGGGTGAGGGGGGAGGTGGCCGTAAGCACGGTCGAAGGGGAAGGCTTCAGACAGGACTTGAAGAAGGGGAGAGAGGAGGTAAGGCAGTGGGATTGAAGGCTAGTTTCCAGAGTTTCGTGGCTTAGTGGCTGAAAGCGCGACCAATGTGCTCAGGAGAAATTGTTTCCACTGCTTTGTGAGTCAGTGACAAGAGGGTTTCAATTAGCAAAAAGGGGCATCAGAGGAGCCCTTCATCCATGGTTGTTTTGGAATAATTCACAATTTAAATGCTAAGACTCAATGACAGTTTGATTGGATAGTACCAGTTCATATGTGCACTACCCTTTGCAAATGTTGAGAATGCTTGAGAAAATAGGTTTCCGAATTGCAATTATAACATTAATAACCTAATTAAAGTACAGATTTAAATCATTAACAAAAGCATCTCTTCCTGTGCTTGTGATTGAACTCCACAATGAAATACTATTGAACAGGGGAACTCAAAATGTGATTACATTTGCTCTTCACAGGTTCATGTTGCTTTCCAATTCCTTTCCCCAAATTTCCCACCCTAGGTGCTTTAGTAGCTTTGCATACTTCAGTTAAGTGGATAATTCTTATTCATTCTATTTGAAAAAAGAAGAGTTTCTCACGGTGTCCTGGCTAACAATCCCCAACATAATTGGTCATTCCCTTCATGGTTGTTTGTGGGATGCTGCTGTTTGCAAAACAAATAAAGGCTGCCAAGCAGTGCTCTCAATTGTAAGCTATGCGGCTTTAGCTGGTTAGACTCCTGGTTTACCCAACGCACACTCTAGGGTCCCCAGCCTGTCCCGGCTGACACCCCCCCAAAAATTGGTGACTGCTTACAAAATACAGTCACTACACTTTATAGCAAATCCTTTGGGAACATTCTCCCGAAGTGAAAGGTGCTTTACCATAAGTATTATTATTATTTAATATCATTATTAATGAGCTAGGGCACTGGATTCTGCACACTATGGGGCCATCACAGTTGAGTCTAACCCTGCCTTTGCCCAACATCCACACCCATAGCTTCCAGCAGAGGTCACTGTGGAGAGATAAAGAACAGGAACCAGCCTGTTCCCTTCCCCATCTCCCCATGTCCCTATCTACTGCAACCACCACACTGCTACCCTGGCAGACATCAACTAATTTACACAGGCCAAAGATTAAATCTGCAAACTCCTAGTCTGTGTTACAGGAATAGCAATAATGTGTCTAATGATTGAAACATGTTGGAAGCATTTTGCTGCTCTTAACCATCACGAGACCCATACACACACACACACACACACAATGTATGTGGTGAACTATTATGTTCATATGAACCAGTGATTCTCAACCTGGGAGATTGATTGCTGCACCACACAATGTCTGTCCTGTGGACATCATATATTGCTATTATAGTTTCCACTGGTTGTTGGAGAACGGCCAGCACAGTTGTTCCATTTATTTAGCACCCCTTACACACGGTAGGGTCTCAGAGGCCTTGTAAACAAAAGCACTGAACCACTGTTGTAGCGTTCTCCCAGCACTGCAACAGTGTGTCATCCCAGTTTATGAGTTCGAACTTCCCACATGGAGCTTGAATTCACAACCTGCTGACTGAGAGGTGACTCACTGAGTCAGGCTGACACGCTGAAGAGTTTGAATTGGAGTGGCCCCATGATTCGGCAACATGGGCTTGCAGATTTCATAATTAAACAATCCCGATATGAAATGTCCTCCACTGTGAAAGTGCAAAAGAAGGAAATCTTGATGGGAACCCAATTTACATTCATTACAGGTGATGAAGGAGGGACATTTTATAGTGTGAATATTACTGAGCGAAATATAAATCATGCACATTTCATTAGAGAGTGTTACTTCTAAGAAACACAGAGGGTAGTGAATACCATTCAGTGAATTATAAGGTCCAGTGAACATTTCAGATGAGATTGTAAATGTTCTGACTATTGAAGACCTGCTTGGTACTCGAGCCGGGAACAAATCTGGCTCATTGGTAAGACTTGGAAAAGCAAACCAGTCTGACCTAGGATTCTTCCCATTCAATTCCTGTTAACCTCGCAAGCCAAAGCACTAAAGGATACCCTGATCCTAACCAGATAAGCAATGGAAAGAGTACCAATGTCGCAGTAGCAATCTGCATAGTTTTCGCCCGGTAAAATCTCAGCAGGACACCCCAACACACATTCCGATGGTATTGCCAAGCTGTGCCTAAATTCCTTAGGATCAGGTAAACAGGACCACCCCTTTGGGAGCGATTAGGCCAAACAAATAGAAATTTCCATACATATGTTGAACTCCCAGTCTGGTGTGGAAACTGTTGAGCACAGTGATGTGTTTCTTTATTTGTTGAACACCCAACTGTATCAGTTTAACTCAGTTGGTAGCACTCTAGCCACTAAATTCAGAAGGTTGTAGGTTCAAGCCCCATGTCTGGATTTTGAGCTCGTACTCATAGGCTGATATTCCAATATAGTACTGGGGGAAACATTGAATCAAGGTCCCATCAGCCTGTTCTGATCGATATTAAAAATTCTATGACACTGATCTAAAAGATAAGGAATTTTCCCCACTGGCCAACAATCCCCCAGAAAAATTGGTCATTTAATTCATGGTCATGTGCAAATTGGCTGTCATGTTTGCCGACAAATATACAGTCACACTATTTTACAGTAAAGCAGTTTGACATAATATCAAATGCAAGGATTTTTTAAAATTCTAAATCCGCTGCTCATTATTGGTTTTGTGATATTTATGAACCAGCTTCTAATTTTTATTGTAGTGCCACGTCACCACTTACAGTTAAGCATAGTACAGCATCTTGTTTGACAAAATCAAACCAAACTCCTTTACTATATACAGATTTATATACCACCTGCAGTATTTCCAGGTTTCTACAGTGAAGTTTAGGAAAATTCACCAACTTGCATCCAATCCTTTCCAATAATTGTTCTTTGTTTTGATAGAGTGCATAATGCCAAATATTCCTCAACACATCATTAATATGCATCATGCAAAAACAAAAAGGTATTTATCGACCAGTTGTTCTGGTCAATGTTGTTCTTTCTTCCCTTCACTTTAACACTGACAAATTTGCTGGAGACACAGTATTGCAATGTTGACTGCTATCCTTAGTCTCCTTTATAAATGATCTTACTGAAATTGAAGTCTGTCTGACAAACTACACTTCTCAACAAATCAATAGAAAGTTTGGAGACGCTACATTAGTACAAATGTAAGTTAATTCATGCTCTCCTGGCTTTCGTAGGGAGTAAACCAAGAGTAAAAAGCAAAGGTGTGAACACACATCTATTTTATTCTCACTTTTGGCTTTCACCACTGAAGGTAGAAACATGATACGAGGTTACCACAGCAGGGATAACATCAGCTTCTCTCCGGTATCATCCCTAGAGAAAATGGCAACAGAGGAAAAGAATCCAGTTTGTTAATGTGATTATGACTCTCCGGTCCCTGTCATCTCTCTCTTTCCTAACCGACTTCTTATGGCACTACTCATAAAGCAAAGGGAGTTTCTCTCTCCCAGTATCCTGACCAAAAATCCCCCAGATAAAATGAGTCATTCACATCATGGTTGTTTATGGGACATTGCAATGCGGAAACTGACTGCCACATTAAGACGTCCTACCTATGTGAAAGACGCAATATCAAATCTAGGGTCCAAGCGCTCTGGAACGCTAACCTGCGTGAGGGGTGCTAAATGCAAGTCGTTGCTGCATTATAATTATTATTATTAGGATTCCACTTGCCAACCTAGAGTTTCCTATAACTTTGTTACGAGGTGCAACTGGCCAAGACAATTCCATGTGAAAAATACAAAGGGTTGCTGTGAGCAAGAGTGTTGGCTGATTTTCCCCTCCCCACCACCAGCATCACCAACCTTTAGACAAAGGACAATTACAGCACCCCCTAGTGTCAGTCTGCCTGACAGCAGCTCACACAGCACAGACCTGGGACCTGCACAGATAGCTCGTCAGGATGTTTTAATCGACCGTCTTGGGTAACATTCAAAAACCACAGACAGGTTTGTGAAAGACTTCACAAACACAGTAGGGGGTGGTGGGGCAATGGGCTGTACTTAACACATTGCAGAGCAACGAAGATCGACATGACAAACATTAAAGAAAGCAGACGTCAATCAGAAATGCCACGATAAAAGAAGGGACCACAAAGATAAAGAGCGACAG
This sequence comes from Callorhinchus milii, assembly GCF_018977255.1. Lineage (NCBI taxonomy): Eukaryota > Metazoa > Chordata > Chondrichthyes > Chimaeriformes > Callorhinchidae > Callorhinchus > Callorhinchus milii. Next base: position 6,875,987 of record NW_024704763.1, on the reverse strand, counting down.
TGAAGAGGGTGCAGCTAAAGCTGCGGAGATAAATCAAACAGTCTGTGACAAAGACGAGCCTTCACAGACAGACTGACATCTCTGCCTTTCAAGGGATTAACTCATAGCTCTCTCGAATGCAGTTATCCCATAATAAATATTAAAGACTCCTTACAATACTTGGCAATTTTAAAGAGATTTGGAATCTGAAATTACAGTGCAGAAAGAGGCCATTTGGCCGTGCTAGTGACAGCAATTCCACTGGAGCTATCTACTTTAATCCCAATTCCTTATTCTTTTTCCATACCCTTTTGTATTGTTCCTCTTCAAATATTTATCCACTTCTCTCTTAACTGTTGTTAACTTTAATAGCCACTTGTGGCAGAGGATTTCATGTTCTAATAAATCCTCTGTGTGAAAGTGTTTCTTCTAACCTTCTCTTGAAAGGACTTGCTCCTTGGCTGGCCTTGTGCGTTCACCAATTACACGCTCCACAACAGTTTAGAATAGCTCAACTATGTAATAGAGGACCTGGATTAAGCAGTTAGCAATGAGTAACCTGGTACAAGGCATTGGATCAAGACACATGGCTCATCACAATTTGTCTATATAAGTCCTTATCAAATGTTTGTGAATACGCACATATGTAGGTTTCGTGCCTACTATGATTGGTACACAGAGGGGTAAATGGCTGCCACTGAAGCTTCATATATCTAACTAGAGGAACATAATGTTTTGGGATGGGTTATGGAGAACATTGTCACCCATTGAATGCTGTTTACAATGCTTGACTACTCTATCCAGGAGCCAAGAGGGAAGAATCTCTGCTCCCAGTGACTGGCCTCCTCCTCAAAGTTCTGCTGATGAGTCAGGTGGGCTGGTCTCTCATCAGCAGTGCCCTGGAGTCCTGCAGACCTGTTTGACTTAGGAACCTTACTTAAAAGAAGTAAAAAGTAAAACAAAGTGTGTCGTGGCGGGGGGAGTGGGGGGGAATGTTGGGAGAGCACTACCAGATGTGATCCTACAACAATGGCTGCGATGGAATTTAAAGTTTGTCCAAGCACTTTTTCATGAAGATAAACTTTGGGCAAACTTTTTTTTTGCTTTTGTTGAGGAGGGCAAAAGGTTGAAGATAAAGAGCAGGGATTACAGTAGATAGCTCCAAGAAAAATAAGTATCACTTTCATCCCAGGCAATGACACGGTCCGATGTTATTTAATTCATCGCTTTAACACAGTTTCCCTGGTTTCCCAAGGCCAGATGCTCAAAGATGCAACATCTGGCTTCCTTTAAAACTGAAATGCAAACAAAAAAGAAATGAAGTTGTTGTCTTATGTCACCTAATACTTAGAAACATTGTAAAGCAGTAATTATCATCACATGGAGTGACTGTTCTTTTCCAGGCAATCGTTTTGCCTGAGCCTCATACATAACTATAATATAATAATAATCCTTGCATTTGATATTACGCCTTATCATGTCTTTGAGATGTCTCAAAGTGCTTCACAGAATATGATGTGAATCAAATCGACTGTATATTTTGTGGGCAAAACTATGAGCAGGATGGTTGTTTATTCTGGAGGATTGTTCGACTCATGTTTAAGAGAAGCTTCCTTCTCCTTTCCAATAGCGCCGAGGGGTTTGTTCAGTTCCACTTGAGTGAGGAGCAGCAAACAGGACCTTACCTGACCCTCCCACCCAACAAAGAGCCAGCCATAGCAGAGGAGGACGAGAAAGAAAAGATAAAACGAGAAAAGGAGATCAAAACGTGCATCTGTTGGCGGCTTTAATTAGAGCTAATGACACACGTGATCTCAGTCCACACAGCAGAGCTCGGGATACAAAGCAAATAAACAGGAGCGGAACATTTTTCAATTGTGGGATAAAATAGTAAGCATTGACTAGCTTAGCAGAATTCAGACTTTAATAGCTGTTTGAATTATTTCTGCGATATCTTATTAAAAGAACACGGTGGTAGAACATTAATCATTCATGCCAAGATAAACGGTGCTGGGTTTTGTTGAAAGAGAGGGTTGGGATGAAATATGTCTTCAGAAGACAAATGGATGCACCTTCACGTTCTGGCATCTATATTGCCAAGCAACCCACTGCTTTCAGCTCCTAGTAACAGGCAGGAGGGACGTGAGCAGAGACTGAGCATGTGAACGAGGTGAGGGCGAGTACAGCAAGTCAAAGCCTGTTTAGAATATAATCTCTTTCCTTATAGAAAGGGGTTCTTTTTCTCTGGAGATTCATGTTGATACACTCATTTGGTTTGAATACTCTAACTTTCTTAAGCAAGGGGATGGGTTTGTACACGTGCCAGATACTTGTGTATGGTCTTATAAAAGAAGGAATTGATTGGCGGGGAGTGGGGGGGAGGTAACAATGCAATTGTGAAGTATGTAGTTGTATTAAGTGAATCACTCAGTTACACATTTTAAGAAGTATTTTAGTGTTGTGCATAGAGGTTCAAGGCCCTCCTGATAGTGTCTCAATGCTTTGTTTGCCTACTTACGACATCTCAATGACTCCAAAAAAGATGCATCAATAAAACATTAGCACATTTAATCACCTTGGCAGAAGCGACATATGTTCAGAATTTGTGGAATACTTCTAAGTAGGCAGTGCCCCTTATAATGAGAGAATGCCTCACAGCCACCGTCAACAGGCATAGAGGTTAAGGTAACAAGCTGTAAGCACACGGCACCTTTCATGTAAAATAAATATCTCAGAGTGCCTTACAAATTACGATTAATTAGAAATGAACTCAATGTTGTTATGTCAGCAAAATGGCTGATCAATCTTAGAAACTATGAGACAGCAAAAGTCCATTTGACCCATCAAGCTTGCCCCTTCCTCAGTCTAATCCTACTGTGGACTTTGCACCACCCACACTCTTCCCCAAGGCAAAGTCCAGCCCAGCTGCTCACCTATCTTTGAAGATAACAGATCAAAGGGAACCTTTCAAAATTCTGAAAGGTTTTGAGAGGCCTGCGAGCCAAATAATATTGCTGCAAATTAATACATGGCTTGGTTCAAGGTATATAAACTCAGGCTCGTCACAGAAAGAGCAAAGGGAGAATGTGAAAAGAAAGTTTTACACACAGAACATGAAGGGGTAGATGTTCCATCTAGGACTATGTGTACAATTATTTCTTTTCCATTTCAAAGAATCCAAAATTTGGCAAATCCTTCAAAAGAGTCTTAATTTTGAAGCTGGTTTTCTGAAAGTTCTCTTTTTGAATTGTGCCATGGGATCTTCAAAATCCACCTGAACAGGTAGATGGTCCGTAGGTTTAACATCTCGTCGAAGGACAGCATCCATGATAATGCAGCACTTCCCCAGCACTGTACTCATGTCAGCGTAGAGTATGAGGTCAAGGTCCAAGTCCCAATAGGGGACCTGAACCCACAACCTTCTGATTACCAACCTAGCCACAACAGCCAGATTACACCTGTAAGTTTCCACAAACAGCCGTGATAAAGTTTGGAAGACCGTTGACCTTAATACGAAGAGAAACTCTTTTATTGTCAAATAATGTTCTAAGACATTCGATGACCACCTGAAAACAAGGCACACAGGGGCAACAGATTAACCTCTGATCGAGAAAGATGACAGTTTCTGACAATGCAGCACTCCACTGGAGTAGCAGTAGAGAGTCGCATTATCACACCCCCAGTGTGGGTTTGAAGCCAAGTTCCTTTGAACCAGTAGAGAGAGTGTTACCACCCAGGCAAAAAAAATCCCAGCAAAAATCCTGATTCGAAAATAAGAGTTCTAAACCATAGTGAAATCACCTAAGGCTCTTTGTCCTAAAGCTGCAACTGCCCTCAGTCTGAATGTTATACAGCCCAGTAATTTATTACAGTATTACCGTGACTGCACCATCAACAAAATTACATTTGTATAGCCTTTCCACGTCATGATGTAGCTCCCAAACTTGCATAACCTGCCGAAGACTGTAGCAGTCATTTCTGCACAAAGATCAAAAGTGTAGCAAGATTAGAAATCTTTGAATGAATTGGATTAGGATATTTTCCACCAATTACATCTCTCCTAATTCTGTTACGGGAAAAAAACGGTCCATATTTTCATAATCACAGAAGTCTTTCAATACTTTAAAAGGAACACAGGTTCCGAAAGTCATCAACCTTTCATAACAAACTATTCTTTAGGTTCTCACTTAAAAGTTTAGTCCTTGAAATCTACAGATAGTAAGTAAGTAGAGCACACAGATGGTGCCAGCGATCATTAGTCCGCAAAGGGGATTTCTGTGCTCAGTGGCTTCCTATGTTAGTAGAGAACAAAAGTGCTTGTAATTGTAGTCTCCCCGGTCTTGCGTGGAGGACATTGAGGTTAGAACAAGGAACTCGGGGAGATCCAGAGGTAGGGACGATCTTGCCTGTGGTTTTCTCTGACTTCATTGTCCAATTTTAGTTCCACAGCTTTACATTTCACTGCAAGATTTCCTCCGAGAGACGCAGACACATGGAGAATTAAGCTCCTTTGATGCTTCAGTTGTTTTAGCCACCGGCCATATGGTCTTGTGGACCCGATGTGTGCTGTGTTATCTGATCTCAGTAGTTTATAGTTTGAAAAGTAAAATGATTCGTAAAATGTTGGCTGAAGTTGCTTCTGAGCAACTCATCTGCATAATGTGTAGCCAGGCTTTAAGGTAAGGGGGTGCATCTTGGATGAGGGATGAAAATCTAGGGTTACTGCTCCTCATCACTCAATGAGGGGGTGCACTGCATTGTCAAAGTGTCATCAGCAGAAGGGTCAGGGGAAAGTAGTTCCGAGCCTCTGTCTGTGACATCCCCCCCTTTGAGCATCTAGAGAATATACATGACATGTCTGCTGCTACTAGAAGGGAACAATGCATCAGCGTCAGGTAAAAATTCATTTGTTTCAAGAATTATTCCTAGAACAAACCACCGCAGCAAAGCACTGTTAAGTACATCCATACGTCAATGAGCTACTTAGAAGAAGGACTCAGTTCATTAAAGTACTCAGAATTTTCTGACTACATATATATATTACTGAGTCATTACTCTTCCAAACTTTTCTCCTTCGGCCTTGCTTTTACATCTTCTCCCACATGCTTCCTCAAAGTGTTGAAATCAAAAATCATTTCACCATCTCTCAACTCATTCTACCCAACGACCACAAAACTGTCAAATCTCCCAGCTCCTTCAGTCTTACCTTCTGTCTGCACTTGACGGGTCTTTAAAATGCATGCTTAACATCACATAACCACTGTTTCTTTGAGTTATCTTGTCTTCCTCTCTACTCTTTTCAAGCTTGGTAGTGTTCTGTAATGCTCTTCATCTTAGCTTTATGACAAATCTGTCCAGCAAGGAGTAATGGTTCCAATTCTATGGGAAAGTGTAAATGGTGCAATCCTTTCATGCAAGTTCTGTCTCAGTTCTCAAGGCATTTTGCATTTTCCTGCAATTTGTGTCTAATAAGATTTTTATTTTTCACCACTGTTGAAATGTCAAATGGAGACGGCCTCACAACTTTAGATTCTAATGGCACAATGCAGAGTCTGATTTGCAATAACATGACACTTCAGTGCTGTTTAAGATAATCATGGAAGTGAGGTTCTTAAAACAAAACACAGTAGCTGGAACACACAGGTGACACAGTGATCGTTAGTCTGCGAAGGGAATTATACACAGTCTGTCTCCACTGCCTCTATTCGGTCTCTTTTATCAACAAAGGAAATCTAACCAGCCCAGGGGCGGTGGGTGGTGGTTAAATTCTCCACGTCTGGAAATTCTTAACATTTAATGCATTTGTTCTAAGTATTTTTGCTCTAGGTTTCACCTTTGCACAGGTTGGAACCACTCTCACCTCCCAGTTAGAAGGTTGTGAGGTTCAAGTCTTATTTCAAGGCTAGAGTTTATGGTCAAGCTTGAAGCTCCAATGCAGTGCTGGGGAACGTATGCATTGTCGGATTCAAACCAAGGTCCATCTGCCTGTAGAGGTCGATGTTAAAGATCCCTTGGCATTATTTCAAAAGAGAAGGGAATTTCTCCCAGTGTCCTGGCCAACAATCCCCCCAAACAAAATTAGTCACTCACTTCATGGCTGGTGGTTGGACAGTGCTGTGTGCAAATTGTTTCCGCGTTCATCAGCAAATACACTCACAACACTTTGAAAATTGGAATATAAAGCTGTGCATAAAATAACAAAAATCCTCATTTCTGTTTTTCCATAGTCATAAAAAGAATGCATTTAGACTTTTATTAAGCCGTCATGTACACTGAACAGATGTGGACTTTCAGCTGCCTGCTACCATCTCCTGTCCTCCAGCTTATTAAATACTTCACTCTTCTTTTATCTCTTGAGGCATTCTGAGTTCAATGCTCCACAATTCCTTCACAACGCGTTTGCATAGAAGGAAAAAAAAACTTCCAACTTGATTAAATCCCTATCCTTGAGTTCATCTCCATACACTTCCCAATTAAGCACTGAATTAAAAACGCTTGATGAATAACACTTTATGAATAACAAAGCTGTCACAATTTCCTTTGCAGTGTATCAGTCAAATGAATGAATTAATTCTAGAATAATTTTTGCAAGTGATATAGCATGTTTAAAGTGCTCCACCGGATTCTCTATAAAGTGCAGTGACTGTCTATTTCGTGAGCGGATGTGGCAGCCAGTTTGCTCACAGCAACGATCCACAAAAAGAGCTAAGGTGTGAATGACTGAATTAATTGTTGTCCAGGACACAGGGAGAAACTCCCTTTTATTTTCAAATAGTGCCTCAGGATCGTTAATGTCCACCTAAACAGGCAGGCCGGTCCTCAGTTTAAAGTTTTCATCTGAAGGACAGTATCTCTGATAATACAGTACACCTACAGCGCTGCAATGGAGTATCAGCCAACATTATATGAGTTTGAAGTGCTGACACGGGACTTGAACTCACAACCCTCTGACTCGGAGACGACAGTCCTTACCAACTGAGCCAGGCTGACACACAAATGGATGGCTTGAAACAAACCGAAAGATTTGCTTTGCGGCTTTGCAAACCACGTTGCGTCAGTAATCTTGTTTCTTCAGTGGGTTTATAGCAATGCACGAGTCCCAGAGGAGACTATTCTGGGAGTCAGAGCTGAGCCCTTTCCTCATCTGATGTACACACAGTTCCCATTCCTTCCAGCAGTATCCGGTTTAGCCTCAGTGATGTATCAGTACCCGCTGGGCTATCAAGGGAACTGTGTAAGAGTTCTGGGTGGTGCGTGGCAGAAAGGTCTTGAGAGACCACAGGCATTACTCTTGGCTCAACAAAGGAAGCCTGTCAAATCCCATTAACGTCTGTGGCAGGAGGTCCTCTCAATAGGTCTCGGCTAATCTATTTCCTCATTCAGTGCAACGTTTTTCAGGAATGTCTGCTATTTCTTCACTCAGGCTGTGTTCAATCCTCAGAGCTCTTCCCAGTATTGTAGTGCCATCCTCACCTGATTTCCATTCCACAGCTTATTTTCTCGAGTGCTTGCTGCCTGACAAAGCCCTGATGGTTTTCAGTGGACAGAATTGGGAACAATGATAGAGTCGGTCACATGGCCTAAATCTGACAACGAAAAACAGAACAGTTTGAAAATCGTCCCGAACTACAATTCACAACAGTGTGAAGGCAAATTGCACAAACAGAAAATATTATTATAGCCTCTCTGACTCTGGCAGAATGATCAACTCTTAACTCCATCAGCTTCAGGCAATATACAGCGACAACTGGCAATTATATAGCACTTTACACATAGACCAAAGTCTCAAAACCTTTTGCAGAGACATTGCAGAATGGAGGAGGAGGAGGAGGTGACTGTACACAAGGACAAAGAGGTAATTTTTCAAAAGGCTAGGGAGTTCCAGAGGATAGGGGTGCAATGGCTGAATGCTCAGCCACCGAGGGTGAGATGGAGGGAGCGAGGAATCTCAGGAATGTCCGATCTGGAACGGCAGGAGAGTGAGGCTGGAGAAAACGGTTGTAGGGAGGGCTGAGGATGGGTAGGGATTTGTAGGTGAGGGAAAAGGATCCCGATGATGAATCTCTGAGAGGATCAAGGCTCTGACCACAATCTTCATCCCTTCTTCCCATTGAATCCTGTCAGTGAATTTCCTCCTATCTCTCTGACCTGCTGACTCCCTACCAACCTGCCCGCTCCATCCATTCAGCGGGCTCCGGCCTGCTCCCTGCCTCCCGCCCGACCCACCCTACCATGGGTCGGGCGGGAGGCAGGGAGCAGGCCGGGCTTTCAGCCTCTCTTCCCCCACACTCTGGAACTCCATCCTACAGTCCCTTCACCTCCTTCAAGGCCGGTCTCAAGACCCTCCTCTTTGATCGTGCCTTCGGTCACCCTCCCACCTCTCTACCTTCCCTCACCCCTATCCCACCCCTAGCCCCATGCTCGGATCCTGACCCCTGACTGTCCAGCGCCTCGGGACGTCCTCCCGACGTGAAAGGTGCTCTATAAATGTAATTTTGTTGTTGTTGTTGTTGTTTAAATCTTGCTCAGTTAAGGGTGCTCAGTATTGATTCAGTGCATCCTTCGTCATGACAAATATGCAGGTTTTGTTACAAGTGCAGTTTTCAACAAGGGTGTAGACATCAATAGCGTTATGTATCAATGAAGTTATTTATGACATAAAGGAGCTCATTTAAGGATGTGTCAATATGTTATTTATTCAACCATAACAACTGTAGCCCAGCGGTGCTACTTATGTTAAATATCCTGACTGTAAACCGAGTCTATTGTCCTTTCAGATATAAAGAAATATTATTTTGGAGTTCTGAGTTTTCTCTTTTTTTACGATGATGATTTTTTTATTGTGTTTTCTCCATTTTAACACATTATACAGGTTTCAAACATGAATTGTGAGAACCTGCAATAGATAGATATCTCTTCTACTTTGGTACCTGGTGCAGTCACTGTTGTGAAGCCACATCTTTTATTAGTTACACATCATTACAACATGGTCCAGGTTATGCATCATAGCCTGCAGATAATCTCCCACCCTTCACAATGAGCTCCATATTTTCTTTTCATGAAACCCTGGGCTACAATCCGAAGCTCCTTCATCTATCAATTAATTTTCCAGAGCCCTTGTTTATGGTGAGCATGTGGCAACATGGCTTACTCTTATCTGTGGGTCAGAAAGTTCAGGGCTCAAGCCAAATTTGAGTTCATCGTCTCCTGTGAAGTGTGCTCCTGAATTCATAGAGATGCCGTTCTTGGAGGAGACACTGAACCAAGGTCCCATCTGTCTTTTCGGGCGCACATTAAAAATCTCCTAACACTCTTCCCAAAGACAGAGGCATTCACAGCAGGAGCACTATCCCAAAGTATATCCTATAGCTACATAAGCAGTAACCCAGAAATTCAATTCTTGCACCAGACATATTAATGTCCTCTCCATCATGAGCTTTTACTGGTTAATCTGTAACAGCTTTTTTACCATACATTGAAGGACTCCCACCAGGTCTCTCCCTTCACTACCTCAGGGAATGGTAAAACCTTCAGGTAATTTCATCTCTCCTGATTGCCCGAGTCATCTATTTTAGCTGACACCACTTTATCCTGTTGCATCAAGGTAAAGTGGTGCTACACCGTCCTAGTAATTCTCTTGTCATTGGCACACACACTCCTCCGTGCTGTCAATTGCTTCTCATTGTGTTGTACCTCAATCCTTACTTCAGCAATTTGTTCTTTCCTTCCCCCAAGGCTTTGTTACCTCCTCCCTTTTAGGACTGTATTTCCTTCATGAATAACTTACCTGAGCTCACATATACTTGGTCAGTCTCGACTTGTTACATTTGCTGATTCATCAACCACAAACATTAGGGTGATTACGAATCACAAGAGGAGTTCTGATGAGATAATTCACTGTAGCTTCTTTCCAACAAAGGCAAGCAGCTCTGGCCTTAATCACTCTCTCTATAGGTCGTGCCAGTTGTTGGTTGTCCTCTGCAGTACATAAAACAGTACAACAACAACAAGGTGGGTTGGGGGACGTGGAGCAGGCTGGAGCCGGCTGAGTACTTCCAGATCAACCCTAAACTTTAGAGGAGTCCGACCTTCAGGTCCTCCTTTCGGATGAGATGTTAAACTAAGATCCCGTCTGTCAGTTCAGGTGGGCATTAAAGAGCCCGTGGCACTGTTTGAAAAAAGAAGGGAGACCTAGCCAACACTTCCTCAGATAAAAACATAAGTCACTGGGAACACTCTGCAGGTCAGGCACCATCAATGTAGTGAGGAAAATGAGTTACTGTTTCAGGTCTATGACCTTTCAGCAGTCTTGTGCGGTTGATAGCACTCTCGCTTCTGTAGAAGGTTGTGGGTTCAAGCCCCAAGTCAGGATTTTGAACTCAAGTCTAGACTGACACTCTAGTGCAGCAATGGGGGAATAAACATCAACTCACTTTCCTCATTAAACAGCTGGAAGGCAGTTACAACACTAGTCTGATCCGAAGAGGATCAGATCTTCTCTGGTGGTATTAACGCTGGGATATGGTGCAAAAAAGAAAAGACTTATTAGGAACTGCATTTCAGCACTTTGCAGCAAATCAAAAGCATTAAGAGGTAAATTTTAGCAAACATGCCATTTGATTATTTAATTGAATGGGCATCAATTAAGAACACGTGTTCTTAGAATGAACTATCGGTTTATTTGGGGAGCAATGTAACTTCTTAACAAGCCCATGTAGTGGCACATTGTGAAACCAAATGGGACGTTTATCCCACTACTCATGGCTGTAATGAATGGTCTGGAGGTCTAATGCTGAAATAGACCAAAGAGTTGACGTATTGGGTGAATTAGCTCTATATTCCTGTTCCAGTGTGAAACAAGCTGGGACATTCATTACACACAGAATGTTGTGAGAAGACAGCTCTGAATGGTGGAGCCACATATTGTAAAGATGAAATAAAATAGGACTGGGTCTACTTGCCCAATCGTTACAGTGATAGATTCTCAACTCTCTGTCTGAGTTGCGGTTTGAGTAATGGCTCCTTCTGATGAACGCAGTGCAATGGAATCATTTTCAACTTGGAAATGTTTTGGAATTACCATTATTCTGATAATGATCCACGACTTGACCACCCCTCCCCACCCCCCTGCCACTGCCCAGCACAGAAATAAATAATCAACGCTACTGCCTGGACTACTGTATTGGCCACAGACTTAGAGCGATGAGCTTTGGGAAAGAATTGCACAAGCTACAGCTTTTCATCCTTGAAAACAGTCAATTTAGAGGAGATCTTTATGGAGGTGTATCACAACAGCACCAGAGAGGTTTGGATGAAGAAAGCCCTTTATCCCGTTTGATCTCATCCTTAAGAAGTTTAATAGGATAGAGAATGTAAACCTCAGAACAATACTTCCACATATATCCTGACAAAAAGGTACAGGTATTGGGCTGCAAAAAGTAGTCACAAAGAAGTATTTCTTCACATTGTTGATAATCTACAACTAGAATGATTACTTGGAACAGTGCTGGACTAGTATAAGAACAACAACAACCTGCATTAGATATCACTCTTTACATAGGATAGCACGTTGGAGTGCTGAAAATACAGTAATTGTAGTCAGCTGGTATTCTGGATGAACAAGTTTGAGTGCGTCCTTCACAACTCCTTAAAATGTGTCCTCCTGCCCTGCTGTTTTGCTGCCTCTAAAAGTATTAATCCCTTCTCAATTTCATATCAATATCAGTTGAACAGCGCTCTCGCCTGTGTCAGAAAGTAGTGGATTCAAGCCTCACGTTGGCACAGTCTAGGCTGATACTCCCAAAGCAGGGTTAACAACCCCTGCCCCCCAGATAAAAAATCTGTGACTTTTTCAACAACAACAACTTGCATTCATATAGCGCCCTTCATGCCGGACGGCGTCTCGGAACGCTTAACAGTGAAAATGACTGGTATTCCGCGCCACTTGACAATAATTAGCCATGAAGCACTTTGCTTTGAGATATTAAAGAGGTAGCGTTGTAATAATGAAAGACCTTTTATTTCACTTGTCCCCACTTCATGCATCGTGGAGGGTAGAATTATTCCACTTTTCTTTTCTCTCACAGACATCAAGTTCCACTTTTCAGAGAATTTCAGCGAGACTGCAGCATGATCAGAATACTCAACTCCTTAAGCACCATGGCCAGCGGTTAGCTTGTTAATTTTTATCAGCCCTCCTGCACATCACATCTTAAATCAGACCCTCATCACCAGCGTTCTCAATCTTCTCCTTCCGAAAGCCAGAGTTTTAAATAAACATGGTGCCTGACTCCTTTATTACTCCTGTCATTTTATTTGACAAAATTTATTTCAAATACTTTGAATTTTATGACAAGGCTCTGAAACTTAAAAGAGAGGTAATATCGCAGAATGAAAGAGGATCTAAAAATGGCAGGAATATTGGTTCCCGAAACCAATACAAATAGAGGAATAGCAACTTATTTATACATGTCATAAATATATTAAGTTACACTTTCAGGTAGAGTGAACTTTGATTTGAATGACAGAATGCCATCTCACTGACACATCTGATGGCTGACAGCCGCGGTATGCAAGACACCTGAGACTATGACAGCTATCTTTTATGAAAGTGATTTTAGAACACATTTTCAATTTGCTTGCGAGAGGCAAGAAGAAAACTATAATGTACCAAGAGTAGTAAGAGAGAGAGAGAGTGAGAGAAAGATTTGCTTTTTTACCCATCCCATCATCTAGTTCTCCTTTTCTCTTTATCTCTCCCATCACTCCATGGAGAGAGAGAGAGAGAGAGGGGGGAAAAAGCAAAAGTACTGGTTAGAAGATTCTAATAATGGTTGGTTACAACAAAACCATTTGGCTTCAGGCTCTTTTTTTTGAATTGTAGGAAAATACATAGTTTCCGATACTCTATTATGGGAAAATCCATCAACTCAACTTTCCAAATCACTCAAAATAAAATGGGGCTCCCTAAGCAAGCTAAAGTACAAAACAATAATAGATCTGTGGAAATGAGGCATTGAACGTATCCCAACTGAGAAATAGGGATGCTAATCATAGCAATGTCATTCAGGATCCTGAGAGCTTCAAAACAGCCTGCATCCTTTCCCTCTCTCTCTCTATATATATATATATAGCTGCTGTCAACTGGGTAAATGTCTCAAAGCAATTAACAGGGACAATGGGGACAGAGAGAAGTTTAAGTTGTTGACCAAAGGCATGGTCAAAGAGTTATGTTTTGAGAAGAAGGGTTTCAATTCAGGGAGAGACAGCACAAGGGGAAAGGATTTGGGGAGAAGGTTATCAAGACTGGGGGCACATTGGCCAAAATCTTGCCTTTTCTTTACTTAGAGGTTAATCAATGACTAGATTGGGGTCATCAGGAAGGGTGGTTGAGGCAGGTCACTGGGACTCACGTAAAACAAAATAGCTTGTTGCTGTGTTGGGAGGATGTATGTGGGTGTTTTGAAAGGAGGATATTCAATGGGCTGAAAGGCCTTCTTTAGAGAATCAGGATTCAGTGCATCCCGTAGAGTCCTGTAGCTCAGTGGTTAGAGCACTCGCTTTGCAAGCGAGAGACCTGAGTTCAATTCCAGGCAGAGGGCGAAACCTTGGGCAAGTTTCCTTACTCCACACAGAGCCTAATAAAAATCGCTCCAAAACCAAAACAATAATAAATTGGTCATTTTCAATCCACGACTGTTTGTGGGACATTGCTGTGCGCAATTGGCTGCCGCGTTCGCCCACAAATATACAGTCAATTCACTTTACAGTATATTCTGTGAAGCGCTTTGAGACGTCTCAAAGATGTGATGAGGCGCTATATCAAATGCAAGGATTATTATTATTATCCCACCATCATTGATCTCTGATTAGACGTATTCGGAAACCGTTCCACGATCACTAAAAAATCACTAACCCTAACCCTTAGTGGTCTTATAGAATCAAAGAAATTGACAGGACAGAAGGAGGCGATTTTGCCATTCTGCACTCACTCTCAGAACAAGTTGTCGGTTCAATCTCCGACATTTCCCTCTTATTAGATTTATAGACTAACTGTTACACCTTTACTCAGTTTGTACTCTGGCTTTTTTTAAAAAAAACACCAAAATTACATAGATATATTTCATATTGAGAGGACATCTCAAAACACTTTACAGCATTTATATAAGTGCTCTGGGATGCAACCCTCCATGAGGATAGCTAAATAAATGCAAGTTGTTGTTGTTTGTAAGCGAATATGACAATTAATTTGAGTACAGCAAATGTCCCACAAACAAACAGCCACAAAGCGAATGACCAATTCTATGCAGGAAATTGTTGACAAGAAAATCAGGAGAATCTCCCCTCCCTTTCTGAATAAGGCCACGGGATCTGATCTTTAACATTTGCCTAGAATTCAGTTGGAAGTCTTATCAGAAGTACCACACTTCTGCAAATTGGAGTGCTTCTCCCAACACTACACTAGGGTATTAGTTTAGACTGTGTGAGCTCAAAGACTTGAACCCGCATCCTACTGACTCATAGGTCACAGTGCTACCAACTGAGTTAAGCTGATAACTAGGCTAATTGATACCTTGAATGAAGAAGTTAAATGACCAGTGATGGGAAGAAGCTGCAGGGTCCAAAGTCAAAAGCAGAACTCCTTCACCAGTTATGTACAGTTGGCAAACGTGTTCAACAGAGCGGGCAAGCACAAAGCAATGGAGCAATGGATTAAAATCTCCCCTACCTACTCCCAGCCCATTCTGCTGGCAAACATAGCACTTCAATGTCACCAAGGCTAAAATCAGCCAGCAGAACATCAAACATAAGAACATAAATGAAAGAAGATGAAGGCCCATCCAGTTCACATTCCACCATCGTGGCAGTCGCATGCACAAGCCATGTCTCAAACTATATACTGTACCCCGAGATATTATTTCCTGAAAGCAATCTATCTAATTTGCTTTTAAAAGAATCCCAGAAACTGGCGGGAGGGAGCAAGCAAGCCTGAACGCATGAGGGATGGATTAACATACTCAGCTGAAATATAAAGATCACAGATTGTTCCCTTGGTAAAAAGACATCATCTGT
Organism: Callorhinchus milii; assembly: GCF_018977255.1. Taxonomy (NCBI): domain Eukaryota; kingdom Metazoa; phylum Chordata; class Chondrichthyes; order Chimaeriformes; family Callorhinchidae; genus Callorhinchus; species Callorhinchus milii. Next base: position 6,860,936 of record NW_024704763.1, on the reverse strand, counting down.
GATTCTAAATTCAGTTCCATCTCACCTTTGGGTTCAATAATGGCCTGAACTAAGTTCCCCATTATGAGCTTGTCAGCACTTACCAGTTAAACAGAAAGGGACAAAAGAACAGAAAATAAGCCATGAATGATTTAAACTTCAAACTTCTGACAGAAATACTGACAGCAAGATTTGCTTAACAATGCATCAAGTACTTTTAGCATCACTGAGAAACTTCCAACAGAAATTGAATCCAGATGCACTCCCCATCCTTTGAAATATTTAAAATAATAAGTTGTTTCCTTCTGTGATTTGGGTCCATTTAACTTTAAAATGTCCTTTTTTTCTCATAATGTGTTTTCAAAACTGCTGCATGGAAAAGATTCAGAACATCACTTCATGTCCAATACATACTGTACTTTCAGGACTCCAGGACAGAAAATTGCAAGACCCAGAATGATCTCACTGGCAAGCAACTCTGTGATCGATGGAAATACTGTCGATTTCCAGCAAAAGAAATCTTCTCAAAAGCAGTAAAAAAACAGACACACACACAGCGAAAATATAAATGATACAACTGCACATTAGCTATCAAAAATGAGATGAGAAATCTATACCGTTCATCACCTCTATCATTTTATAAATGGAACATTGAATTGAGGTTCTGACTCTCTGCATCCCACAAGGCAAAGCCAAAGGAATCACATCATCTTTGTCAACATGCATTTTAATGAATTTCTGGCTCTGGGAACTAGATTGCATTTCACATTCTAACAAGATGTCTCTATGTATTTACATAACCTGCTAGTTGATACAATATTTCACACTTAGTCTGCCGAGGCATTCTTACCTGGGGATATTTAAGAGCTTTCTGCCTGTTCTGGTGGATGTTAACGATCTCGTCACTCTGTAAGAAAATAGAAGGGAGCTTCTCTTGATGTCCTGGGCAACAATCCTCCAGATAAATGAATCATTCACCTCGTGGCTGTTCAGGGTACCTTATTGTACACAAATTGTCTTTTGTGTTTGCCTATAAATAGACAGTCACTACATTTAACAGTGCTTCCCCGTGGAGCATTTTCAATAGTTTCTGCTCGATAAGGTTACATCTAATACAAGAATCTATTTTTATTATTTATCCAAATGATGCCACACATGTCTAAGGCGAAAAAAGTAACGAGAAAAACATCAGCAGAGAAAATTAGGGTGAGTTATAAGACTGAAGATCTAGGAACTGACATTCGCTTTATCCAATTGAACCAAAATAAGTCAAATCACATTATGTAAGATGCAAGCAGACCACATGCCATCACAAATAATGTGAGCAAGAAGTATTAAACAAATTAAACTTGAACAAATCTGACATTCAAGACAGAGGCCCAAAAAACAATCTGAGAAATAACTGGGGAGAAATTCCACCCCAGGTCTTGATCGCTTTTCCAGGGTTAATAATCGCTTACAAAATAAAATAATTTGGCCACTCAATCCACAACTGTTTGTGGGACATTGTTGTGTGCAATTGGATACCGCTTTTCGCCAACAGATTATACAGTCAATTCACTTTTCAGAATATTCTGTGAAGCGCTTTGAGACGTCTCGAAGATCTGATAAGGCGCTATATCAAATGCAAGGATTATTATTACTATTTATTCTATTTTCTTAGCATTTTAGTGCACGCAGAACTCGGCAAATTGTTGAATTTCGTTTTAACATTGAAGTCGCGTTTCTGTACGTCTTAAAAGAAACCTAACAATAATACAGCCTCAACAGTTCCCAAAATATTCTTGCAGGAAGGATAAAGTCTCAGATCTTCCACTACAACATTCGAAAGCGAAACTCAGGACTCAATCACCTTTCCATTACAAAAGCTCCTCTACCAATTTTCCTTTCCTATATCCCTCTATTCCCTTCTCCCTTATGCATCCATCACATTTTCTCATAAATACATTAAATACTTCATCAAAATGCAGCATCTCAAAGGAGGATGGTACCCAAAATGGGAGCCTATTGTTTTGACTTGACCGCTAAGCATTTTGTGAAATACAAGGAGCGTGTCTTGAATCCCACAGTCAAAAGTGGTTAAGCCTTTGTGATGCAAACCAGATAATTGACTCAGGAAGAGAATCTTTGATTAACTCTTTACATCCCCCGCACGCTTCATGTTTGGAATAGCACATTATCATTCCAGTCCAGATTGATGGAAGGCTTTGAGACACTTTACTGCCGGGGTAAGCGCAAGTTGTTGTGAAAATGGTTTCAAAGGGGTTCTAGGTCCAATTGATGCTCGTCAACCCTAGAGTTATTCTGCACTCCTGGTGTCAATTCGATGCTAAAAGTGTTATATAGATCGGCCGTCAGTGCTCAACTATTGCTCCGAGACTGATGCCGTCTTAAGTGCTTAATAACAAGACTGAAAGCTTTCCATAATTTCCATTGAATTGAGCACAAGGGGGCAATTACGCAGAGAAAGTAAACCCTGTTTATGGCTGAATGTTGGTTATAATGCAGTATTTTGATGGAAACCACTTTAAAAGCATCGCCAGTAAAACTGTCCTCATTATCGCATGTAAATAAACCATCTCACACACTGTTGAGTTTACTATTCTTCCTCATCACAAGGAGCAGTGTATTTCAACCAAATCGATTTTGCACTAGTAACTACTGAAAGTTGACTGAGCGATCAATTTTACTACCGTTGATCACTAAAACATTGTTTACGGTCACAAATAAGCCAAATTGCCTTAAGGGAAGGTGACCAAAAGGAAAAAAAATGGTCAATTCATCTTCTGTTTGCAACAGTAAATGAAAATCATAAACCCTATCACCATGCATTTTTTTTAGATTCAATTGGTCAGCCCATTAGTAAAGTGAGAAGTCGACAAAATCCCAACACATCCCTGTAAACTCCTTGAATTCTGATTTGTAATAGCTCCAAATCATAGCAGAATAAGGAATCCAACTGGATACAGAACATATATTTCTGACTGACTCGTTGCCAAAGTGAGAGACAAAAAATATGGCATCTCCTATTAATTGAGGTGGCGACAAATATTGGCCTGTTACTGATATACGACTAAGTGGCTTGACTGATGTGGATTTCATATTGGGAAAAGTAGTATTTTAAAATAATAATAATCTTTGCATTTGATATCGTGCCTTATCACATTATTCAGCATCTCAAAGCGCTTCACAGAATATACTGTAAAGTGAATTGACTGTACACTTTGTGGGTGAAACGCGGCAGCCAATCACGCACAGCAGTTTCCCACAAACAGTCATGGATTGATTGACCAAATTATTATTATTTTTTGAAGGGATTATTGCTCCCGGAAAGCGATCCGCCAATCGACTGACAACCGGGTTTTTACTTACTGCAAGGTAATAGAACCGTGTTTCAGCCTGCCTGGGAATCGAACTGAGAGGATTGCTCTAACCAATGCGCTACAGGACTCAAAACTGATCTGCTCAAAATTGCGATGATCCACCATCAAATATATGATACTGACTCAACGTAAGACCCAAGCTGTGTAGCACGTTGAACAGGGCTGCACACAGTCTGCCAGACACCAATAACCTCAACTATATCTCTGTCCTCAGTAGATTAGAGCAATATTGATCCAAATGGACAGCAAACTCATTATATTCTCTGACTTCACATGATGTAAAGACTACAGAGTTCACAGAGGTCACATTTTCATGCATTTCTCTAGCTGCTATAGGCCTTAAACAAATCCGCACTGTGTGTTTGACAGATATGTGTATATCTTTGCCAGCTAGCACACTTGATTCTTAGCATAATGTGTTTCCCTGGTTTCACTCTGCCCAGCACCAGTTGGTTCTATGTTCTACTTAACTCCAACTGCTCAATCCTAAATCAACCTGGCTCATTTGTCAGCGTTCTGGGTGTTTAAACCAATACGAGTCTCCACCCCTAATATTCTCCTCTTCTATAACCCTCTATACCCTTCTCCTTCAGGTTTTCTTTTAAAACATTGATGATTTTTGCTTCAAGTCACAGGTTCTGACAGTAAGTTCCACATACTCACCGCCCTCTGCCTGAAGAACTGATCAACACCAACAACAACAATCACAAAATTTAATTATATAGCACCTTTCATGGTGTGAGGACATCCCAAGGCGCGGGACAATGAGGGGTTTGCACCAGAGCTGTGGGTTTGGATCAGAGAGGGTTGGAGGGCAACTGGGGGTGGGTGGGAGCATCGGAGGAAGGAACATGACCGAAAGCATGGTCGAAAAGGAAGGTCTTGAGACGGGTCAAGCAGTTCGTCCTAAACTTCCTTTGAAATCTTATTTGAGGCTGTATTCCAGAATCCAAATATTCTCAGACATTAAATCAGTTCAGTTACTGTCAACATACAGCTCTCTCTCTCTCTCTCTCTCTCCTTCTCAGCAGCTTCCTCTGCTGGGGATAGTCTTGAAGTACTTCTTAAAGTTTCCATTGCCTTCCTGCTAAAATTAAAGTGACCTTGCTATAGCATCCATTTCATGAATTTTTCAAAAAGAATACATTTATTCCATAAAGGACCAGAGACATTTATTATAATTGCACAATTCATCGGTATTCACTCACTATTTATTTTCTATTTTGGCCTCTCTTCCTCAGCAGGAGAATAAGCAGACCTCCCTCATCGCTGCTTGTCATTCTAAAATTGCAGCATTTACAGGACAGGAGGAGGTCATTCGGCTCATTGTGTCTGTGCCAGCCCTCAAAAAGACCTGCCCATTCAGCTCCACTCCCGCTGACCTTTCCCCATACTGAGCCACATAGGTCCACAGTACTCCAACGCGCTTTTGCTAAAAGATCCAGCAACTTGGCTGATTCACGGGTCATGGATGAGTGGATCAGTCACTGGGGGAAGGGATTCTCTTGTTAACTCACAAGCCCAAATCCTAATGGGTAAGATGGTCCTAGCTGGAAAGCCTGCCAGTCAGGGCTCTCAAAAATGACAAGTTTTGAAGTTAAAAATTAAGCAGTAATTTTACCACACACTCTGGGATCCCCCAAGCCTTGGCTCTTGCTGATCTGCAACTAATACTTTCCAGGATTAGGAGATTTCCCTCCAGGAAGATTGTCAACACTCCACACCAGAGGCATGGAAATATCGTAAGTGGAATGGAACGGAATGGATACTTGGAATGGATACTCTTAAGCACGGTGGTGTGTTTCCATGTGTGTCAAACATCATGCAGTACAAAATAGCATTTCCTGTACTAGTGTAGATTGCTGAACTTGCTTGGTCAAATGGGGAGAATAAAACTGTCAAATCTGAAAATCTCTGCTGGTCTGACCAACAAAAGGAAAAGTATATTTTAAAATGAATAATAACCTATGCTGAATTGAGGACAGTGAAATGTTCTGCAAATAAATAAGTGGAGGGGAGATTTTGTAGTAGGCAAAAGGTGGCTCCAACCCAACAACAACAACAACATTTGTAAAGCGCCTTTCATGTCGGGAGGACGTCCCAAGGCGGTGGACCGAGCTGGGGGTCGGGCTCAGGGAGGGTGGAGGGCAGAGAGGGAAGCAGGGAGATCAAAAGCATGGTCGAAGAGGAGGGTCTTGAGATGGGTCTTGAAGGTGGCAAGGGAGAGGGTGAGGCAGAGGGACGGTGGGATGGAGTTCCAGAGGGCGGGGGCAGAGTGGCGGAAGGCTTGCCTGCTAATAGTGGGGCGAGCGAGGCGGGGGACGTGAAACAGGCCGGAGCCCGCTGAGTGGAAGGAGTGAGCAGGATGATAGGGGGTTAGGAGGAGATCACAAAGATAGGGGGGAAGCAAAACCATAGAGGGCTTTGAAGGTGAGGATCAGGATCTTGGACTGTATCCTTTGCATGATGGGAAGCCTGTGGAGGTGGGCGAGGAAGGGGGTGATAGGGTCGCGGAGCCTGGTGCATGAGAAGACAGAGTTCTGCAGAGTTCTGGATGATCTGCAGCCTGTGGATGTTGCGGAGGTGGGGGAAAGCAGAGCGGGTCATTGTGCAGATGTGGGTTAGAAAGGATAGTTGAAGGTCAAACAAGACACCAAGGTTCTGGACTGGCTTAGCAAAGCGGATTGTGCAACCATGGATGGTGATGCTGTCAACGTCTGAGATAAGGAGGCACTGACGGGAGCCAATCAGGAGAGCCTCGGTTTTGTTGACATTCAACAACAACATCAACAACTTGTATTTCTTATAGCAGCCTTCAGGCGGGATAGTGTCTCTGAGCGTTTCACAGTGGTGGAGTCTGACCCCAAGCCAGGGGGAGAGGGAAGGGGATGCCAGATAATGATAATAACAATAATTCTTGCATTTGATATAGCGCTTAATACAGACGTTGAGCCACCTTAACGAACTTCACAGAATTTACTGTAAAGGGAATTGACTGTATATTTTGAGGGCGAAACAGCAACTATGGTTAATTTTTTACAGAATTTGGTTTGGACAGTTAGATAGAAACATGTCTTTTATAGTTTGGGCTGATATTGGACAGTGCAATCACTGACTACTTTGAGGTACAATTTGACCGTTTCCGTGCTCCCCCCACCTTAAACATTTCCTCCTCCCCTACAGCAGTATTCCAACACACTGGGGTTCCCTCGTTGCTGTCAATCTGTGCATAATATTTTCTGGAATTAGGTAAGCAGCGTACATCCCTCTGGGGAGAAAGATTGCATTCCATTCCAGACATGGGAAATTTCCATGTGTTGGTGACATGACGTACATGTCCTGTAGCTCAATGGTTAGAACACTTGCCTCGCAAGCGAGAGACGTGGGTTCGATTCCTGGCAGGGCGAAATGTTGGGCAAGTTTCCTTACTCCACACACCTCTGTTTACCTAGCAGTAAGTAGGAATCCAGTTGTTAGTCGGTTGGCAGATCGCTTTTCCAGGGGTAATGATTCCTTCCCAAAAAAATAATAATAATAAATTTGTCCCTAAATCCATGACTGTTTGTGGGACACTGCTGTGCGCAATTGGCTGCTGCGTTTCGACCACAAAATATACAGTCAATTCACTTTACAGTCTATTCTGTGAAGAAATTTGAGACGTCTCGAAGAAGTCATAAGGTGCTACATCAAATGCAAGGATTATTATTTATTATTTATTATTATTACATGGAACTCTCAAACTGGTTTGGATGCTCTTAAGCATGGTGGCAGATTTATGCATGTGTCAGATACCCAGGTGAGCAAAAAAAAATCTTCCTCATCTAGTTCTGTAAGCCATACTCACTGTGCGGAGGAAATATTATTTTAATACAATCTTTTCCTTATGATCTTAAGGTAATACTTTCCTTTTATGAAACACGAAAATGGGTTTTATTGCAAAGCAATAACACAGGACATCATGTGTTCATAAATCTCGTAGCAAATTAACACAATTGATTAAATCCTCTCCGAGTCTCACAAGGTTTCCAACAGGTTAACAATGCTGTAACAATAATGTTAAAACATCAAAAATGTGTAATTACAATGCTATTAAATGCTTGTTAAAGAAATACTATGTCACGCACAGCAATGTGATAACATATCCATCTACACAAATAAGGCTGAATGTGAATTCCATTAGCAATGAGGTTACAAGCGAGGCACTACTTGCTTTAGATTAAAACAGAACCGGAATCACTTTCCTATGTATAGTATCTTCAATTTATGCTGCGCTGAAAATAATATTTTTCCAGGCTGTGTTTAAAATATCCTTTTAAATTTATTTTCATTTTTATTACATCAAAGTCCAGGGATGTGAAAAATATCTGCAGCCTGGAATTCACCGTGGTATAATGGGTATTAGATACTGTTCAAAGTTCTCTCCGAGTGTTACATAGAAACATAGAAACAGGAGTAGGCCATTCAGCCCCTTGAGCCTGTTCTGCCATTCTATAAGGTCATGGCTGATCTGTACCTCAAGTCCAATTACCTTCCCTTAATAATAATAATAATAATCCTTGCATTTGATATAGCGCTTTTCACGTCGGGAGGACGTCCCAAAGCGCTTCACAGAACACACTGTAAAGTGAATTGACTGTATATTTGTGGGCGAACGCGGCAGCCAATTGCGCACAGCAATGTCCCACAAATAGTCGTAGATTGAAAATGACCAATTTATTATTGTTTTGGTTTTGGAGGGATTATTATTCCCTTGTCCCGTATCCCTTAATACACTGACCTAACAAATTATGTTGAGCACTGCGGTGGTTTTGGGAGAGTGTGGACTTTGTACTGTGATGAACATACCTGCTGTAGCACAGTGGCACAGCTACTCAACTATAGAGATAGGACAGTTCCCATCAAATGGACGATTTCAAGGATCTTCTCAAGAAAAGTTGAGAAGATCCTTGAAATCCTCCTAATTCCCAGGAACATTAGAGATCAATTAATAGATCATCCTGGCTCAGTTGGAATGTAATGCTAAATCAGAGTTGTATCTGCCTGTTCAGTTGGACTTCAAAGATCTCACGGCACTACTTGAAAAGAGAAGGGAGTTTTTCTTGGGTTTCTCCTGGCCAACAAATCCCAGATAAAATTAATCATTCACTTCATAGCTGTGTGGAGTGACACTGCTGTGTGCAAATCGACTGCCATCTTGCCCAACAAAATGATCATTACACATCAGAGGAAGTACCGTGAAGCACTTTGAGATGTCCTCCCGACATGAAAGGCGCTTCACAAAATGCAAGGATTGTTACTATAAAAACAATCCATTTGCTCCTTGTTGGTGTTTACAAGAACAAATCCAGTGTAGTCAGCTCAGGGTGCAATGAAACTTCTTGGACTTGATACATACATTAGTGTCTCTTTGCCATTATTCAAAATCTTGACTTATTGCTGGTTAAATATGTCTTTGTCCATTGGTGTAGTGGAAACACTAATCCATTTCATTGAATATTTTTAATAGCCTCAAATGATACAATTACTAAATGGATTGCCTACCCAGTTGTATGTTACCAGTATGGGAAAAGAGCATTGATAGTTAGTAACCCAAATTTATGTTGTAGCAGTAATTATAGTTTATAACAATCCTTGTATTCGATATTGTGCTTTATTTTGTCCTTGAGACATATAAAAGCGCTTCACAGGAATTACTGCAAACTGTAGCAACTATCAATATGTAGGCAAACGTGGGCAGCCAAATTGCATGTGGCAAAAAGGCAGGACCAATTTTATTTGCGAGATTGCTGGCCAGGACGTGGGGAGGAACACCCCTCTCTTGATGAATGACGCCATGGAATCTTTTTACATTCGTCTGAACAGACAGACAAGTTGGTTTAACATCTCATCCAAAGGATAATGCAGTGTCTGTGAGTTTCAAGTTCCAAACTGAGACACGGTGCTTGAATGTACTTCCGATTCAGAGACGAATGCTACCAACTGAGTCAGGCTGACAACTAAGAGAGTCTTTGTAGATGGAGACCGCCATTGCTCATATGAATTAGGTTCTATTTTCTGGACTGTCTCTGGAAATAGATTTTGGCCCCAGCAGCAGACAGACTAAGATCACAGTGTATGAAAGTTTGGAGAGACAATAAGAAAAACCTTGATAGATCATGATAGATCTGAGACAGTAAAGGGGGCTTTGAAAAACGATGGGAACGAGGCAGACAGCACAAGAGGAGAGAGAGATGATTAGAGAAACAAATAGCAAACAGTGGAACAGATGGTTGGGGTAGTAACAAATTCAGGGGTGAAATTAATGAGACAAACTCAAGAGAAAATGAACAAATGAACAACCCGGTTGGTAAAAGCAAACAGTGCAAAGGCAGGCAAACAAAAACATTGGACGTCAGGAAAATAGAAAATGAAATAGAGATTAACGAAAATAAAGGGTTAGCATATTCCCTAGATCCTTACTCTAGTTCCCAAACATAAATTAAATAACAGATGATAACTGTAATATTAAATCATGCATACAACGAGGATGAAGACTTGCATTTATATAGAGAGGCCCCCTTCATGCGGGATAGCATCTCGGAGTGCACACAAACTCGCAGAAATGCTAAGATGAGTTCACGGAGCAGGTTAGCACTAAAGTGGCATCAACGTATGTGAAACATTGAGTGACATTCCAAAGTTGTATCAGAATTTTAAACCAACTTTCTTTCATCTTGCATAAGTTAAAACAATCAACCGATAGGTGTTTTTGAACCCAGGTGTAGATAATATTATGGAATCCTGTAGAGTATTGGTTAGACCGTTCACCTCGCAAACAATTATTGGGTGTCCTTGTTTACTGTATTTACATTAAGATTCTGTTGATACAAAGTGTCTTTCGAAGGCTGAAGTTTGGAAACTGTCTCAAATGCAACGATAATTATTATTTATTCTAAGTTTAGAAACTGCTAAAATCTAAGTTCAGAGGCACAAATAAGTTATTTTCCTCCTTTTTATTTTTTTAAATTTCAAAACAATCATTGTTTTACACAGGATCAGCATCAGAATCTGCTCTGGAGATCTTCCCCAAACAGCTCCCAATCTCATAGTCACCCAACCCCACACAACCTGCCTCTACTTCCTCCCCAAGATCCATAAATAGGACTGTCCCGCTAGACCTATCGTTTCAGCCCGTTCGTGTCCCCTGGAATGTACGCATCTATTTGTTTTATAATCCCTCTATTGCCTTTTGATCTCATTATCTTCTAAAAATGTTTCCTTTTTCTTTCCCCGCCTCCTTCTCTGCTTCTCTTTATAAGCTGCTCTGTTCCAACATCCTCCAGTTCCGATGAAAGGTCATAGACCTGAACCGTTAACTCATTTTCCTCTCTCCATGGATGCTGCCTGACCTGCTGTGTATCTCCAGAGACTTCTCTGTTTATATCAGCAGCAGAATATTAGCGACAAGCTCAGGATCCAGCGGAAATAATGAAATTCAAAGCTCGCGTCAAGAGGAAAAATGCTTAGCTAATAGGATTGCGATACCAAATGCCTTTGGGTTCATTATTTCTTCATTTTACGATACTAATTCTTATTTCAAATTAACAGGGCATTTCAAATGGAGTTATCTGCATTCTGAGTCTCTCTAGTGAAATATATATCAGTGTTTATAGCTGGAGATTGAAGACGCTATCAAAAGGATAGGGCTGACTAGTGAGCTCATTGAAACACCATTGATAAACTATATACCCTTCACCAGTGAAGTGAGAAATAGCATGGGCAGAAATGATTGCTGTATAACATCTACATTGCCTTTAAATAGACATTTGATAACCTTCGGCAAGAAGAATAATGGAAAGTCATGGAAAGTTATGAGATACCAGTATAGTGCAGAAAGTGTCGGGAGAGCTGTACAGCAGGTTCGTAAGTGGTTCTCGGAGTAGATGGAGCATTTAAAAAGCAAGAGCAGAGTTCAACAGGCCCTGCAAACTGATACCAATACTCTTCAGCAAACTCATATCTTTTTTATACTGCCTCATTCCTTAGGTGGTCTGAAGGGAGAGGTCTGATTTCATACCAGCTGGACACTTTCATGGTTGAAATAGTTTTGGTTGCACGTCCGAATCCGTGTTATACATTGTGGACTTCGATTGCTTATTGGCTGTTGCCCTTATCTAGGCAGCATTCTATATTACGTACAAGTTTATTGCTCATTTATTTGTTCGTAGATTATCATTCTTTTTTGATTGATTCATCAATTTAGGTCCCAGCTGTCCTGCGATTCAGATAGACTAGACGGAACCTACTGCTTCCTGCTGTTATTTGAAGGAACAACAAATATATATAATAATACGTTTGACATAGAGAGGGTGTCTCATAGCAAACTGCAAACCCACAGCTTGGGGATGCGGGGAGGGGGGGCTTTCCTCCCGGTTTATATTCTGTTTTCAACCAAATTCACCACCGAATTTCAAATTTTAATCGGCATTCAAACCAGATTAAGTTTCACATATGCCACCTAGACGTGGACATATTCCCGTGTTTAGAAGGGAATGCATACTCTTCCCCGTGGGATGCACCCTGCATACTTAATTCCGGAGAGTATTTGGCAAGGTCTGGCAACAGCACAGGACCCCAGTGAGGGCTGGATTACTGCTGGAGTCATCAGTTCAACGTGAGAGTTTAAACTTCTATTATGGTGTTGGTTGGGGTTTGTACTTTCAGCAGATTAATAGGAATCAGTTGATGTCTGCATGGCAATATTTGTGAGCATCTTTCTGCTTGAAAACCAAACGGGGTTGGGGAGTGGGGTGGCGGGGTGGGGGACTTAGACACAGCAGAAGCACTATCTGTGCTGGAAATAATCTGGCTGGAGAAAAAAAGCATTAAAAGTGTCAAGGTTACAGATAATTAGAAACGATTATAGGAGCACTGGGACAGGAGGAAAGGCTGTAAAATGATTTGCAGAGTTAGTCATTAACATGCTGTGTAGGTGTGCTGAACAGGATGAAGCAGAGGATGTCTGTCTGGCTATAGAGGCCAAGAGAGGGGCCAGGAATGAGAAAAGGACTTCAAAGAACGGTTTAAAAAGTGTGGTACCATTTGCTTGTATTCACTGAGCTGTGGGACTCATTTCTTCTGGCACTCAGTGCTCAGGCATATTCACTGAGATCTTAGCATGGCTTCACTTGAAAGGGATTCTCTCTGCTAAGTTGAAGTAAATCAGTGGATGGTTAACGGACACCTCCTGCCTCTTACTATTTCAAAATAAAATGGAATTTTCCTCCCAGTTATCTTGGTTTACGTTTCTAATTCACTTTCTGTAAAGTACCTACAAGACCATTCTTTTACATGAAAGCTTCTGCACAAACACAAGTTCTGAAATGTATCACCCCAACTCACAGGAGATCTGCTCTGACACCATAGAATGATACAGCGCAGAAATTAAGATCACCTCGTCAGTGTTGGAGTTAACACACCTCCCCTCCTAACCCCGGGAACACTCAGCAGGTCAGGCAGCATCTATGGAGAAAGGAAACTCACTTTCCTTTCTCCATAGATGCTGACTGATCTGCTGAGTGTTCCCAGCGACGTCTGTTTTTGTTTCAGATTTCCAGCATCTGACGTATTTTGCATTTTGTTTTCCCGTGCTAATCCCCTCGTCCTTATCGCTCTTGTCCCTTGTCAACAACAACAACTTGCATTTTTATAGCGCCCATCATGCAGGGGAGCTTCCTAGAGCACTTCTCTTATCATAGGGAATTCCCGCCAGAATTCCCGTCAGATGTACCTCTGAATTTCTCATTCAAGGAATCCTGTTGCATGTCGACATGTTTTTAGACCTAATATAGTTTAGAGAAGGGAGTTTCTTAAGTCCAGATAATAGTTTTGAGACATCCAACCTGAAAGATGTATATCAAATGGAAAAATGATGACTATTATTATTTTCGTCGTCTTTTATGTTGGAGTTCATCCTCCCTTTGATTTATAAAGCAGCTGAGAACAACATAAATTAACAATACAGTGGGAGGTCACTGGGCCTATTTTTTCGTGACATTTTTTGCTTCTCCAAAAATAACATCCATCCTAATCCCATTTCCTTGTTCTTTCCCCATATTCTCTAATACCCATCCTCTGCACATGTTGTCTAATTCTTTTTTCAATGCCCAGCCTCTAGTTTAACAACCACACCTGGTAAACCATTCCATAGCCTGACAGTCCTTTAGGAGAAGTTCATCTAACCCTCTCCAGGGCAACATATTCTCCCCATAACATAGGTCTTCTTGAAGTGGTGATGGTGATTTTCGAAAGAACAATCAGATGCCTGTGTAAGTGTAACCATGCAAATGGCACATGAACCATGCAACTGTGTCAAATCTGTCCCTTTAATGAGTTTAATTGTTTAGCAATCACTGGAGCAAAGAAAAACAGTTCTACAATCTCTGGGGAGAATTGGACATAATTTAATGGTGTGGCATAATCAATACTGCCCATTTTCTCTATCCATTGATACTCAAATCCAGATTGCAACACTATAAAGGCAAGAAAAGAACCAAACATCTCAATTTCACCCCGCAGGGCTCATTTAGTGAAAACCACTGTTAAAATGAGTCATTACAGGCATGGAAGAATTCGGATTTGATCCCTGACCTATTCTGACCCTTATCTGATCTGGTTGGATGCTACAATTGGCCTTGTCATTCCTGCAATCGCTACATAGGAACCCGGTTGTCAGTCGATTGGCGGATCGCTTTCCAGGGATAATAATCGCTTCAAAAATAAGTAAATAAATAAAATAATTCGGTCACTCAATCCATGATGGTTTCTGAGACACTGCTGTGCACAATTGGCTGCCACATTTCACCCTCAAAATATACAGTCAATTCACTTTACAGTATATTTTGTGAAGCATTTTGAGACATCTCAATGATATAAGACGCTATATCAAATGCAAGGATTATTATTAATACTGGCAGAAGCAAGATAACCCCTTTCATTCTTCACTCCCCCCCTTCAGTTTTGTTGTTTTTTATCCCTGTGCCTTTGTCTTTGTATTTTGCTTATTCACTCCTTGTTCCACTGTCCTGACAATAGATTTTAATAAACATTGCCTGCATTTCCATAAACATTCCCCTGAATATTAGGATTAATATCAACACAAATGGAAATTACAAAGGAGCTTCCATCAATCGTTTGGGTGAAAATATTTGCTAAACGTTGACATTTTTATTGCTCTATTTTATCTCAAGTTGCGCGGGTACCAGAGCAGTTATGATGAGAGCAGCTACTGATTCCGACCACTGATAACACAGCATGAAGCTTGGTCATGTCGAATGCACCCTATGCTCCGACAATCCCATTCCTCACCCGAATGAACCCAAACAGAGCAACAAAAAACATCGGAGAATAAAAAAAATTATATTTCGCAGTCATTGCTATGCCAGACACTTTCACCTCAGTATACCCTATAAATTCCTTTCCTACAGCTATCTGCACTGAAAAGCTCAATAACCGATGTAATCTGACTATAAACTGTACATTAGTGGTCTTTTTATTAGAAATAAATGACTTCCTCACACTGAATCCATCAGCCAACTTTTATAGGAATCAATAGCGAGCAGCAATTTGCCAAGGCATCACCTAAGACCATTGGAATCATTTGAACTGCTCTTGCCCTGACCCCAGGGAAGTTATATTTCACCTTTATTTGACCTTGAAATGTACAGATTGGATTTGCACTGAATCTGTGCTGAATATACTAAATGTAAGCAGAGACATTCTTGCCTTAGGATTTGTACTACATTGTGCATTGTGTAAAATGTTTTGCTGGTTGTAGAAACAGTAGGTCTGAAATTCCACCCAATTATGGCCTGAAAGGCTACTTCGACTTAAAATTTAAGATCTTTGTATTTGCTGGAGCATCGTTCGCATCAGAAAGACATCTCAAAGCACTTCTCAGGAAATCAATGTGAAGTGTAGTGACTGTCCATTTTGAGACAAATGCAGCAGCCAAGCTGTGCATACAAATGAAGTGAATGCTTCATTTTATCTGAGAAGGTTATTGGTCAGGACACCAGGATAAACTCTCTTTTCTTCCAGGATCTGTAGTGCCCAACTGTACAGGCACAGGCGAGAGCGTCATCTGAAATCTCAAGTGAAGGACAAAACCTCCATCAATGCCACAACTTGCACTTATATAGTGCCCTCCACACAGAGCAGCATCTCAGAGCACTTAACAGTGGTGGAGCCTGACTCCGAGCTGGTGGTGGGTGGGGGTGGGGGGTGGTGGTGGGGGGGTGGGTGTTGTGGAGGGAGGTGGCTATAAGCACGGTGAAAGAGGAATGTTTTCAGGATGATTTGAAAAAGGGGAGAGAGGAGCAAGGCAATGGAATTGAGGGAGAGTGTTCCAGAGTTTGGAGCATAGTGGCTGAAAGCACGACCTCCAATGTGACGTATAGGATGTGAGGGAGGCTGATGCCAGTTGAGCGGAGGCGCAGGGTGGTGGATTGGGGAGTGAGGAGGTCGGAGAGGTAGGGAGGTGCCAGGGAGTGAATGGATTTGAACACGAGTGTGAGGATCTTGAAGTCGATCGGTTCGGTGATGGGGAGCCAGTGGAGCCTGGGCCAGACCTGGTGAGATGAGGGTACGGAGTTTGGTCCGGGTCAGTATGTGGGCGGCAGAGTTTTGAATGAGGTGATCTTTTGAATGGTGGAGCTGGGGAGACCCGGCGAGGAGTGCATTGGAATAATCCAGGCGGGAGGCGACAAACGCATGCACAAGGGTTTCAGCTGCATTTGGGGTAAGGTACAGTCAGAGGCGGGCAATGAGGTGAAGGTGGAAGAAGGCAGGGACCGGATGTTGGGGAGGAAGGACAGCTGGGGGGGGGGAGGGTCGAACGTGATGCCTAGATTGCTCATTGGTTCAGTGAGTCTGAGGGAGAGCCCAGGAAGGTTGAGGAGTTTAGGTGTGCAGGAGTCAAAACGTTGACAGGAGCCAAGGAGTATGGGTTTACGTCTTGAAGTGTCAGCGTAAGGTCACAGTCCAGACATGAGGCTACAAACTATAGCTTAATTCTGTACAGCAGTGAAAGGTTCGTTAGATTTATGGGTTCCTTTATTGACTGTTCTTGTATGTGTGCATCTTCCTACCATGAGAGCCATAGGGATGAGGGGGATGCAGTTGGCAAACCTCCTTCACCTATACTGCTCGATTTCTATCTCCCTCATGTGCACCTGTTACCAAATCCATTAAGAAACATGGCAATTTGCCATCTACTCCTCTAGACTGGGTTTTGGGTTCTGCGCTTAACTCAGTACAATGGTTTAGCCTCAGACTGTTGGTGAGCGGTGAATAGTAGGTGTCAGTGCTTTTTCACAGAAACTGCCTTAATGAGGACTTGAACAGAGAATACAGGTGGGGAGAAAATGATATACAGTATTTTAATGAAAGAATAGAGAATCTACTAAGCAGGCAAATAACATGAGTAAATAAATCACAATTACTGGGAATAGAACTCAGGCAGACAGAGGTACACTCCTAGAGCTGAAAAAATAACAGCTTCCTTTAAGTATTGCAGACAGCTGTGTCCTTTCATTCTACTTGGGGGCTGTAACTCCTTCCCCGTGTTATTTCACTGACAAGTACACCCGCTGTACTCTACCATTACAGATGACTTGCCGGAAAGCACTAAAAAACAATTCTGTCACTTTTGCTGTAAATGTAGCCTCTTTTATCTAAGTAGAAAGACTTCATTACGGTCTTCTTATCCCATTTTCTTTTAATCTATCACAATTATCACGCTCAAAGTTGTTCTTCGTTATTATGCCATTACACTGTAACGGTGAAAGCAATCAACGTCTAGGTCACTGAGCTGGTGAGCGTCTCTGTGGCTCCAGAACAGGATGGGCAAGGCAGTGGGAGCATCCAGGAGGAGACACGGGACCCAGCAACACTGGGTTTGAAAGGAGACCATATCTCAATCTCAAAGAATAAAAGACCTCAGACTCCCAAAGCACTATTTAAAAAGATAAGGGAGTTTCTTTCCTAGCTAACACCCCTCTAATTCACTTCATGACTGTGCACCAATTGGCTGCCACGTTCACCCATAAAATAAACAGTCACAACACACTTTACAATATGTGCAGTGAAGCGCTTTGAGACAGCCTCCCGAAGTGAAAGGCGCCGTGTCTTATTATAAGGATTGGCCTCACAAGCTAGAATTAGATGGAATTCCATGCCTCAAAGGCAAGGGTTTTTGCTGCTAAGCATTCTCTATAAAGGCAAGAGGAAGGAACGATACTTACCGCAGTTCAAACAATGACTTTGATATTCTTATTTCGAGATGCATTAAAAACTTTGTGCATCTGGCTTCGTTTTCAATTGAATTAAATGACTATGCAGTTTAATCACGCCTTCCTCGTGTCTTTTTGATCATGTGTGAAAGCACCACCTATTGGCTATCAATGGGTTGGAGACCCCTGCTCGATGGTAAATGTGATCTCTTAGGCTTGGAATCGTTCCTGAAGTCTTAACTACAGTATAGCATTAAGCTCACCATGTCTTGAGGAAACAGTACATCAAAAGATGTCACGTTTAATGGTGTTGGTGTTGTTGAGAAATGAATGCCCTAATAGGCATGTGAGTGTTTGGCACATCAGATGTTGTTTTAAAAATAAAAGTGGATTAATTGGCGTCATTGGGTTTACAATGTTGGCCACATTCTGTGCACAAAAGCAGCAAAGGTTGTGCACGGTTCTTTACTGTGGGAGATAATTTGTAGTTTTAGTCAATATAATTCAACAAGATAAAGTGGAGTTTCCCAAAAATCTTTTCATTTTAACATCTGATAAACAGTGCCGCTGTTCAATTGTGATAAAAATCATAGAACGCTTCCAGCACAAGCCATTCTGCCATTGTGTCTGTGCTGGTGCTCGCTCCCCCACTGGAGCTACCTACTCTGAACCCATCTCCCTGCTCTTTCACTTTGTATCTGTGCTGGTCCTCACTCCCACTGGTTCTCTCTTTCTAATATTATTCCTTTACCAACATGTCTAAAATGGTGCCAACTCCTGCAATGGAGCTCTCTACTCTAATCCCATTCTGATCTCCTTCCCCACATCCATTAATATTATTTCACCTCAAGCTTCCACTTCCCTTTTTAAATATTAGAGAATCAGCTTCAACACATCATTAGCATTCCATAGTCTAACAACCCTGTGTGTATAAAATAAAGGATTATGTAATGGTGGAATTTTTTTGCAGCGGTGAGAATGTGTGAATGAAGATTTTGCATCAAAAGTCTTCAGAGCTGAGCACACTGCTGGTTGTTAATCTGTGGGATCTGGGTTTAAATCCAGCTCAGAACAATGGCAGAAGCAGAACCATCTAGGAACCTATTCGCAACGAGCCTTCGGTTCCCTGTGTATACGGGCTCAAAACCATCGTTATTTCAGGACTAAACAGCCAGTCTTGCTCAGCGACCCCAGGTAATGCTGCTGTGAGAGGGAGAAATGGGAAATACCACATTGGCTGAATTAGGGATTGCTCTCAAAGGTTAGGATTGAAGGTAATTAATTGATAGGTCAGATTTCAGGCTATTTTTCAAGCGACTATGTTGAACCTACTTAAGAGTGCTTGATGCTAACATTGGTATGGGAAAGTTTCTCAAAACTGCCATGCCTCTAAGCTGTTTCTCACAACGCCAAAATACACAGCACCACCACTTTACAGTATATCCTCTCAACATCTCAACGACGTGATCAAGTACAAGGGTTATTTTCATGATTATAACTTACCTCCAAGAGCGCAAAATTCAGCTGTACAGTAATTGTATTCTGTAAGTTTGCTCCTTCTTTTCTATTTCACCCTGTCTGTTAAATATATTGGATTGTGGTGTCGTCAATGGCTGACAGTGTGAAACCAAATACAGGCGGAATAATAATAATAATCCTGGCTTTTGATTTAGCACCTTCTCACATTGTGGGCAAATGCAGCAGCCAATTTGCGCAGAGGAATGTCCCACAAACAACCACAAAGCGAATGACCAACTTTATTCTGGGGAATTGTTGGCCAGGACGCTGTACATCATGCAGAACACATTTTAATGTCAGTATTTTTAGCACTGTCAGAAAAGCAGCACTCCTACAACAGGCTTTTGATCTGATCGGTAATGATCTGGAATGAACCCGCATTCTGTGCATTTCCTTCGCTTCCGTTCTTCAGTTAGACGTTTTGGCAATTCACTCGGAGAAAAAGAAGATATTTATTTCAAATTGATGGAACTTTGCTGTTCGTAAACTTTTACCTTTCCGCGAAAAATGAGATTTGCAAAAAAAAAATAAGTTGGAGGTTTGCAGTGTAGATGTGGAGGGTCTTTGAAACGCTTGGAAAGATTTTATGGTAAGGGAAAGCATTATTTGAATGTTACTTGAATGGATACTTTGAATGGATGGTATACAGGTAGGAAATCCAAACAGTTCAAACTTTGAAATGGATTGGATCAAAAGCTTTGGGTGCTAGGAATAAAAGCGCTATATATTTTCTTATAGACCACCAGATAGAATACAGAAAACTTGATAATTTTCCCAAGCTTTCGTCTTCAGTACCTTTTCAGAGAAGAGATAGGAATGAAGGGAAATACTTTGATTCCCACCTCTTCCCTGAGAAACTCCAAAAAGCAAGGGCTTTGGAGACTTCTTATTTCTCCACTGCTGTGTGGTATTTCATTATAAATTTATGGTTTATTCATGAACATTATAAGACTGACTTCCTCCACAGAGTGTGGGGAGGAATAAAGAACCAAAATCAAGATGAAAAGCCAAAGTTTTGCAGAAAGGGACAACACTTTATTCACAGTGCCTGCTAACCAGCACTCTGAGCCATTCCAATTTCTTTGTAAATTTCAAAGTGTCACTATTATTATTATTATTATTATTATTTTGTGCGTGTAGGGCGCCCGGGCTTTACTTTTGACTTTCCGATATGCGGCATAGATTTGAGTGCAAGTTAATTTGCTTTTAACCCCAATTTGAAAATGAGCAAATTTAAGGGTTTGCATTCTTTCCACTTGCTTACATTCTATTCCACTATCAGGGTGTGCAACCGGAACCTTGTTTGAGGCACAATCAATATCAGCTTTTTAAAGAAGGAATTAGATAACTATCTGAGAGATATAAAAGAATATGTAGAAAAGGCAGGAAAATAAGAGTTAATGTAACCAAAAATTTGATGAGCCGGGTGTCTGACACACACAGAAACCCATCATTATGTTTAAGATTTTCCAAAGAAGGCTACCGAGGGGCCCACACCTGTATGGTTTCTGTCTGTTATGGAGTATGAACTCTCTCCTTGAAGGAGCACAACCTATTTACCTAATCCCACACACTGGCAAAAGCCAAGGCTGGAAATCCCAAAGGATGCAATGGAGAACTGCAAACAATGGCGAGCTTCATGCTACCATTTTGAGGCTTTAGTTTGTGGGATTAACACAGTGGTGGTCAAAGTTTATGGTCGACCAACAAAATACATTTTCTAGATTGAATACTTCTTGATTGATGGCGTGTATATGGCGAATATCAAGAAATATTCAATCAAGGAAAACCTCAAAACACACCACTGATCGAACACGGACTTACCTAGACTAGCATGAATGTTCAGGGGGTCACTTCTTGACGGTACTGTGGGCCATTTCCATCCCCTGGGCCACAGGTTGGTAACCACCGGATGGTGTTTGGCAAACGATCATATCAAAAGAAAGCGGGTGGGAAGCAACCCAGCCCCAGTGCCTGTTTCTCCAAGTGCTAGCAATGAGTCAGGCTGGATGGGCTCTCTGACAGTCTTTTGGAGTAGTTCCTGCTAGCTCAAAATCCGGAATACTGAGGATCAGCTCAATTCTGATATTCTATTGCCAGGAGTGTCACCCTGGATCTATCTCAGCACCAAAGAGGCCCTGAGGAAGATAGTCATTGGATATGGATTAAAAATTAGCTCCTGCACAGTCATTGCCTTCTCTGTACTGTACGATGTCCCACTCACATACTCTCCCGTAACATCAGTTCAAATGTATATTTGAAGACTCCAATGTTCAATTCAACGCAAGCAAGTTCCCCGTGCACTGAGCCAAATTCTCGATGCGCTCTGTAATAGCCATTAACTGCCTCATATTGATAATTCTGAACTGTAATTGAAAGTGTGTTGCAGCAAGATTATGCCGCCTGATCTTTTAGATTTTAAGATAAATCTGTAATTACCGTCCTCCGCCAATTACAGTTCTGCACAGCTTTACACATTGCCGATCTGTTTAACTAACTTAAATTACATTAAGTGCATCACATTTGAAGTGCGCTACATTTAAAAATACTTGCTCTCACCAGCATCATCAATGCTTTGTTCTCTCTGTGAAGGGCACTAACCACATGATCCACACATTAATAGAGCACTGTGTGGAATTGCTTGATGGGCAACACACAAGGTGGAATTAGCCTTTGAAACACAAACACATGAAAAGGTGAGAAAGCGTCACTGAGAACTATTCTAAGGCCATCCCAAACTCCAGAATGCATGTACGACCTCGATATAAAACGGCTATTACCCTTTTCTCTGCACGTTTCACACGTATTACACATGTTTTTACTGGGAGGGTACTATGCTGGGTAGTGATGCCTATTTGGTATTAGGCAACACCCAGTTAAAACAAGAGATATACTAGGTTTATGCTAAGTAATCAAAGCAACATAGTCCCTCCTATGTAACAGATAGATAAGCCTGTGCGTTCAGTTGTCATGGTTACCACGAGTGGCACTGATGCCAGCAACTTGGTGACATGAGCATTGAGAAGTAGCACTGAGCTCTCTGGTGGCTCAGTCTGCAAGTGGACAACAAGAACAACTTGCATGTTATAGCGCCCTTCACGCGGAGCTGTGTCTCGGAGCGTTTGGAACTATTGTTTGTCAGCCTGGCTTACATGGTAGCACTCCTGCCCTCCTTCGAGTCAGAAGGTTGTGGGTTCAAGCCCCACAAACTCACATTCCAGGTTGATATTCCAATGCAGTATTGGGGGAGCACTACGTTGTTGGAGGTAGTGCTTCAGATAATGCATTGAACCGGGGTCCAATCTGCCTTTCAGGAGGACATTAAAGATCCTATGGCAATTCGAAAAGAGAACGGCGTTTCTCCCAGTGTCCTGGTCAACAATCCCTCTAAAATTGTCTCATTTTGTTGCACAGAAATCCCCCCAAATCAAGACCTAAAGTTGGGAAAATTAGGGAAAACTGACCCACAATGAACATGGAGAGTATGTTGCCAACATGTGCAGTACATAAATTTATAAAGTACATGAATTGCCTCATAAGCAGAAAACCCGGGTTCAACGTGAAACCTTAGGCAAGTTTCCTTACTCCACACGCCTCTGCTAACCTAACAGTAAGTAGGAACCCGTTTGTTAGGGTCTTGGCAGATCGCTTTTCGAGGGTAAAAATCCCTTGAATTATCCAACACTGTTTGTGAGACACTGCTGTGTGCAATTGGCTGCCGGGTTTTGCCCACAAAATGCACAGTCACTGCACTTTACTGTGAAGTGCTGTGAGACGTCTCAATGACACGACAAGGCACTACATAAAATACAAGGTTTATTATTATTATTATAAATCCATTACAGTGAATGGCACAATGCCTACCATCGTTTCCCAAACTTTCACAATGTACAGAAACCATTAATTTATGTTTTTATCTCTGAGTGTATTAATAATAATAATAATAATCCTTGCATTTGATATAGCGCTTTTCACGTCGGAAGGACGTCCCAAAGCGCTTCACAGAACACACTGTAAAGTGAATTGACTGTATATTTGTGGGCGAATGAGGCAGCCAATTGCGCACAGCAATGTCCCACAAACAGTCGTAGATTGAAAATGACCAATTTTTATTATTGTTTTTGGCTTTGGAGGAATTATTATTAGGCTCTGTCTGGAGTAAGGAAACTTGCCCAAGGTTTCGCCCTCTGCCTGGAATTGAACTCAGGTCTCTCACTTGCAAAGCGAGTGGCTAAGCACTGAGCTACAGGACTCCACATTTGCTGAGTTAACGCAGTCTAGACAATAAAAGCCTGTAATATTGCACTTACGCTGTAATACATTATACTCGTAGAGCGATTCCCTATTGAGAGTATGTGAAGAGTTGTTAGGGACATAATTCAAAGTCTGTACAGAGAGCTAGACACATATATTACAACAACTACATAATGAAAAGCATACATCACATATTGAAATACCATATGTAATTCAGACGGTCCTATAATACATGCATTATACAATGTCTTTATGCAAAACCCACTTAGCATTGAATTACTTTGTGGTAAATAGATTTTGCAACGAGGTGGAGGAGAAGAGATAAACAACAGCTTCTGGTTCACTTCCGAGTTAGAAATAATGGGATAAAGTTTGCAACATTAGAATAATGTGTTGCTTGTAATAAGACACCTCATGGTAAGCTCCGCGGAATGGTTCTGGTTTCCCCAGTGGGTCAGTTGTTGAAGGCATTGTAAAATGACGCTGAACAATATGGACAACAACAACATATTACATTCACATCAGGAGGACATTTCCCAAAAGCGTCCCAAGACCCAGATAGTTGCAGGTTTGAGCCCTGTTCCGAGCTGAATAAATGGAGGTAACAGAAGGGAAAAATGACATGGGACCTTGGTTTTACGTCTCATCTAATGAACACAATGCAGCACTCCCCCACTACTGTACTTAGTATTAGTATTAGTAAGCACAAAGCCCTAACAAGCTATAAGAGCATACTTGAACAGAAGATAATCAGTGTGAGTGAGCACTATATCAAATGTAATTCTCGCAAAATACATTTAATTCATATTCCAAACATATGCAATTTGATCATTATGGGGTCGAGCACCATGTCAATAATAATAATAATAATCCTTGCATTTGATATAGCGCTTTTCACGTCTTCTCAACGTCTCAAAGCGCTTCACAGAATATACTGTAAAGTGAATTGACTGTATATTTGTGGGCGAATGCAGCAGCCAATTGCGCACAGCAGCGTCCCACAGACAGTCGTGGATTGAAAATGACCAATTTTATTATTGTTTTTGTTTTGGAGGGATTATTATTAGGCATGAGGAGTAAGGAAACTTGCCCAAGGTTTCGCCGTGTCTGGAATTGAGCTCAGGTCTCTCGCTTGCAAAACGAGTGCCCTAACTACTGAGCTACAGGAGTCCATATCAAGACTTTGAGTTCACAGTCTCACTGTCACTCCAGGGAAGTAGTGGAGCAATGCTGCATTGCCAGGGGTAGTCCTTCAGATGAGACGTTAAAAATATCAAAGCCCTGTTCAGGTGGACATAAAAGACCACATGCCACGGGACCAAAAGAGAAGGTAGTTTCTCCCAGTGTTAGCTGCTACATTCGCATCAAATTACATTCACTCCACTTGGCAGTAAATCCCTGTGAAGAGCTTTGAGACAACAACAACAAATTACATTTGTATAACGCCCTTCACCTAAAACTTTGACGTTATAGGCGCCGGATAATAATAATAATAAGAATATTTTTAAAATTATTATTACTATTATGTTATTTCAGTTTAAGTCACTCTGTAGAGGTAATTTTTTTAAAATGTTTTTCAGTGATGGGTCAGCCAGACCAACAACGCTGCCACTTTACATATGAATGGATGTTACTTTCCATAATATATCTAAGCTTCTAAAAATAATATTAATCCTTGCAGTTGAATATACTGTAAAGTGAATTGACTGTTGTGTTGTGGGCGAAACGCGGCAGCCAACAGTGTCCCACAAGCAGTCGTGGATTGAAGAGATCAATTTATTATTATTATTATTTCTTTTTTTAAGGAATTACTACCCCCAGAAAAGTGATCTGCCAATCAACAAACAACCGGGTTCCTAAAAATAGCTACTTCTTGCAGGAGGCTGATATTTCGTTCAACATGTATTTTGCCAAGTAATTTTTGAATAGTCTTATTAATAGTCCCAGTTGCACAGATAATTTTCGGAAGTACGTTTGTTTTACATTAATACTATTTTTGGACTGCAATAGTGCTCAATGCCTGTCATTTCCAGTAGTGGAGATATCTATAAAATTGTATCCCACGTGCTCTCCAGACATGAAAGGTATTATATCAAATCCGAGGATTATTATTATTATAAACCAAACATAACCTGAGTTGAAGACATAACTCTCACCCTTGGTTGTCTGTACAGTGGAGAATATGGTGTCATGGGTAGAGAGCATCTCTACCAGACTCACTTTTTATTACTTTCCACTGGGGATTATTGGTGACTTATTGCTCAAATAAATGTGAAAACAAACATTTTTATTTTGGAAGAGAGAAATAAATTTCTCAGGAGCTGCAGTTGCAAATCCAATCAAATTTACTTTTATGGGAATTAGTGTCGACAAAAATAAAAGGAAAATTGCTAACTAGATATTGGTCTTATAGAATCCTGGCCTTATTTCCACACACATTGCTTAATTTGATGGGCTCAAATTGCTTCAGTCAAACCAATTTGCTTTATTGACTACATCACTATGTTTTACAGTTGTTACCAACTTTGTTGTGAAATTAAGGTTAACTTTTTTTCCAAATTGCAATCTGTGACTAATCTTAGACAGTCACAATGTCCAATGCATATAAAGTCATATCATACAAATCCCATCTCCCAATTCGGGTTACAATGAGCCATAGCCCCGTCCCCCAAGGCCATCAATGTCAATAGCCATTTCCATGCGTGCCTAGAAATCACTTCCATCCATTCCAAAAAAAACCTTTGTCCTCAATCCAATTCTGTAAAACCCGAGAAAAAAATGACTGATTAATTGTGGGCTGTTCTTTACGAGAGCTGGGAACATAAAATAGCACAGTCTATGATGAAAAAAGGCAACTTGAAATGGGTTTGGGAAAGTGAACCCTGAACATATAATGTTAGGGACAGCAGAACAAGAGAGCACTGGTTCAGAGATGCAAGGTAATTTTAGGACAGCCACCAGCATGTATTTCTTTACACAGGGTGTAATTAATGATTAGAAAGGTTGTTGAGGCCAGGACACTGGATTTATTTAGTGATGCTGTGATGGGAGGATGGTAGAGTGGGTGTTCTGGAAGGATAACATCAAATAAGCTAAAAAGTTTTATTCGTACACCCATATCCCTCATAAAGCTACGAGGATTTCACAATATGAATGTTCCTTAGCTGCGTTAGTGCTGAATTAACAGTGTGATGATGCTTCACCCTTGCATTTAATAAAGTACCTTATCAGGTTGTTGAAAGGTTGTTCCATAATCAGCCATTAAATAAATAAGCAAGTTAATCTGGGGAATCGTTACCAGGACACCAAATAAAACTGCCTTCTCTTTTTGAGTAGAGTAGAGTCATGGGATCTTTTACATACACCTGAACGCTTAACATCTAATCCGAAGCATGGAACTTCCAAAAATGTGGCATAACCCTCAGTACTGGTATGGAATGTCAACAACAAAAACAACAACAACAACAACAACAACAAGTAATTGGGGGGTAGGGTTGTCATGAATGTGGAATACACTGCCCCAGAAGGCCACGAATGTGCAATCAATCGAGGGGTTTAAAAAGATAGATAGGTATTTGGGAATAAGGGTGTTAAGGGATTTGAAGAGACAGAGGAACAGGATTAGTAAAATACGCAGGCGTGAACTAATTAAATAACAGAACGTGCTCAATGTTCTGAATGGCCTTCTCTTGCGAGAATTAAAGTCATTTACAGCACAGAAGGAGGTCATTCGGCTCCAGGTGTCCATGACAGATCTCAAAAAGAACTCTCCTGTTAAGACCCCGATGTTCACATGGAAATAAAAACTGGGATCCAAACCATGAAGCGAGATGACAACCTCACATGTCGCTGTTGAAATAAATGCCAGTCATTCCATTCTCCACTTCGAGCGAACATTTCTTGTTGACATCAGCGGCTGATACACATAACGCTGGTGGCAAGGAGGCCCTATGTTGTCGCTGAGCCAGGACAAAAGATTAATGACTGGTACCTAATAATCGCTACAAGTCCATTGAGTGATAATCAACCATTGATTACCAGGAAATAACAAGATCGATACACTGTGTATTGTGAATAATTAAAGCCTCGCTTGATTGGGAATGAATAAATCTTCCAGCCAAAAAAAACACGCGATGGTTAGCAGCTGTTAGCATTGATTTAAAGCGGTCCGTAAACACCAATGACTACAACAAAATCTAGCCCTGATGTAGCACCTTTCAAGTCGTTGAACATCTCAAAGTACTGCAAGTGTTGGTAGTGCAAGAGGTTGTGGTGAGGGGTTGCTACAATCAGGTCAGCACTGCAGTTAGACTGTAAGTGTGCGTTAAGTCAGTAACTTTGTGGAACGAGTGACTTCAGCCTGATAATCGGTGGCGACACAATCATTGTGCTAAAGTCAGAGTTAAGGGACAGGAAGTGATCACTAATGTTCCTTGCTTCAAAAGCACTTCACAGGTGATTATCTGATTATCGCTAAGCATGATGGCTTTCCATTTGTAGCCGAACACTGGCCTCAAATACCTCAAATACCCGCCAGTAGCCACCAACTCACTGACCAATTTATCTGGAATGTTGGTTGCTGTGCCAAGAAGAACTCCCTCATTTTTTTAAAATCCACCTTCAACAGGATATCCACTTAATGCCAGATTCTAAGACTCTGAGCTCAAAGCCCTGACATGTAGAGCTCCACAGCACCACATGGGAGTGTCAGCCTAGACTACGTGAACTCAACTTCCGAACATGGGATTTGAACTCACAATTTTCTGGCTGAAAAATAAGAGTGCTACCAACTGAACCAGGCAAGACTGTTGCAAAACCCACAGACAAGTCAACAATTCTCAAATGGTTTGACTGCCATTCCTACTGAGGCCATGATTGTAGCATCATATGTTCTTTTAACCCTGAATAATATATAACATTTGCTGTACAGATACAGTTAACTAACGGAACAGGAGTGATAAGACTAGTGACGCCCTTATGTTTATCTTGCGATGTGGATTTGGGCAACTAAGTGGGCTGCAAAGCTCCAGGTGAAATAATCTGACCGACTGATGGTAGAGACATGAGATGTGTAACAGTATTTGGAGTACATATCCTAGACTGAATTTGCACTGGTTTGATGTTTTCTCATTCGCCTAAGAAGTTGTGTCATCCTAGCCTAGGGATCACACATTGCAGCTCAAAGGAGTTTGCATGAATTGGAAGTGCGCAGTTTCGTGCTGCAGAAGAGCAGAAAACCATTAGCTTTAGAGAATCAATATTCCCTTCTGTGCCCAACAAATCAGAGCAGAACTAGAAACATGTTACCCTGGTATCAGTGTACATGAAGAGCTTTTGCCACTGTAAGTGTTAAAGTATGCCTCTTGCTTGGTATGCAAATTAGAGGTAACAGCCTGAATCATAAATTTACAACACCCATTTCTTTTAAATAGGGAGTTATCTGACCTGGAAAATATAAAGAAAACAAACAAACTAATGGTTGGAGGCACTAAAGGAGCAACTCAAAAGATTCCTTAGAAGCTTTGTGCCTTGGCGTGTAAATAATCTGCAATAATATACATTGCTCTCTTGGTGCACATTGCTCTGCATTGGGATTTTATGATTATGATACGTTCCTTCTGCAGGTTCCTTGCTGTGCTGAGCTCGAAGCCTTTCCCATTGATATGATTTAATAATCTTAAAAACTAAAGGACTTGCAAAAATGAAAGTTTCGGGAGCTTGCAGCCTGTGAATTTCATTGAGCCTTTGCAAGTTATCGTTTGAATTCCAGCTCTTCTAAATAAAGTGACCACAACAGAATCACAAACATTGGTTTATGCTCCGTCCATTCCACAACACTGTGAAACATTGGCAAGCGCTATTTTTATGGGCTTTTTTTTAAGCACAATAATGAAAAGGTATAATCAGGATTTATAAGGGCTTTCCCTTGCAGAGAATAATGAAGCTTAAAGGATCACATCAGTTTGAGATTCTCATTTCGGAACTTTCAAGGCTATTTTCTACATGAATTTACTTGTTTTTTTTGGAGATAAAGGCTAACATGGATGGTCATTTCTCACACCGTAACAGATCAAGTACAGAATTCAGGCAGGGTTCAAATCCCTGGGAAGGATTTGTTATAGCTATGTTAACCACATTGAAACTCTTGTCTTTACAATAATACATTACAAAAAAATATACCAACACATATTCATTTTGCAATAGTGTTATTGTCATCTATCCCAACAATGTGATCCAAGTTTAATCACCACCACTTCATAAACTTTGCTAAGATAAAATGAACAATCATGTGATGTGACGTTAATTGGAAAGAGATTCATAGCGTCTATGTATTCAATTGAACAAACACCATTTGGCAAGGTAAATATACTTGATATCAGTTTTCCTTGAAACCTCATTGGCATTATCTGATGATTTTATTCTCAGCTGTGTCTTGTCTATGGCGTGCTTTGATAAATTAGGAATCTGTAAAATCACTATATTAATTACGGATTGATTTATAAATATTTTCAGTCTGTTCAACATGTTCATAAATTATGTACAAACATTATTAAGCAAAATAATGAAAAGGTATAATCAGGATTTATGAGTGCCTGGAGTAATTTTCTGGTCATAGA
The DNA here is from genome assembly GCF_018977255.1 of Callorhinchus milii. Taxonomy (NCBI): domain Eukaryota; kingdom Metazoa; phylum Chordata; class Chondrichthyes; order Chimaeriformes; family Callorhinchidae; genus Callorhinchus; species Callorhinchus milii. Next base: position 6,830,915 of record NW_024704763.1, on the reverse strand, counting down.
ATTTTACAAATTGATCACCCGAAAATGTTCTTCTGCTAATTGAGGAAATCAATTATTTTGAATTCAGTGCATCAGAAATACGTGTGGAAGCTCACATCAGCTAATCGCTCTTCATGACAGCGCAGAGTTCTGTTAACACATTGTCTAATGGAGCTTTGTAAAGAAATTGTACTTTCAAGGCTGGATTAACAGCTGTCAAAATTTGGGAATCTGGTTGCACAGAACTGTAGGCGCTTGATGGCTAATGCTTCAAGTAATTTTGAGTCTTGTACTTTTGTGGTTTTGCCTGAGTGAGATGCTATTGGCAGACACAGAAGCATACAGTGGGAGTTTAGAAGATTTTTTTTAACATGAAGGGTTATTAGAATGTGGAACTTGTTACCCCAGGTGGCTACTGAAGCCAAGTCAATTACGACATTTAAAAGGGAATTAGCTAAACACATGAAGATTAAAGATATAAAAGCGTATGGGGAAGGAGCAGCAAAATGGGATTAGAGTGCATCGCTCTATTGGGGGAGATAGCAATAGCATAGCCACATTGGTCTGAAAGGCCTCATTTCAATGAGATACTTGTAAATTCATATTTGTCTTTTAATCTTCACATAACAAAGGGAATAATTGACACTTGGGAGTGATTGCATTCAGAGATAAACACACAGTTTGCAGTGTGTTATACGCCTGAGATGATAACCTGTAAGTGAAAAGCATATCTCAACACCTGAAATATATTACCGGATTGTGTGTTATTCATCATAATGTATGAAAATATAAATTTGCTTGTCATTTGGGGGAGGGCAGGGGATGATTCAGAAGTATGAAGAGTATCACTTGAATAGCGCCAACCAGGAATATGCAAAGTCAATCCACATGACTTGAACAGATATGATAATGAACTAGAATCATAGAATCATAGAATTGTACAGCACAAAAAGAGGCCATTCGGCCCATCAAGTTTGTGCCGGCTCTTTGAATAGAGCAATTAATGTCAATCCACTCCCCAGCCCTTTCCCCATAACCCTGCAAACCCGTCCTCCTCAAATACCCGTCCACCACGTTTTTAAAAGTTGTTATCGAATCGGCCTCCACCACCATTTCAGGCAATGCGTTCCAGATTCGAACAAGTTGCTGCATGAAAATATTTCTTCTCACCTCCCCTCGGCTTCTTTTAGAGACTATATGATTTAACTATATGATTTAAGCACTCTGAGATGCTATTCGGCGTGGAGGGCGCTAAATAAATCCAAGTTGTTGTTGTCGTATGATTTGAACAGCAGTGATATCGCCCAGAACACACACACACATACACACACACACATACAGTCACTGCACTTCATAGAATATCGTGTGAAGCATTTTGGAAAGTCCTCTTGACAAGAAAGGCACTATATCAAATGTAAGGATTATTATTATATCAAGAATTATTCTACAGTCTGTTTCAGGTGAATTGTGAAATTTTAGAAACGACATCAGGAGGCATTTCTTTATCCAAAGGTAATTAATGACTGGAACAGATTACCAGGAAGGGTGGTTGAGGCAAGGACTTTGGAATAATTTTAAAAAACTTAATGCTGTGATGGGAAGATGGTAAAGTGAGTGTTTTGGAAAGACAAGATCAAGTGGACTGAAGGGACTTCTTCATCCAAACCCCTCTTGTGATCTTTATGGTTATCCGGTTTCCAATTCACCATGCGGTTGTATTTGCTTTTGGTGCCAGCGCTCAGTCTAGGCATCGGCCAGTTGTTATTGCCATCCTGTTGATTTATAATGTGGGCACAACAGAACTTATGATCAAGAAGGGCATGATTCCATGGTTCCTTGAGAAATTTCCAGTGGAATAGTCCAAAAAGCTTCCAGCTAGTTTACATTACAAGTGGACAGATGCAACATTTCTACAGTTGCGAAACACCATCAACCACATTCAGCCTAAATTATTCATTATATCAGTGATTGATCCGCGTGACCATGGAAATGATTGATCAAACAAATTACAAACCATATTCAATAAATGGGGAATGTAGATGGTGTCAGAAAGCTTGAAATTGATAAATATCTGCATTCAGATCATTTTCCTGGGAACATTGAGAACAGCACAACAAAATGTTCCTTCCCTTAGAGTTTATCCAAGTACTGTAGAATACATTCATACTTAACAGCACAAAATGCTTTTGTGTGCTCACAAGAAAAAGGTCAACAAACCATCAAACTAGCACCTACTACAGGTTCGATCTCGACTGTGACTATTTAAAGTTTCCGATTTTATATACACACAAACAGATACCTGGAAATTCAACAGCTAGTCATTATCCTGAGATTTGCCATCCAAATGCCAGCCAAACTACTGTCAACATGAAAATACTCGACAAAGCACAAGCTAAGTGCAAATGAACTGGAATGACAATTGATCCCATTTGAGTAGATTCAAACTGATCACATAAACTAACATTATGGATTTCATGCAAATAGAGTCATTGAGTCAGCCAACAAGGGTTTAATTAATGAACTTAGGATATTAAGGGCCAAACAAAATTCCAGATGCAGGCAGGAATAATGGTCCCACTCTCTGGTCACTCTGTATATTAATCCTAATATACGCTGCTCTCATAGGTTGCTTACTCTAACCTACAAGTCCTGAGTGGATGTTAAAGATCTCATGGCACTGTTAAGATTAGAAGTGAGTTGATCCAGCTGGGCAACTCTCTTCCAGATAAATACATCATTGGCCGCCTCTGATTATTGTCATGCGCACATTGGCTGAAGCCTCTGCCTACGAGCACACATTCACACCTCTCTCTAACATTATAGGTGCTGCATCAGTGCAAGGATCATTATTAGTAGTAGTTTCGAGGCCTGGAAACAACAAGAAACAGTCTTAATATACAAGTCGACCTTTGCCGAAGTCAGGCAACCTTTTTTGTTTTTGCTGATCAAAGTCGAATCGTATTTTGTATGTTTTTTGCAATGTAGAAAAAAAACTCTTTCTGATTTGACCGACATGAATACTTTCAGACAGAAGTCATCTTTTGTCCTTCTCTTTCTGCAGTGCCATTGAAGTGTCACCAGGCCCAGCCCAATTCCTCTATGCACAGCTGCAGTGACTAAACTCTGCCTTATGGTGTCTTCCTGGGACCAGCGGTGGTGCTGTGCATGATAACCAGATGGCATCTCACTTATAACTCATTTTTACTGCAAACTAGGGGTCAGAATAGACCCGACATCTGCTGAAATCTGACCTCCAATTGACAGCGTCAATGGCATGCTTTCTGTGCTCCAATGCAGTCCCAGTCTGAAACAAATTGACATCTGCGATATCTGTTACAGTAGGATTGATTTAGAGGCTATAAAATGTAAATTAATAGTCAGGTTTGACGATGAATCCATCCGTCGCCCCTCCCCACACCATCGTGGCAATGGGTTGATGCCAGCACGCAAACAGTGTCACTGCTTCATCAAGATGAAAATAAAATTGCTCATTCACTTCCTGACTGTTTTGCGGGACAGTGCAAATCAGTTCGGCCACAAAATACATAGTTTCTCTACATTTTACAGTAAACAGTGCCCAGTCATGGGTGGATCCATGGGGTGGGGGGTCAAAAGGGGACTGCACACACACACCACGCCCCGAAGACCAGAGTATTTATTTTAATTGTAAGTGTTTCTCACAATCATAAACCATCTGTCAGTTTCCTGACCTTTGATCATGTTTAGAGATCAATGGAAGTGCAGAAATTAAGTCCCATTGCCCACCTTTAACGTTCTCCTCAATTAGATGTGAATCACTGACTTTTCCCGCTGTCTGTAATGACATCATTACAGATAGAGGAAAATTAAAAGAATAACTTTTTTCAAAATTAGCCTTTCTTTATCAGTGAGTGACAGGGACAGACAGAGGCTCTGATGGATTTAGAGAGGCACAGAGTATTTAAAAAAAGTTTCCCCTCTATCTGTAATGATGCCGGTATGGGGATGATGGGTTTTGGTGGCAGAGGTGGATCTGGGGTGGGTTGGGGGATAGAGAAAGGGGCCCACAACCTCCTACCCCAGACCCAAAATAAACAATGTATGCCTGATAGTCCCCACCCCAGGTAAAATCCTGGGTGTAACGCCTTGAGACGTCCTCCTGATATGAAAGACACTTTATCAAATGCAAGGATGATCATTAAGACTCACGGAAAATGTAAACACTACAATTTTAAGCCATTCATTTTGGCTGGTGGAAATTTAAATGAGGCATCTCAGCTGGATATCAGCACTCTGGGAAGCTACCCTGCATGGAGGGCGCTTTATAAATGCAAGTTGTTGTTGTTGTTCCATTCAATGCCGCAAACCTGAGCACTGGGTCAATTTTGCGCCTGGGTTTCACTGTAAACAAGATGTGAGTGAATGAGTTAACGATGCTGGAAACGTAATAGTCCAGGTGGATATGAACAGAAGAAGTGAAACAATTAAAAGGAATAGATTTTCTGAACACATTCCTCAGAGTGGCTGATTCTTTATGATTGAACCTTGATTCAAAGGCTTGATTCAACAGTCAATATCCTATATCCAAACTTTCATCAATAGATGAAGAGCATAGACTAACAATCGAAAGTTGGGTGCTAAGTTTTGCATTTTCCAATGGGAACATGCCTCAAAAGATTTTTGCTCCATAATGCCTTGATATTAAAAAGAGTAACTTTGCAGGAATTACTAATTGAAAGCAATCATGACAATTCCAATTAAACTGCAAACAGATAATCAGGAATTCAATTCCAATTACCTGTTTCACTGAAAGTAGCCAATATTGTTACAAATTACACACATATAGTCATTGATTACTGCTCAGTCAACTTTTTAGCTGAATGCCAAAAGCCCTGGCTTGAATATAATTTTTTTCTCATGTTGCTTCTAAAACCATTGTGATTCAGCGCAGGCCAGCACATGGGATTAGGCTATCACTGTAAAAAAGGCCCATTGTAAATCAGATACTTGTGGGAATTGGCCTAGATCACTCTGAAGACACAGTTACCTTGGGTTCAATTATATCCAAAATGATATAATCATTCACATCTGAGTGAATAGCTACAAACAGACTGAAGGGAATCACAAATTTCCCATTAAGTACAGTCGAACTTAATTGAGGATACCTTAATGTCATATGTTGGGAACACAGTGGGTTTTACTATATGTAACTGGGGGTAGGGCAGGATATCTTTTCGGTGTTTTACAGCAAAATGAGGCAAATACACATAATAAATGGATTATGCCTAATAACCTGCACAAGAACAGCAACAGTGAAAAGTGCTGTGCATTGAAACATTTTACAAGTTCCATTTAGATCCTTTTTTGCTCCCATCATTCGGAGCTTCAGATTCTAAATCTCAATATAAATAACACAATCAGAAATGTTGTTAAGTTAAATTCTGTGTATACATTTTCCCATCTTAAAATCTTCTGACTGGGAATGTAGCTGGGAATCTACCACTCGATATCTCAAGACATATCTCTTTGACCAGAATTTTGGTCACCCCCAGCCAGCAGTTTTGAGTGTTTGACATGAAAGGCTCTATATAAATGTAAATTGTACTGTATTGTATTGTTAATGGCACTGATCAGCTGGCTGATGGGAGATGGGCTAGAGCAGCTTTGATCAGGAACTCACAGAATGGGAAAACATAGATTACAAAAAAAGCATCGCAGGCTCTGTACTGTCGAGCAAGCACTCCCAGGGCACCTGGAAATGATGGTATTTAAAACGACACTATCAAAATGCAATGGGGAGATGCAGCGATGCAAAACAGCCAGCCAATTCCATCAGTGAGCAACTTTACACTGAGATAGAATGAATCAGTCTGTTAGAAGTGAACAGCAGGAGTGAAATTGGCTGAAGAGCGACCCGGGTGGGGGGCTGTGTGGAATGCGGATACCCCTGATAGAGAGTAGGCCATGATTTGAAGCTACTCAAGTCAGGTCAATTGGTCGCTGAGGTGTCAAGACCCCCGGTGCTAACAGATTGACTAGGTTTATAGTCGCGGAAGCACAATAAAGAGCAAAGTAACTGCTCGTGGAAAAACAATTGGGCCGCTACAAGTGATCAGACTCAGCAAAAAAAAACATTTTCAAACTCCATCTACCTGAATACATCCCAACAATGGAACCTGGAATTTCTGTTTTACCAAAATAAATTCATCCAATGCTTTTCTTACAATGTAAGTTTACTATCTCAGCTGAGCTACCCGCTGGAGAGACCAGAAAAAACATCAAACCTCAAATAGGGGGTGAAAGGAGCAAAAAATAAGTGATACATAGTAATCATTGTTCTACGTGACCTACAACAACAACAATAACATTTCATTTATAGAGCGCCTTTTATGTCGGGAGGATGTCCCAAGGCGCTGGACAGTTGGGTCGAGACCCGAGCAGGGGAGAAATGGTCAGGGTGAGGGGAGGGAAGGGAGGGAGCGACGAGGGGGTAGAGAGTCGAGAGGGGAGCTGAAGGCACGTTCAAAGAGAAAGGTCTTGAGACCGGCCTTGAAGGAGGAAAGGGAGGAGGCGGCGAAGGCACTGGGGGATGGAGTTCCAGAGCCTCGGGGCTGAGAGGCTGAAGGCCCGGCCACCAATGGTGCGGTGGTTAGGGCGGGGGGTGTGGAGCAGACTGGAGCCAGAGGAACGGAGGGTACGGGCAGGTAAGTAGGGGGATAGTAGGTCGGAGAGGTAGGAGGGAGCAAGGCCGTGAATGGCCTTGTAGGTGAGGATGAGGATCTTGAATTCGATCCTCTGGGGAATGGGGAGCCAGTGGAGGCGAGCGAACGTGGGAGTGTCAGTGTCGGTGAGGATATTCTAGAATTAAAGTAGTTCCAATGCCCCATAGAAGTGTGTTTCAATCATCAATGAGGTGGACAAAAGTAAATTGGCACAAAGACTTCAGAATTACAGGTTATAAAATCGACATCGACACAAGTTGTAAATATTTGCCTATATTTATTTCCTTCCTTACTTCCCCCTTACGCTCGTCCCTTCCTTTCTTCGCTCACTCGCTCATTTCTTTTTTTCCTTCTCCGCTGCTGGACTTTTCTTATACTCCCACTGGAAAAGCACCTTTGGTGTCTTTCACAAATACTCGTTAAACTTAACAATGTCCGTCTCAACTGGCTATTAACCATAACATGCAGTACAAAGTATTTCTTCACACAAAGGACGAAGAACAGCTGAATGGGTTACTGGAAAGGATGGTTGAAGCAAGGATTGCTGGGCATGTTTTTAAAGCCGGCTTGAAACTGCAATATACACAATACATTACAAAATTAAATTTGTATAGCGGCTTTCATGTCGGGAGGAGAGATGGTAGAATTGTTATGCTGGAAAGACAAGGCCTCAGTCAATGGAATAGTTCAAAAGCGAACTGAATAATAATAATAATAATCTTGCATTTGATATAGCGCTTTTCACGTCTTCTAGACGTCTCAAAGCGCTTCACAGAATATACTGTAATGTGAATTGACCGTATGTTTTGGGCGAAATGTGGATATTTGGGGAAAGAGATTTAAGGTGGGACTAATACAAAAAAGGACAATTTGGTAAATAGGCTGCAGTGGCAGACATGATGAGCACTTGTGTGCTGAAAATGTTTGTTTTTATATAAATTAGCCGAAGGGCCTTCTTATCTGTATCAATGTTGTGACACTCTGTGATTCCTATACTGTCAGTCAAATCATGATCTTATCAATGCTGTGTTATTACTTCCTTCAGTATACAAAAGAAAATCTTGTTCCAACCCTATTCCGACTTTCCGATTTTTTCTAATTAACAAACATGTTTTATTTTATATCTGCCGTCACAAATAAGGCAATTTGAGATGTCATACTTTCCATGAAAGGTGCAATATAGTTGCAAGTTGTAGGTGTCAGACTTCAAATTTGAACACCCTAATCTTCAATAATAAAAATATTTTTTTGATAAAATAGGCAGCCATGATGCTGTAGCGGATAGAGCCTGAAGTTTACAAACCTGGAGCTCCCTGCTTTGAACCCCAATCTTTGCCAACTTTCCTGATCTTAGCTGGGGCTTCAGGGGTGGGTAAACTGGTCTTGGAATTCCCTGGGTTTAAAATCAACTGGTTTTCAACAACTACAACTTGCATTTATATAGCGCCCCTCACACAGATAGCATCCCAGTGTGCTTTTCCTTCTCCTGGACCTTTTATTTGGTCAGTCAAGTGTCAGATACATGAGGAAACCCATTGCCATGCTTATGAATATCCAAACTAGACAAAGTTCAACATATGTACACCACCTGCACATGGACATTTCTCTTACAGTACAATACAAAATTCCATTTGTACAGCGCCTTTCACGTCGGGAATACGTCCCAAGGTGCTGGACAGTCAGGGATTTGGACCCGAGCTGGGACTTGGAATCGGGAGAGTGGAGGACAGGGAATGTAAAAGGGTGGCCAAAGGCCTAGTCGAAGAGGAGGGTTTTGAGACGCGCCTTGAAGGAGGCAAGTGAGGGAGCGAGGCGAAGGGAATGTGGAATGGAGTCCCGTAGGGTGGGGGCAGAAGGGTTAAAGGTCCAACCGCATTGTTATGGAATGCGCACCCAGAAGGACACACCTTGCTTACTTAATTACTGAGAAAACTGGCAAAGGTTTGGGATCCCCAGAGTTGCGTTTGGAAACTGCTGGATCTTAACCAGATAAAATTGCATAGCTTGCAATTGAAAACACTTCCTGCTGCTTGATTAGCTCAGATCATATTGCCCTGGTCCGTTTGTTCAGCACCCTCTGCTGGTTGTGTGTGTGTGTGTGTATGTAAGAGGTCAGGCTCGGCTGTGAAGCCCTCTAAAGCCGAGTGACCTGCCAACACTCACTGCCAAGGATACCACATGAACAATGCTGACTTGGAGGGGATGCCAGAGAGAACCAGCAAGAGGCGACAAGGGAGTAGGAGCAGCAACATATGCCACTGGGGAGAAAATTGGAAACACTATTTTTTTCACTATGAAATAGCACTCTACAACATCAAAATATCTAACACTAATTCATAACATTTTCCGTGAAACACGCATTTAGTGTACATGTGTAGGGGAAAGTGGCATCTAATTTTCGCACAGCAGTGACCCATCAACAGACTTAAAATGAATGACCAATTTTATCTCTTTCCTTTGCTCTTTTTGAATAGCTAGGAGTAGTTTTGAACATTGTAATATATGTCAAGATGTTCCTCATCGCATTATTATAAACCATCAGGGAAAAATGCAATGGAGAGTCAGCATCTCATTTGAAGATGTTACAATGTCTGCTATCAGCCGAGATTATTCCATGGGACACAAACAAAAAAAGCTATAATAATAATAATTCTTGCACTTGATATAGCTCCTTATCACGTCTCCGAGACATCTCAAAGCGCTACACAGAATATACTGTAAAGTGAATTGACTGTATATTTTGTGGGCGAAACCTCGCAGCCAATTGCGCACAGCAGCGTCCCACAAACAGTCATGGGTTGAGTGACTAATTTTTTTTTGAAGGAATTATTATCCCCGGAAAAGCAATCCGCCAATCAACTAACAACTGGGTTCCTACTTACTGCTGGGTAAACAGTGGTGCGTGGAGTAAGGAAACTTGCCTAACATTTTGCCCTGCCCGGAATCGAACCGATGTCTCTCGCTTGCGAGGCGAGCCCTCTAACCATGAGCTACAGGACTCTATATTGAAGCAAAGAGTCTTCAAATCTCACCTGTCTTGTATACGTGTGAAGCCACCCCGCACAGAACCCTACTCCAACACCATCTTACGTTCAGCTGCAGTGCTGTCATCTGTATCCACCCATGCTCTTCAGTGCGGCTGAAACTGTCCAATTAAGGAACAATATGAGGTTAGGTGACTCATTGGATAGGACACGTTTCACTGTGCTCCGAACAAGTGGTATGAAAGGGAAAAGAGCAGTTGGCAGCTGAAGAACGAAACAACAGTGGTCCCACCTACACATTCTTCTGAGTACTGCGGTGCAAGTGCTTAACTAAAGAGCACTGAGGAGGAGGCACCTACTCACATTCGAAGCCAGCTACGCTGTAAAACACAGCAGTGTAATCGGGCAGGAGCAGCGGGGTGACAGAAAGAAGTAGCAGTCTCACACAAACCAAACTCAGAAAGATTTATTTTCGATACGACCTCAGGTTTCGGTTTCACTTGTCCAAATCTGATCCCGACCTTCAACTGAAGTGACAGGTCAGGTTTTGAAGAAGAGCTCACCTTTGACTGGAATTAAAGGCAAGAAACATATTAATAAGGTGTCAGTCTGGCTCAGATTGTGGCACTCTTGCCTCTGAAGGTTATAGGTTCAAACACCATGTTGGGACTTTGAACTCGAAGTCAAAGCTGACAATCCAGTGTAGTGCCAGGGAGAACCGTTCTTCAGATGAAACATTAAACCTAGGTCCTGCCTGTCTGGTCCAGTATTAAAGACACCATAGCACTATTTGAAGAGAACATAGTTTCTGGACAACAATCCACCAGATCAAATTGCTCATTTACTTCACGAATGTTTCTGGGACATTGCTGTGGCACTACACTTCACAGTGAAGCATGTTTAGATGTCTCAACAACCTGACAAGGAGAGTCACATGGTTACCAAATATCAATCCCAATTTTTTCTTAATAGTTACTTTATCCAAAGTTTCTTCTGGTTTCTCCCTTTCCCTGCTTATCCAGCTTCTTCAGGAGATGAAACTTGTCCATATCACACAAGCTGCTGGAATATAGGAATTACAAATGGTCTTGTGAACATGTTGTTCCATGTTTGTTTGCATTGCAAACAAGCAAGGAATATCAGCAAGTTCAAGCTAGATTGTGTTGCAATCGAATGCTCAGGAAGATCATCTCTAAAAATAAAACCAGGCAAGTATTGTGCAAATTGAAATTCTTTTGTTACATTCCCCTTTCTATTCACTCCACCCCAGCTCAGGTATTGGACGACCTTCTGTGTATAAACAATTCACAAAACCCTTCATTAGACTCACCAAAAATAAGTGGCAGCGAATAACAGTATTAAATGTCCTGTCCTCACACTCAATAAAACAAAATCAAATATTTTTCTCCAATAATAACCCCTGTGCATATGTTCCCCAATTCCTGGGTTGGTGACCATTGATCTCCCTGCAGATAGATTGTCCAACCGGCTCGAAAGAACGAAGATCAAACCAAAACAAGACCAAATAAAATCAGTCGCTCAATTCATGGCTGTCTGTGGAAAATTGCCATGAACAAATTAGCCGCCATGTTCACCTAAAAATACACAGTCATTAAACTTACATCCTGTGATGCACATTCCATCCACAAAATATACAGGAGAGGACCATTTTGCCCACTGGCCACAAAATATACAGTCAATTCGCTTTACGGTATATTCTGTTAAGCACATTGAGACATCTCCATGATGTGTTACCTAGCAGTGAGCAGGAATCCGGTTGTTAGTCAATTGGCGGATCGCTTTTCCGGGTGTAATATTGCCTTAAAAACAAATAAAATAACTTTGTTACTCAATCCATGACCGTTTGCGAGACACTGCTGTGCGCAATTGGTTGCCGTGTTTTGCCCACACTTATAGAGTCAATTCGCTTTACAGTATATTCCGTGAAGCACTTTGAGACATCTTGCAGACCTGATAAGGCCCTATACCAAATGCAAGGATGACTATTTTGACGAAGTGAGTTCTGATGAAGGGTCGTGGACCCGAAACGTTGACTCACTTTCCTTTCTCCATAGATGCTGCCTGACCCGCTCTCTCTGTTTTTGTGGCTTGATTACTATTATTATTATCAGTAAATCGATACATGAGTATAGATGGTCTTCGTCTTTTACTGTCTCTTATCAGCCTGGCTCAGTTGTAGCACTCTCACCTCAGAGTTAGATTGTTGTGTATTTAAGCCCCGAGTTGGGACATTATACTCATAGTCTAGTCTGACACTCCAGTCGAGTGCTGGGGTGTTGTGCTGCATTGTCAAAGGTGCCAGCCTTTGAATAAGACGTAAAACCGAGGTCATATCTTGTGGATTATAGGAAGGACATCTTTTTGAAGCTCCACTTCTTTCTATAACTTTCATTTTTCAGGGTTTTCAGTGCAGGAAAGACAAGAGCGAGGCTGTTTTTTTGTGGTTGTGTTTGCCAGACATATCTCCATGGAAAAGTGGGTCAAAGAAAGTGTATCATCGGAGTGCTGTGTGTGGAAAGGACAGAGACATAATGGGATATAAAGTCAAAATTATAACTGCAGACATGTGTTCAGAATTTTAAAAATAATATTTTTGCATTCTATTTGCAATTCATTATTTTTTAGCGCTAATGACTTTGGCAAATGGAACAATGGACTGGATTATGCCATCTGTGCCACAGTGTATCATCAGATCTCACTGATCTTGGGCAGAAAAGTGCTGAATAGGTCAAGGTATAGTATGTGGTGCAAAAGTCCAATGACAAGATCTTATTACTTAGCAGTGTTTTTGTACTCAGGATATACTCTTGTGTTGTTTACAGTCCAGATTTAGTCCAAGTAAGTCCTGAATGTGGCTCAGTTGGCTGCACACTTGTCTGCGAGACAGAAGGCTGTGGGTTCAAACTGTTGGCTGACACTCCAATCCAGTGCTAGAGCATTGTTAAGTTGTCTCATCCTCTGAATGAGGTGTTAAACCAAAGTCCCCTCTGCCTGTTCAGGTGGAGGCTAAAAATTCCCATTATTTCATAAAATCGGTCACTCACTTCATTAGTGTGGTTGCCACAACTACCTTCAAAGTGCAAAGTCACTACACTTTACACTGTACAGCATACATATCTGTCTGTGAAACCTAATTGTATATATTAGAATAAAATACCTACATTTGCCTATAAAACACAGCCATTACATCTTAGTTTTCCTGTGAATCCATTGACACATCCGCCTGATATGGTGGGCATGATATTTAGTGCAAGTTTGTTGCTGCCCAATATGTTCTTCTTTTCCCTTTTGTAGACACTTGGACTCATTTTATTTCCACTTACAAGATACGAGTGTTCTCCATAGTTCTACAGTGCTCTTTATTCATATGTCAGTCACAATGAATGCGGTGTTAGCACATTTTTTAACTATGGATGTCATCACAATACAGTCCAGACCTGTCATCACTCGATGTCCATTCATCTTGCAGCAGGAACCTCTGGGATAGAGATCAGGAGCAGGAACCCTGACTGATTATTCCCCTCCTGACCCAGGGACATTGAGGGCAATTGTAGCTCAGCTAATGTGCCACCTGAGCCTGACTAACATAGACATGGAACTGAACCTGTCACTTCTGATCCATGTGTGGATCAGTGTTTACCAGGCAGTGCCTTCATCCAGCTGTATGTGTGTGTGTGTGTGGGGGGGGGGGGGGGGATGGAAAGGAAAAAAAATCCCTATTTCTGAAGGAAGACACATTAGTGGGAGATAAATTGTTATCGTGGAAAAGGAAGATAATGAGAATGAAAAATATTTATAAAAAGTAGAACTGGTTTGACATTTCTGTTAATATTTGGAAGAATGAAGGCAGATTGTGCTCTACTCCCCACAGTCACTGAGTAATACTGATATTAGAAAGATTTCCATTTCTTGTTTGTTGAAAGATTATGGAGAGAAATACCATCTGGAGCAACATAATTACTCAGTAAGGTAAACTGCAAGGACTGGTTTGCGAAGATAGAAAAAATATTTTACTGCAATGAATTTGACTGCCTGGTGAATTTACCTGACCCGCCAGATAAACAAATCTAATGAGAAGAGTTTATATATCTGCTCCTGTAAAGTAAGAACCAGTTCAAATTTACTCGCTTATTTCAACAAGTAGAATGGTGGTTTTCTATGTCATTTTTTCCATTCTGAACAAAAATATTCATTATATGCTGCATGACTGCTATTCAATATTGCTCTGCTTCTTGTTTCATGCCTCCATGATCACAAGGCCTGTGCCCATTGGAGGTTAAATTGTAACTTGCCTAATGCTCATGTGATTGTGCAACTTAATTATATTGCAGCCTGTTGGGGATTGAGTGTTACAGTACATTAATATACTATCCTTAAAAAACTGTCCTTCCAGTCCAGATCCATGAGAAGCATGGGTTGCTTTCATTCTTAAGGTCACTGATCAAATGAATTGCAACCGCCTCAATCCTTTTCCTGGGGAGATAGTTGCAATGTTAAAATTTGCTTCAGATTGATTTGGGATGCTAACACAGTTTTGCTTTCTTACATTATAGGATAGAATCATGAAACGTTTGTGCCACAGAGGAAAACCAATAAGTCCAGTGTGTCTGTGGAACAATCTTGCCTTATCCCATCCCCTGATGTTCCTTTCCCACAAGGATTTAAACATAAGAGTACCAAAAACATAGCAGAGTGTAAGCAATGGAAAATGGAAAGTAATGTTAGTTAGATAGAGACAGAGGGACTCGGGACAGTCAATCATCACCATCACCAACTGATTTCAAATCAGCTGCACACCACATGGCGCAGTTACTGAATGTGCGATCAGCGGAGCTTTGCAGAAGAAACAGAGTTTTAAAAGCTTATTAAGACATTGTACTGCTTAATAGGTTTCAGACCAGCAGGTCTGATGCAAATGAAAACGCAAGTCATGAGAGCAACCAATATTTGAGGTCAATAGTTCCTCTTCACAATAATTTATTTTAAAAACCTCGTAAATATCTTTTGTATATCTCAGCTTCTTGGAAGCATATTGTTGGGTCAACATTAAGCAATAAAAGTCTGACTCTGTGACACAGAGTTGTCCCCAAGAGATGGTATTTAGGCTATTTTATAGTGAACTCTGACATGTGAAGCATTAACCATGTAACCTTAGACGCAAAGTCTTTGTTAACTGGAAGATATGGGTCACTGGTTAATCTCCAGAAAAGCAATTAATACCATCAAGCTCAATTCAATATTATCTTAGATATCTTACAAAATACCGAGTGCACATCAAAAGTTTTGAATTGTAATCCTCATTAGTGGGAGGATCATTTTTATTAATATCGCAAACTTAGTGTGAGACCCAAAACTGTTTTTATCCTGTGAAACCAGATTTGTGAAAAATTGTTACAGTCAGCCTTAATTTGAAAGTCAGTTTATTTTGAAGAATTGCAGGAAAAACACAGCTTTCGAATGAAGGACTTAATTGAATAATTTTTCAATTCTTCCTTATACTAAATTTAAGACAATCATCTTAAAGCTAAGACAAGGATGACATTTTGGCTGTGGCTTGGAAACCCCATATTCCTCCAGAGATAAATGATTTTTTTCTGGATACAATACAATACAAAATTACATTTGTACAGCGCCTTTCACATCAGGAGGACGCCCCAAGGCACTTGACAGTCAAGGATTTGGACCCGAGCAGCAGGGGGTTGCGATCAAGGAGGTTGGAGGGCAGGGAGGTTAGGAAAGTGGCCGAAGGCGAGGTCGAAGAGGACGGTCTTAAGATGTCAAAGATGGGAGAAGGAAAGGACAGCTACAGGCAATTTTAGACAACCATAGGAATCACAATTACATACGAAAGATTAGTGATGTCAATTCAGGTTCTGCTGTAATTTGGGGAGTTAAGGTTGGACCCTTTGGATCTCCAAAACAACATTCAGCAGGGAATAGCCAGATCCATCTGCCCTCATTCTCACCCTTCCTCTCGGCTTAGATGCCATTGTTTTGATTCGTTTCCCATTGAAATGAGAATTTATATATGACAGGTGTACTTATATATATATTATATAAACTTTACATTTGATATGGAGCCTTTCACATCAGGAGATTGTTTCAAAGTGCTTCCCAGGACAACTAAAGTGTGGCAATTGTGTGTTTTGTAGGTGAATACAGGCAAAAGTGTCCATTGTAGGTGAATATATACATTCATATATGAGAGTCGACTATACATCCATTCAGAGAACTTAACCATGGAAGTGAGTTCCATATTCTCATCGCTCCTTGTATAAAGAAATTCCTCCTAAACCTTACTTAAGATATGTTAGCATTTTATACTGATGCCCCTTGTTATGGACTAGACAATAAATGGAAATAATCTATTTACGTTCACTTTACCTAAAATTGGGAAGAAAGAAAGGTTACAAAAATAATTAATTACTGCAATTCCAGTATTCCAATTCTCATTTGAAAATATTTTTTCCCTTCGCCCCATAATTTTTCTACACAAATCAGAGTGTTACTGTACCTAAGCGATATTAAACATTTCATTGCTAAATCATGCAAAATGTTTGAAAGGCAAGGAGAGCAACTGAATTGCAGTCATGCCTTCAGAACAAGGGAAATTCTGGAGAAACCTTTTTCAATCGTAACACAGCCTGTCAAAGGCAATCCACATAACCCTTTTGATTTTCATCCTATTTTATTGGGATATTATGCAAGATTAATACAACAAGGCTTTGTAGTTCAAAGCCTCATTGCTAGGATATCAGGAATCCCAGGCAGCAATTAAAACAGACACACAGAATAAAAATGGTGCAGATTAAGACCTTGACATCCATGGTTGCACTTGTGTATTTTCGCTGTGAAAAGCAGTTGAAGTTTTTTATTCCTTAAACATTTTGCAGATTTGAAGATAATTTTATGTTAATTGGAATTGAGTTCCGTAATTGAACAGCGGTAAAAACGTAGCAAGATTTAACAAAATTAGTTTTAATAGCAGAAAGTTTCCAATTTGCATTAGTAAATGACCCTGGATTATAATGTGATGCTGACCATAACCAAAAACAATCTAAAAGATAAGTGAGAAGGAGCACTTATTGAAACACTTAGACTTGCAGACTTGAAACTCAGCTCTTTTACTTAATGGAAGCAATTTGAAATTCCCCAAGACAGAGCAAAACAGTCCTAAAACTGACAATTTTTAAAACGTTGGGGAGTGCGAGATGGATCTCGTTGAAAGACTCAGTTCTAGCACTTTGCTGGTAAATTGTAATTTTGCTAAAATAATTCTTAAGCAACAATACTTTACTATCTAATTAAGCACACACATATTACATGGTGTCAGCCTGTTCAGTTGGGAGGGCCATTGTCTCAGAGACAGAAGGTTGTGGACTCATGTCAAGGCTCACAGTCTGGCGACACTCCAATTTGATGCATTCTTAGAAGCTCTATCCTTCGGATAATACATTAAACCAAGGTCCCATCTGCGTGTTCAGGCACTATTTGACTAGAGAGGGGAGCTCCTCCTGGTATCCTGGCCAACAATCCCTCAAATAATATTGGTCATTCATTTCATGGCTGTTTGCAGAACACGATTTGGCTGCTGTGTTCACTTACAAAGTACGCTCACTACATTTTACAGTAAATCCAGTGAAGCGCATTCCAATCTCACTTGGGATACTTCATTAATGACCCATTCTTCTCTGTTTGGTTGATTCACTCTTATTCTCAGTGACTATGGTATATGAACAATTGATTATAATCCAGACACAGTTCCAGCCACTATATCCAAAATGAAACTAAAAAGATACAGGATCACCTGCCCCCTCTCTCTTGTTTAGTTATGCCCAAATGTCTTACCAGCATTTGCTTAATATGCAATGTTTAAATTTCATCTTGGTACATCTGTCACCTGATGCAGGAGAATTCTTTGCTTGACATTTAACGAAACTAACAAACATTGCCTATTATGGGAGATGGCATCTGGTAGCATAATGCAAACCCAATCGAAATTTCCCTTGTGTCAATGTGCTGTCAAAGTACCTGTAGAGTATGCTGATGAATTAGTAAATTATCCACCCCATGCTTTGAGTTTTGTTTTAAATTGCTAATAATGAAACATATTTAGTTGATACTTTGACGAACACATTGACACGACATATTGTGGAACTGTCAGATAAATCCCCTGTGACTCATAACTCTTTCTATCGCTTTCTCTCTCACTCTCTCTCTCTCTCCCTCTCTCGCTTTCTCTCTCGCTGAAGTATAGGTGTGTTGGTGATCCAAGCGAGAGACTGATATATTTAAATCAGTGTAAAAAGAGGGTATTTGATGGGAGGTGACAGGGTATAAAATAGTATACCGATGTACAATATCAGACCTAATAAATCTGTTGTCACAGGTATGAGCAATTTGGAGGCTTGATGTCATGAGTGCTGTGCTATTTCACCAGAGATGTGTAGGAACAGGAAAAGGCCATTTGGATCACTAAGCTTGTTTTTCCATTTGTAATACAACAACAACAACAAGATTCCATTTATAGAGCGCCTTTCACGTTGGGAGGACGTCCCAAGGGGGGAAATGGTCAGGGTGAGGGGAGGGAAGGGAGGGAGTGAGGCGGGGGTAGAGAGTCGAGAGGGGAGCTGAAGGCACGGTCAAAGAGAAAGGTCTTGAGACCGGCCTTGAAGGAGGAAAGGGAGGAGGCGGCGAAGGCACTGGGAGATGGAGTTCTGGAGCCTAGGGGCTGAGAGGCTGAAGGCCCGGCCACCAATGGTAGGGCGGTTGGGGCGGGGGATGTGGAGCAGACCGGAGCCAGAGGAACGGAGGGTACGGGCAGGAAGGTAGGGGGATAGTAGGTCAGAGAGGTAGGAGGGAGCAAGGCCGTTAATGGCCTTGTAGGTGAGGATGAGGATCTTCAATTCGATCCTCTGGGGGATGGGGAGCCAGTGGAGGCGAGCGAGGGTGGGAGTGATGTGTTCCCGAAGCCTGGTGCGGGACAGTACATGAGCTGCAGAGTTCTGAATGACCTGCAGTGTGGAGGGAGGGCCGGGAAGGCCGGCGAGGAGAGAGTTCCCATAGTCCAGCCTTGAGGTGATAAAGGCGTGGACCAGAGTTTCAGCCGCGTGAGGGGTGAGGTAGTGCCGTAGTCTGGCGATGTTTCGGAGGTGATGGAAGGCGGTGCCAGTTGTGACGCGGATATGAGGAAGAAAGGACCACGACAGATCTTTTAATCCATTTTTCCACTTTTCACCATTTCCCTGAAATCCTAATAATTTACCTATCTCCCTATTAAACATACTCTATGACAATATTATGACATATTGTAATATGATAACATGATAAGGCGCTATAACAATAAAAAATTACAATGCAAAATTACATTTGTATAGCATCTTTCACGTTAGGAGGATAACAGATGCAAAGATTATTATTATTACAATTGTTTTTCACCTACTCTTTCCCTGACACCCGGCTACCCGTTGCAACATACAGAGAGATGAACACATGTTGCAAAGGCCTATGAAAAAAAAATCAGGCCCTAATCCTAACATTAGCTAGTCCACATTGAGAAAACGCAATTTAAAACAAAGCATTTATCACAGTGTTAAACCAATTTAAAGAATGCCATTAATGGTAAATTATCTATCCCTTCTGCAGAATTATTACATGCTACTGCTTCTTCACTACTTATCATCGGCACAATACTGCGGTATGGACTTTGATCTGTAAATGATGGTGCATAAACACCAGAATACAGAATTCCTAAAGTGCATGTAAAAAACCAAAACTCCAACTTGGCCCAATCTACGCAGCAAAATCAATTTTCTATTTCTTTCCTGCAAAACTTTGTTAAGTTTTATGCTGTAATAGTTCTCAGCATAGTGTCTGGCTGAGAAGCCATCCAAGAAAACTCCAGTAAACAGTGATAGGTGTCTCCAATAAAAAACAACATAGATGCCCTGGACACTGCGTTAGCAATTTAGCGACAAATAACTGGCTCAAGCGTAAATGGTTTTACTGGACTTTCAGTCTGTGGATTCAGATGCTTCAAAATTATTAGCAAACGTCTACCCACGACTCTGCCAAGAATTCCGTTGTCAAGCAACAAGGTAGAGTGTCTAGATTATCGCATGACCAGTGTCACAAGTAAACACCAACTTTTGAGAAAAAAATTACCAGCCGTATCAATAAATTGTCAGGCCCGTTTCTGTATCTATTTATGGTGCTATGTGCAATACATTCAGGGCTTTTCATAAGCTGAGGATCAGCTGCAACTTTTATCTTGAAAGATTCTCTGATGTTATTGAACACCAATACACCTGCAGCCCACACAGGAAACTTAAGGATAAAATGCGTGGTCTTTTGAAGGTTTTAAACAAAAACTTTGATAATTGCAGCCAGTGGTAACCCTTCTAGAAGTAAGTGGAATCATCTTCTTCCAACTCACCTGAATTTTTTTCTATTCCTTGTTTTTTCATATCATTTTACCTATGGGAAGTATATTAACCTTTTTTTAAATATGTGCTTTGTGGGCTTGATCAGCCTTCGAGGGGATAAATCTATGTTGTTCCGAGCCTAAAAGTAACCTTTAACCATTAATGAGACTTTGACTCAGCCTCGATCCCATTTGCCACCTGATAGTTATCAAGTGTTCTTTGAATAACACAAGAAGCATTTTAAAAACATTACTACAAATTGTACTCTATAGAAGCAATTCCTGCGCTTACATTTTTAGGAAATTGATAAGTTCTCACCAACAAGTCCACAAGTCCATAGTTAGCTCCAAGAAACCCAGCAACAATCCTGCCCACGAGATATTATTTAGAATTAAACACATCAAAAAGTACATTATTTTAGAACACCTTCCCACCGAACCTCTGCAGGAATGCCCATCAACCATCATGATACTGAGACATGGACCTGTATTATATTGTATACGACCGACAATATTTCACTGGAACCAATTTAACTGTTGGGACGAACTTGAACTGGATTGATTCAAGCCACTTAAAGGCTTATAGCTGGATTCATCCATCCGAATCATCTGGAAAGCAATGTGCGAACCATAAAACACTTAGGAGACCATCAGTCTTGATGTGGTCTGTCATAGATAAATGTAACTGTGACTATGAATTGAAAACTTTGCTAAACTAATGTCCCCAAGTTGTAAGACACAGAAGTAAGGGAGAAAGTGTGGTGTGTACCAACTAGGTTCGGTTGGTGGCACTTTCTCTCATCCCTGGATTCAAAGGCAATGGATTCAAGTCCTACTTCAAGCAACTTTTCTCAATGTTCTGGCCACCAATCCCCGAAGTAAACTGATTGTTCATGTCATGTGCAACCTTTTCAGATTTTTGTCTGACTCTGACTCTGAAAATGCCATCGCTACATCTGTTCTTTTGTAATAGCTAACGATTAAGGGAATGATTAAATCATATCCTATTTTCCTTGAAAACTCTTAACAAAATTGCAAGTGAAACTACTTCAAATTAGTTTTAAACTTTTATAATAACCCTTTTTATTACTTCTGTTCAACCATAAATAAAAAAGCAGGTAAAATTCTGTGCCAGTTGCTTTCATTTTCATTCTTCCACTTTGACGTGGCACTTTGTAACCCATTGAGGTGATAAATTGTTCCGACCTGTATTTCTAACCAGGCAGAGGTATATAATTTGCAGAGCTCTGAATCCTTCCAATATTCCCTATTGAAGTCTCTGATAGCTTTCAACATATCTGTTGCTACTTGGCAGCTTTTTATATTTGTGTTACCAAAAACACAATTCACTCTTTGGCACCTAGAGGCGTTGCTAAGTGCATACAAAACTATTTTTCCCCCAACTAAGCATCCTGCTAATGTGATGTTTTCTCATAGTGTGCAAGCTGATAAAGCTTGTGAAGGGGTGCACTAGTGCCATGTGCTGATTGGTGCCAACAAAGTCATTCGATGCAGGTTCGTGCCAGTGAATCTTCGCTTGGCAAGTTCTGAGCTTCACTATCACCATCGGATGGAGATGCCAAACAGAGTCTGGTTTATTGCTGCTCACAGCGGATAAAAGTGACATTGGAAGTGGATTGATCATATTTTTATTCCTCTCGTCTCAGCTAGCAAATGGTGCATGCAATTGGACGACTTAAGGGGCGTTGAGAATAAAATCTAAAAAGCATTTGATTAAATATTTAAAGAGGAATAGTGAAGGGCTCAAGGAAAGGGCAGTGAATTGGAATTAGACTAGATACCTCCAGTAAACAAACTAGCACCAACATAGGTGTGATGTACTGAATGTCTCTATGTCATTCAATAACAAACGTAAATAAGTATAAAAAATGTGTGGATAAATTAAATATCTCTGTTAACCTTCACACTACCTTAAAACATTACCTTAGTTACCTTGAAACTACTTTTTAGCTTCAAAAATTCTGCAGTACTTGTGCATAAGGATAAGAGACAATGTGTTAGTTTGGCTCAGTTGGTGGCACTCACATTTCTGGGTCAAAAGGCTATTTAAATCCTACGTTGGGACTTAAAATTGACATTCAAATGCAGTATCAAGGGAGTGCTGTATTGCTAGAGGTGCTGTCCTTTGAATGAGACATTAAACTGAGATCCCATTTATCTGTTCATGTGAATATTAAATATCTTGCAACAATATTTGAAAAGAGAATACTGTTTCTCCTGGTGTCTTGCCCAACCATCTGGTCGTTCATTTCACAATTGTTTGTGGGGCATTGTGGTGCGCAAATTGGCTGTGGCACTTGGCTAAAAATACACAGTCACCACACTTTGCAACATTCCCTGGAAAATGTTTTTCACATTGTAGGTTCTGTATCAAATGAAAAAGAAGATTAACAATAGGAAAATAAGAATCCAGTCCAAATCCCTATCCATCATTTTTAAACGCTCAACCCTTCTTTGCCAGAATTGTGTGACTTGGATTGTGTGACTTGAATACTTGAGCAATGGAGAATTTGGCCTCTACTTTGATACTTTGCGATTTGGATAATATATTTGATTTCACACTATGAGATCCTTTAGGCATATAAAACCCATTCCTCCCTTTAGGAAGTCAACAGATTGACCATCTCAGCCCTCACTCTGATGAATGGCCTCTCCTTTTCTACTACTCACATATTGGTGTCAAGTTAGAAACCGGACCTCAAATTGGAATATAGCATTAAGGACACGGTTGTATTACCAATAAGAACGGATACAGAACATGAAACTGTGCTGCCACTAACTTTTCCTGCCCCTTTGGTTCCCGTTGAATTATTGAACATTATTAAGCGATACTTTATGCAGAAAAAATTGGGAGGAAAGATAAATTTATTTGAGGATAAAGCGTTAAGGCAGAGATTGGGGCTAAAAAAAAAGTAGCAGCAGGCAGGAGTTCGGAGGTATTCATTTTTCATAATATGTGATTATTGCATTCTCTCCAATGTCAAGTAGATTTATTGTGCAAAAGTACTTTTTTTTTAAGCTAGCTGTGCCCACACTCTACTTCCTAAGCACATTCATGGCTCAATGTTGCACTGACTTTTTCACAAACCCCTGAAATGCTTTCAGCCACCCTGCTCATCCAGCTTTTCGAATTTGTTCCCAGCTGTAATTTCAAGGAAAAGCATTTACATCTGCCTTTGAATGAATGACACTGGACTTTGTACAACTGTTATCTGCAGTGCAGACTGAAGAATGCACAAAGGATTTAAAATGCTCCGATTTCACCTAAATACTTCTGAATTGTGATTTAGATGTTAACGCAGCTATCAATTTGTCTCAGTCCAGTGCTCTTGTATTCATCCAACAGCTGCCTCTTGACCCAGAGGTCAGTGTCTGTGAGTGTAAATTTAGCAAAGTTCAAGATACTTTATCACACATGAATTAATTGATCTGAGGGTTCGCTGGCCGATGGGGAGCGAGGTTAAACATTTGAGTGGCAGATGGTACTAAAGGACTTAACCATCACCTGCCTTTTACTAAACAGCTGTTGAACCCTCGGCCTGGCTCCATGACCTCAGACCCTCCGCCTCATAAGATCTCCCGCCTGACTGAACTCAGGGCAAAGGCAGCTGGGCAGAGTTTGATTTCACACGGCGCCCTGTAAATCGATTAGACCCATCAGCAAACTTCCTATCTTCCCTCTGCATCACTATATTCAGTGGTAGATCAGTAATCTGCTTACAGAAACAGAAAGGGCATCTGAACTGGGGCTGGTAATGCACAAACCTACGCTGGATACATGCAAGTCTTTTAAAACCACTCAGAAAGACATTCGGTTCACAAATGGGTAACAGAAAACTTAACGCTTTTAATCTCCAGGATGATTTTAATTGGTTATTTTCCAAATGCACGCATCTGTTACAGTGCAGGGTGTATAGCTCATAAATACTGTACCTCGCATGACAGATCAAGTATAATTCAGGCATTTTAGGGGAAGAAATATCTTAAACCTTGATTATGGAAGTAAAAGGAGTGTTTTGTTTGCTCACCTTGACTGAAGGATGGGGCATGTGCTGAGGTAGTTTTGTCCCCTGAAGTGATGGGTACTTTTCTGTTTTCTCAGTTTTCTCAGAACTTGGCCTCATCCTTGTACAAGTAGTGGAATTTGCTACATTTCTCGATTCCATTGTGCAGAATCAGGAACCATAGAACTGTATTCAAAGGCCATTCAACCCATCGTATTATTGGTATGTCCTTCCAATGTGAAATGCGCTATATAAATGTAACTTCTTGTTGACGGTCGGGCCTTCAGTCTCTCTCTGCCCCCACCCTTTGGAACTTCATCTCACATTCCTATTGCCTAGCTCCCTGCCTTGCCTCCTTCAAGCCATGCCTCAAGATCCTCCTCTTCGACCGTGCCTTCAACCACTCTCCTACCCTCCCCGTTCTCTATCCTCCCTTACCCCAACCTCCAGTTGTCCAGTGCCTTGGGGCATCCTCCTGAAGTGAAAGGCGCTATACAAATGTACTTTTGGTATTGTATTGCGTTTGTTTTTCCAATGAAGCTAGATGCCCCAATTCCAATTCCCCATTCTTTCCTCATGCCTCCAACATTTTCCATCTGCAGGTCTCCATTTAAATTAAATATCCACATTCAACTCTGCTTCAACTACCACCCCTGGGAAATCATTTTTTTTTAAAAAAGTGATCAGTTATTTTTCCAATTTTCTCCCAATTAGCCTATGTGTCCTTGTCCCTTGTCCCAGGGCTTCCATATTCTATGGTTCAGTTTCACAGGCACTGGTCTCTCTCCAGTACCCACACAAGTGATGACTATTCATGTGGGACCCTTGGTTAGTGAGTTCTGATAGTCCACATAACTCTAAAGGGTATCACAATGCCTGATCTCTCTTCACCCAGCTGCCCCGCACACTGTCATTTGAGGGATGCTTGTAAAGTGATGGCAATCAGGAATTCTGACTGGGTTACCCTAACCCCAAGACAGCCTAGGCCCAAGTTAGCTTCCCCATTCAGCGGAAACCAGCAAACTCATCCTTTCCTATTCAGAATTTAAAAACTCCTCTCTTCGAATAGTTGATCTGGTCTTCACAGGAAGGGAGCCTAGCCAAGCTGGTATAAAGTGGCTGATGCAAATCTCCTGACCTTTTCCGTGTGGAGGCAAGGCCTAACACAAGCAAAGAGTTAGTAATTTAATACCACCCATGAACTGAATATGTGATGCCATAAATATAAACCCTAGGAGATCACATTCAGTTCAAATCATCCTGATTCATGCTCAATACAATCTCTACAGGGGCTGTTACATAAATGAAGCTTGAGGGAGTCAGCGTCTGTGTCTTTTTGAAGCAGAAATGCTTTATGATGCCTGAAATCGAGCACTGTTAACCAGGTTCTGTTATTCTGGTAAAACGCAAAATTTAACTAACACCTTATCTCTTCTCCTTATGCACAAGCACATAAGGTGCCAGTTTTAGTTCATTTCGACATCTGGGATTTCTCAAAATATGTTTTGCCCTTTGCAACAAGTACTTGAAAATCGTGAAGAGGTAACAGTATCCAGTAATATGGTAAGAGCTTCCGAGGCATTGGTCTCTGAACATCAGTATCACTGGGTTGCGTGTCTTTGTTAACAAATAATTCAGGTGCTACATTAGTATTAAAAGTAGCAATAAGAAGAATCTGTGCAATATCACATTGTTGAGATTTCTCAAAGTGCTTCGCAGGATCTAATGTAAAGTGTAGTGACAGTATCTGTAGATGCAAGAGGCAGTCATTTTGCACCCAGCAATATCCCACAAAGATCCATGGAGTGAGTGACCAATTATATCTGGAGAATTGTTGGCCAGGATATCAGGAGAAACTTGCTTCTCTTTTCGAATAGCATGGAATATTCAACATCCACCTGAACAGGCAGAAACCTCAGGACCTCAATTTAATATCTGACACAAAGAATGACACCTCCAACAATACTGCCATCGTTGACTGTGAACACCTTGGAGCTTGTTGAAGGTCTGTAATAGTTTTATTGTGGATTTACCATAACACATTATTTAAATCATTGGTATGATTAACAGATATGCAAGGGTTATTGTACTTATTAAGAATATGATTTTCAGCATGCAACTACACTAGTTGATATGCCTTCTGCTGACATATGAGGCAAAGGGTAACACTGTATGATGAGTCATTCGATGACTGTGTAACCTATGGAATTAGGTGTCACCAAGCTTACAACAGAAATTCTGAGCAGAAAATAGCTTTGCATGACATGTGCACGCAAAAACAATTTTCTGACTTGGAATGAAACTGAAATGAGCTGCGACCAAATTTGGATACCATAGTTAGTAAAATCTGCATTTTGGCCCAATTAAGTCATGTTGAATTTAGTTGCATCTGTTACCTTGCAGAGACTGCGGCTGTACAGTCATCGGTTACACCAATGGTTTCTCATGGAAACATATAATAGGTGCCACAAGTCCAGGAACACAACATTAGTATTCAGATCATGAGAGACTCTATTCGCAAGTTAAAAGTTTGCTGTTGATATTGATCTGCTTACAATTGGAAATCTGTAGAGAATCCTTGAAGCCATCAATAGAGCTAACTAGCATTTCAGAATAGAGATAAGCAAAGACAAGAATAAAAGAAATCCAAATAATTAGAAATAACTTCTGGCTTAACATTGAATTGGATGGTTTGATTAACTGAGATAAGTAACTTTTTTTTTGGGTGGGGGTGAAATGATCACCATTTCCTCTTTTCATCAAGTCCCAGATTAATAAAAAGCGAAGTGTGAGACAAATGGATGTCTGCTTTACCTCAAATCTATGAAAAGCATTGTTGTGCATCAGTGTGATATTCATATATTCATATATTCTGCACCAGTGAGCATTCTGTCCTCCCTGAATAAGTCTGCTGGATTATGGGTTGTTTTGTGATATAGACTCACATCTAGTAAGTGTGTTTGAGACGGTTGCCAGCTAGTATTACTTTGAAGTCTTACAACTGGAAGAGAATGGAGGCTTCTATTCAGACCTTCAGTTTCGAAGTAAACTTGAACTCAGTGCTCAGACGTAAGAGGATAATTGACTGTGTCAACCAATCCTCCTTCATTCTGAAGTAGGGATATTTTACTAAAGACATAAATGCCTAATTGAAAGACAACAGATTATTTTGGTTGATATTATCCCCCACATGTGTAATCATTCCTTTGGTAGGTTAGATCACAAAATCTAAAGAGAGGTATAGATGAAAGTCTCTCAGCCCATTTGATCATTCCAAGAACATCCCTCCCATATTCCCATGACAACAACAGCAACTCACATTTTTTAATAGCCTTCACGTAGGGTAACGTCTCAGAGTATTTATGCGTTAAGCTTATTTTGAGACAAGTCCAGTGTCCTGGCCTCTACTGCTGATTTCAACTATTTGATGATATAAGGCAGGCATCCAATTTGTTTTGCTTATGTAAGCAAAACACAGGCAGGCATCTGTGACCAGGGCTTCCTCTGCCTGCTTGTCCTCCTGGACCTCTCCGCCATGTTCGACACAGTCGACCATGCCATCTTCCTCCACCGCCTTTCCTCCGTCATCCACCTCAGTGGGACCACACTCGCCTGGTTCGAGTCCTACCTCACAAACCACCAGCAGTACATATGCATAAACAGCTTTCCTCCCGCTCTCACCCAGTTACCTGCGGGTACCCCAAGGATCCATCCTTGGCCCCCTCCCCTTTCTGATCTATATGCTCCCTCTTGGGGATTTCATCCGTAGACATGGGGTACATTTCCACATGTATGCAGATGACACCCAACTCTATTTTTTCACCTCTCTTTGCGACCCCCAGTCTCCTGATGTTCTGTCAGCTGCCTGTCAGATCTCAAGGGCTGGATGAGCGCAAATTTCTTTCAGCTGAACATTGACAATACGGAAGCCATACTCTTTAGCTATCGTCAACATCTAAAATCTCATGGTTCTCACCTCCTCCACCTGCCCGACCTCCCCCTAAAACTCTCCAAACCCGTACGCAACCTCTGCATCAGGTTCGACCCCCAATTATCCTTCCTCCCCCACATCCGGTCCCTTACCAGCAGCGCCTTTTTCCTCCTCCGTCGCATCGCCCATCTCCACCAATACCTCTCCCCGAAAGCTGCTGAAACTCTGGTCCATGTCTTTGTCACCTCTTGGCTGGACTACTCTAACGCCCTCCTCGCCGGTCTTCCATCCAGCACCATCCATAAAATCCAACTCATTCAAAACTCTGCCGCCCGCATTCTAACCCGCACGAAACTCCACTCCCCGATCACCCCAGTCCTGGCCAGACTGCACTGGCTGCCTATCCCAGAGAGGATCGACTTCAAGATCCTCACACTTGTATTCAAGTCCCTGCACTCCTCTGCAGTCCTCTACCTCTCTGACCTCCTGTGCTCAAAACAGCACCTATTGCCTTTGTTCCTCCGGGTCTGGCCTCCTCCTTGTCCCCCGAGTCCTCCGCTCCACCCTCGGTGGTCGTGCCTTCAGCCACTATGCCCCGAGGCTCTGGAACTGCCTTCCTCACTCCCTTCGTCTCGTTCCCTCCCTTCCCATTTTCAGGTCTGTGCTGAAGATCTTTCTTTTCAACCACGCCTTTGGTCACCTTCCCACCCCTCCCCCTCCCCCTGGCTCCTCCCCCTCTCTCCGACTCCTCCCCCTGTCTTGGCCCTGGGATCCGAAACTGTAAAGCGCTCTGAGACGCCGTCCGGCGTGGAGGGCGCTATATAAATCCAAGTTGTTGTTGTTGTTGTTGATGAGTCAATTAACACCCCTACATGGTGTGGAATCTTGTAGCTCAGCGGTTAGAGCACTCACCTCGCAAGCGAGAGACTTGGGTTCGATTCCCATCAAGACAAAACCTTGGGCAAGTTTCCTTACTCCACACGCCTGATAATAATCCCTCAAGAAAAGAATAACTTGGTCACTCAATCCACAACTGTTTGTGGAACGCTGCTGTGCGCAATTGGCTGCCGCGTTTCGCCCACAAATTATACAGTCAATTCACTTTACAGTATATTCTGTGAAGCATTTTGAGACGTCTCGAAGACGTGAAAAGCGCTATATCAAACGCACGGATTATTATTATTATTTACATCTCTTTTGATTTTCCCCTTGGCAAGTTCTGTTCCATTCATGATGTACATATGTGTTTTATTTTTAATGTCTATATCTTTGTTTATTTGTATCGAAATTCATTTGACAGTGAATGAGCCAGGAGCCCTGTTAAATACCCTTCATAAGATCTTGTCTGTTTCCTCAAATTCAACTCTCCCTAGCTTTGTATCATGTGCAACTTTAATGATCTAGTAATAAATATGTAAATACAGGTCATTCATTTTTTGAACTCGATACCAGTTTCTAAAGGAGTTTGTCATGTAGTAACTTTGGAAAAAGCATTTTGGAATTGTGGGTAGTCAAATTTGGGAATGTCACTGAGTCATGAAAATGAAATAAGATCTATCCTTCCCCACGCTCTCATTTATTAGGTTTTTTTCCATGCAAGTAATCATCCACTTTGCATTAAATGATTAATTATTTGACTATTGACAATTGAGGTCAGGCTAATGGATCATAGTTCTTGAATCTGGCAACCATATGTATTTGCTTCCAGTCTGTCAGAATCTCCTAACATTGATCAACTCCCTTAAAATGTCCAATGGTGCTTCAGAAATCTTCTGACCTGATTCTTGGAGAATGCTGGGGGTACAGTTGATGTATCTTCAGAGACTTGTTGATTTAATGTTCTGCCTCAACTGATACCAAAGCCCTGGTGCTCACACACCATGTGTTGAATGCTGTGATTGTGTGCCCTTTCAAGCAAAATGTAGTGAATTGAAAGATTTGTTATCTGTTCATAATTGTTTGCGCACCTTTAAATTTTTCCCTAACCACAGTCTTACTATCATAACATTGAAATAATTTGTAGCGTCAGTAAGGATATCCAGACATGGAACTCGAACCCACAACCTTCTGATCTGGAAACAAGAATGCTACCAACAGAACACAACTGACACCTAATGCAATAAGTAAGCATATGGAAAGTTTGAAAAACAACAAACAGTGTATCTGTCCAAAAGTGAAGTTTATGACCATGGGATGGATGCATTGATTGGCCCAGTTGGGTTTAGGTTGTAAAACATGGAACAGTAAGTCTTGATGAACCATTAATGGACACCGTGACAAGCTCCCAGAGTGGAGTGGGCAAGGGAATGACATTGAGTACTTGAGCTGGAAGAACACTCTGCCAACTAACAGAATTGACAAATGGAGAGGAGTGCAGATCAGTCATTTTTTGCGCACTAGCCTTCCAAGCCACAAATTGTGGTGCATTTAGAATGGTAGAACTAAGTGTTACATAGATTACTCCAGCTCCGAGGATAAAATAAACAACACCAGGCGTATGGTGGAAGTGCACTGTGTGAGTGCCTCAAGTCACAAAGGAAAAGATCGAAGACCTTCTTAAAGACCTTCAATGGCAATATAATGTGATACAAGTTTATCTTCTTCTCTGCTGCTGGGGATGGGGGTTGCCAGCTAAAAAGGAATTACAAAGATTGGTTGTTTTAAATGACTGGTGTCCATTCAAAGTTTGGTCTTTTGGTCATTTATTCATAACACTTATTTCCCTATTGATGTAGCAGAATCTCTGTGGCATTTGTTCACTGTTGGGCTACTCAGTCCAGTTACCGCTTCATTGAATTATAACTGTGACAATGTAAGCTTGATCACAAGAGAGACTGAGAACACCCTGAGTCTATGATCTATTGCCTCCTGTAATTGAACTGGGAATGCTGAACGGCATTGTTTGAAAGTAGCTGCTATCACGCTCTGTATTGGGGCTTTGAACTCACAGTTCAGGCTGACACTCAGATGCAGTAGTGCATTGTCGGAGGTGCCGTCCTTCGGATGAGATTTTAAACCAGTTCAAGTGAAAAATAAAGCCTGTTCAGGTAGACCATAAAGATCCGATAGCACTATTTTCATTTAGTTCATGGCTGTTTGTGGCACTTTGGTGTATCCAAATTGGCTGCCACATTCACCTACAAAAAACACAGTCACTATATTTTACAGTAAATGTCCTGTGAAGCACTTTGAGATATCTCAATGATGTGATAAGGTCAAATACTATATATGAAATACAATGATTAGTATTATATTATTGTTTAGTTAGAAGACAAAGTTATTATTATTATAAAGACTTGTAGCTCCCTTCGAAATCAACTTCACCGTATCAGCACTAAGAGATTACAGAGCTACAAAACATCTAGAGAAATTAATTGACGCCTCTTAGTTTCACATAAATTTTTTTAAACAAAAAAGCCTGAGAACAGGTCTGGACGCATAATGTGTTGAGCCTCTCTGCCTCTTGAGCTTTCTGGTTGAAAAGAATAATGTTTTGTTTAAATTTGAATACTTTTGGCCCATTTGATTGCATCATTCCAAAATACATACATTATCTTCTCATTATGGCATCAAGCTGTTATTTAAATGAGTCCCAAGGTTCTGGCCTCTACCATCTATCTTTGCAACACATTCTACTTGCTGGCTATCTTTTTGTGTGTGTGTGTGTGTGTGTGTAAAAAAAACACTTTCTGATGTTGGCCCCAAATTGTCCTTCACAACCCTGAACTCATGCTCTCCAGCTGTGGCATGTCTTTATTGCTCTGGGATTAGTTTATCTCTCATGCAGGAGATAATATGCATCACTAGAGAAAGCTATCTTGGTAAATTCTATTCATAGGACAAACGTTGGAATCTGGTAGGGCTAACGATGGGATCTTCAGCTCCGAAATGTAGTTCAAAACCCAGTTTCTCTTCAAGCCCAACATTTCTGAGTTTGAGTTTGTCAAGGTGAGTTCAAAGACCCGACATGGGACTTGAATCCTTAGGTGAGAATGCTACTAACTGAACACGGCCCTTGTTTCATATAAAATTAATACAACATTAACAACAAAGTAGGAAGGCGTGTTTACCTGTGCATGAATCTCCGTTGAAGTGAGTTGTTTGTAGAAAGTGTAACTATGTGAATGAGTCTGCTTGTCTTCATGTACGTCTCTGCCCCCACCCAATCCACCCCTCTTTGTCGTTATATTTTCCCCTTTCTTGTTCTCCATTTCTTTCTTGTCAATATTTCTCTGTGAGTTTTCCATTGCCTTCTGAGCTTCCTAGTTGTAAAGCTGGAAAGTTCTCTGCAGCTCCGTGTTCAATTTAAGTCCAAACACTGTTGTGATGATTCTGGATGGAAACCCTTTTTGTGCCAACCTGCCAAAATAATTCCATTTTAATTCAAACACATTTGCTTTTAAAAATATCGCAGAGTATGAGTTACCCTTTCACAAGCTCATTTATGTGTCTGTGTTACAAGGTTAAGTAATATATGTTGCAGTTGCCAAGTTTACACTTTCACAGAGAATGGCTCCCACATGCTGAATAAATGATAGGACCATGTTGCTTGAGTGCGTGGGAGCAGGGTTTTGCCCAGTAATCTGAACAGCTCAAAAGAAGATCAAAGGAAATTCTAAGAACAGAATAAGCCAATATGGCACAGTACATCTTCATTGATCTCAGTCCTACTTTCCCAATGAATCCCAGAGCTGCTGTGAAGCAATCGAATAACAAAGTAGGTGTGATGGACCTACTCTTGCATGTATATTCTCTCAATCTCTTCTTTCGTGGAGTCCTGTAGCTCAGTGGTTAGAGCACTCGCTTTGCAAGTGAGAGACCTGAGTTCAATTCCAGGCAGAGGGTGAAACCTTGGGCAAGTTTCCTTACTCCACACAGAGCCTAATAATGATCCCTCCAAAACCAAACAATAATAAATTGGTCATTTTCAATCCACGACTGTTTGTGGGACATTGCTGTGCGCAATTGGCTGCCACGTTCGCCCACAAATATACAGTCAATTCACTTTACAGTGTGTTCTGTGAAGCGCTTTGGGACGTCCTCCCGACGTGAAAAGCGCTATATCAAATGCAAGGATTATTATTATTATTATTATTATTTCTCCAGATTTGAAACGTGATATGGTTTGTCTCAATGGCTTTCCTAAATCTCTCATTCTATCTAAATAATGGGCACTTTTATTGTGCCTTAACCTATGCTAAATGGAGCAAAGAAAGCAAGCCTTTTTCGTTCTCTGTTCTCAGCAAACAAAACTTTCAAATCATCAAGGAAGTAGGATAGCATTCAATAATGTAACGTGCATATTTACAATGAGACATAATGGCTTGATGTGAAGGATAACCAATAACTACAACAGGTTACCTAGAAAGGGTGGTTGAGGCCAAGGGTCTGGATTCATTTCAGAAACTGCTTGATAGTAAAATGCGAAGGCAGTTGGGTTAACATTCGAGATCGATGAGATCAAATGTGCGAAAGAGGCTTCTTCATCCCAAGTTGTCCTTTGACTTTGTGTCTATTCTTGAAATCTGCACTCTCCAAACAAACTGCAAATGAAACCATATAATGAATCGTTACATTTGATATATTGTCACATCTTAAAGTGCTTCACGGGATATACTGTAAATTTCTATGACTGTATTTTGTAGGTAAACGCAGCAGCCAATTTACACACAGCGATGTCCTACAAACAGCCGTGGAGTGAATGATAAATTCCATTTGCAGATTGCTGGTCAGGACACTGGGAGGAACATGGGTGTAAAACCTGAACGTGAAGATTCACAGTATTGGAAAGCCCAAGACACTGAGTCTTTTTGTGTCCTGGTCTTTTCATTACTGTGAATCTTCACTTTCAGGTTTTCTCTCTTAGAATTTATTTTTAATTAAAAACAAACACACTTTTAGGTTTACACCCGGAGTGTAAGAGAAAAACAAGTTAACATTTCTATTGTGACTTTTCATTAGCAGACCGTGCCCAAATTGAGTTGAAGCATAGAAAGAAAACCACGAAAATCTCCCTCAGTATTTTCTAGTGCTGCAGATTATTTCTTTTATGGTGAGCAGCTTTAACAACCTTCATAATGTGGGATTTAAAAAGCTCGTTGGAATTTAGTGGTATTACCAAATGACAATTCAAAACAACTGCGATCAAGCAAATGGGATTCACGGTATTGAGTTCATGTGATGAGTTACAAGAGTGTTGAACCATTTGTAAATGAAATAAATATCAACTTTTTACACGAGGAACCATAAAAAAACACATTTGTTCCTGTTATGAATTCAGTTTATCGGAAATGATGCATGTTGTTTTCAACAAATGGCAAATTTTAAAACTCCCAATTTTATCTTCACAACGAAAGCTCGTCCTCAACCATTCTCATCTGTAGGTCGGAAAGCGATGGACAGAAGTCTCACATTGGCCTTGAGCTCATAACCTGGGCTGATAACAGAGTGCAGGACTGGGGGAGCACTGCACTGTTGGAGGGGCTTTCATTTGGATATTAAAGGGGATGTTAAAGCTTGCATAATACTGTTTGTAAGAGAAGGGAGTTTCTTCCAGTGTCCTGATGAATTGATCATTCACCTCATGTCTGTTCATGGGACTTCACTGCCACATTTCCTACAAATACAGAATCACTGCACTCGACAGCAAACACTTTGACGCTGTTATCATTAGTAAATAGCAATTTGTAGCTCAGATAAAGATGCATTGCTTTTTCTAGTCATTAAACATGTTGGGATTGAGGGTCAGTGCAAACACTCCAGCAACTGTTTAGCCGTTGACGGGCGCAGAATTCTATCAGCAACATGAATGAAGCCTGACTTCAATTGCAACCTGCTGCCGCTGTTTCAAAAAGGAAAGGAGTTTCTCCTGCTGTCCTGGCCAACAACCCCTCAAATAATATCGCTAATCTCTTCATTCGTTGATGGAATATTATTATTCTGAATTCATATTATTAATTATTCATAATAAGATTATTATGATTGCTTCACATCCCCCATCTCGCCCGCCCCACCATTGACGGGCGGACCTGCTGCCACTCTGCCCCCACCTTCTGGAACTCCATCCAGCAGTCCCTCCGCCTTGCCTCCTCCCTTGCCTCCTTCAAGACCCGTCTCAATACCCTCCTCTTCCTCAGCTTAGGTCCGAAACATTGATTGTCCAGCGCCTAAGGACGTCCTCCTGACATGAAAGGCTCTATAAAAATGTAACTTTGTTGTTGTTGCGCAAATGTGTTCCTAGGTTCAACTGCAGAATGTACAGTCACTACACTTTGAGGCGTCATCCTCCATGAAGAGCGCTATATCAATTGCAAGGATTATTAGCCCACAAAATATACAGTCAATTTACTTCACAGTATATTCTGTGAAGCTCTTTGAGACATCTCGAAGACGCGATAAGGTGCTATATCAAATGCAAGGAATTATTATTATTATGACTATAGCAGTTTACCATTGAACATTTCTTTAGAAAGGTGTTTTTATTTTTATGTTTGTTTTGAAGGGCAGTGCAATAAGTCCCGTACAATCCTTTCAAACCTGGTGAGCAATGGACACACTGGTCAGAATCAATGAAATGAAAAATTCAACATTTCATAACCGCGTGTGATAATTATCACAAATCCTTTATGGAATGTCTCCCTTTTCACCCCCATTAATGTGATCTAGTTGTGCCTAATGAAAGCCCTGTTGCTAATTTTTCTTTACAGTTTTAGCGAGCAATATGCAGATACTATAAATGTACCATTCTTTGCATGCATGTGTGCTCATTAGTGTGAGGAATATCCATGCTGGGAATGGATCATTTTACACTGTGCATTGACTAATGGCATCAGGCTCTCTCAGGTCGGGCATGTCACAGATCAGACACACAGCACAGCTCCTCTGCACTGATAATATACCTCCATGTTGCCTCCTGCTCAGAGAGATTATTTCTCTGCACCAGAACAGAACAGCATTCTTTTATAATGCTCGCGAACATCCTATAATTTCTGCAAAAGATCCTTGCTTTAGAGACTGAATTTGTTTTAAAAAAATATTACTGTCATTGCCAGGGATGGGGAAGGTGTGGGGGGGAGAGATGAGAGACTGTAAATTCACACTAATGAAGTAGATACCTCTATAATGAAACTTTTTGTTAATTAGCAACATCTATTAAATTAATCATGATGTTTACTAATCTATAAATGTGCGCATTGCAGTAAATTGTAAATTGTATTGTGTAGCAGTTTTAAAACCCTGTCTCTATTATATATGCAATAAAAGGACGGAATTTAAGTATTTTGGTTTGGTGATTGCACAGGTTCAGGACAATAGAGTTTTTATAGTCTTGTCCAGGGGGCACTGCGCTACCTATTTGGATATTTCCTGATCTCATTGGCAGCCATTAATGATCCTTTAGAAATAAATAACATTCCGATGGTGACTCCAGTTACCCGAACCCCTTGCCCAGGGATAGGAGATTTATTTGTAGGAGATGTGCCACTTATTGATTCATGTTTCGTCGGGTATGTCCAACAATTTCAAGATTGGTAAGTAGGATGGGTGCCTCGAAGGGAATGTGGATTCCATTTCAGACACAGGGACATTTTTCTGTGGATGTAGTATCTATATGTGGAATTATATCTGGTTTGCATATTTTTCAGAGTGGTAATGGTGGGTTTCCTTGTGAATTATCTTTGTGTTTCGCCCACAAAGCACACAGTCAATTCACTTTACAGTACGTTCTGTGCAGCGCTTTGAGACGTCTCAACGATATGATAAAGCGCTGGGTCAAATGCAAGTATTATTGCATTATACATTATTATAATTAGTCACCCACCTGACCAAAAGAGAGGACTGGATGGACCTCTCAAAGCTACTGAGATGGATTAAGTTCTTGAAAATCACTTAAACAATTTACCAAATAAAAATGATCATATCAGTTTCATAAAACAACCTCATTGAGTCTAGCACAGCCCTAATATCCTAAATAAATCAACATGATTTCCAACTGAGCACATTTTTCCCCAGTGAACAGAAATTATATAAGCCTCACTATCACTTGCTATCTGCACCCACGAGAGTTAATTCCTGATCACTGAGTAATTCCAGTTGAAATTCTTGTTGAGTGAATCTTC
The DNA here is from genome assembly GCF_018977255.1 of Callorhinchus milii. Taxonomy (NCBI): domain Eukaryota; kingdom Metazoa; phylum Chordata; class Chondrichthyes; order Chimaeriformes; family Callorhinchidae; genus Callorhinchus; species Callorhinchus milii. The sequence goes on along the minus strand of NW_024704763.1, from coordinate 6,793,735 downwards.
TGTTTACATCGCAATGTAATCAGTCTTCTGTAGAGCAAACTTCTGATATTTCCTAATTGATGGCAAGTTAAAAGCAATAACCATACCAAACATAATTTAAGGAAATATATCATTATTAGAAATATAGTGTGCACAACCTGGTGGACTGCAAAATTACTAGAAGTTCTCTTTGAATTTGTGATACGTGAAAACAATATTGGAAGAAAAAAAAGTTAATAAGAATTGATTGACGAGCTATTCTTTCAGTTTTAATCCCCGCTGACGAGTAATGCTGATGTTTCACAGGAATCAACCCTGAGCGTCTGCACTAACAGATAGGACAATAAAATATCTCCTAATTTAGTTCAACATTCATAACGCCAGGGTACACTATGAATTCATCACACCTTTTTCCATAGAAGTACAATGCTGATCGATGTCTGCCACCATTCTTGATATTACACATGATGGGTAGGCTTTTTATTCTTTCTTGATTTGTTTTTCTGTCCTTCAGTTTTTACTTTGATATTGTCCCTTTTAATATAAATCCTAAACACCACTGAAATAAATAATAAAAACAATCCTTGCATTTGATATAGAGCCTTATCACATCGTCGAGATGTCTCAAAGCACTTCACAGGATGTATCGTAAAGTGGAGTGACTACGTATTTTATGGGGGAAACATGGCAGCCAGTTTTGCGCACAGCAATATCCCACAAACAAACATGGAGTGAGTGACCAATTTTATTTGGAGGATTTGTTGACCAGGGCACCAAGAGAAACTCCCTTCTTTTTTCAAATAGTGCCATGGGATCTTTAACGTCTACCTGAATGGGCAGATGGGATCTCAGTTTAACATCTCATGCAAAGGACAACACCTCTGTCAATGCAGGCAACCTTTTAACTCAGAGGCCAGATGCTAACACTGCGCCAGGCTGACACACAATAACCTTGGCAGAGGTAGCGCTCTCACTTCTGAATAACCTTGTTCTATTCACTGACATATTATGTCTGATGATCCAGTACTTCAAGAAATCTATTCTAAATAAAAGGCCCTATAGAAATGCAAGTTGTTGTAACCAGGCTAGAATGGAGCACGGGCAGCATCAATTCAAGCATCCTGCCTCTCGCACCACTTCCCTTCATGGTGTAAATCTGTTCAGAATGTATGAGTTATTCTCTGGTTGCTGAATGTACTGATTTCTTTTCCCATTATGAGCGTATATGCCAGGGTCAACAGACTTAAATAGCAGCAAATTACCCCCAATGTCCTCAATGGCTGCCGACAATGCTACATCCGTTTGAGAGATTGGGTCCATCTCCCCCTGTATGAACAAAGAGTAGTTGAGATCTCCAAATTCTGGGCTAATTGTATTGCTCAATGGGTCTTCCACTTCAATGGAAGTGTCATTTTAGCTCAGGTAATTCTATCTTCTTGTCGGAATTCTATAATTTGAATGTATGTACATCATTGCTGGTCGATTATTCTATTTCGTATTCTATTTGGGATTAGAGAAGATCGCTCCAATGGGAGTAGGGTTGGTGGGGGGGGGGGGGGGGGGTGGTGTTGAGAGCTGGTACCAGCACAAACATGATGGGAGGGGGGAAATAGTATCAGATGAATAGGATTAAAGTTCATAGCCCCAGTGGGGGGAGCACCAGCACGGACATGATGATAATCCTCACACTAGATATAGTGCCTCATCACATCATTAAGATGTCTCAAAGCGCTTCACCCAAGATACTTTAAAGTGGTGTGGTTGTGTGTATTTTGTGAGTCAAAGCAAATGATGAGCTCAATGGGCTCCTATGTTCTAAGCTTTCTCTGATTCGATGAGTGTTTTGCTATATGAAGGAATACTGCAGACATTGTGAATGTCAACCCAGAATGAACAAATTCTCTGTCAACTCTTATTGGAATATTTCAAATGTATTATCTATGTAACTGAAACTTTGCCTATTTTGGATTGGTTTACGTTTTAATAAACTGTAGCCAAGTAAAGGAGATTGCTGCAATGTCTCAGCACCATTTGTAGTCACACAGAGGGACAAGGAGATTACTTCGTTTTAAAGGTCAACAGAAAGCCGTTTGGATCTTTCAGAAAAAAATAATTTCAGCACATTTTTTTAAAATTCTGCTTCTGCGTAGAAACAAACGGATTATTTCTGCTGCCCTTTCAAAGGTTGATTACGAATTCATTTCGGAGTTCTGAGTGTATTTGATATTTTGCTTTCATTCTGCATAAAAGTCGATTTAAATATTGCAGCACCCAAAGAAGGGTCTGAAGAAAATATATCATTTTGTGGTGAAACGTATTTCAAGGGTCATAAATAAACATGAAGAAAATAGTTCAAGCGCAATATTTGATATTCGATTGCCTATACCATTTATGTGCGGCATTATTAATGATTTTGGAATAGAATCTGAGAAGAAAAGAGCGATTTGAAGGCCTCTTGAATAGAATGGCTGAATTGTTTCATAATCCTTTTAATGTAGGGTTAGTCTTAGAAGTTAATTAGTCTGTTGGTAACATTCTTGTTTCTGAGTCAGAAGTTTGAGTTCAAACCCTGAACTCGGACTCTGAGCTCAACATCCAGACTAACAATCCAGCACAGTACAGGGGAACACTGCATTGTTGGAGGTGCTATCCTTCAAATGGCACATTGACAAGGTCCTGTCTGCCTGTTCAGCCATTAAAAATCTCTGTGACACTGTTCAAAAAGTAAAGAACATTTCTGCCATGTTACCTTTTCCCTCCCTCCATTTGTGAATAATGGAGTGACATTTGCGATTTTCCAATTCCCGGCGACAAATCTTGAATCCAATGAAGTTGGAAAAATTTTAGTTGAGGCATCAGCAATTTCCTTGCTTAACTCTGGGATGTAATCCATCCATTCCTGGAGATGTGTCTGTCTTAAGTTCCAATAGTTTATCTATAACCATTTTTTTTAGTGATATGAAATCCCGTAAGTTCCTTTCTTTCACTAACATTTAGCTTTTCCCAAACCACCGCTATTGTTATTCTCTTTCTCCACGATGCACACTGATGCAAAGTGTTGTCGCTCGCCACATTATTAGATGAGAGGATTTTTAGGGCTCAGGAGGGATTGGGAATAATAGCCTATAACCCTGCGGGCACTGAAATGAGCATTTTAGCCAGGAATTGTCCTTGACAATACATCAATTTCTACGTCTTGTTAAACAAAAATGAGGCAGACAATTTTTCAAACGATGCCTGTTAATAATTTATAGAGAGTCCGTTCTGCCTGGCGATTGCCCCAAGGATTGGCTTTGGTTAATGCAGAAGCCTCATGGGAATTGGTCTGATTGCTTAGGAAATGTAACTTATTTATTGCACTGTCTGGTTAACCTTTTGATGGCTGGCGTAGAACAGAATAGGCTTGTACAGAGCACACCTGAAGCGGGTAATGGGAAATGCAAGTGTTTTTTACAATAATAATAATATAATAATCCTTGCATTTGATATAGTGCCTTATCACATCTACGAGACGTCTCAAAGCGCTTCACAACATATACTGTAAAGTGAGTTGACTCTATACTTTGTGGGCGAAAAGCAGCAGCCAATTGCACACAGCAGTGTCCCACAAACAGTCTTGGATTGAAGTGATCATTTTATTTGAAGGAATTATTCCCCCGAAAAAGCTGTCCACCAATCTAACAACTGGTTTCCTACTTACTGCTAAGTAAACAGAGGTGTGTGGAGTAGAGAAACTTGCCCAACGTTTCGCCCTGCCTGGGATTTGAACCCAGCTCTCTCACTTGCGAGGCTCTAACCACTGAGCTATTTTGAATTCCACTTTGAATTCAGTGATGGGAATGAGGAGCATGTCTTTTATAATCTACCACAAGGCAGTAAATATAGGAAACCCAAAGGCAAATGTGGAAATGTGCAAACTGAGCATCACCTGAAAGTGAGGGATTAAAACTTCTTATCACAGGAGGCCATTCAGCATAGAGGCAAAGCAAGAGAACAAGAAGACCCCAATTTTGAAGGCATGAGCTGTGAGCAACAATTAGACAAACTTGGGCTCTTCCACTTTGAGACATCTTATAGAGGTGTCTAACATTATAAATTGGATTGAAAAGGTAAACCCAAAATTACTTTCGCATTCACCAGAACAGTAGAAAAAGAGGATATAAGATTTAAAGTCACAAAGGCAATTTCAGGACAGACACCAGGAAGTTTTTCTTTTTCCTGGGGGGAAAAGAAAAGCTAATTGTATTTTTGTATTTGATAAAAATTTAAGCAGCCTGATGCTGTGATGGGAGGACAGTAGGATGGATGTTCTGGAGGGATGAGGTTAGATGGACCAAATGCTTAATTTTTTTTCCCAAAAGCTTTATTCTCGTCACCATTTGAAATCTCTCACATTCCAAATCATTCATTCAACTGCCTTTGTCGTTCTGTTCTGTGAATGATGCGTGGGAGCTGAGTCAAAACAGCTTATGGGTGACTCATACTCTGTTTCCCCCCTGATTGTTAGCCAAGTGATAAACATATTATGGCTGCCAACTGGTGCCTTCACTTTAACAGGGATTGCGGGCAGGAGCTTGGTACTGAAACGGAGTCACAACCATTTAATGAAACATTCAAACAATGCAAATTTTACACTGAAGACAACACAGATTTTGTGAACTTCGAAAGGTGCCACTGAGCTTAGAAAGTCTACTTAACTGGCATTCAATTTGTAACACAGGTTCCATTTCTGTGGGCCATTGAACGGGTGTTAAATCAGTGATAGATTACAAGCAGTCACTAATCACAAGAACATTATTCCCCTTACTTTACCATTCTTAAGATAAAAGTCATGCGTTTCATATGAGTAGTTATTGTGGAAGATCGCTAAAACTGCTTTATTGCTGCCACAGTAATAGCCATAGCCTACTAAATGATGCCTTGGAAATAATTAAGAGACAGTAGCGCTTGGGAATGATGTATATGCATGGATTAAATGTCAGAGTTGAGAAGATGCAGGGTCAATTCACCACAGCTCCCCTGAGAGTAGTATAGGAGGTTCCTACCACACATTTGACTCCAGCTTTTCAAGCGCATTGATAAACGTCCCTCGAGGGGAAGATTACGTTTTCATTTCCTCTTCGATGCATGTTCAGGGAAGAATGAACAAAGCCTGATTACTCCGACTGACTGACGGACCCTCTTTCAACAAAATGTAAAGTCTCAGAGGCACAGAATCAGGAAACTCACTCTGGCAAGGAACAAAGAGATACCTGTGTGTTGTGTTAATTTTGCCAAGGATTTGAGTGGCAGGGCTGCCTGTCATTCAACAAACATTTATTCTTTTGACAGAAGAGTTTGGTCACCTCTTCCCCAAGGAATTTCTACAATTGATGGTCTAATATCTGTGTCTTTATCACGTGGTCATATTTGTTCACTGACTGTCAGTTTTGCAAATGTTATAGGGCAACAGTGGTAGTTTAGGCAATAATATATTAAGAGCAGGCTATTCAGCCCTGGTAGCTCTTATCTTTCTAATTCCCATCTTATTGTATTCCTAAACGTAAACTCTTACTTCCTGAGTTTTTATTCATCTCCTTGTTTTTAAACACAGTACCTCCTTTAATTTGGTGTCTGTGGTGCTGTCGAGCAGTGCGATACCTGATCTCACACCTGCTTGACCCATAAAATCCCCTCTGAGCACATAGACTTGACCTCACTTTCTTAACTTGATCACCAGTGAGATTGGTGCAGAAAGGTTGGTGCAATCACCAATGCAGAAATCCAGCCCTAAAGATAATTAAGCAGATGCTCAAATTATTCATTCATCTACATATTCCTACATCAAACGTGTACCTCCAGAAACATCACTGCCTCGTTTTTTATGTGATGAATTCACTTATTCTATTTTCCTCTTCACTGTTTCACTGACCCTCTTAAAATTAAATTGGTAGTGTTGGATCTAGATAATGTCATCCCTCGCCTTTCCTGTTTAGATCTGTGAAGATGCATTTTTTGCGTAATTAACAAGCAATACAACTTACATTGAAATTAGCACCTTTCATGTGGGAGGATGTCTCAAAACACTTAAGCAATGAAGCATTTATACATGGCGTAAACAACTCGCATACAATACTTGCATGTCAGACTCCAGATTTTGCACAAGGTTTACACATCTCTCGTTTAAACCCCAATAACCCTGCAAACCTGAAGAACTGTGTTCTACTGAAAGATTATGGAATGACTGATTTTCACAATTTGCCAGCAAGCTTCTTAGTTTTGATTGATTTTAAATGGGGAATAATTTCAGTCAATAGTCGAGTGTATGTAATAATAATCCTTATATTTAATGTAGCAGCTGCAGCATTGAACCGTCTCAAAGCACTTCACAAGCAATGTTGGATCTCGTAAGGTAACTATGCAGGCAGCACAGTAGCTATTCTACACAGAGCAATGTCCAATAAATGGCGATGGGGTGAATGAAAAGCTTATCAAGAAACCGGGAAAAACTAAAAACCGATCTGAAAGCCAGATTTGTTAAGATTTGTTAAGTTGCTGCTCTTGGATTTAGAATCTTGGAACCTTTGGAAGTGACTTAACACTCACAGATTTCGCTGCATTAACATTTTGCCGCAAAACAAAATGCCTGGCATCACTGTCCGGGGCCCTGTGTTGTCAGCTACGTTTGTGTAACAGCCCCAGTAAGTTTCAGACTATCAATGAAAGGCTGATTTCAAATCCCACCTGTAAATTTCTGCAATTTCTCAACTTATTCTATTCTGCTTCAGACCAATTGAGTGCATCAGTTTCATCCTGGCTTCCTTAATGGTCACCGACAGTCTTGTATTTTTTTTCAAATTAAATATTTGTTAGGCTTCGGTCCCATTTCCATCCACATTTAATTGCCTCGGGTTATCAAATGTCAGTCAGTCCCTGCTGCTTCACTAGGCTGCCCTGATGCGTGCAGTATGCCAGTGCTACGTTCACGTACGTAACATTCGAATCCGAGAACTGGACCGAAAAACACATTTCCAATACTCTGCTCGGATTGTGCATAGTGAGAGTTAAGTTGTGCAAAGTGAGCTTACAAGCAGCAGGCTCGAGGATAATGCAAATTGTGTTTCTGAGCACAGCGCGCTGGGAATTCAGATGCATTGGCAGAGCTGCAGGCATCAGACAGCAATAGCAGTGACTGGGGCTATGGTACAATTATCAGATCAGTGCCTCAGTGGGCCAGAGTCCAAGTCTTGCACTTATTTCTCCCATCTCGTCTTGTGGGTCTGGGCTCGTTGATCTGTGAATTCAGATCGACTGTACGGAGGACATTAGCCAAGTTTGACTCGAAGAGCTTAAGCAATTGCATTTTATTTTCTCTTTGTTCCCATTCTTAAAGGCTAAACAATCCATCGCTAAATAAGATTGAAATGTAAACTTCTCGACTCTCTCGGCTCTCCTTATAATTGCAAACCACTGCAAACAGCAGGGAGGAAAAGCAGAGCGATGCCATTAATATACTCGGGCAGTGCTGTTATTCAAGGCTCACTTTTTATTAATGTGTTGAAATTTGGCCATAGCTGAGGGACAAGATACAGTTTCCGTTTTTGCAGCGAGTGTAGGCATTGAACACTGCCAGAATAGATGAAGCTAGATGTATAGCTTTTGCTGGTCTGTGCCAATAGTAGGATAATATTTGTGGTATTTTTTGCAGTGTTACTTAACTTTTAAAATAAGTACTTGAAAGAACATCAACAGATGGCACTTCTCTTCAGGTAAGCAGCTGAAGACCAGAAAAGTTTACATCAACAAAAGATAATAATAATAATCCTTGCATTTGATCTCGTCTTTAAGGTGTTTCAAAGCGCTTTATCACAGAATATAATGTAAAGTGAATTGACTGTATATTTTGTGGACGAAACGCGGTACCCAATTGCGCACAGCAGTGTCACCCACAAACAGTCGTGGATTGAGAGGCCAATTTTTGAAAAAAAATTTAGTGGCCATTTTGTCCATAACTGTCTACTGCCTGTTTTAATGAGCAATCCTTTCTGTCTAATTTATCTGCTTTTTCCCAATATCCCCGACGTTTATTCGTTTTCAAATATCTACCTATATACAAAAAACTTTCCCTTTTGAAAGCTGTGTTTTCTCGCCTCCCTCTGCTGTCTTTTTGTGTAAATATAAGGCAAGCACTTTATTTAAAAGAACAAATTGAAGCCAAATCAATTGCTCTACCTAAAATTGGGATATCTTGGTTATTACGCTTCAGTTAAAAACCTCAAATGCTAAACTTTCTGCGAAACCTGTTAACTCTGTCTCTAAATCTGTTAACTCTGCTCGAAATCCCTCCTTAGGCCCTTGGTTTGTTTCTGAGACCCTGGTTCCTCTTGCCTGAGGCAGGCCCTGTGCTCTTTAGATGAACTTTGACAGTGTCCTGAAAAAATGCTCTCCCAATATTTTGCACGCTGCTGTTATTCGACAATAGGAATAAAGCTTGGGGGTGTTTCTTAAGGATATTGCTTGTGCTAATTAACACAGGAACACGTTATGGAATCTTGCAAACTTTGTTCTCTAAATGTAATACATTATTTCCAATTTTGAATACAGTATCAGGTTTCAATTCTGGGTCAAATGCCTAAGAAACAGCGAGCTATTTGCTCCTGCTCTGAATGATGCAGCACAGAAATGGGCCATTCAGCCATCAGATGTGCCATGATGTTTTTTCACCACATGAACCACCTATGGCTAATCCCACGCTCCCGCTCGGTCTCCACACCCTTTAATATTCTTCTGTGAGCGTCTATATAATTCCCCTTTTTAAAGGATTTATGGACTCTGCTTCCTGCAATGCATCCCATCTGGCCCAGGGATCCTGTGGATTTAGTGCTTTCACTTTCTTCCGAGCACATGCTTTATGCACCACTCCATATGCTATAAATTCCTGAGCCACTGTTGTGTGGACCTGGAATTGGTTCAGGATCTTTATGACAGCAGATGTGTTAATTTAATTCTTTACAGCTGAATTTCTACCATGATGCGTCCAACCAATTTATTGATTAAAGGACTGTTTGTTCATTGTCTACTTTTATATGGGCAAAATGCATGTGTGATGTTTCTTTCCTGCTAGTGACAACCTGCTTTTATAGCAATGCTTGTGGCACAGAAGGAGGCTATCCAGCTCATTGTCTGTGCCGCTGATCACTTTCCCACTGAGCTACTCTGATTCCATTCCCCTGCTCTGTTCTCTGTCAGGTCTTTGATGATGCTAAATGGAGCTATCTACTCTTACCCCATTGCCCTGTTCCTTCCCCCCATCATGTCTGTGCTGCTGCTTGCTCCCCCACTGTGGCTAACCTGCTCTAATCCCAATGTATGATTCCAGATCCTTTTTATGTTTAATTTCTTTCAAAAGTTTCCCTTCAATATCGTTTAAAAATCACTCCATATCACACAGTCTTTAATAGTAAAAAAGCCATTTTCTTCCATCCTTTTATTTTTCAAGTGCTGCTTCCCATTTAATCTGCCCTTGTGCTCTTTTCAAAGTTCCAAAGTTTGCTGTTCTAATATTGCTCAATGACATCAATTTACTTTAGTATAACCTATCTTCCAAATCGATTCTTGGAAAGGCAACAGACTGTGTCATGAAGCCTCGAATAGAGTAATGTGAAAACTCATATTTAGAAATGGAAAGCTTTGGCTAGTGCTTGGAATAATAGTTTCAAAAATTAGTATATCAGCGTTTATAATTCCAAATGCCCATTGGGAATACTATAGAGGTGATATTACTGCTTCATAACGCGTTCAATGTGATAATTATCAGTTCTGAAATGCTATTGATTTTGCCCCAATGTAAGCATGCCTTCCACTGTACAGGTTATTTGACTGCATTTTTTATTATCCATCTGTTCTTTTTCTTTTTTTTACAACTCTTGCAACCAATAAATATTTTAAAACAGAGAAGGCAAAATGTATGTTAATTTTTTTTGTAGAACATATCACTCCCAGTCCTCCTCGTTTAGTTGCTTTTCATCATTAAAAACCACTGCATTTTGAATCCCCCTCACAAATCCCTGGCCACACAAACAGCTTGTACAATCTTTTGTGACTGGAGTAAACTAGGTTCAGAAATGAATCCAGTACAACTTAGAAAAAAAGCCTGAAAAGATAAGTTTGCGAATGTTCTGCTGCTTACAATGAGGTTGTTTAGTGCTGTGCTCTGATCTGAGGTCCTATTTCCTCTACCCATCCCGGCCACTCTACCAACTGCTCTGTGTCCCCTACTATCTCTGCCCCACCAATGGCTGAGGTTTCAGCCATATTACTTCAGCTGTCTAAGTCTCTCTGACCTAATTCCACACATACTCACACCCTCCTCATCCATTTTCAAACTCCTTCTAGCCATTTACCTCTTTCCCAGTGCCTTTAGACATCTCGTCACCCCCTCCCTCCACAAATCCAACTCTTCTCAAGTTCCTACTCCATCTCTGTGAAATGCTTTGTGACAATTGACTCCATGAAAGGCAAATTGTTGTTGAACATCATCTCATCCATGCCCAGGTTCTAGGAAGAACCTATTATGTCTCTACCACACAACATAATTTCCTTACCCCCACCCCCATAAAGAGATTGCACTCTAAAACTTAAAGGAATGGTCAAATGTTTACAAGCAGGACTTCAGGTGGAGGTGCTAGCTAAGGAATAGTATGTGGTGGAATGGGGCGACATCCAGGCAAATGTGCGAAAACAGAAGCAAACATGTTAATTATTCTACTGAGAGATAAACCAAGACATGAACTGGCAGAAATCCCAGAAACTGCAGCCATCCACAGTCAAACCATCAGCTTATGTGATCTCAAACCAACCTAAACGAGACCTTGTAAACATCTGTCAGAGTTAGGCCAATAGATGTTCCCAGAATTCTCTACGTTCTGCTGCCCCCTTCCACATTGCAATAAATCTTCATGACCCCAAACAGATGAATCCTGGCACAGAACTGTCTGTTGGAGGTGTCATATTCTCTGAAATAACAAAAGACTTGTCAAAGCCAGTGTAATTACAAAATGATGAGAATCTGAAACCATCAACTTAATACACAACGATTTGCAATTATGCCTTTAAACCTTTCACGTACATTATTGTCTCAGAGCATTTTTCGTGGCTTAAGTGACCAAATTTTTTTTTAAACAGGGGTTATTACCCTAGGAAAGCAATCCAACAATTGGCTAACAAATGCGATCCTACTTACTGCTAGGTAAACAAGAGGGGGAAAGATGGCTATTGACTCTGTTGAAAAGGTTCAGGAGGATAGAAAGGGGGAAAGCAGAGAGATTTGGGGTATGATATGATAGAATATGATCGATTGCCAGTGATGGGCAGAGGAGATGAGGAACCTTCCTGTTCTCTGTCCCACAACCTCCCTGCTCGATGTCCGGGACTGCCTCTGTAAAACGCTTTGAGAAGTTTGAGACGAGAATAGATGAAAAGCGCTACGTAGATGTAAGTTATCTCCCCCGTCTCCCCAAAATACTCTAACACTTAAAGATGTTAAGCATTTTTTCTGATAGTCAAGTTGTTAACTTTATCATACAGATGATTCTTAAATTATTACTATTCCAATTCAATTTATTGTTGAACACGTACCGAATCAAATATGCCAATCCCCAGTTAAGGTGCCTTCTGATTGGAACCTTGCTGTGATAGCTTTTAGGAACTTAGTAAGAGATGACAACCTCAAAAAGATGAACCCCTTTCAACCCAGTTTTAAATAAATGTTTCCAGACTAGATGGAATGTCTTCCCTCCCTCCAGTCTCAAATTGAAAAATGTTCCAGTTCAAGTAAAAACTATGTTTATGTCTTGAGTTGCTGGCACCTAACTCAAGTCATCCATAATTTCTGCTACCAAAATTGTTGATCACTACTGACACCTACAAATCAAAATGCAGACAATACAGATTTGCTCCCCGTGTAGTTTTAACAGCGCTAAAACCTCTCCCATCAAAAGGGCTGTTGGACAATCTCATTTGTTTCAACTGCTTGAGCTATTTAATCATATTTATCTCCTGTTCAAACAAGTACCTCACATCCTCCCGGGACCAGTAAAGTCATGGTCTTGGAGTTGGCAATGATTGCTCTCAGGAGAGTTAACAGACAACCTTGGACATTCAATCTCATTCTTCCAGAATACCTGCCTCATCTTCCCATTGCAGCCCCAAGCTGTTAAATAATTCCAGTGCCACGGCCCCTACTACCCTCACAAGGAACTAGATTAAGGCCGGGCAGGAGTCCTTTTTGCATTTTATTGGGTGAAGGATCTGCCGTACTCCTGGTCACTGTTGATGACAGACAAGCCAACCTGGTAGGATTTGGACTGGGCACAAGGATTCTTCCATTCAGCTCTTGTTAAACCTGCAAGTCAAAGCCGAATGTAGTGGTGCCCAAAATGTGGCACACAAGGCTGTCAAGAAGATTCTTGATTGAATATTTCTTGATTTATGGCATAATGCCCTAATGGGCAGGATGCTGCCCACTGGACAAACAACGGTATTTGTCAGACAATAATCTCAAACTATGAGTTTAGCTGGTTGAGCTCCAGCAGTAACCCAATGCACAATTTGGGGTCCCCCAAGCCTTGGCTTTTGCTAACCAGTGCTGCATAATGTCCAGGGTTATGTTAGCAGAATCTTTCCCTCCAGGGAGAGAGTGCACACTCCATTCCAGGCATAAGGACATTTCCAAGTGTAGGTGGCATACTTTTGTGGAACTCTGTCTGATCTGGATACTCTTAAGCATGGTGATGGGATTTTGCGAGTGTCAGACACTTGGCTGACCAAATCAAATAGAGGGAAGGACTGAAGTATGACTACCCTATGCAGCCCTGTATCAACTCATTGTATCATTGTATTGTTTTGAAATCTACCCCAGTTGTTGTTTGAAATTGGTAAATAGGTAAATACTCTTTAAATGCAGTCAATGTGTTTTTTTTAAATAAGAAAATGAAAGAAAATACAAAATAATATTTCAACAAAGCGCATTATGTTTAGTAACTCAGAAGAGAGATTGTACTTTCAGGCTCAGAGGGTGAGATCTAATTTTCTCCGACTTTCATTTAAAAACTCATTTATTTCACTAGCCTGCATTTATTTGCTAATTGTGTTCCATTTAATATAAAATAAATACCTAGGCATGAATGATTTTGCCGTCACCATATATTCCCTAACACTATCTTCATGCTCATTGTTTGATTCAGGGGGATTTGAAATTATGAAGGAATTTCACTACAATGCAATCAGACACTGATTAGGAATTATTCTTTATCAACTGAATCTCCAGGTTATTAAACACTTCTTCCTTCTCGCTGCCAAAAGCTGCAATAATCGAGAACTCCTGGGAAATTGCTCAAGATAATCTGTCGGAAAGACGCATTAAAACGAAACAAGCTTTGGTGAGGACGGAATACGTCTTGACATTCTTTCTTTCTCCTCAGTGATAGTCACCATCATGGATTATTATGATTACAGAAAATTCCTTCAAAAATAGTAATAATAAATTGGTCACTTCAATCCATGACTGTTTGTAGGATGCTGCTGTGTGCAATCGGCTGCTGCGTTTCACCCACAAAATATACAATCAATTCACTTTACAGTATACTTTGCGACGTCTCGAAAACCTGATATGATCTATATCAAATGCAAGAATTATATGCCTGCCTGTATCTGTCAGTCCAGATCTGGGTCAGTAGATTGTGGTTCAAGCCACACATTGCAACTTTGAGATCATAGCCTAGGCTCGCCCACCAGTGCAGTACACGGGTTGGGGTTTGTGCTGAACCCTCTGAGATGCCATCCTTTGGAGGAGACAATCCAGGATCTTCTGCCTTGTTCGGTTCCCACGGCACTTTCATAGAAAGCAATTTCTCCTGATGCTCTGCCCAAAAATCTCCTGCCCCCCACTACCCCCCCGCCCCCAATAAAATTGTTCACTCACTTCATGGCTGTTTGACATTGCTATACGCAAATTACATGCAGTTTTTGACACCTCACTTTACATCAACTGCCTGTGAAGTGCCTTGTGACGCTTCAACGTTACAGTGCCATATGAAATGCACGGTTTATTACAGTGCTGTGTTTTCCAGTCAGCGATATCATCAAAATTGCCATCTGGGAGTTGAAGGCACTCATCCCTTGATGGGTCCCATATATCCCGCATAGAAGCCGTAAATTGTGTTCATGATCATTATTCCGGTCTTAAATTCCATGTGCCATGTAAATCGAGATTCAGCAGCGAAATAGAGGATATACAGTGTGTAACTCTGAGATGTTTTGGTCACTGTGGGACTATATTGACCAAAACCACTAAAAACATATCTGTGTTCAGAATCATTTTATATTCAGGCAAATAATTGGCTCCCAGCTATACTTGTTTTATTTCAAATAAGCAACCGAAGAGCTCTTAGGATCGGCATAAGGCATTATTGTACCAACAAAGTAAAGGTATTAGAACAAACTGTGGGACTATGACACCCATTGCCCTAAGATATCTACTTGACAGATCAGCCAAGCTGATAGGCACAAAGAAGACAATCATGAAAAATGATGACTGGCATAATTCAGATTAATTGTTAAGTTAAAATACTTCCACTTAACTATTAAGAAATGGATTATCAATGAACACGGAGAAATGGCACTGCATTTGTAGTATGTTGGCTCATTTGAATTGAGTCAAATACTACAATTGCTGCAAATACGATCTGGAATGCACTGCCTGGTGGAATCTGCTGGTGGAAGCAGAGTCAATAATAGCTTTCAAATGTGAATTGGATATTTAGTTGAAAAGAAAAAAATTGCCAGACTATGGGGAAAGAGCAGAGGAGTGGGACTAATTGGAAAGCTCTTTCAAAGAGCTGGCACAGGCACGATGGGCTGAATGGCCTCCTTCTGTGCTGTAAGATTCTATGATGCATTCAGTGAGTAGTGAGAGATCTTTTATGCTTTATTTTCACTTTGTTGCAAAGTGACCTAATGCCAAGGTTTGGGCAGGCAAACAAGCTCAATGACCTTTTCTTGTGCCAATTTTTTGTGCTCTTAGGGAGAGACCTGGCACATTAGAAAGGTTGAATGAACTTATACTTTCAGATGCACCAAGACACAACAAGACGACACAGGTTTAAAGCTTATTTTCTTAAGGAAAATGCAGAATAAATATGTTCAAAGAAAAGAAAGGAACGTTTCTTCAGATCTGAATGAAATGGATTCCTTAATAGCCTCTAACATGCTGATAAGATAGATATATAGAGCTTATTTATCTCAATACTTTTTCCAAGTACTAATTGGATGGTGTTTATATATTGCAACTGCCGTTTTTTTTAAACAATAGAATTAACGTTATTGTCTTGAGACAGTAAACTCAGAACAATACTTACTGCCAGTGTAGTGAGTTTAGAGATCACAGGATTAGAGTTGCAAAGTGTAATTTTAGAAAGTTGAAAGCATTTAGTTACACAGAGGATTGTGTTATAAATAGAGGGCTACCAGAAACGGTGGTTGAGGCCAGGAAGTCCCTCTTGATCCCAATCTCTCTTCTGCTCTTTGAGACATCCTCCTGACATGAAAGGCATTATTTAAAGTAAATTCTATTGTACCTATTTTGTTTTAATTAAAATTTTGGTCGGTTTGGCTCTCAGATCCAAGGGGCAAAATTTAACATAAGTCTTATGTTAATTAGCACAAGTAACTAAAATGTTCAGTTACCTGAAGTTTGTCACTTCAGTATGGAGTTTTGTACACAGGCTGGGAGCAGTGCAGGGAGTGCAAGTAAATTCTTAATCACCACTCAAGAAACTGTAACAAATCCATGAGTATTCCTCAAAGTGTTCATTGTGCTAATTAACACAGGGAACACATTAAGGGATATTGCAAATGTTTGTCCCTGAATTTCACCAAGTCGCTCGTACAATTACCCAAAGATAATTGCATTGGAACAGTTGTTTTGGAAGGGGACTACTTGGGGAACTGATCAACCAATTCGTAACTCGTGAGAGGGTAAGTGTGATCCTTGGCTGTTCTGAGTTGACCCTGCATGCCTCTGCAAGGAGCATCTTGCCTCTTGCAGATATTGGGAGTGTAATAAATATTAGAATGAAGGCTTGATCTACATTGCAGTCTGATATCCTTTCCTTTTCTCTCTATGTCTCTCTCTGTTTCTTTCTCTCTTTTCTATTTCCGAAATGAATAAAGGTTATTTTGCAGGGTCGATCTGAATTGAAGCACTACAAGTGACCACCACACCAGGGTCCATGGTAAACGATGGTTTTACGTCACAGATTTTCAGGTGATAGACATTCACACGCAGATTCCATTCATCAATTCTCTCTGTTCACATAAAACATTGAGCAGTGCGATACACAAATACAGGATCAACAATAAACCCTTTCATGGGTATTCTGTTTGGTTCTTGATGTTTCTAATAGCTCTTTTATTACACATTGACATAATTAAACCACAAATGTGTTGGATATTGCTGTTATCCCACTATATGACTGAAATTCGATACGCAGAAAAATGCATAACCTCAGTCTTGTTATTAAGCACGCTGGTCACATTTCTAATTTAGTTCTTTATTTTCATTTTTCTCTCCTTTTTCAGACACTAACTCATGCTGATGTACTGTTGCTTGCATTGATTCTGCACTAACTCAGTTAGTGATCATTATTTGCATGTGATTGCTGACTGTATGTTTCTCGGGCTATTTGACCATGGGCTATGACACAGCCGAGCCTGATGCAGTTCTTACTCAATGTCCACCTGCACAGTTTATAGAAGGGAGTTACTAGGTATCAATCAACAGAACCCTAGCTGATGTCCACTCTCTTAATCCATAGTTGCTTAGGTCAGTTGAAGAATCTCTTTGATCAGCAAACTCAGTATAGATCAGACTCAACCCTGTGATCTTTCTGTTCAACTAGCAAAGGCTTCAAACCTGTGTTTGTCAGAAGATCAAATGGAGATTATCTTCTTGAGTCGTGTTGGGGGATTTGGGGGGAGGGAGGTTTGGGGGGAGGGGGGTGGGGGGGGGGTGTTGCGGAGAGTGGAGATTGGGTGGGAAAGGGGGGGAGAGTGGGAGGGCAGTGGGGGGGATGGGGAGGGGGAGTGGGAGGGGAGCGGAATGTGGGGGAAGGGAGTGGGGGAGAGGGGAGTGGAAGGGGGAGGGGAATGGAGGGGAGCAGAATGGGGGAGTATGTGGGAGAGGGGAGTGGGAGGGGGAGAGGAATGGGGGTAGGGAAGAGCAGGGGAGTGGGAGGGGGAAGGGGGGTCGGAGGGGAGGGGGGGTGTTGAGGATGATGCAGGATCTGTTTGGGGCTCTGACATGTCAGACAATGGAAGATTGGAATCAAGTAGATCCTTCGAGACAGGCTCATGGGTCCAAGGTAATGTTGAAGAAGGTATTGTTGGCAGCACTTACAGGAAGGAGCACATAGATCAGTGGGAGCTGGGATTTTTCCAATGTGGTGCTCGTTACCTAGAATTAATGGATAGGGTGGTCCTAGCTGGACAAGCAGCAGGAAGTTTGCCATCAGTGCTTGCATGGCAAGCTGTGCGGTTTTAGTTAGTTCAACTCCTAGAAGATCTCAGTATACTTCTGGGGTTCCCGAGCCTGCACCTGAACTCCTTGAGATTAAGTGAACAGGATGTGTTCCTCCAGAGAGAGAATGTGCAAGTCATACCAGAGAATCTATACTTTCATAGAACTCTCACTGCTTTGCTTTGGAGACTCTTAAGCATAGTGATGGGCTTCCACAAGCTTCAGATACTCGGCTGTCCAGAGACATTCATCTGCAAGGCTCTATTTTAGTGCCATTAATAAACTGCGCCTGAAGTAGATAGCAAAGAAATGGCTTTGAGGCAAACTTGTTCCAGACTGAAGATGCATTTAATTCATGAGTTGACAAACTCTTATTACCCAGGGCCTTTGGATTAAGTCCAGACTTCAGACTTTCACTGAATAATCTCAGGATTTTGTCAGAAGGCGTTGAATAATGTACATTTGGCAGGATTCCATTCATTAAAAACTTCAGTTCCAATGGGGAAGACTAAAAGTAATTCTATTTGATAGAGAATAGAGAATACTATTAATAGGACCTGGCTGAAAAAAAAAATTGGCTATACATCAAAATATTGATGGCATGTTGACAGTGGCGTTCATCACTGAGTTGAGTGCAAACTGCACGATTCTACTTTGAAAGACTGCACTGCAGACAAGTATCCCAACAGACAGCTTCAGAGGCGGGAGAGTAGTATTGTGGTCGCACCTCAAGATATGGCGAGCTGTTACCATAGTGATGACTTCAGCACTGCGCCATCTGAGGTGTCAGCCCGATACAGGAACTGTACCTTTTAGGAGTTCTGCATGCTTTGATTTCACACAGAAATGTCTGTAAAAGGCTGCACCGTGCAATTTTCTTTCGAAATGTTGGCAAGCTTTTTTTCACAGGTAAGTACTCCAATGGACTTTTGTTCCTGCGGTGTGTCCCCAGTTAAAACCAATAAGAGCACAAGAGTTTTGAGCAATATGAAAAGGATGTCAGATCACCAGGAACCAGCCTATCTCGATTAGTTTTTCCAACCCTCGCCACTCATCTTCATGCCCCACCAAGAAGCCATTGGACCAGTTGGTGTTTTCTCCTTTAATGGTTCTAATCATCTGTTTTAATCCCAATTCCCAGCTCTTTCCCTTATACCCCTGCAATGCCCTTCCATGCCCCTGCATTCTTCACATGTAACTCAGTTTAAACCAAGTATTCTAAATTTAAAACCATTTCCACAGCCATTTGAGTCCTCCATCAGTGAAAAAAATTGACCACGTTGAATTTGTCAGATCCCTTTTTTAATCTTAAAAACTTTTCCAAAGGGAAACAGACCTGACCAACTTGAACTTTCCCATGCAATTTAAATTCCAGCAGTAATTCCGTCCTAAGATTATGTGATCTGAACTGCATGCAATGCTTTTACTTATTTAATAACAACTTTAAACCTTTCATTTGAGCCTAGATTATGTGAGTTCCAAAGTCCTAATGTGGGGCTTGAACCCACAACCTTACGACTCGAAAGTGAGAGTGCTACTACTGAGCCAGCTGACGTACATTTTGCTACATTCTTCTACTAATGAAATGCAGCACCTTAATTGTCATTTTTACCGCAGCCAAGCACTAAGCAAGCCAATGTTTGCACTTTCCCTCTTCCCTGTTACAAAACCAGTCACACGCATGCACACACACACCTCTGATAACTGTTTCCAACCTTTATGATTTCTCTTGAAGACAGACCACAACATTATTCCCAAGTTTATCTCAACAAGAACCGTCAGGTCTGGCTCTGCCAGTGAATCTCATCCAAGGAGACAGCTAAATTCCAATTAGCCACAGATAACACAAAGGTTGTTATACAAATTTGCCTCATCACGAATTGGCAGAGCATCATGATTCTGCTGAGGATACCTTCTAGAGTTCTATAATAGCAAAAGTAAAGCTAGAACAATGCTAAGGAACAGGGGAAGAGAAGGGAATTGGGATTACAGTTATTGTGTAGGTGAGCTCGCAATAAATTAGCCTCAATCGCCCAAATGACCTGACACACTATAATTATTATCATCCTATTTGACCGTAGAGTAATAGATTCAGGGTTGCGAAAGGCAATTTTAAGACAGGTCCAGAAAATATATCAAGACCTGCATTTCATTAGTAGAAGAAGAACTCTGTAAATGTGGAAAGAAATAACAATAAACCTGACATTTGGTATAACAGCTCTCAATTTAGGAGGATGTCCCAAAACACTTCACATGAATATATTGTAAAGTGCAGTGAGTGTGTGTCTTGTAGATGAAGAACGGATTGACTTCAAGATCCTCACAAATCCCTTCACTCTCTGGCATCTCCCTGGCTCTCCAACCTCCTCACTCCCCAGTCCTCCATCCAGCGCCTCTGGTCGACTAGCACCAGCCGTCCCTCGCACCCTCTGCCCCACCATCGGAGGTCGCGCTTTCAGCCACTATGCCCCAATACTCTGGAACACTCTTCCTCAATCCCTCCGCCTTGGACCCCCTCTCCCCTCTTCCAAGTCCCGCCTGAAAACTTTCCTCTTCTACTGTGCTTACCGCCACCTCCCCCCTCCCACTACCCCTGCTCGGAGTCAGGCTCCGCCACTGTTACTCGCTCTGAAACGCTATCCTGTGTGTAAGGTGCTGTCTAAGTGCAAGTTGTTGCTGTTGTTGTTGAAGAAGATAGTGGCCAGAGTACTGCTGCAATGGGAAGACGGTAGGGTTAGTACACTGAAAAGATGGGATCCAGTTGTCTGCAGGAGATTCTTCATCTGAATTTATCTTGTGAGCCAGGAGCATTAAGACGGCCAAAATATTCCTCCCTTTAGGAACATATAGAAGCTTATATCTTTGTGAAGCACTTTGAGACATCCTACATGAATAGTGCTTAGAAAAATACAAGTTGTATGTTTATTTGTGCATTCAAGCTCTCTTGTCGCTCGTGAATTAGGGGAATCTTACTCATTCGTGGAAATAGACTGGTATTCCGAGGCTTGCTGCTCTTTATACTCTGTATAATGTTGGTTTCCATGGAGACAAAGTGCTCGCAAAGTCTGGGGACATTGTGTTTGTTTATCACTGGCAGAAACCAGGTTACTGAAAGTCAAAGAAGCCAAGGGGCGGAGTAGTAAAAGCATCAAACATATGGCTACTTTAACAGAGCACACAGGTTACAGTTGTCAGTACTGCACCTTTTGTATGTACTAAATGTGTGTGAAATTAGCAGATGCATCAAATTGAGTCCATTGAGAAAGAAGCAGTTGGAGAGATTGCACCGTGCACCATTTCTGCTTAGTTACAGCAAGATCTGGTCAGGGAAGTTAGACATTTATTACATTAATAAATAATAATTACCCTTGCATTTTGATATCGTACTTTATCACTTCATCGAAATATCTCAAAGTCCTTCACAGAATTTGAAGTGCAGTGACTGTGTGTTTGTAGGCAAACCCAGCAGCCCATTTGTGCATGGCAATGTCACAAACAACCTTGAAGTGAATGAACATATTTTTCATCAAAGGACATCAACACTAAAAAGACAGCACTCCCCCAGCATTGTACTGAGGCATCTGCTATAATAGGAATCTAGGTTTCATCCACATACTGCCAACCTTGTAGAATAGGTATCAGCCTCAATAGTTGGTAGAAATCTCACTTCGGAGTTAGAAGGTTGTGGATTCAAATCCAACATTGGGACTTTGAATTCACAATCTAGGCTAACATTCCAGGACATTGCTGGGGGAGTGCTGCGTTGTCAGAGATGCTGTACTTAAGATGAGATGTTGAACCTCACATTCCATGTGCCTTTCAGTTCTGATGACACGTTTGAAAAAAAAAGGAGGGTTTCTTCCAATATCTCGGTCAAAAATACATCAAGATACAATTGGTCATTGACTTCATTAAAGGCTGTTTATGGGATATATATCTGTGCAAATTGACTGTAATGTTTACTAAAAAAAATAAATCCTGTGAAATGCTTTGAGACATCCTGACATTTAAGGTGCTATATCAAATGCAAGGATTATTATTTATTAGAATTATTATTTATTCTGTTTGATTCAACCAATGATTGCTTGATAGATTTCATGCCACCCATTCTGCCTACCAGAATTTGGATATAGAAACTCTCTGACTCCCAAAGTCAATCAAGAAAAAAAAACTCCATAATCTCTCATGACAATTCCAGTATTCAAGGTTCTCAATCCCGATACCCGGTCTTTGCAGTGAATATTCCTCCACTCTTCAGTGCTCATTGTCTCAGTCCAATTGTACCATACACTTCACTATCTCTTCACAAAGCGGGGGGGGGAAATCATTTCTCCTGGCTGAATGTTATATGATATCCCGCAAGTTTAAATGAAAGATAGCTATGGCAGTCAGAGACAAATTTAATTAAAAGTGTGATATTTTAAGTTGAATAATAAAGTGCAGAGATTTTAATTATAACTTGAATCAGTGTGACTTAGATTCTACAATTAATTCAGAAACTGTTTCTGCCTCTTATACAGGAGTCTTGAATTAACAGTAAGATTTACATGCTCTCAGCATTAACTCCTATGCCTCCACACGATTTAGATAGAGCACCACAATCGCCAAATATGCCAGTATAAATACCCACCTATAAAGTACAGTCAATGCACTTTACAGTTAAATCTGTGAAGTTCTTTGAGACATCCTCCCGACTTGAAATGCGCTGTATCAAGTGCAAGGATTATTATATTCTAAAGTTTCTCGCATTGTTCAAAGTAATGATGTCCTTCTAAAGAAAGTAAGCATAACATTTCACATTAAACTTGGAATAGCCTTTTATTTTGACTTCAAGATCCTCTCATTCATTTTCAAACCCCATCATGCACTCGCACCTCCCTATCTATCCGACCTGCTTACCCCCGCACTCCACAACCCGCTGCCTCCGCTCAGCTGGCTCCGGCTTCATGTTTGTCTTTTTTTTGAAGGCCTGGTCCTCTCTTTTCCACCATCGGTAGCCGTGCCTTCAGCCACACAGTCCAAAACTCTGGAACTCTCTCCCTCAATCCCTCCACCTTGGCCCTCCCTCCCCACCTTCAAATCCTGCTTAAACACCTTCCTTTTTGATCATGTTCACAGTCACTCTCTCCCTGGCTTGTTGTCAGACTCCACCACTGTGAAGCGCTCTGGAACTGTAACCCACCTGAACTTGTTTTATAAATGCAAATTGTTGTATTTTCCCTTATCCTTGGTTTCTCCCTCACTATCCTAAGTCGCTGATATGTGCTGGGGTATGATTCCAGTACTTGCTCCAAAGTGTCTAATTTTCACATAAGAGCCTGTACAGTGAGAGTGCCAAACTGTGAGATCAGGAAGATCTCACATCCAGACCTGATCATGCCCTCATTCGATGTTCACACACACACAAACACACGCTTTCTGTCAGAGGTCACACACACGCTTTCTGTTTATTGGTCAGGAGCAGAAATTCCAGGTCTTTCTCTCCACAAGAGCAGAGTATAATTATGGGTTCACTGCCCACTGAGATCGGCAACTCAGTACAATGAATAGCAAATCTGTCAGAGCAGTGTGTGAAGGTAACACTACCAACCCACCTACTCCCTCCGCTCAGCGGGCACTGGCCTGCTTCAATCCCCCCGGCCTTTCTATCCCACCATTGGTGGTCAGACCTTCAGCCTCTCTGCCCCCAATCTTTGGAATTCCATCTCACAGTCCCTTTGCCTTGTTCCCTCTCTTACCTCCTTCAAGGCATGATTTAAGACCCTCCTTTTTGATGCTGCCTTCAGCCACTCTTCTACCCCTACCCTCCCCGCCGTCCACCCCTCTTGATTCCAACCCCATGCTCGGGTCCAAAGCCCTGACTTTCAGTGGCTTGGGTCGTCCTCCCGGCATGAAAGACGCTATACAAATGTAAGTCATTGTTGTTGCTGCAAGGATTACTGTCGGTGATTTAGACCTGGTCATCTGCCCAGCCTAGCCTCTCTGCTGGGGTAATGTGAATGATGCAGAGACCTAGAGGGAAAAAATAGTCATCAAAAGAAACCTTTTAGAACAAGGCTGATTTTTAATTTTAAAAAATCTTAGGTTCCACTCTAGGGCACATCCATCACATAACAACTCTATCGAGTTCCTGATAAGAATTCAAACTGATTTCAAAGAGTGCAAAGCCCTCCTACTGGTGTCCTGCAAAAGCCTTCCCCTTCTCATGCCTCTCAAAATTGTAATAACCCAGCTTCGCAAATTTAAAATCTGTTCAACTTAGATAACAGCAAAGTGTTTTATTTGGAAACTTGCCCTATTTCAGCTGTTGTGTAGAGGGATGCGTTCAATGGAGATGATAGGCAAGGTAGGCCAGACCCAAGCTCTGATCCCACCAAACGTCAAATAAAACGTTTAGTGGTGAAACCAAAGTACTTTATTACTGCTGGGAGCAAAGCAATTCCGATCCCAGCAAATGCACATGGGGGAAATGATCTTAGAAGCTCCTTATATCAGGGGTTACCGCACGTTTGAAGTGGCCAAGAACCTGCACTGCAAAGTGGTCAATAATGTGATTGCGTCTTCAATGCTTGTGGCCTTTTTCTTCAACAAATTTGGTTCATCTCTGCTTACCTTTGCGCTTTTGCTCGTCGCTATGTTAAGATTGTCGAGCAGGCTGCTTCTCTCTCATTTTTCTCCCACAGGAAAAAAAGTATCTTTCCTCCTCATCCTGCCCCTCTCCAATCCCTTGGAGATCAACATCAACAACAACTTGCATTTATATAGCACCTTTCATGCGGCTTAGTGTCTTGGTTTTCTCAGCAGAATTGTCTTTCCTTAAATTTAATAGATAAAACACTGGAGGTAGTTCTGACTATTCACTGCCTCCATTAATCCTCTGTTGACTGTACTGCAGTCTGGATGGGAGGACAGTGCGAGGGATATGAAATATTAGACAAATTGCCTGTACAGTACCATAAAAAAGCAAGTTGAGAAATAAATGATGTGCTAGTCAGAGACTTCCACATGACACATTTCCTCAATTAAATAGGGAGACAGTAAGTGGAGGAAACGGCAGAGATTTAGCTACAATGATGTGCCCTTGCTCTAATGCTCTCGACAACTCAGATCAACAATCTGTACTTCGACTATTTCTTTCGAGGGGGTGTGGGGATTGGGAGGGAAAGGGAGAAGGTCTGATTCATCTGCGCACATCCTAGAAAGTAGTCAGTTTCTCACTGCTCTGTCTGTTTCCTGTGCATTCAATTTGCTTTACAGGGACCCGGACAGCAGAAAGCATCGTGATGGATTTATTTTCACTTCGCTTGCTTGAAGCAGACACAGCGTTCTATGTGAACTTGAATATTCGAAACCCGAAAAAATCAATTTCTTGAAGTGGCAGATACGCTGCCGATTTGCAATATTTCTAAACAGAATTTCCTCTGGAAGGAATTCCAAGTTGCTATAATATAGGGTCTGTCCAGAACCCCGCTTCCACATCCCTGGCTTGCGGAGTGAAGCCACACATTAAACTCCATTGTTCAGAACCGTACAAAGCTTACACTTACTGAATAATTTGCAAGGGAGCAAAACTGGGAGCTCGCCATCAAAATGTACAGTTAATTCATTTTACAGGATATTCTGTGAATGGCTTTGAGACGTCTCAACATGATAAAGCGCTATATTAAATGCAGGAATTATTATTATTATTATTACTATTATTATGTGGAATGCCCTGCTGGGTGCAATGATCAAGGCAAGATCTATATTAGCTTTCAAGAGAGTGTTAAATAGATATCAAAAAAGAAGGAATTGGCAGAGGTAAAGGAGGGGGTGGTCAGGGAGGGGACTGAATAAATGGGACTGAATGGATTGCCCAAATGGCCATCTTCTGTGTTGTAAATTTCTCTGTTTCTGGAAAGCACTTTGGGACGTCCTGAGGACGTGATAAGGTTCTATGTCAAACGCAAGAATTATTGTTATTATTAAAGAGACCATTGGACCCTTTGTGGCTGAGCTTGGTGCAAGCCCCCGGCTCAGACTCCTTTTCCTTGTCCTTTCCCCACTTCCTTTAACGTTGGTTTCCCATTTCATTTCAAGGGCAGCACCTCCGAAGATGCAGGGCATAGTTCTAGAGCGGCAGCTCTTATGGGCTGAGGTCCTGGTTTGGCTCTCAAACCCACGCACTTCTACCTCAGAGGTTCCACCAAATAAACCACACAAGAGATTTGGTGGTGGGGGGTTGGCATGGGGGCTTGGGGTTGGGAAGGTGGGAGGGAGCATGTAAACTGAACCCTGGGTCCAGCTATTTTATTGAGAAGATCATCTCATTTCAACAATGAATCTGCAATAATAATATAATAATAATCCTTGCATTTGATACAGCGTCTTATCACATCTTCAAGATGTCTCAAAGCGCTTCACAGAATATATCATCACACCCCCTCACACCCCCGCCAGCATGAATTCATTCACTCATTCATTTATTCATTCCAGACATTTAATAGCCTTCATTTTTGTCTGTGACCGCATTCCACGAGTTTCCTTTTGATGTTTTGATCTCTAATACATTCATTTTTCTACGGTGGTTTAGATGGTTCGGAAGCCGCTAATGAATAATAAGGAATATCCTTCTCTCTCAAAAAAATTGCCTTAATAATTATTATAAAATTGATCCCAGATTCGGAGAGTGTTCGTATGAAGGGGGGAGGGGGGGGGAAAATCAATCACAAAGCTAAGACCAAACCATTTCGAAGAAAAGATTTTTTTTGGGTTACACACACTCTCATTCCAGGCATTAATAACGAAACGCTCCAAGACCTGATTAATCTGGCTTCCTTTGTAAAACCTCCAGAACACTTGACCCGTCTGCTGCTGAGCGCCAAACTACAGCTTTGTGTCTGGGCAGTGTTATCATTGTCATGCAAAGTGTTTTTTTTTTGCTGTGAATTTTTCCTTCGGCACGTTTTTAATAAAAAAACCTTTAATTATTTCACCCTTTCCCCTGCCACCAATTCCGTCCCTTCTCCCGAATTAATTAAAGGGAATGGGAGTCGTACTGCTGGGAATGCAGTAATTCGTTGCATTCTGTGCCCGAAGTGGGAGATTTGTGATTCCTGAACGTGGGACTTGAGCTCAGAAGGGAACATTAAAACAGAGATCTCATTTTGCAAATCGGATTATAATTTTAAGAAGGAGCACAAAATTCTCCCAGCTCCCAAGTCGCTATAATCAACAATCTTTACGCTTGATATCACGTCTGTAATGTTGGAATGTCTCAAAGCACTTTATAGGTAATTGCCGCCAGTGTAGTGACTCTTCTTTTTTAAGCAAACAAATGTAGCCAAAAACTCTCTTATAGCCCTAAAATGAATGACCAATTCATCTGGAAGACTGGTGACCAGGCAAAGCTCCCTTCTCTTTGTCATATTGTGCCATGGGATCTTTATCATCTAACTGCAGAGCCAGATGGGACGTCAATTTGACTTCTCATCTGACTGACGGTTTCTCTGACATTACGGTGCTCTGCTGGAATGCCAGTCTACACTATCAGCTCGGCCTCAACATGGTGTTTGAACCCACAACCTATTGACTTAGAGTACTGTCAACTGAGCCAAATTGCCAATACACCTCCCTCATCCAAGTTCTCCAAAGCAGATCAATGTTCATTCATCTCATTGCTGGTAAAAAGATTAGACGTCACATTTTTCTACATAAGGAGTGTTTTCACATTTAACTAATTGTGTAAAGCTTTCAGGTACATCTAAGTAATAAGGCTCCAGGTTAAGCGTATTCATTACCATTGGGTATTGATAGGCTGATCTGAGTCAGACAGATACTGAACACATGAGACGGAGTTGGTTTATTGTAGTGGGGGGTGGGGGATGCCTCTGGAGTCATCTGGAGTTGTACAGGAGATACAACGTTTTCAGTCTCAATCTCAGGGATGTGCGGGTGTCTGGGTTTGCAGTCGCTCTTCATGCCTTACTCTCACTCACAGTTTCTCTCCTTCCCCCCACCACACCTCTACCATGCTCCTTACGCCTCCTTGTCTTTCAGTCTCTGCCATCAAAACTGTGGGACTCTTGATAATGCAGTCATGAGGGAAGGGCTCAGGGAGCCTGCAGTAACCCAAGCCTGGTCATATGGCTAGGCCATGGGCTTCCTTTGCTCTCCCTATCCCTAGGCTAGAGGATGCAGAGCCTTCCACTTGCCGCATTTTAGGGGAACAAAGGAGCTAAGTGTCAGTGTTCGTATTGGCCAGGCTGTGCCCTCTCATTACAGTTGAGAGTTTCTTCAGAGTTACCAAATGATAATAATCCTTGCATTTCCCATCAGGAGGAAGTCCTGATCTGACTGCGTATCTGCAGGCGAATGTGATTGTTTGGCGATGTCATTGCATAGCTACATATTACCAGTTACAAAGTCTCTGACAGTATTAACATGACCAAGAAGGTGCACAGAAAAGCTTAACTTGCACAGAACAACATTGGGGTGCGAACTTGAATTGTTCTCCACATTTCAATCGTTCAGCAAAAGCTTAGCTGTGTGCATTTATAATGGGAAGATCTGATAAGACTCTCTCTCTCTCAACACTTCATAGCTTAACACACCCCTAAATCTCAGAGTAATCCTTGCTTCCATTTTCTGAACTCTCTCCAATGCATCGGTGCCTATTGATGAGGTAGAGTGCTGAGACACAAAACACAATTATTGCCATAATCATGAGCTACACAGGGTTAAAATCATCCATTCCGTTTATACTCAAGTACCCTCCTATATGCATCTCAGTGCTTGATAACCTTGTTGATACAGATTCATACTGACTGCTTATTTTCTGAATCCATCTCCAGTATACTTCCACCACCGCCTGCATTTAAATTGTATTAGAAATAATTCAATAATTTATAACCGATCAAATATCTCGGCGGATCTCATAATGGGACATCTAAGGCTTGAGAGAAATATTACTGAGGACTCTGTGATTGAAACAGGCAAGTTAGACACACCACCTCCACCCACCCGAACCAATCAGTTGTACAGCATGAAAAAAAATCTCATTTACAAACCTAATAAATCAGTACAACTGAAGGTGATGTTTTGGGATGTAAACGCACCTCCTCTCCAGATTCTGTTTATCATGCAAAAATCAAATTGTAATTTCCTGATGGTCCTTAAGTCTGACTCGCTATCATTTCAAGAGCTGGCATCATTAGGATGCATTGATTGCAAGCTTTTGGGGGCTAAATAGTCACAGTTTCATCATACAAGCAAGTGCATCTCAGTGGGATAGTTCGTAGGAGACAGCAAGATCCCACAAACAGGTATGAAGTGAATAACCAGTTTTATCTGAGGGCAGATTGTTAGCAGGACACTGGGAGAGACTTTTGTCTTTTTTAAAATGATGACACAGGATCTCTGACATACACCTGGAGAGGAAGACAGGACCTGAGTTAACATCTCATCCAAACTTCCCAAGACCTGCAATGAATTGTGAGTCGAGACAATGAGCTCAAAGCCCTGATATGGGGTTGGGACCCATGATCTTATGACTCAAAGGTGAGATTGCTACCGACTGAGCCAGCCTGACCAACTATGATCTCAGCATAAAAAAACACACACAATCGTGGTCATTCCCATTCTTCATCAGTGTCTATGACAAAAAAGGAATATTAATTTAACCCTTTATATGACCACTAATTGTACTTGTATTAGAGTTTAATTATTATCGAGCATGAGCCAGTGCTCTATGATTCAACTCCTTTCTTTCTTTCTTTCTTTCTTTCTTTCTTTCTTTCTTTCTTTCTTTCTTTCTTTCTTTCTTTTGTTTCTTTCTTTTGTTTCTTTCTTTCTTTCTTTTGTTTCTTTCTAATTCTTCTTTACAATATGCAGCCTGATAAATTTTGAAGTTGAAAAAATGACTTTGCAGATTTTCTGTGAATGATATAACCACCTCGAAAGCCTACAGGGTCTTTCAATACTCAAAGGGCTAATGCAGTTCTTATTGTGAAATAAATAATCTATTTAAAGAGAAGTGTAGCAATGCAGAAATCACTGTTCATAATTCCTCGGCTTAAGACAATAGGCTTATGTGGTTTGAAAATGAAATCTTGCATAAATAAAGGACTAATTCAAGCACAGTACAGTATTGATTGTCTATTAAATTCCCTGTGAGGCCGAATCCCAACTCACTTTTCTTAGAGATCAGAATTGTGGCTCAAATAAACATTTATCAATGATATCCTGTTCAGTTACACTTTGGATGATCAAGGGCTAAGTTTTATTAATCAGATGCCATGTTTCGCCCACAAAATACAGACAATCCACTTTACAGAATATTCTGTGAAGCGCTTTGAGGGTCTCAATGATGTGATAAAATGCTCTACCAAATGCCAGGATTATTATTTTTATTAATTCTTCTGCACTTCTAAGAACATTTTTTTTACTAAAGTTACTTGCACAATACTGGACAAGTTTGAATGGCTTTCATTAGGCACTGAAGGATTGGCACAGCACACTGCTGTTGAAAGTGGGAGGTGGATAAAGAAATCTATATTAATGCAATACAGAAAGTAGCACCAATCAACTCTCACTAGAAAACAATCTCAAATCAATTTGGTCAATAGCGCTCCAATTTTTGAAACATCAATTTCTGGTCTCAATGACATCTGGCCCAAGATCTCGTTAGTTATATATATATATATATATTTTATATATCTATATAATTTTTTTNGATTCGAGTTGATTAAAGCCTTAACAGCTTGATGTTGTAATGGGAAGATTGCAGGGTACTATAATGGCCTATGAGATCAAATGGGCTGAAGAGCTTTCTTCATCTGAACCTCTCTTTGTGATTGATTTGTCTCTCGTGATTAACTTCCAACGTTGTCTGCAGCCATCTCTGCTTGACACTCTAGATAAAGCACAATGACAATTTCACAATCCTGAGATGCACCGTTGATGCAGAGTTAACCAGTACAAACAAAATCCAGCCCACACCACAGTCTTCTGTCAGGACACTGACTCAGTTCGTTGTAAACTGGTGTGCCTTTTAGGAAGGGAAAACATAATGGCTAAACTTGCTTGAATTCCTGCACCGTGCAATAGAAGGTCAGATCCTGTGCAGAAGCTGACATGGAGAGTGCTCACACAGAGTGTCAGCCATCTTAAACTGCTCTTCTTTTCAGTGGCTCTACTCATGATCTTTCTTCGTCTATCAACATCCTGGGCCTCATCATCTTTTCTGGTCTTGAATGGAATCTCACATTGATTCCGTTGCTAAAACAAGCTCTAAAATAAACTCCTCTTTTCTCTTCGATACCAAATATTTATTGTTGCTGCCTAAAACCTAAACCTAAGTTTATTAAAGATGCTTCCACATGTCTTTTAGCATTTTATTATCATTTTTGGACAGAATGGAGGGGAAGGCACATGTTTCTGCAGACATGTCTCCTCTTCTCCTCTTTGGTTTAAACCATGTGCTGTCCACACATTTTTGTCTCCTCGGTGCTAAATTACAAACTTTGGCTCCAAACCCATTCTTTCCCAGGGCCTCAAAACTACTATATGATGTACTCATATGCTCCCAAACCTTAACCATTTCTTAACACCTCTCGTTTCCTCTGGGACTTTTTTTCAACCTTGGTGAAGTTCTGTACTGTCCATGGCCTTCATCCAGATTCTCAAAAAATAAATTAAAAATCTAGTTACTACCACATAATGATTTTTTTTTATCATTCCACTCACCTTCAGGCTCTCATTGACTTCTATGGAGATTCGTCACTGTGAAGATGGAATGAGAGAAACTGATTTATGTTACGTGCTAGATAGTGAGGATATTTTCAGTGCATGAAATCTAAAATCGTTTGGAGTCCAGAGTGTTCCTTTGAAATGGTTTACTTCAGAGATTGTGCACATTTTGCTTTATTCCGACTTATTTAGTGTTCTTTCTGCCCCGCATCTATCTCAAGCCAGGAGGGCAGGTTTGTATAGATTACTCTGTGACACTCAATCAGTTGAAACATGGCGTTGGTCTGTATGAGGCACTGGTTCTTCTGGGGAGAGATGGACTATATCAATCTTGATCCCTCATCACCAATGTTCAAGTAGGTAGGTACCACTGGCTGTGTCAATGTTCACCCAGTTGGGGTTGAACAATTTCTAGGAGAGGAATTATGGTCAGGAGGCAAGTGGCCTTTCATTTGCACGGCGGGGTATTTAATGGATAAAAGGTCTCAACGTGTCACCATTCTGCAAGACACAGTTACTACTATTGATATTGGAGAATGGTAAGTAAGAAGAAACTGCATCTCATGTTCATTTGACAGCCATTATCCATCTATAGCTAGCAGAAGTTGTGAGTAATTGATGCAGTAAATGGCCAGTAAAATTGTTCAAACTGGTGTGTATCGTTTCTCTGCTCATATGAGACACCTAAGGTTAATCTCGAGGGAGACCATTATAGAGAAGGCAGACTTTATTGGATTACCAATGAAGTCCATAAATTTGGCAGTTCAAAGAATCGCCTTCAATATTAACCCTTGAATTACTTCCATGAAAGCTCTGTTGCAGAGTTAGGAGTCTCACTAGGTGCTCTATGGAATTCTTGTGTAATGAGAAATTGCAGAATATTTATTGCAAAGAAGAAAGTCATGCAGTTCATCATTATTTCTGTCAGTACTAGCTCCCCCACTGAAGCTATCTACTTTAATCTTGGTCCCCCTCAAACCCTTCAATGTTATTTATCATTGATTATTTATCCAATTGGATTTTAAATGCTGTTTAGATTCTGGCTTCTATTTACAGTACTTCTTTTCAGTGATCTTATTTGATTAGATTTTGTGCCATAAATTAAACAAATAATCTTTGCATTCGATGTAGTGTCTCAAAACATCTGACAAGAAATCGTTGTTAAGGCCGGTGACTCTATTTATTGGTGAACATGGTAGTCATTTTGTCCATAAATAGCCAGTAGATAAATGAGCAATTTATCTGGAAGATTGTTGGGCAAGACACAGAGGAAAAATGCCCTCCTCTCTTTGAATAGTATCACGGTTATCTTTAATTCCACTTGAACAGGCAGAAAGGACTTCAGTTTAAAATCTCACTCCAAGGATGACACCACCAAAAATGCTGGACCTCCCCAATACCATACTGGAACATCAGGCTAATCTGTGACCTCAAAGTCTGAACACTGCTGATGCATCCGACTGTGGTTAATTCCACATTTTTAATACGCTCACATTAGGGATAGAGCCCTGGTATGTGTGAGAACACCAGAGGGGGAAGGGGGGAGAATAAAGGAACAAGCTCTGCTGTTCATTCTGATGGCGATGAAGACAAAATATTCACAGCCAGAGATTTGACACATGTGGACTGCAAGCGACTGCTCTGAACAAGGAGGTGAGATATTAAAATGTTTCCATAGTCAAGAATGGCAATTGCCTGGATAGACGCAGGGTGATGCAGCCGCCTGGCTATTCTGCTTATGTTCTCTGCAGTTATCTGAAATACCCCAGAGGGCAATCTGTCATTCGATTCAATGCTGAGTGGCATTTTGTGGGTCTGCAAAGTCAAGCACACAGTACACGCGTACCAAACTGCAATGAAACTCCTTCAAAGTTATCGCAAAGCACAATTACTATTCAACTTTTGTCCAACTGACTGGCTAATATTTTTTGCAATTTTTTTTGCCCGGATTTTACATATATATATTCTGTGAAGCTCTTTGAGACGTCTCGATGACGTGATAAGGCGCTCTATCAAATGCAAGGTTATTTGGGGGAAGTGTGAAGTTATTCACTTAGGTAGTAAAAATAGAAAAGCTGATTAATTTCTAGAGGGGGAGACTAGTTAGTGTTCAGAAGGATTTGGGTGTCCTCGTACACCAATCACAAAAAGTTAGTATGCAGGTACAGCAAGCAACTAGGAAGGCTAATGCCATGTTGGCGTTCGCTGCAAAAGGGTTAGAGTACAAGAGTAGGGAATTCTTGCTGCAGTTGTATAAGGCCTTGGTGAGACTGCACCTAGAATATTGTGTGCAGTTTTGGTCTCCTTATTTAAGAAAGGACATACTCGCCTTAGAGGGGGTGCAGCATAGATTCACTAGGATGGTTCCTGGGATGAGGAGGTTGATCTATGAGGAGAGGTTGAGTAAACTAGGCCTTTTTCCTCTAGAATTTAGAAGAATTAGAGGTGATCTTATTAGAAGTTCTACGTATAAGATTCTTAAGAGTCTTGACAGGGTAGATGCCATGAGACTGCTTCCCCTGGTTGGAAAATCTAAAACTGGGGGTCATAGTCTCAAGATTAAGGGTCAGCCTTTTCGAACTGAGTTGAGGAAACATTTCTTTACTCAAAGGGTAGTGAATTTGTGGAATTCCCTATCCCAGAACCCTGTGGATGCTCAGTCCTTAAACATATTCAAGACTGAGGTTGATAGATTTCTAAAGGATAGAGGGATTAAGGAATATGACTGGTAAATGGAATTAGGTTAGAAGATCAGCCATGATCTTATTAAATGAAGGGGCAGGCTCAAGGGGCCATTTGGAGCAAGTATGTACCCAGCCTTCCAACAAATCACTGCTTCCAGAATAATAGAAAATTAGATCATAAGAGAGATTTGGATGAAAATCTTCAGCCCACTTTAGATGTCCTCCTTTCAGAATACCCACCCTACTATTTGTCTCCTATTCCCATTAACAATAGGTCTTGTAACAAGGTGGGAACAGGCGAAGGTCAGTAGACCTGAAATTCCACTTTGTCTTAGCCTGTAGGACCTTTTTGTCTTGAAATTTAAGATCTCAAAGAATCGTGGATAATTTTTCAATCCAGTATTAATTTGGAAGCCAGTTTTCCACAGTATATAAAACATTATGTACAATGTTTGTGATCCACGTGGGTTCCATAATAATTAGTTTTCCTTACAAAGCATACAGTTTAATGTCTTCTGTAGTAGTTTTTAATAAAAACCTATTCATGCGGTGGAGTTGAAAGCCATATAATATTGTTTCAAAGCTACATACACAATGACTATCACCTTTCCACCACAGGAGGCACCATTGTTGACTTAAAACCTTTGCTGTCCCTTGAATCAGATAAAGTAATATTGTAGTGGAGACAAGTCCAAAACAAATAAGCTCCTGAACATTTGCAAAACTCCTTTAAGATTGCACCATTATTTGCAGATCAGCATCTGCTTTGATTGCTTTTAATTTAAGGTCCATCTGCCTTTGATCCAGCTGGACATAAAAGGACCACCCTATTAACGGTATTTCAAGGAAGCTTGGAGTTTTTCATTCCCCTCCTTTTTCAAATTTACTCCCAAATTCAAATTAATTGCCTGTTTACCTCATTGTTTAGGGAAAATTGCTATGCAGATTAGCTGGGCATGTCAGCCCATATAACATTCACTTCATTTCTAATCAATTATACTTTGTAAAGTACTTTGAAAATGTTTATTTTACATGAAAGGCAATATATAAATCTAAGTTATTATTAGTAGGTATAGTTAATGAATTTGTATATAACAGATTACACACAGCAGATTCGTGAGTAAGAACTTAGTCTAATCGTGGGGAATACCAAGGCACACATTTAAGTGCAACTTACAGGATTTCAGGAAACCAGCGGTTAAATTATTTTGGTTTGGTCAGTCTTTTAAGAATTGGTTTAATTGATTCAGCCATAATGTGACAATTCATTAACTCTGTTTACTTCTCAAATCTCACTGCTTGAATGAATTCCAGTGTAGCTTGGGATACTTTAAGATGGGATAATTATCAACTTGTTGGACTGCAATTTTGGTGACGTGATAATTGTCATTGGTTATATCACATCACATGTCACGTTTTGACTCACCCCCACATTATTTCTCTCAAACTCGATTTGCTTTGATACTGAATGCAACCGGAATGTTCTGCTTTGTCTTTTTCTTGAAACGATGAATCTTTAACACTGATGGGTTCTTTCTCCATTAAAGAATATCAGATGTAAGCTGTATGTTGCCAATCAGTTAATCATGATCACCTTTGCATTTGATAAGGCACCTTATCACATTGTTGAAATGTCTCAACGTACTTCACAGGATTTTACTCCCAGTATTGTAAGTACAGTTCGTGTAGCATCTGTAAGCAAACACAGCAGCTGATGTCCCACAAATATCTATGAAGTAAATGACCAACTTCCCCCCCTCCCCACCTCTGGGGACTGTTGCCAGGATCTTGAAGAAACTCGCTGCTCTTTTCAAATAGTGCCACCTAAACGAGGTCCTTGATTTAACTTCTCATCTCAAGCACGGCACGGCTTCTCTCACAACGCAAAGCTTCCCCAACACAGTGCTGAAGTCTCAGCCGAGACTATAAACTCAAAGTGCTGGCATGGGGCTTGAACCAACAACACTCTACCAAAGAGCCAAAAGTGCGATCATCTAAGACAGACTCCTTTAAAGACACTCAACTTCCTTAACGCTCTTTCGTGAAGCCAAACCAAGGATCATTGCGTTACGTGTTGTAAACCATTATTGCTTCTTTATCCCAAAGCAGGTTTGCCCCCTCACCTTGCTCAACTGAACCAGCACACAGGGGGTCCTTGAAATGACAATCTAAATTTGGAGGCTGTCCAACAAAGGTTATAAATTTATAATGTTCCTGGCTGATGTGCAGCAGCGATGATGGCCACATATTCAAATTGTCAAATCATTGCTTATAGCTGCTGTTTAATATCCTGACAATTAAGTGCAGGCAATGACCTTAAGCATGGATGTCACTCAGTCTGCACTTCAGCAAAGGCCTTTTTTGAACTTTATTTATATTCGCACTCGGGAGCAGAAGAACCGGTGCAATTTATTTTCTCTGAAGGAAACGAGATTCAGCAATGACATCAATTAATCACTGGGGCTCTAATTACAATCCAATTAGCCTTTGCACATGCCACTAATGTGAATGCCCACTGAACAGCTTCAACCCTCCCTCCCCCAACACCCCCCACCCCCCCGCCGTCCCCCGCAACTTTCTCTAATCTTAGATTACTTTATTTGATTGCCCAAGGGTCACCTCGAGAACAGTGTGGGAGGTCAATAGGTGAAAAGTCACCTTGTAAATTACAGTCTGAGCACATAACTGACGATATTCAGTATTTTATAATGGCCATTGGCTTCAAAAAGTGTCTCTAGAGTAGTTTTCTCACAGCCCTACACATTCTGTAAAAAAACACATTAGTCCAACAAAAGGTATCACCCTTACAGCGTCAGTATTTCATTTAGGACCCGGACTGTGATTCCTGCTCCTTGTAAATCAATAAAGACAAATGATTGCTTAGTTATCTCAAGGAAGGACTGCCCGCTGCAGATAAGCAGTCTTCTGGAAATATGTTAAAGTGTGGCTCCCTGCACACCTTGATCAAATGGAGTTGGACTGGAGTAATATAGTTTATTGACGTGCGCAGAAAGTTCGAGATCAAGGTCACGTTGTTGAATATTGCATTAAACAAGAAAAATGTAGGATCTGAAATGCTGCCTCATCTGAATACATATATTTATATATTACATATAATAAGATAATCTTGCATTATAACATGATTTTATTTTGCAATAGAATATTTAAAAACAATTGTATTTTGATATCATTTTAAATTGCAGGAGAATATTTAAAATGTGCATTCTCTACATCTCTCTACGTATGGAACAGACTGCCTAGGGAGATGGTGGAAGCAGAAAGTGTTGATACTTTCAAAAGCAAATTAGGATTTATTTTAGGAAATACTATCTTGGGATACAGTATACAGGTTGGGACATAACATGTGTAAGTGACTGCCAGGATTGTGGAAGGTGAACCGGATGGACTTTGGTCTCCTTTCATCTAGTAATTCTTATGTTCTTGTGTTCCCATATAGTTCGAAATTCCCACGAGTCTTGGCTTGTGAGACCTTTATTTCTCTTAAGACAAATCATTTAGATTTGTGGAAATTCCTTCAGTTCAGTCTTAATTTGAACGCCAGCCTCTTTTCTGAGACCTGTAGAAAAGCACCTTCTGAATTAGGACTGATTTGAAGAAATGTCCACTTATCTATTTGATCTTAAATTTTAAAGTAAAAGTTACTATTGTCATCAACGTGCTTAGATCTGGGTTCAAAAGCCTTCAAAAAATAAAAAATTAAAACTAAACGTTTGCTCCCTGGCTGTTCCTGGTGACATGGAACCCAAGGAGATCTTGCCTACCCACCTTCCTCCCCCCAAACCTGAACACCCTCACCCACCCCCACACCGATGTAGGTGCCTTCAGAAATGACTGATTTCATTAAAAAAAATGGCCACAGCAATTTGTGTTTACATGTACTGTACTTTAGAGACTATAAGTGGCGAACTTCCATCTGACTGGTTAGTGCGTCAGTCTGGCTCAGTTGATAGCATTCTCGCCTATGAGTCGGAAGGTTGTGGGTTCAAACCTCATGTCAGATTGTTGAGTTTATAGTCGAGGCTGATGCTTCAAATGCAGTGCTGGGGGGTGAGTTGCACTGTCAGAAGTACCATCCTCTAGATGATACTGCCTGTTCGTTAAAGATCCTGTGACCATTTTTCATAGTGAGGTATTTAACCAGAGATGTCCTCCCGAGTTGAAACAACATCAACAATAACAAAATTGCATTTGTAAAGCACCATTCACATCGGGAGGACGTCCCAAGGTGCTGAACAGTCAGGGATCGGGACCCGAGCTTAGTGGGGAGCAGGGTTGGGGTGAGGGAGGGCAGAGAGGTAGGAAGGTGGCTGAAGGCACGGTCAAAAAGGAGGGTCTTAAGCCGTGCCTTGAAGGAGGCAAGAGAGGAAGCAAGGCGACGGGATTGTGGGATGGAGTTCGCAGGGTGGGAGCAGAGAGGCTGAAAGTCCGGCTGCCAATGGTAGAGCAGGTCGGACAGGAGACATGGGACAAGCTGGAACCTGCTGAGGGTCAGCAGGTCAGAGAAAGTGAGTGCGAGGATTTTGAATTCCATCCTCTGAGAGATTAGGAGCCGGGCGAAGATGGGGGTGATGGGGTCACGGAGCCCGGTGCGGGAGAGGACACAAGCTGCAGAATTCTGGATGATCTGCAGCTTGTGGATGGAAGATTTGGGTAGGCTGACAAGGAGGGAGTTTCCGTAGTCGAGCCTTGAGATGACGAATGCATGTATGAGGGTTTTGGTGGCCTGAAGGGTTAGACAGTGGTGGAGTCGGACAATGTTGCAGAGGTGGGGGAAGGCAGAGTGTCATGGCACGGATATGGGGGAGAAAGGACAGTTGAGGGTTGAACAAAATGCTTCAGTCTTGCTGACGTTCAACAGGACTTGATGTCCGACAGACAGTCTGTCATGACATCAGTTGTCCTGGAATCGAGGGTGGAGGCAGAGAGATAGAGTTGGGTGTTGCTATGTAAAATACAGAATGATCATTATTCTTTAGTCACTCTGTCAAAAGCCTTTAAAACATTTTTTCAAACATTTTTTAAAAACTTACAACAAAAAAAGCAGTTGGCCCATTTTTAAGATTTTTGGGTTCTCTGAATTGGGAGATTTTTTAAAGTTTATTTCGCACATATATATATATAATGAATATTAAACAGTGACTAAGAACTATTAGCATTCTTCTCTTGCTGGAGTGAGATGCAAGTTCACATCACTCCGAAACTCTGAAGTATGTGCAAACTTGGATTCCTGTAGCCACAATTTTTATGAGTCCAGTCATTTCTGAAGGCACATAAATGGGGGGTGGGATTGGTAGGTTTTCATTTGAATTACCCACAGGTCACGAGAGCTTAGGGCACTTCTGATTATATAAGGTATCTAACCCTGCGTGCTGCTGGCTAGCTGTTTCTAGATTACCAGTTAAAGATACCAAAATCCCCAAATCCCTCATCACTCCAGTACAAAAGACAACTGTAACTTAATCAAAAACGAGCCTTGACATTATCTCTTTGTCGCTACTGTCTTGGGACTCTTTCCTCATCAATGTCAATTTTATTGTTTATAAACATGAAAGACCCATCTGCGCTCATCTGCCACCAAGAGCATTGCCAATCCTCTGTTCCCCCCCGAGGGCAATATTTGCTAAAAACAAAACTTCTGAGCCTATGATATTGGTAAAAATGAAACCTTCCATTTAATAGAAGATTCAAAAGCATGGCTATTGTTAACTCTGGTTTAAGCATAAATCTATTCCATGGAAACATTCGCCACTTCTTAGTTTGGCCTTGTGATCATTTTTCATTGTGAAAATAAGTAATTTAAATGCTTTGTCCCGAAAACCTGGAGAAGCCTGAAATTCACATGGTTTTAAATGCTAAGATTACCCAGAATCGTGGACAGTTCTTAATTTTCGATTAAGCTGGTCTTTGTGTAAAACTGCAGTAAACAGGCTTCCCAATTACAACTACAACTACTTGCATTTGTATGCTTATATTATTTGCGCAATAATAATAATCCTTGCCTTTGATATAGTGTCATATCAGTTCATTGAGACATCTCAAAGCGCTTCATAGAATATATTGTAAAGTGGATTGACTGTATTTTGTGGGCGAAACACAGCAGCCAATTGGGGCACAGCAGTGCCCCACAAACAGTCGTGGATTGAAATATAATCTTAAAATATGAGACAGAGTGGATTTATAGGCTAAGACTGAGTGGAATTTGGAGTCTCTATCATTGTTAGTGGTGATGGTTTGCAGGATTTAGTGAACCTGAAACAGCAAGGGAACTGGAGTCAGGTTTAGTGGAGATACAGTCACCTTCTGACTCGAAAGCGAGAGTGCTATCAACTGAGCTGGGCTGGCTGATACACAATTTTGAAATATTTGGGACGCCGCTGTCATGACGACACCTTTAACTAAGTGAAATTCCTTCTCTGGGACCCAGGTGCCAGATTAATTCTGTCTCTGCCCTTTCCTTTGCCAAACAGATTGTTGAGGTAAATCGAGAAACTAAAAATAGAACATTTAATTTACATCATGGCAAAATGTCTTTGCGCTGTGAAATGAGAAGCAAATGTATTGTCTTTTACAACAGTTAGCCAGGAGCATAGAGAGAACTATAATAATAATAATAATAATAATCCTTGCATTTGATATAATGCCTTATCACGTCTTCAAGTCGGCTCAAAACGCTTCACAGAGTATACTGTAAAGTATAACGACTGTGTTTTATGGGTGAAACACGGCAGCCAATTGCGCACAGCAGTGTCCCACAAACGGTCGTGGATTGTGTGACCAAATTATTATTATTTTTTTTGGAGGTATTATTTTCTCCGGAAAGCGATCTGCCAACCAACTAAAAACCTTAGACAAGTTTCCTTACTCCACACGACTCTGTTTAGCCAGCAGTAAGTAGGAACCTGTCTGTTAGTCGATTGGCAGATCAGAAATAATCCATCAAAAAAAAATTGGTCACTCAAATCACGACTGTTTGTGGGACATTGCTGTGCGCAATTGGCTGCCACATTTTGCCCACAAAATACACAGTGGATTCATCTTACAGTATATCCTGTGAAGCATTTTGATAATAATAATAATAATTCTTGCATTTGATATTGAGCCTTATCACATCATGGAGACGTCTCAAAGCTCTTCGCCGGATGCACTGTAAAGTGATATGTGACTGTGATTTTTGAGGGTGAAAAGAAGTCAAAATTAGCTCAAAGAGAAGGGAGAACCCCGAAGGAGCAAACGGACAGCAGCATCGATGTGGGCAAAAAAAAATGATGCCAAGTAAATTCTGCTCACTCACTGCCTGCATTACATTCCAGTAACTCAGAGAATATTTAAACACAATGAAACTGCATTGACGCAAATCGGACACAGCATTTCCCAGCACGCTCTCGCCCATCCAGGCTTCTCCCAAATAGAAATGAACAGATTTATAAATGTAAATCTCTGCACAGCAGGTCTCCATGGGGTGTTAATTTCAAAGTTCCAGCTGGGAGCTTGTCATTTTTTTTAAAAGGAAGCTTGTCCTCCTATAATGAAATGTTCCGATTGTCCTGATTCTTGTCAGCTCGGGCATCTAAATCCTGATTTGAAAATGATCTCACCAGCTCGCTCCACTATTATATCTAAGCTTTGATCAAAGGCAACATTTTCCTGTGCCAAAGCTTTATTGCACGCACATGGAAAAAAAAATGGATTAGCTCCAATCTTTTTTCACTTACACCGCACTTTAAATCAAAGGATAGCAACTCATTCAACAGTTACGGTAACTTAAAGAAAGGAATTACATTTTTTTTTCCTAATTCCTGTTGCTGATTCCCTTTTTAGCCTGGAAAAAAACTATTGAAATCACAAGAAATCAAACACCGCTGTGCTATTAAGTGATGCACTGTCAAATACCACAAATCAGATTTATGGTACGTTAACAAAATAGGTATTGGAGTCCTGTAGTGTAGTGGTTAGAGCACTCGCCTCACAAGTGAGAGGATCTGGGTTTGATTCCTGGGTGGGACAAACATTAGGCAAGTTTCCTTATTCCACACCCCTCTGTTTATTTAGCAGTCAGTAGGAACCCGTTTCTTCGTCGAATGGGGATAGCATTCAGGGGGTAATAAACCCTCCATCAAATAAATAATCAAATAAATAATATTTTTGGTCACTCAATCTACGACTGTTTATGGAACACTGATAGATGCAATTGGCTGTCGCATTTCGCCACAAAATCTACTTTACAATATATTTTGTGAATTGCTTTGAAACACCACTTTACAGGACACCCTGTGAAGCGCTTTGAAATGTCTCAATGACATGATAAAGTGCCATATTAAATGCAAGGATTATTATTATTATTAGTTAGTTAGATGTTGAGTTCAGTCATTATGTGAAATCTTATTGTACTCTGGTCAGGAAGATGATCTTTAATATATGTGGAATTTCCACCCATGTCAGATTTATTCTGTTTCCTTAACATTTCAGAGGGGGCAGAATTTGGCAATATATTGAACTCAGTCGTAACTTTGAAGCCAGTTTTCCATCATTCTTGTAAGATTCTTCAAAATTAAGTTTACATTTAAGAATCTGTCAAATTCTCTTCGCTCTGAAATGCCAAGAAATTGAAGTAAATCTAGACCCAGGAGGAAAATCTCCCATATAGAAATTACGTAAAGGAATAAATTTTCTAGCTGATGGCCTGTGACAGAACTATTTACTGTGGCGTGGGCATGTATGGCAGTTGTCCCCAGACTAATTCCGTGAAAGGAAGCTATCACCGTGGAGGTTGACAGGTGCCACTCACAGATCTGGTCAGGAGTATGAAGGTTTGACTTTGTCAAGGGTAATTTGGAAGCACTGGAGGTAGAGTAAGAAGACAAGGAACTACTGACCATAAAACCCAGGCATTGAGAAAGCTAGTGAAATGGAAGTGACTGCTGACTGATGTTGACAACTGGTCTTTCGTCTACTGTTCTGGACTCCGTCATGAACTTTTTAGCAAAAGAAAATACTTCTTACTCATATCTTCTCCCTTGATTTTGTTGTGTACATTTTCTTATTTAGA
This sequence comes from Callorhinchus milii, assembly GCF_018977255.1. Taxonomy (NCBI): domain Eukaryota; kingdom Metazoa; phylum Chordata; class Chondrichthyes; order Chimaeriformes; family Callorhinchidae; genus Callorhinchus; species Callorhinchus milii. The sequence goes on along the minus strand of NW_024704763.1, from coordinate 6,750,723 downwards.
AAATGAAAACGCGCAACATTATCGACCACGACTGCTTTCTTTCATCTCCACAAGTTCCCCACCTCAACCCCAATGTAACTGAAACCCTCGTACACAACAACAACAACAACAACAACAACAACAAATTACACTTGGATAGCGCCTTTCACATCAGGAGGATGTCCCAATGCACTGGCATTCTGTCCCAAGCCGTCCACCTGAAACATGGAGAAGGGAGGCCTTGGTTCAACATCCACCCAAAAGACATCATCTCTGACTATGTAGCGCTCGCTCTCCCAGCAGTTACTGGTATATCGGCCTGGTCTGTCAGCTCAAATCCCCTTCTGGCCCTCATAGGCAAGAGAGCCTACAATAACCAAGCCAAGCTGTTGTGGTGCATCGTCTGTCAAGCCCTTGGCTGAGCTGCGAATTCCTTCTTCCTGTTGTGCGACTTAGAAGTAGCTGCTGCCTTCAAATAGATTAACCCACTGCATCGAAAGGCAGTGCAGGTCACGGTGACGCAACCCAAAGCGCAACCGAGAGAATTCAGCTTTACCGCTTGTGCAAAAATTAAACAGCGTAAAAAAGGAAAGGTGTTTGGGTGCTGTGTAAAGTGGCTACCTGTTCCCTGGTGTCTTCTCTTACCCACAACCCCGGGAACATCAGATGTGTACATAATGCACCATTCACCAACCAGCTGACACAGTGCATTAGGAACCAATGAATTGATTATTAAAATCGCTGGCATATTTTAAAAGATTAATTGATTATGATTGATTAGTCAGCACAGTTTTAATTAGCTCCCTGCTGTGGCATTTCTCTCCTCACTATCAGGCTTTCACTGATCTTGCTATCGCTGCTGGGCTTTGTGCTGTGCACTTTCCACGACTGGATTGCACTGTTAGCAGGTATTTATTTTATTTCCTCGCCAATTTCTTCCCCTTCCCGTCCTTTCCTGGAGGCCTTTGATGCCTTATTTGCTCCTGCTGGGATATGGTTCTGCAGGAGAATTAATTTGGTCACTCAATCCACGACTGTTTGTGGGACCCTGCTGTGCGCAATTGGCTGCCGCGTTTCGCCCATAAAATATACAGTCAATTCACTTTACAATATATTTTGAGGCGCTTTGAGACGTCTCAAAGATGGGACAAGGTGCTGTATCAAATGCAAGGATTATTATTATTATTATCATTTATTTATCATGCCTGTGCTGGCTCTCTGAAAGAGCTCTCCATTCAGTCTCCATTCACTCTGCCCTTTTCTCAAACTCGTTTCCATTTTTTGTTTTCAGATCGACATCCAGCAGGGAATCTGGTTGACAATTAATACTTGGCAGCATGATCATTAAACCATGGTCTTTTCCAATGGTGCCGATTTGAAGATTCGCTGGGAGCTGTTGTAATATTCCTTCCCAATCCAAAATTTACCGCAACAGATTATTGGTCCTCACTGTCCTTCACTGAACGAGTTCGATAAGATGGATATTGGCTGTTTCCACTTGTTGGTGAGTCCAAAGTGAGGAGACGTAATTATAAGATATCCCGTAGTAAATCTAAAAGGGAGTTCAAGAAGAATCTCTTGAGACAGGTGGTGGTGAGGATGTGAAACTCAGTCCCGGAAGATGTGGTTGAAGTGAAAAGCATCAACAATACCAAACAATTCAAATTTACATTCAGACGGATGCCTTTCATGGTGGGAGGACACCCCAGAGCGCTTAACAATACTTGCTTGGCATCTGAGGTGGGGGTGGGGATGGGAGCTGGGAAGAGAAAGAAGGGGGATGGGAAAAATGACCGAAAGTGCGGTGAAAGGGGCCAGATAGCATAGGCGTTGGCTTTGATGCCTTTGCCCTGAAATTTTAAAGTACAAGATAAGAAATAACTGGAAAATCAGCAGCAAATGTACTTCGGATCACATTTATTTAACATAATTCTTTAATAAAGAATGAAAGAGACTCGTTTTGGCAACTGGAAGTACATTGGAAGATTGACAGCAATTCAAAGCAAATTTTTTATGCAGGAAAATCTGCACATTAAACCCAATTATTTCCCTTTGTAACCTTTGGAACAATGCTTCAAGTGAAATTGGTCATTCTGTGGTTGTTTGTGAGACATTGCTGTGTGCAAATTGGTTGCCATGTTCACCTACAGAATATTCAGTCTCTATACTTCATAGAAAAAAAATCCTCTCTGTGAAGCACTTTGAGACATTTTGGCGTTATGTGCGATGTATTAAATTCAAGGGTTATTATATTTTTTTATTATTTAGAACTATGCAGCAAAGCAGATGAATTATTAACTAGGAGTAAAATTAAGAAACGCAATAAAAAAATACGAGAAATGTAACCCCTATATATACTTAATAATATTAAATATCTTTATTTTTGATATAGCACCTTATCATGTTGTTGAGTCATCTCAAGGTACTTCACACAATATACTGTAAAGTGGATTGACAGCGTATTTTGTGGGTGAAATGCGACAGCACAGCAATGTCCCACAAACAACCATGGAGTGAGTGACCAATTTTATTTTGGGAGATTGTTTGTCCAGGACATCGGGAGAGTGAAACCCCTTTCTCTTTTCAAATAGTGCAGTGGGATCTTTAACGAACACCTGGACAGGCAGAAAGGACCTCGGTTTAACGTCTCATCTGAAGGACAGCACCTCTGACAATGCAACACTCCCCCAGCACTGCATTGGAGCGTCAACTAAGACTATGTGGTTCCAAGTCCTGATGTGGGGCTTGAACCCACAACCTTCTGACTCAGAGGTAAGAGTGCTACCGCTGCGCCAGGCTGACTACCTGTCTCAAGTGTTTAGGTTGGAAGAAGGAGAAAATTCTATTAATTTCTGCACAAAGCACATTGAGAATTTTCCCTTTTAATGTAGGTTTGAAGCCTATACATAACTGTGCTCTTATACAGCAGATCGATAGCTGACTCTTACCTTTGCAAATGCCAAAACCTTGTTCATTTAAATGGGTCAGTGCAAGACTTCACAGTTCACATGTGAATATTTCGCTACTCACCTTTCACTCAGGAATTTGAAGACGCCGCTACCTCTCTTAAGTAAAGCATAAGAATATGTTTTGAATAGTCTTTCATTTTTAACCTTCTGATTTGAGTCCGTGCTCAGTTAGTTGCCTCGTATCTATTGCTTCAGAAGGTTGAGGAGCTCAGTGGGGAGGATGAACAGCCAGGGATTCAGCTTTCATTACAGTCTACTTTTAAAAGGAAATTCTTCGAAGTGCTTTGAGCAGTGGTAGCGCTCCTGCCTTTGAGTCAGAAAGTTGTGGGTTCAAGCTCCACATCGGGACCTAGAATCAAATAATCTGAGGTGGCATTCCAATGCAGTGCTGGGGTGGCTGTATTGTTGGGAGGTGCTGTCCTTCGGATGAGACGTTGAGCCGAGGTTCCATGTGCCCGTTCAGGTGGACTGTTTGGAAATACGTGTGTATAGGTGTCGGGTGGATGAGGGTTGAGCTTGGCTGTGCCGCACAGTCAAATGTCCTGCTGACACCTGCCATCAAGGCTCAATTGATGCAGGGTCAGTTGGATGAAGCACTAGTGGAAGATGATGTCCCGTGTCCTTGCCCTGAGCCCCACCAGCTTGTCTCCAGCCCCGCCTGCTCACGAACAAAAATGTTTAAACAAAGCTCGGTGGAAAGTTTATTTGTGGCAATTCTTACACATTTTTTATTTAGGAAAGCTGAGCAGAGGCGGGGCGGGGGAGAGGAGTAGGCTCCTTCTGGTCACCGAAATTACGTTTGGCACATCACTCCAACTCGAGGGAGCCCAGCTCCAAAAGTACGTTAAGGTGCAAACGGCGTTCCCATGAGCCATGCTCTCCACATCCCTAGCCCAGTGTTTTTCTACATCTCGAAATCCTTCGAGAAATGCCATAAAATCAAACCCGTCGCCCGTTTATTTTAGCTCTCATGCCCTCGTGCCTCATGTTGCCTTGCTGCTCTTTCCGCTGGGCTTCTGCGCACACACACGCAGTGTCTCTGCACAGTCGTTCCCTTTCCGAAAAAGCAAGTTCCTTCCTCCAGTCATTACTCAACCCAGCGCAATTAGGCTACAATAATAATGATGCGCCGCAACTCCGAATGGTGAATAATAAATGATGGCATTTCAAAATACAAAAAAGAATTAAAAATGTAAATGTTGAGACCCCCTGAGAGTTGTGTGCAAAGAGGTGTGATTAGTTTAAGATTAGAATTCAGAAGTCCGTTGACAGATGTCATTCTGATTCAGATTCCAAATGACAGCTGTGTTGATAGAGATTAAAAGCAACATTCTGCTTTTCCCACCAAAGCAAATTAATTGTGACACTCTTATATGTCTTTCATTAAAATTTAGCCAGTTGTGATAATAAAGCTATTACACAAACAGCTTCGAAATTAGCCCGGGCTTAATGAATTTGCCGCTGGTCCCAGATCTAAGCAAAACCACTTCAGGAGAAAGAGAGAGAAAAAAAACAATTTAAGTTCAAAGAATAGCCCACAGAATTTTCAGCCTGTGCTGTCGCTTCTACTCCAGTGAGCAACGGATTATATAAACGTGTTTATAACATGTGGCAGGTCTGTGTGGCGGAATTGCATAGCTAAAAGTTACAGTACTTAACTCTAGTACCAGATTCTTAGACTATCATCTTGGTTGCATTGTTACAACTTATGTTTCTGGCTGAAAGGTTGTGGCTTTGAAACCACCACATCAGCCACCATTTGAGTCCTGTAGTGTATTGGACTACCTCGCAAGCGAGAGGACCTGGGTTCGATTCCAGTCCAGGGCGAAAACTTAGGCAAGTTTTTACCCCACGCACCTCTGGTTACCAAGCAGTAAGTGGGAACCAGGTTGATAGTCGATTGGCTAATCCAGGGGTAATAATCCCTCAAAAATAATAATAATTTGGTCATTAAACCATGACCGTTTTGTGGGACACTGCTGTGTTATTTCGCCCACAAAATATACAGTCACTACACTTTACAGTATATCCTGTGAAGGCCCAAGAAACAGTGTAAAGGAGAGCAATGAGAATCATCCCCACTGATTTATGTTTCTCCCCAGGAAACTATCTGGGTGTTGCAGCACTTGCTATCCATCTAGTTGTGGGAGTTGCTGTAATTGTAATTGTTGTTAGGGTGGTTCTAGCTGGATAAGCAGAGGGAAAACTTGCCGGACAGCTATATCAATGGCGAGCTATGTTGTTATTATCCACCTAGCCGAACGTTGTGCTTGTTGGATGTTAAGGGTGTGTTTGTTTGTGTGTGTGTGTGTGTGTGGGTGGGGAACTGAGTTGAGCTTGCTCCAAGGTGACAGCAGGGCAACAGAATGTCAGAGTCGAGGCAACCCTCTGTGGCGAGCTTAGAGAAATTTACAGAAAATGATGGCTGTATCTAAGAATTTGCCAAATTCTGGGTGCTCTGAAATGCTACGAAAAATGAGTAAATCTAGACCCCAGCAAAATTTCTATCCATACTAGTAGTTAAACCCCAAATTGATAAAATAGTCATTGACATTTAGTGGTCACGGACAAGCTAGTCTGGCCCTCTCTGCTGCTTTCAATCCTGCTCCCTTTCAATCCAACCTTTAACCTTTCATCTCTTTCCATTGCCCTTCAGTGGGGGGTGGAGGGGGAAGTGAAACCTGTCAGGTTTCACTTCCCCCTCCACCCCCGGCCCCCCGGGTGGGCATTTCACAGCTTGCTTGTGTATTTTTTTTAAAAAAAGGCTTAACTGGTTATTCTTTGCTGATGTGATTGTGCCCCTGAGTAGTTAGAATTGTTCAGATACATCTGTTCTCAAAACGTCTAGCATCTTGGTGATCTTATTATTTAACTGCCAGGATTCTGTGACATACACTAGGACAGATGTCATGTTCCTCTTGGATACTCTTAGTTTAGTGTGGTGCCAATGTTCCAGATTTCCATATATTTATTGAGGAATTAAAAAGGTGGCTGATGCTTTTCCAACCCATGTATTAATCTCAGTAGTTATTTTTTCTCAGTCTCTTTACTGGTCCCAGGATACAAGAAGTTATTTACTTTTATTGGGTCCATTCTGGTTAAATCTGATGGAAGGCTCTCCCTTTGGGCTAAATTATCTCTGAGGATGTAGTCCAGGTAAAGATTGCTCGAATACACCTCATGGTTCATCAGCCTGCCTGCCTTATCGATAATGCAATGAAATTGGAAGTGTAGAAATGATCTCGACACAAGTCTTTGACTGCTAATCTCAGGATTACCAGCCGGAATATCGGGGGGAAGTCAGAAGGGATTTCTCCCCTTGAAGGGTTGTTAGGGTATTTGAATCTATTGCTGCAAATGGCTATTGAGACCAGGTCAATGAATTAATACAGGGGGTCTGGCTTCTGAGGGCCGGGTGTCAGATTTGGGAAATGTCCGCGGGCCGCAATATTTTACCCTGGTCAGCTGGATCCATTGCCAGGCGGAGCCTGGTGACCATCTCCTGATTGACTCAGGGACTGTGCATTTAATAATACTTTAATAATAATTATCTGCATTTGCTCGTCCAACAATGAAGTTGGGAATGGTTTGCGGGCCGGATGCGGCCCCTGGGCCACCAGTTGGACCGCCCTGAATTAATGCAAAAGGAAACCAGCTAAAGTATTGTTTTGAAGTAGGAGATATTGAGAGAAAGATGGGAAGCGGTTTCTCAAAAATGGACATAATTTCAACATTACAGGTAGCAGTACACAGCTGCGATAAATATTATTATTAATAATCCTTGCATTTGATATAGCTAAGGTGACGTCTCAAAGAACCTCACGGGATTTTCTGTAAACTAACTGTGACTGTGAATTTTGTAGGCAACATCAACAACTTATTTACTCATGGCAGTGTCATGAAGTGAATAATATTTTTTATCAGTGAGAGGATGGGGGTTGTTGGCCTATCTGCCCCCACTCTCTGGAACTCCACCCAGGGGTCCCTCTGATTGAATCGCTCCCTCACCTTGTTCAAGGTCCATCTCAAGACCTACCTCTTTTGGTCATCTTTCTTCTCCCAGCCCCAAACTCGGGAGCAAAGACATGGCTGTTAAGAGCCTTGGGATGTCCTCTTGACATGAAAGGTGCTGTATCAATATAAATTAAATTGTAATGTTACTATGATACCTTCAGGCTGATTTTAGTCCTGAAACAGTTTCCATGGTAGGAATTGTCCTTACGCTTGCACTTTTGGAAGTGTTGTGGTTGGTTTTGTTTCTATCAAGTAAACGGGGACATGATTAACTGTGACATTTGCAAAGATTATCTGAATGGTCTTAATTATCTCATCTCGCTCTTGCGGGCCCTCTCTCGGATTAGTTTGGTTGAACGGCACGTGCTGTTTGACAGTGATGACATTTGTCGAGTGCTGTTTAATCAGATGTTGAACAGGTTCCTGGTTTGATTCTCAGTCTATGTTGAAGGAAATTACATTTTAAGAAATTGGAATGATTTTCATTGTCAGTACTTTGCTTGGATTTCAAACCCGCCTCTTGCCCTCCAGCTTTCTTTGTTTCTCTCTCCCATTGTGTAAAAGAAAAATCATGATTTAACTTGGTGTCTTGACTGAAATTAAAAAAAACTGAGGAGATGTTGGTGCACCCTTGTGTCAGTCTGGCTCAGTTGGTAGCACTCTCACCACTGAGTTAGAAGGTTGTTGGTTCAAGCCCCACGCCAGGACTTCAAACTTAAACTCCAGTGCAGTACTGGGCTATGCTACATTTTGTGATGGTTTCAGTATGATAGGGAACAATCACAAATGCAAGGTTTATGATTATTGTTATGTGTCCCTTACTACCTCTGCGCCACAATTGCTCACTGAGGCCTCACCTACTAATCTCTGGAACTCCCTCCCTCTCTATTTGGCTCTAAATCTGTCTCTTAAAAACCTATCTCTTCAATTTAGACCAAGCATTTGAAAAGGAAAAATATAAAAGGGTGTGGGTAAAATTCAGAAGACTGGGACGAAACAGATAACTCATAGCAGATAACAATGTAGCCAGCCCAGTCAATGGGCAAATGGCCTCCTGCTTTCTCTGATTCTCAGTCATCACTGGGAAATGGATGGCCATTTTTGGATACTCAGTGTCGATAGTGAGCATTCTTAGATCAGGTGTTTACCTAGGGTTATTTGGGTGCCCCACTTTCCTTCACCAAATACCCCTCAACCCATTCTCTGAAGAGCCTTTGCCTTTGCACCAGTCTGTTACTCACTCTCCAGTTGCCATATCAACACTCCACGAAGCCTCTCATTGAAACTCTTAACAGTTTGGCATTGTAATCCTATGCCAATTAGAAAATGGAATGAGTCTATCCTTACCCACTTCACATGAGACCCATTCAGCCAATGCAGGATGCTTTCATTCCAACGGGCTGAGCTGTAGCTCAATCCAGACGTGAAAGGCAAGGATTTATGCCACTGTAACACTCAATAGTTCAAGAACCACTGATCAATTCCTGTTGAGCCCAACCATATCCGATCACAGTATAACAACCAGCAACCCGTGTTTACTTTTGCTTCTCAATCAAACAGCCAAATCTTTACCGAATATAAATGTTACAGAAAATTAAACTCTAATTGCCCTCACTTGAAGACTTACTGCTGGGTATTACACTGTGTGTCAGAAGATAATGAGGGAAGTTCTTTTAAGTGTATAATTTTGCAGTTCACAAACCCAAAGATTCGCTATTGCAAATGCTAATCTGTTAATTGCTGATCTATGAATGTGATGTTGAGCCTCTGTAAATATTACCTCACGTCGTTTTCAGTGATCATGTTATTGCAACTACAAACAATTACCTTTGCTTCACAGAATGATTTGTCCTCCCACAAAATACACAGTCACTACAACTTGCAGAAAATTCTGTGAAGTGCTTTGAGCATTCTTGATAAGGCTCTATATGAAATGCACAGATTATAATAATTAATTAATAATCCATGCATTTGATGCAGTGTTTTATCACGTTCCACAGCATTTATACAATGTAGTGACTGTGTATTGTGTAGGTGAACCCAGCAGCCAATTTGCACACAGCTATATATTACAAACAGGCATGAATTGAATGACCATTTTTATCTGGTAGATTGTTGGCCAGGAAACTGGGAGAAATTCCCTTCTCGTTTTTAATACCACCTGAATTGGCAGCCAGGACCTCGCTTTAATTTCTCATCCAAAGGACGATACCTCCAATAATGCTGCACTCCCCCAGCACTGCATTGGAATGTCAGCCTGGACTGTGAGTTTGAAGTCCCAATATGAGGTTTGAGCCCTCAATTTTCTGACTTAGAAGCAAGAGTGCTACCAACTGAGCCAGGTTGATACTGTTATTATTATTACTTTAGAATATTTTATAGGTGTGTGTGTCGGGGGTGAGGGGGGGGAGGGAATGCGACATAATAATAATAATAATCCTTGCATTTGATATAGCATTTTTCACATCGGGAGGACGTCCCAAAGCTCTTCACAGAACACACTGTAAAGTGAATTGACTGTATATTTGTGGGCGAACGCGGCAGCCAATTGCGCACAGCAATGTCCCACAAACAGTCATAGATTGAAAATGACCAATTTATTATTGATTTTGGTTTTGGAGGGATTATTATTAGGCTCTGTGTGGAGTAAGGAAACTTGCCCAAGGTTTCGCCCTGCCTGGAATTGAACTCAGGTCTCTCGCTTGCAAAGCGAGCGCTCTAACCACTGAGCTACAGGACTCCACGACATATAATATCGTCAATAATAATTATCACATTGACCAAATGCCCAGTGCAAAACAATCCAATTCTAGCAGGTAAGAATTCATAGGTCAACTTTCCGCAGCAATTAGTACGTTCACTTATATCATAGATAAATAATAATAATAATCTTTACATTTCGTACTGCGACTTATCACGTCAAGATGTCTCAGATGCTTTGCAACATCTACTGAAAAGGTTTTGACCATGTATTTTATGAGCAAAAATTGTGTGTAACTCACTCCTTGTTCAATACCAGAGAATTGGGAAATTAAGCTTTCTGCTGCATCTAAGTTTAATCATACTCTTGCAATTGATGTGGTGGTTACAACTTCTCCAAGTATTTCGCAAGTAATTACTGTCCAGCGGAGTGACTGTGCATCTATAGGCAATCAAAACAAGCTCCCACAAACAGCCATGAGATGAATGATCAATTTGTCTGGAGGATTGTTGGTCAGGATATCGGCTGAAACACCCTCCTGTTCTCAAACGGTGTTAAGCATCCAACTGCATATGCAGAATGGAACTCGTTTAACACTTCATAGAAAGGACGGCAACTCTGACAATGCAGTGCTCCACTTGCACTGCACTATCAGGCTGGACTGTGGCGGAGTGGGGCTTGAACCCACAGCTGTCTGACCTGGAGGTGAGAATGCTACCAATAGAGCCAAGATGACAGTGGTAATCGATAACCAAGCTGGGAGTGCTTGATTATGACACTGGGTGGCAAAAAACATACAACACTAGCATCTTGATGAGGATACAATTCACAAAAGCCTACATGCAGTGAGAAATAAATGATTCACTGAATAGGAGTGTGTAGTGGTCGCAGAGTAATAGCTGGGATGGATTCTGAGCATGTACACAGCCCCAGCTCAGACTTGGGCAGTAGAATCAGAACTGGAATAATTACTGGCTGCAAGTCATCTGTCTTTTACAAACCAGGCTGTGTTTTGGCAAAGCTCCAACCTAATTGGAGCTGCACGTCACTACGAACGGAGATTAGGCAGGGCACCGGCTGAAATAAAATATGGGAGATAAACCTGTAAAGGGGGATGATGACAGGAGGTAAATGACGCCCGGAACACTGCTTTGAAATCAGCTAATCGAAAAACCACAATAAGTAGAGGATATTGAACGGCAGGGGTATGATGTGTGATTTATGTTTCTAGAAGTGGCCTTCCCTGATTGCTGAGGAGCAACAAGAAATCACGAGTGAATTACGATCGACACAATGAGTAGAAATGTAAATCAGACCCTCTCTTGGTGTTTTCCTTCCTGCCTCATCTCCTTGCTGTTGTTTAAGTGATTCTTCCATTGGTTAATCTTTACACTAGGATTCGCTCTCCACTTTCATCACTACCGACACCAGCAAGCCAGAAAATGCATGAGGGTCAACTTAGTTCCTTTTGATCATTCCAGCCCTCCCATGTGGCAACCAGCCTTCAGTAGGGCATTCCAAGTAGGAAATCAAAAGTGTGAGCAAAAATCCGACAATCCTGGGATGTGAAGCACTTCTGATCATAATGCTCGATGTTCAATTTAGAATAAAAGTTTTACGGCTTCTGAATTTCTCCAGTGAGTAATGAATTGGCTTTCTCTGCACAGATCACGCAGTCTCGCTTGGCTGACCAGTGCTGTACTCGATAGGGAATGGGGTGGGGAGGACTGTGGGGAGGTGTTGTATTGCCAGAGATGCTGTCTTTTAGGTGAGATAGTAATAATAATCCTTGCATTTGATATAGCGCTCTTCATGTCTTCTAGACGTCTCAAAGCGCTTCACAAAATATACTGTGAAGTGAATTGACTGCATATTTGTGGGCGAAACGCAGCAGTCATTTGCGCACAGCAGTGTCCCACAAACAGTCATGGATTGAAGTGACCAATATTATTATTGTATTTTTTTTCTTGAGGGATTATTATCAGGTGTGTGGAGTAAGGAGACTTGCCCAATGTTTCGCCCTGGCAGGAATCGAACCCAGGTCTCTCACTTGCAAGGTGAGTGCTCTAACCACTGAACTACAGGACTCCTAAACTGAAGGCCTGTCTACCTGTTTTCCATTGGATGTTTGTTCTCACAACACTGAGAGAAACGAAAAGTGAGCTTCAGCTGATGTCCTGGCCAAAGCTTCTAAGGAAAAGTTGGTCATTCATGTCATGATTGTAGGCAGAACCTTGCTGTGCGCAAAATGCCTGCCCTATTTATGCACAAAACACAGTCATTACACTTGAAAGCAACTATTGTGAAGCCCTTTGAGACATTTCAATGTAAAAAGGTGCTAAAAAATACAGGTGGTTCTTGAATAGCAGAAAATACTTCACGAGAGTCTAGCAAGGTTCGGGCTGCATCACTTACTGTGCTTCAAAGAACCTGTTCTGATGGACATGTTTTTCTCTTGAGAACAGAACACTGTCTCCCTGGTACAGATATAAAGTACAGATACTTTATGTGTGTAAAAGAAAACGGGGAAAGGATTGCTTCACTGACACATACACAAAGTCTTGGACACCTTTATGTACCTCGTTAACCTGAGTTTTACCTCACTGTCATTGGTCTCTTTGTGGTGGAAAGATGTCAGGGGTCGGAGGTCGTTCTCAACATGTTACAGTGCAAAGTCATTACTTAGCACGGCATGCACTTTGGTACGAAAGACATAGCACCATCTAGAGTTTGCACTCAGAAGGCAGTATCTCCAGAATCTGCAATCCACCTGTTTCTTCGCTCATTCAAATGGTTCATCATTCTAGTGTTGATTCGTCAAACTTTCAGAGTTGAGGATGAGCGATTTCTCTGCTTATTCCTTTGAATCATTACAGTGCTTCAATCCTCTTACGTTTTAACTTACACCTCTACTCAGCCACCTTCCCCACCACTCCCCCTCCAGTCCAGTTAATTGTGTAAAGCGTTTTGAAACTTGCTCCCAATGTGAAACATGCTGTATTAATGTAAATTGTTCTTATTGTTGTTGCTTCCGAACCACCTTAGAGGCACCGAATTGGAAGGCAGAATATTAAAGATCACAGACTGAATCTAAGTGTCTACTTTCTCCTCAGGAATAATAAGAGGCCAATTGAGAAAGTATTGGATTGTGTTCGGAGGTCCTTTTCCCTTCTCCCTGGCCATGGAACAGTGCTAATAGGCCTTGCTAACAAGGTAAACTAAGGGAAAGGAGATGAAAAAAAAATCAATTGATTAAAGGCATTAAGGAAACAAACACAACAACTTGCACTTGGTATATTTGACGTAGGAGAAGTATAATGGAGAATGTCTCAAATTTCTTCACAAGGTTGGGGCTATGGGAGGGTTAATAGGAGGTAACACCCCAAAAGTACAGTCAGATTGGGAGGGGTATAGAAGAGTTTTGAAAGCAAAGAGGGAGGGTGAGAGGTGGAGGGATTTGGGCTGAGTTCGAGAGAGCAGGCAAAGTAGCAGACAGCCACTGTTAAAGATTCCCCGACACTATTCGAAAAGAAAAGAAGTTTCTCCTGGTGTCCTGGCCCACAGTCCACTGGATAAAAAGTTGGAAGCTCATTTCTTGGCTGCTTATGGGAAATTGCCATTTTTTCAAACCTTCAGCAGAGTTTCCAGAGAGGCTAATAGTTAGATCAAAGCCACGTTTACAATGGGGAACTTATAAAACAAAATAAACATAATATTGATTGAATTTTATCTCCACTGCATATCAGTTAGACAGTGGAGAACGACAGAATTTAATTGCAGTGTGGAACAAAATAAGGCGCATTTTCCTTTTGAAATCCACTAGCAAGGAAGGTGATCTCAACGTGGGATAGACTATACCAAGTTTCTATGGCAGTGGATTTTCAGTGCAACAGCAAACACCCTTTGAGTTGATTCGCAATTTTAATTAGAACTGAATCCTACTTTAGAGATTACATAAATGCGGCTCATTTTCTTTCAGATTAACCCAACAAGCAGAAAATGAATTTGCTCTGGACTTCAGGATTTACACGAGGCGCGAGAGTGCTGAGAGAAAGATAATCTGGTAGGCCATATCTTTAAACTGGGTTTTGTTGTTTCTGTGTCTCCATAATTTAAAGCCGCTTTTTATAGAGGCAATTATACAAACAGGTCCACGGAGCCTACTGTCATCAAATATTCTCAGCATATGGAGCTGTCATTTCTTTCACAGTGAGGCTTCTCACCATGTTAATTAGTAAAGGTTAGGAGCCAGAGCCATTTTAACAGGCTGACTGACAAGCAATTATTTTAAGTTCGGAGCAGTAAAACAGATAGCAATTGCTTTTCTACCCAGATGAAATGTGAGACAGTTTATTCAGGTGCAAAGTATTGATAAGATTGAACCAGCTGCAGTGCAATTGGTGTAATTACTGTTAAGTATAGATTTGATTTGAGGGGTACATGGAAACAACTAAAATTGTATCTATGTCTTCTGCATGTCAGGACTGAAAGGGTTACCTGAGGTCCCATTCTAATCTAACATGTGAAACTATAAAGAACTTCTTTATATTGAGAACCAAAGGGTGGAAGTTCCACCTGAGTCTAGATTAATGTTGTGATAACAGACTGTCGGCTGTGTGGTGACCAAATAAGCAACCTATCACTACACCGAGGGCTTGCTTTGCAGTGGACCTAGGAGAAGCTGAAACAGCGGAGTTTGGGCTATGTAAAATTCATGGCCCTACCCCTGCACCCCATTCTCTCTGACACTGTATGCAGGAGCCCATTGCCTCTCCTGGGCCACAGGGTACAAAAGAAGTCTGAGATGTTGTCACATGGTCAGGTTGGAGCCCTTGTGGAGATGGCCTGCAGCTGATCAGTAATAGAAGCTGTGATTACCTGAGAGAGGGAGGAAACTGAGAGAGGGTGAGCCATGGAGGAGGTGCAGAACATTGACCATCAAGCGAGCATTTACACATGGTTCCTTCTTGGTCTGTCTGAGAGTCAGCAAGTCCAATCCGTCTCTGCAAGGCAAATGCTTGGTAAGTCACTTGGTGTGTGATAAATTTATTTAAGAAAATAGGAATTACAGGAAAACTGATTCAAAGTTAAAACTGAATTCACCATTTGCTGAACTTTGGACTTTCTAAACTACAAACAAAACGGAGGAAATCTGGACCAAGGTTATAATGTCTCGAAAGACATTAAACCTACTGTCGAAAATGGGTTGCAAGGATTTTTTTTAAGAAAAACAAAAAGACTCGGAGGTATATAAATGTTTTGTGGATTTAGTCCTTAATTGGTTTATAAACAATTTTTTTTACAAAAAGGTCATTCATTTCATGGTTGTTTTGGGGACATTTGTGTGTGCAAGTGGGCTGCTGCATTTACCTACAAATATATAATCATTGCACTTTATAGTAAAATCCTGTGAAGCACTTCGGGACATCCTCCCAATGTGAGAAGCACTCTACCAAATGCAAGTATTATTACTATTAATGGTAAATTTGTATCTGAGTTACAGAGACATTCTGCATTATATTAAGACTATAATTGTTGAGAGTTTACTGATGTGGGAGTAGTTGGGGATATGATGACTGGCCTGAGTAGCCCTAGGGTAGGAAGAAATTGGAGGAGGGGAGGGGAAGGCTGGAATCAGTTAGTGTGGCAGCACATGATTGCTCTCCTGTGACCTCTGCTTAAAATTGCATGTGTGATGTTGGATAAGAACAGGCTTGGCTTTAATTCTCTCCATGGTCCAATGCTCCAATGCAGACACACGCTGTCAAGGATCACCCATGAAGAACGGTCACTTGGGTGACATTCCAGAGGGCTTCTGGTGCTCATGGGAACCTTAGTTAATAGCTTCAAGTGAGAAGGAAACTGAGAGTGTCACACATAAAACCTCACATTGGCAGAATGGTTTTAGGCGGTTGGTTGATTTAATTAATTTTATTTCCTTAAATGATTGTGTAACTGTTAGGGATAAAGTTGAACTTCCTATAGCATAATATATTCTCATCTGTTCTGTGATCTCACTGAAATGAGTCATAGCTAATTATAGTCCTAGGTATCTCTAAAGAGTGGGAATGCAGAGGACTGGAGAACTACAAAAGGCAACAAAGGGATGCAAAGAAAGTAATAAGAGGAGCAAAAGGAGATTTGAAAAAACACTTGCAAGGGATATTAAAACCAACAGTAAAAGCTTTTATAAATATATTAAAAGAAAGAGAATGGTCAAAGGGAATGTGGGTCCGTTAAAGACAGATGTAGGTGAGACTGTAAAACAAAATGAGGAAATGGCTGACTTGTTAAATAAATACTTTGCCGCTGTTTTTACAGTAGAGCATGAGGACAAAATACCAGCTGTACAGGGCAACCTAAAAAATAAGTCAAAGAGAAATGCTTAATACAACTAATATAAATAAAAAAATGCTAATAGAGAAAATAATGAGACTCAAGATAGACAAATCTCCAGGACCTGATAGTTTCCACCCCAGGATGTTAAAGGAAATCGGAAAGGAAATTGCAGATGCATTTGTCATAATTTTCCAAAGCTCACTAGATTGTGCCCTTGTATTGGAAATTTGTGAATGTCACCCCTTTATAAGAGAAGGAGGGAGAACCAGGAAACTACAGACCTGTCAGCTTAACGTTAGTTTTAGGGAAAATACTCAAATCCATTATCAGGGACAGTGTGAGTGGACACTTGGACAGGTTTGAGCTAGTCAAAGAGAGTCAACATGGGTTTGTGAAGGGCAGGTCATATCTGATTAATCTAGTTGAATTTTTTGAGGTGTATAAGAGAGCGTCTGTGGATGCTGTTTATATGGGCTTTCAGAAGACATTTGATAAGGTTCCACACAAAAGATTATTAATGAAAGTGCGTGGAGTCAGAGGTAACCTTGTGACGTGGCTTTAATTGGTTGGGAGGCAGGAAACAGAGTAGTGATTAAGGGAATGTGTGTGTATATATATATATATATATGTGATCTGGATGAAGGAATAGAAAGTTTTGTATTCAAGTTTGCAGATGACCCTATATAAGGAGCTCAGTAAGTTACGTAGGTTGGAATATGAATTTACAAAGGGACTTAGACAGATTAAGTAAACAGTGAGTAAACATAGTAAACAGTGAGGAGGATAGTAGCAGACTGCAAATGGACATAGACAGACTGTTAAAATGGGCAGACATGTGGCAGATGAAATTTAATGTGGAGAAATTTAAGTGATGCATTTTGGGAGGAAGAATGAGGAGAGACAATATAAGCTGATGGTACAATCTTAAAGGGGGTGGAGGAACAGAGAGACCTGGGGGTTCATATAACTAAATGTTTGAAGGTGGTGGGAGAGGTAAATAAAGCTGTTAAAAAGCATATGGGATATTACACTTTATAATAGGGGATAGAATACAAAAGTCAGGAAGTTATGATGAATCTTTACAAGACACTGGTTATGCCTCAGCGAGAGACTGTGTTCAGTTCTGGGTGCCATACTTTAGGAAGGATGTCAAGGCATTGGAGAGGGTGCAAAAGAGATTTATGAGGATGGTACCAGGAATGAGGGACTTCAGTTATCAGGAGAGGCGAGAGAAGCTGGAATTATTCTTTTTGGAGCAGAGAAGGTTAAGAGGAGAGTTTTCAAAATTATGAGGGGATTCAATAGGGTGAACAAGGAGAAACTATTTCCACTGGCAGTTGGGATGGTGACCTGAGGACACCAATTTAAAATAGTTGTCAAAAGAAGCAGAGGAGAGGTGAGGAGAAATTTTTCACACAGCGAGTTGTTTGGATCTGGAATTCATTGCCTGAAAAGGTGGTGGAAGTTGATTCAATAACAACTTTTAAGAGAGAAGTAGATAATTATTTGGGGAGGACAAGTTTGCAGGTCTATGGGGCGAGAGTGGGGAGTGGGATTGATTTAGGTAACTCTTTTCGAAAGAGCCGGCACAGACATGATGGGCCGAATGGCCTCCTTCGGTGCTGTAAGATTCTATGAAGTGAGTAGGCAAAGCTGTGGCAGATGGAGTACAACATAGGGAAATGTGAAGTCATCCACTATGGACTGAAAAAAGATAAAACAGAATATTTTCTTAAAGGGGATAAATTAAGAACTGTGGAGGAGCAAAGGGATTTGGGTGTTCTTATCCACAAATCACTAAAATCTAGTTCCCAGTTGCAAAAAGTAATCAAAAAGACAAATGAAATGTTGGCCTTTATCTCAAGATGCCTGGAATACAAAGGGGAAGAAATGATGGTTTAGCTGTATAGAGCCTCAGTCAGATGTCATCTGGAGTACTGTGTTCAGTTTTGGGCACCACACCTCAGGAAAGATATATATTGGCCATGGAGGTGATGCAGCACAGGTTCACCAGAATGTTACCAGGCCTAAAAGGGTTAAGTTACAAGGAAAGGCTGTGTCAAGTTGGGTTGTATTCCCTTGAGTTTGGAAGGTTGAGGGTTGACTTCATTGAGGTAGTTAAGATGATAAAGGAATTCGATAGGATAGATACAGAGAGGCGATTTCCTCTGGTGGGGGAATCCAAAACAGGGGGCATTGTCTTAACATTAGAACCAGGCCATTTAAGAGTGAAATCAGGAAGCTTTTTTTTCGCTCAAAGGATGGTAGAAATCTGGAATTCTCTCCTCCAAAAGGCCGTGGATGCTGGATCCATCCACACCTTCAAGAGTGAGGTTGACAGATTTTTGCTAGGTCAGGGATATGGGGAGAAAGCGGGAAATTGGAATTGAAAGGATTAGCTGAGATACAGATCAGCCATGATCTAATTAAATGGTGGAACAGGCTCGAGGGGCTGAATGGCCTACTCCTGTTCCTATGTTCCTTATACAAATGGTGTTTTCAGAAATTATTCATAATTGCTGCATTACAAAGGAAGCCTTTCAATAAGGCCATTTTGCAGTGCAATTTTGTATGTAGGATGTTTAGGAGTCAGCCTGGCTCAGTTGGAATAGCACTGTCGCTTCTGAGTTAGAAGGTTGTGTATTCAAGCCCCATGTCGGGAAATGGAGTTAATAGTCTTGGCTGACATTCCAATGTAATATTGGGGATCGTGGGAGCTGTTGTCCTTTGGATGAGATGTCACATCGAGCCTTCGTCTTTAAGCAAAGATCCTATGGCAATGTTGATTAACAGAAGGGATGGTTGCTTACCAACTTCCGGTGAGTATTTGGTGCATGTCGGCAAGAGTCAAGGCTTAAGGACCTCATAGTGTGTGTTGGGGGCACTGCTGGAGTTTAATCAGCTAAACTCATTGCAAGTTCCGTCTGCTAGGCAAAGGAAAATTATGAAAGGTTATACAGAGAAAGAGTAGGGAATTTGGATTAGATTTAGATACCTCCAGTGAATGAACTAGTAGCAGCATAGACTGAATGGACAAAATGTAATTTGCCTATGCCTTAATTTATATTGTTTCAAAGTATTATACTAAGTAAAGCAAACTTATGCATGAAGTGTGCTTTGACCTTGCAGATACCCCACGCTGCCCTGCATAGCAGGCTTCTTCATTAATGTATTATTTTATTAACTTAAGCATATAGAAGTACAACATAATACAATCCTTGTTTCAATTATAATCATAATGTTATACTGTATAAGCATACATCTTGATGAAAAATATAAACTGGAATAAAAATGAAGTTTTTTTTNAATTAAAATAGTTTCCAACTACATTTCTCATGTTACCAGACTGATTAACATACTCACTCCCAGACATTACATGGTGCAGGGTTAATCAACTCCGTAGACGTTATTATGCTCAATCTGAAATGAGGAAGTTAATCCCTACAAGATGTGCATTATGGATATTCCTTTCTGTTTTGAGGCAAAAGTGGAATGAACGTTTGGGTGAAATGCTCAATTTGAAAATGAATCTTAATCAACAAACATCCACATCTATTGATTATCGAAGCAGTTCCCGTGTAGGCCCATTATTTGTGCTATTAGCTGGCTTTCTTTAAACGCTGGTCAGTGAGGGTGGAGCACTTGGTCAGGACACCAGGAGAAACTCCCTTCTTTTTTTGAACAGTGCTGTGGGATCTTTGATGTCCACCTGAACAGCCAGACGGAACCTTGGTTTAACATCTCATCTGAAGCCCAGCATCTCCTACAAAGCTGTGGTTTCCCCCAGTGCTCTACTGGAGTGTCAGCCTAGACTCAAAATCCTGATGGAGGAGGGAGGTTCAAATATCCCATCCAATCTTGACTTAAAAGGACAAGAACTGGCTTCAGAATTGTGATTAAATTCAAGAGCTTCCTACAATTCCTTGTGCTTCTCTTAAATTTTAAGACAGGTAGGCCTTGCAAGCTAAGACTAGGTGAAATTTCAGGCTTCTGATCCATTCAGAATTACTGCTAGGTAAACAGAGACGTGTGGAGTAAGGAAACTTGCCCAACATTTCGCCCTGTCGGGAATCGAACCCAGGTCTCTCGCTTGTGTGGTGAGTGATGTAACCACTGAGCTACAGGACTCCATTTTGCTTAGTGTTAGCCTGTAAGCTTTTTTTTCTCTTAAAATTTAAGATTGCATTTTTTAAACTCAGTCTTAATTGGGAGGTATTATCTAGGAAGCATTACTCTGGCTCAGTTGGTAACATTTTCTCCACTGAGTCAGAAGGTTGTGGGTTCAAGACCCACAACAGATTTTGAGTTAATAGTCTGGCTGACACTCCAATATAGTGTTGGGAAACCACAGCTTTGTAGGAGGTACTGGCCTTTGGATGAGATGTTAAACCAAGCTTTTGTCTGGCTGTTCAGGTGGATATTAAAGATCCCATAGCACTGTTCAAAAAAAAAAAAAGGGAGTTTCTCTCTCCTGGTGTCTCCTGCCCAACAATTCCCCAGATAAAATTAGTCATTCACTCCATAGTTGTTTGCGAGATATGGCTGCACACAAATTGGCATGCAAGCACAGTCACTATACTGTACTTAATAGTGAAGTGCTTTGAGATGCCTAGATGGAGTAGTGATGCACTATATCAAATACAAAATGGTTAATGGTGGTTAACATTACAGATTATACAATATCCTGAACTAGCTGTTGAAACACTAAAGAAAGGCTGCTTACAAGCTAAAAGTGTACTTTCCCCATTGATGGTAACAGGTTGTGAGCGATGATGACCTATTCTCCCATCAAGTATGAGTTCTTCCCATGGAGCAGTCAGCTTTCTATTTCTGGAACTAATGTTACCATCTGAGGAAACAAGAACAGAATTGATCTCATGGTGCTGTGCAAAAATGAAGTGCTGTCCTCTGAGCAATGGTAATAACAGTATAAAAAGACACGCAGTGATAGAATGGTGCCACATTTGTCACCCACTGCACACTGGGGGCAGCTCAGCAACTCAACATGTACTTCCATAATTCTTATTATTATTCTGGCATTTTGATATAGCACCTCATCAAATAGAAACGTCTTAAAGCGCTTCATGGTAATGGCAATTTTTAATGCTTTGCCCCCCTTGCATTGGGATATAGCACCTTATCACGTCACCGAGACGTCTCAAAGAGCTTCACAGGACATATTGTAAATGAAGCAATTTGTAGGTGAATGCGACATCTAAAAAATAATAGTATCAAACACCAAAGCTGCTGGACAAGAGTTTACTGGTGCAGAACTATATATGGTTATACACAGATCACAGTCAGTAGATGGAATGAGTTAGCAGGAATAATGGTTGTGTGTGCTTTATACTTTGTACTTAATATTTATTATTTCTATTCCTTATACTGCAGGATAAACTTTACAAAGTGCGATTGAACAAATGCTCAAACTGCAGGAATGTCTTTCACAATGCACACATGTTAAATGGTGAATGGGCTTTTGACTCTGTTTATACTGAAGGTGCAACAACTGTGTTTTATTAACATTGGAAATGATGGTGCAGTTATTTTATGTTCTCTTCTGTGGCTCTGGGCATTTGGCTGACGGTTTGGTCAACTATATGCCATCAACCATTGCTGTGCTTAATAGTATCCAAACCAGACAGAGAGTTCCACATGTGTATGCCACCTACACATGAAAATTTCCCTGTCTCTGGAATAGAAGGCACACTCCCTCCTGGGAGGGATACACAGTGCTTACCTGATTCTGGAGAGTATTGGGATCTGACATTTTGTTGCCAAGCACTTCACCTTGGAGCTCAGCTCCAACAAGACCTCTTGCCTCTCCCTTATGAGAATTACAACTTTCCAATGCCATATGGGATGATTTGAATTTCTCCGTCATTGTTGCTTTGTTCCAATTGATCATTCCTCCTTAACCTTTAGCTCATTTACATAGAATATAAACCATTTCGCCCACAAATATACAGTCAATTCACTTTACAGTCTATTTTGTGAAGTGCTTTGGAGACATCTAGAAGATGTGAAAAAGCGCTATGTCAAATGCAAGGATTATTATATATTCCGCTGCCAACTATGTAAGTCAACAACTTGTATGTATATTGCACCCTTCATGCAGGGTAGAGCCTGGATGTAATGCCAGACAATGTGTTCTGTTGATTGTTCACTCGCTCACTCTTGTAGTTGCTCTCCAAAGGGGAGAAAATTCCAGGGAAAGCTTAGAAAAAAGATGAGAACACACCAACCGAGAAAACAGAGAATAGGTTCATTGAGCATATGATTCACCAAGTGTTTCGCTGATCATATTCTCATTTTCTGTTTATTTTAAACCAAGCTTATAAGTTATTATCCTTAAGTTGGTCTTCAACTAGATTTATACCTTGGGAATACACAGCGGCTTAGCAGTGAATGTTTTTGGTGATAGCCACCAATCATGCCGTAAGTGGATTTCCTGATGTTCTGGTGTAATTTTGCTGTTTTACCCCAGGACATCAGTCATTTTTATAACACACACTGGACATAACATTTCTCAGTAATCGTGTGTTGAGAGAGAAAATTATTCCCAGTAGAGAACAGTTGATAGCTTCCCTGATGGTTCAAGGAGTGAGTAAACAATACAGACCAACACAGTCCCAGCCCAGACCTGCCATGTCCCATTGTCGTAGCTGGGAAGACCTTGTTTTTCTTAAATGTTAAGATTCTGCAAAACTAACTTTGTTGATTTAAAAGAATGCAGAAAGCCAGCTTTAGCTTTAGGGCATCAAATAATAATAATCCTTGCATTTAATATAGCGCCTTATCACTTTGTTGAGCCATCTCAAAGCGCTTCGCAAAATATATTGTAAAGCAGATTAGCTGTATTTTGTGGATGAAACGCGTCAGTCAATTGGACACAGTAGTGTCCCACAAACATTTGTGGATTGAGTGACCGCGAGAGGGATTATTACCCTTGGAAAGTCAATTCACTTTACAGTGTGTTCTGTGAAGCGCTTTGGGACGTCCTCCCGACGTGAAAAGCTCTATATCAAATGCAAGGATTATTATTATTATTTGGAAAGCGATTGGCCAATCGGCTAAAAACTGGGCTCCTTCCGACTTGCTGCTAGGTAAACAGAGTGTGTGGAGTAATGTTTCGTCCTGCCCGGGAATCAAACCTGGGTCATCTCAAGCGCTCTAACCGATACGCCGCAGGAATCTACATGTTTGAAAGCCAAGTGAAAGAATGTTGTGAAATCTCGTTCCGCCACTGCACTGCCGATCCGGGATGTAAAACAACAACAAAAATAGTCTGAAGTTCTGAGCCAAAAGATCGATCCTTTTCCACCTTCCCGAGCAATCTCCTGCTCCATGCCTCTCTGCAAGTAATTAGCCTGTGATTTAGTTAGTGATAGCATCACTGAATTTGGACAAATGCAGACGCATGCACAAGAAAATAGCAAATCTGTCCCCTCACCTCACAATCTTTCCTTTTTTCCTCTTTCTCTCACACCCACATAAAACCCCCCTTCCTCCCCCGCCTTCTTTTTTTCCAGTGCACAAGAATATCGCGATCTGTCTGTGACTCGACCAAATCTGCTCAGCTCGATTTCTCCTGCTGTTGTGACAACTGTGGCTGGAGCCATGGCAACCAAGGTAGGAGGCCTTTTATTTTGTTTGTTTAAAATTTAAGTCTGATCTCTGTGGATGGAAGGTTAGGTCTGACATCTGAAAGCCCCTACAACCTAATGAAGGTGAAAGCTTATGGTCGATACGGGGCTTCTCTCTTGGCGTTTCCTCTTGGCTGTTAAGGATTTGCATTGCCTCGAACGCTGTACCTATTGTATCGAAATTTAGCTGCTCAAGTTAACCAGATGTGCACCCATCTGTTGCTCCTGTCATTGCTCTGTTTACGTTTGCATGATTCTCTTTTAATCGTGGGGTGAAATTTGCGGATGTTCTCTTAAACCTTCCTTGTGTTAGTTAGCACAAGGGAGAGGAGCATAAGAACGTAAGTTCTTATAAGGATGGGTTGAGAAACAGTACGATTTTGTTCCTATTGCTTAATTAAGGGTTACTTTAATGCACTTATGGGGTAAAAAGTGCAATGCTTTATAAAGTACAAAAAATATGGGATGAAATGTCCCATTTTTCTGCTCTTCAGCTCACTTTCAAGGCAAGTGAAAGGAGTGCTCATTGAGAGACTGCTAATATTGTAAATTCTTTTTGTACTGGTGTTAAATATGTCAAACATTGCACATTTTACTTCAGTGATTTCACCTGGGGGAAGAGTTTAGCTGTTCTGCTTTACTTTCACACCTAGATTACTGCATACAATTCGGATCACCTCAATACAAGGGGACTACTCAGGCCCAAGAGCTCGTGCAGTGGAGAGCAACGAGGATGAATCCCAATGTCAGAGAAATAAGCTTTGAGCAATGATTAGTCAAGCTCTTCAGTATTCAGAGGGGACCTCATAGAGGTGTATACATTTTTAAATGGGATTGATGAACTAAACTCAGAACAATTCTTTTGGATTGATTAAGTAGAACAAAAAAAACATGGGTTTGGAGTTACAAAGGGCAAAATCAGAATAGTTGCCAGAAAGGTTTTCTTTATCTGGAGGATAATTAGCGACTGGAAGGTTGCCAGGAAGGGTGGTTAAGTCCAGGACATAGTCTCGTTTAAAAAGCAATTTGATGCTGCTGGGTGAATGGTAGGGTGGATTTTCTGGAATGGTGAAATTAGATGGGTTGAAGGACCTCTTCATCCAAACCAATCTTGTGGTTTGAATGAAGAAGGATGGAGGATGAAGAAGGATGGAAGTACTCCTGTGAGAAGGGCACTATATAAATGCAAGTTGTTGTTGTGAACGGAGGATTGGAGGCATCTGACTAGGGGGTAGGATATCTGTCTGTCCCTTTGAGACTGGGCAAAGATACGGATGGATGGGATAGCCCAATGAGCAAGACAAAAACATGTGAGGGACGAGATGGGAATAAACACTTTGAGAGAATTGTTGAACTTAAAACAAATTCCTTTGACTGTCATGTACTAATTTAATCAAAGAGAAATGCTCTGAGGAAGATCTTCAAATAAAAGGTTGATGTTATTCTTTCTCACAGATATTTTAGATAGACTTGCCTGAAATCCCCCTCAGGCTATGGCAGATCAAACCTTGCAGGAGAACCTCACATGTGCTTGACATGTAAATTAACACGTGAATTGTCACACACATTCTAACTCAGGATCTCAGCTCACAATCACAAATGCCTTAACTTCCTTCGGGCAACTGCCCTTGAATCCTCCCATTCAGCCATTGGCTTTCTGCTTTGTCCTCGGAATAATATATTCTAAATTATCCACCATGGTGTTTCACCCTATTTCACCTGACTGAGATGCTGGCAACCTGCTTATAAAACTTGTATATCATCTCATTGAAATTCAGATCTTAAATGATTGTTGTTGAATAAGGTTAACTATTTTATGGTTTAAAAAAAAGCATTGCTTTAGCAAAGGGGAATACAGTAGTAAGCCAATTGCCTATATTATTTGGGACTGTGGATAAGGAAATAGTGCAGATAGTTGGACATCATACAGAACACAAATTAGCTAAATTGGTCACTTTTATCAAGACTGAGACTCAATACACTACCCCAAGTGAAGGGCTTTGTTTAAATGCAAGTTGTTATGGTTGTTATACTATACTCTGCTGTAATATCACACTGTGCCAGCCCTTAGCTTTCTCTAACTGTCTTTCTCTTCATATAGTTTCTCTCTCAGAATCTCTCTCCTCTCTCTATCTTTCTTTTCTCTATTTCTCTCACTGTTTTTGTATTCTTTCCCTTTCTGAGTTTTTCTCTGAGAGCATTTCCTTTTTCATTCCTTCCTGGGATTATTTTGCTCTTTAACTTCAGATCTCCCTGACATTCCTCTTCTTATCTTTCTCTGACTTTTCTCCAACCCTACACTCTATGCTGTGAAATAAACATTTGCACTCGTTCTGCTAGCTCTGTTGTGCTATCCTGTTAAAAGTAATCTTTTGAGGAAACTTCTTATATGCTCGGAACTAGATTTATTTTGGCCCCAACAAACTGGATGCGATTAAGTGATAGATATGCTGATAGTTGGCCCCTGAAAATTGGTGCAAGGATTGCATGTGAGAAGCTATAACTGGTGTCATGCTCTGCCACTGTGAAACCCTCCGGGCTGGTACCCTGCATGAGAGGCGCTATATAAATGCAAACTGTTGTTGTTGTAATTTTGTCGTCGTCGTTATAAATTTCACCCTTGTTTCCCAGGCCAATTGGTTTCCAACCATGTATATAGTGCTTCATCGATTACGGATGACCAAATATCTGGGTGAATGCCGGAATCAATTGTCAGCTCAGTGAGATCAGACCAGAATTTCCCCTTTAAGAGTACTACAGTTCAAATAAATCGGTTTCTGAAATTATATAATGTTCCCATAGCACCATTAATTATGAGATTAAAGCAGTATTGTTAAATATTGCTGACATAACGCTTGAAAACAATAGTCATCCAGACTATGCAGATGGGTAAGCATACTCAGGTACATGGCTCAGGAGGACTGGCTGGGAACTTGAAGCATCTGTTGCACTTTCAGCCTTGAGTCTGCCTCAAGACCCTGCAGGCTGGATTCTCATTTCCTAGAGGATTCATTCTCTGAGCTTTGAGCATCAGCTGCCAGTAAAACACTGCTCTGTCTGCACTTAGTCCCTGGAGCTTGTTGGCTGTGGGTCAAGCTTGGATTGTCTATCATCCGTCCATAGAGCCTGAAGCGTTGGCCTGGAGTCAAGCTTAGAGCAGCCAACATCTTTCATTTGAGTGTCCGTTTGTGATGTTTCAAGGAGATGTTTGGCAGGGAGATGAACCCGTCATCTGGGCAGCTGTTGAGAAGTTAGGAAATTTGCTCGTTTGCCTGTGGGAATTACTGTTAAGTGGAGAGAGAGCTTCGAGGTACAGTAGGTTGGATATTTAAAAGGCGTCGTATATGAGCAAATATTTCTCCCGATTGTGAGAACACAGTCAGAAAATAAGGTTATTGACCAAAATATTGTTTTTACCTACAGCCTAGCAGGTGAAGTGAATCAAAGACCATAAGACAATTTTTATCTGAAAATGTAAGATTAGCGCTGTGTTTGTTCCTCCAATGAAACCATCGGTCCTAATCCCAATCCTCTGCAGTCAAAGAAAGCTTGCTGCACATTCGAGCCAAGGACCAAGTTCACAAACTGAATTGCTTTGAGAGTGGTTCTATGCAGTAGGTTAGCCTTGACATCTAAAATGCACGGTTTGCTGTGGGAACTTCATGCCAGAGTGGAATTGTTACAGATTGGAGTGGCATGCTTCCAGAAGGAAGCCACGCTTGTGTGACTCCTGATAGAAGCCGTGTAATTTAACTCCTATTACATCAGTTGGGTGTGGAGTGAAACCGATCGTGAGTCGACAAAGGAAAAGAAAAAATAAATTGGTCAGATCATTGAGATGTGGGGATTGGGGTGGAGGAGCGAAAGTCAAACTCATTAATGAGGGGTGCATCATGCTCCGCCACTGTCAAGTGTTCTGGGATGCTACCCTGCATGAGGGGCATCATATAAAGGCAAGTTGTTGTTGTTGAGGGAGTAAGCTTACATGCATACAGCAAGACTTGGCTACAATCACAGTCGATAACATGACTAAGAGAAGCACTATTCACTGTAGGAACTACAGCTGAGTTCAGAGCATCTTGTATGCCTGTCCTTTGGCTGCTTATTCAGCTGAGAAATGTTAGATCCACTGAATAAACTGAAGAGAGACAGATGTCTGCACTGTACAGAACTCTGTTGTACAATGCACTTGTCAAATTGATAATGTTCTTTGGAGCTGCTTCTCAGATATTTGCTTAACCACTGGAACTTATTGAAATGCTACTAGGATAGTAAAGATCCTGAGAAATTATTCGGAGAGAGATGAGAGTTTCTCCAGGGCTCCTGGCCAGCGGTCCTCTCTAGACTAATTAATCCTTCACCTCACAATTGTTGGTGGGACCTTGCTAGTGTAAAGGTTGCTGTATTTGCCTAGAAAAAGGTCATGATGCTTGACAGTAATTACTTGTGAAGGGCTCTGAAATCCTTCTCCTCTTTAATAAGTCAATGGAGAAGAGTAAACCAAGCTTTCTTCAATAATTACTGGTTTTTCACCACTCATTATTTCACTATTATTTATTATTATTCAAATCCCTGATTGTCCAGTGCCTTGGGACATCTTCCTAGCATGAAAGGCTCTATACAAATGTAATTCTGTATCTTATTATTTCACTCGCATCCATTCCTTTCCTATTTTGAAGATATTTTCAGTGTTTCCCCTGCTGGTTGTAATCTCTCTTTGCTACTTCACCAAAGTGGGCATTATTCCAGTACAAGCATAATGAAAAGATCATTAGTGTTGATGCCCGATACATGCTAAACCCTTCATTGAGTGTTTTTTGTGGGGTCGCTCCTGTTTGATGCTGCTCCACGTTAAAAGAAACATCAATTGTCACACACAAGACTCTCTGTGTGCAAGAAAATGGTGAGCTTTAAGGCAATTTGTCCAAAGTCAACTTGGTTGCATTATAGATTGGCTCTTAGTATTGGTTTGGATGTATATGTTGAACGTCGAGTATAGTTTCATTTCGGGAATGATTCCCATCAAAGAAACACGACTGCTGTTGCAATGTTTCTGTTGTAGCCTTCAGATATATGGCAGGTTTCCTGGTTCAAGTCTTTAATCAATGGTTTGACCTTGGGTTCTGTTTCTGTCGGGTCTCTGTTTTTCCCTTTCATCCAAAATGTTCTTGGATCACATTGTTCTGATTTCCCCCCGGTCACTGCCAAAACATCAGCTTCATGCGAAGACAGATCATGTATCTCTACTATTGTCAGACGATGTAGTCCATCTGCACAGCGATCAAGGCTGTTGTTTTCTCCCTTTCCCCCTCCTCTCCCAAGGCTGTTGATGTGTGTAACATACTTTATATGGAAGAAATATTTTCTATGAAAAACATTTTACCGTACAATACTCCAGGGCCACTTCTGATCTGTCTCGCCACCAGAGTTGCAACTTCAGCTTTCTAAATATTCCTTCAGTAGCTTATTATGTGGTTCTGTGCACATTGTAATGGTAGTCCAGGAACACAGAGGAATAAAGATTTGTGGCATTAGCAAGACGCTAAACATGCCATCATCTCCAGGGATCATGATATGGAATCTATCCTTTCTTCTGAACCGACAAGGCAAGACCAATCAGTTTGAACCAAAGGGACTTGGGTACTCTCAAGAAATAATAATAATAAACGATGCTCCTTGCATTTGATTCATTGCCTTTCATATCGCCTCAAAGTGCTTCTCAAATTTATGGCCAAGTGTAGTGATTGAGTATTTTGTAGGCGAATGCAGCAGCCAGTTTGCACACAGCCATGTCCCTTCCACAAAGCGAATAGACATAATTGACGATTAAATAAGTGAAATCATCATGAAATGTCAATCCTCTGTGTATCTCTGGCTCTATGCAGATATCCCTGTGAATGTTATTCTTAAGAACCAGAACCAGGTGTAACATTGCAATAAGGGCAAATATTGCAGTTTAACTACTTCCTTCAGTTTTGATTATTGAAAGACTGATTCTAATCTCCTGTGTGGTCAATGCAACTGATCTCCCTAACATGGTTCAATATGGTTGGCAAAGACATGTAGTCATTTTCGGTTCAAAATGCCACCTAGTTTCAGCATTTAAGACCCATTATCATAGAACATTACAGCACAGAAGGAGGCCATTTGGCTCATTGTGCCTGTGCCGGCTCTTTGAAAGAGCTGTCCAACTAGTCCCACTTCCCCGCTCTTTCCCCATATCCTTGCAATTATTTCCTTTTCAAGTACCTATCTAAGTCACTTTTAAACGTTGTTATTGCATCTCTTTCCACCACCCTTTCAAGCAATGCATTCCAGGCCGTTATCTTCCAGTGTTAATATGTGCAGACGATTCTTAACATCCGTCTTAAATTAGCGTCTGATTTTCCGCAGGGCTTAACGACCAGCTTACAAATGGCGACCGTGTTTAAGAATGCTGCCGCAGTTTTGAAATGGTCAAAGACTTGATCATAGATGGAATTTTGTAAGCTTAATGCAGAACAGCAGCATCAGCAGAAAGTCCAGAGCTGATTCCATAGCTACCCCTTCAGCTTGTGACTGGTGTGTTTGAAATGAGGGGAAGTTTCAGAGGGATTGAAATAATGAATAATAATAATAATAATCCTTGCATTTGATATAGCACTTTTCATGGCGGGAGGACATCCCAAAGCGCTTCACAGAACACATTGTAAAGTGAATTGACTGTATATTTGTGGGTGAACGCGGCAGCCAATTGCGCACAGCAATGTCCCACAAACAGTCTTGGATTGAAAATGACCAATTTTTATTGCTTTTTTTGTTTTAGAGGGATTATTATTAGGTTCTGTGTTGAGTAAGGAAACTTGCCCAAGGTTTCCCCCTCTGCCTGGAATTGAACTCAGGTCTCTCACTTGCAAAGCGAGTGCT
Source organism: Callorhinchus milii (assembly GCF_018977255.1). Lineage (NCBI taxonomy): Eukaryota > Metazoa > Chordata > Chondrichthyes > Chimaeriformes > Callorhinchidae > Callorhinchus > Callorhinchus milii. The sequence goes on along the minus strand of NW_024704763.1, from coordinate 6,720,169 downwards.
CTAACCACTGAGCTACAGGACTCCACATAAAAATAACCCAACACAAACTCTCAGGTGTAGCATTATTGTGCTTGAATAGTATATAGATAAAAAAAATATATAAACACTCAGGCATGACATGTATACCCTCTCTCAATGTGCATAGAAGTGCTTTGCTAGAGCTTTCTGTCGTCTAATTCTTTGGGTAATGGGCGTCTAACAAGATTAGATTTTAATAACATTTTGTTATCGTATTATTACACTGCATCCATTTAAACTGCATATTCAATTTGCCATGCAAAAATTACACAATGACCCTGTTAATATACATTTAACATTGATACATAAACTGAGATATTATCTTAATTGGAAATTCAGACTGCACAGTAAATGCATTAACAGATTATATCCCGATTCCGTTATTTTTCAGCCCTGCGTTTCCCTTATTTGAATTTACATTTACAGGCGGAAGATTCATGAAATTGTTCAAGAGAATGTTTTTTTTTGTAAAGCTCACTGTATTCCTAGTCTCTTTTTTTCCTACCAATTTTATGAACCTCCCAACTCTAAATGCAAATTCAAATAAGGAGTGACAATACTGAAAAAATACACAATCCAGGACAGCATAGAGAATGGTCTTTCAGTTTCTGCTTTTGACGTACATGGGAACAGAAAGATTTTTTTCCTCTTCAAATCAATACAAGGGAAGTATGTTTGGCAAGTGGCTTTGATGAACGGAAAGAGTGTGAGTGAAGTCGGTGAACACTCCTCCGAGATGTATTGCAGGGATTCGCAACGCAAGCAAAATATGGTTAGAATTCCTTCTCTAAAATAGAGGCTTTAAGGTTTCTGGGGATAAGGCAGTGGGATTGAATGAATACCTTGTTCTAAGAGCAGTGCAGACTCAATGGGCCAAAAGGTCTCCTTCTGTGCTATGCATTTCTATGATTGTATGAATATACAGAGACACTACTTTAACCTTTTACTTTAAATCCTGTGAAGCTTTTGAGAGGCCTGATGATGTGATGAGGCGTTATATCAAATGTAAGGATTATTTTTATTTTGCCTTATAATGTAAGATCATGCTGAATGGTGAAAATTCCTTGAATCGAGTCCTAATTTGGAAGCTTTTTCTTTTCAACATCCGTGGAAAAATGGTTTCCAAATTCAGAATGAATTTAAAAATTTGTGAATTTAAAGCTTTGGGGGGGAAAAAAATCTTGAAGTGGATATTACAAAAGTATTTTTGATTTTAATTGGGATTGTGAAAGCAAAGCCAAAATAATGCTTTATTATGTGCCTAGGCAGAAAAACAAGAGGTTTCAGGTTTAGGGCATAGGATAATTTCAGGACAGACCCCAGGAAGTATTTCTTTACCAGGCCATGATACTGGATTCATTTAACAGTTTGCTGCGGTGATGGGAGCTGGAAGGATGAGACCAAATGGGCTGTGGGGTCTACTTAATCCAAACCTCTTTCGGATCTTGCCCTGTTAGCCCCTGGTTCTTGTTAATAGGACAGTAGCCGTGTGATGTGAATGAGTTAATACTTTGATAACTGGTGGAATGAAAAACACAGAGACTTGACGGGTAACTGAGAATTCAAAACCTGCACCACTAAAAGTTTAATTTGCATATATTATTAAAAAGTAATGACTAGCTGGAAGGGAGTTAAAGGCATTAACACAACCGCAGGGTCTTGATGACTTGTGCAAGCAGGTTGAGCTTTCTGCTGGCAGCTTTTGTTAATCTTAACTTTCTGATTGTGTTACTTTATGTAGTTTCCCTCGGATATCTGTTCTTAGGTGTCAGTCTGGCTCAGTTGGCACTCTTGCCTCTTGATTGTCCCCACTTCGGGACTTTGAACTCGCAGTCCAGGCTTACCCTCCAAAGTAGTCTTGCGGGAGCGATGCATTGTGGAGGTGCCGTCCTTCAGGTCAGACGGTAAACTAAGGTCCTGCCTGCTTATTCAAGTCGACATTAAAGACGCCATAAAACTATTCGAAAATAGAAGGGAGTTTATCTTGTCCTGGCTAAGAATCCTACAGATAGATTTTGGTCATTAACGTTTCATGGCTGTTTTGTGGGACATTGATATCACAAGTTTGCAGGGCCATGGGATAAGAACAGGGGAGTGGGACTGGTTGGTAACTCTTTCAAAGAGCCTGCACAGTCACGATGGGCCGAATGGCCTCCTTCGGTGCTGTATGATTCTATGATTTTATCTGCCACATTCGATTATGTAATACTCAGTCACTACACTGAGCATAGTATTTATATCCCATTAAAGTGATTTGAGACATCCTACTGACATGAAAGGCGCTCTATCAAATGCAAGATTATTATTGTATATTCTGTGCATTGTGGATTGCCAATACTTGACATTCTTCACAGCTATACAGCTGCCAAACATTGACCTAAGCAGAATAAAAGGCTGGGTGCGCATGGAATAAGGATATACAGTATTTCCAGGAGAAGCTTTATATTTTTGCTTTGATATGGAATATGCATTTGGTAAATTGTACCATCTTAAGTTAAAGTAAACTGTAAGGATTAGTTTAAATCAGTTGTTGTGCTTAATATTATGGAAGATTGCCTCAATGGGGTCTTTTACGAAATAAGCTTTAACCACCTAAATCCCATATTACTGAAGTAAAGACAACTGAGGCAAAATGCTTATTTCCTCACGGGTTTAATATCACATTTGATACATTTTTTGCATACATAATCTTGTGCCTGTGTGATATGGCTTTGTATGTGAAACCATGGTGATGGGTTTCCACATATGCCAGACACACAGTTGACCAAACAAAAAATAACTTTTTATTGATAAATTGTCTCTGGCATTGTTTATCACAGGTGATAATTATGACCAGTCTTAAAACCGACCTATATGATATCCTTCATCTCAAACGTTAAGTGAAAAGTTAACTTGACTCCACGTCAACACTTAAAGTGCTGAAAATAAAATGATTTGAGTTTATCAATCTACAATATCCCTGTCTATGCCCTGTTATGCTAAACTGCTCACCTTCAAATACGTTTAAATTATACAATACAAAATTACATTTGGAAAGCAACTTTCACATTGGGAGGATATACCAAGGTGCTGAACAGTCAGGGATTAGGGCCTGAGTGGAAGGGTTGGGACCAGGGAGGTGGGAGGCCAGAGAGGGTGGCAAAAGGCACGGTCGAAGAGGAGGTTCTTGAGACGTGCATTGAAGTAAGGGAGGGAGCGAGGCGAAGGGTATGTTAGATGGAGTTCCAGAGAGTGGGGGCAGAGAGGCTGGGGGAGATGGAGCAGGCTGGAATTTATGGCCCTGTACCTGCACTTATCCACAATAGACAGAACACAGTTTTCATCAGAAGAAGAGGTTGTAAAGGAGAGCTCCATTCTAACTAAAACTATAGCGTATTCAGTCTTTCATATCATTAACGATTACCTACACCAGACAAATGGACTGTTTAATGTGTGCTATCAATTCCTCATAATTGCCTCTGCAATAACACAATTTTGTAGTCACTGAATTTTTGGGTGGAAAATTTAAGGGCCTGACACAAAATTTGGCATATCCCATTTTTTGGGGGATATTGGGTTTCGTATTCTAACGCTGAACCGTTCTGTGTTTCTTGCTGCCTGGAAGTGAATAGGTAGTGTAAGCTTCATGGTTCTGTAGAATGGAAGAGTGTTCCGTTGCCAGTTAAAATGACAGAACGCCTTTCTCTATGTTGATTTGCTGAGGTGAAACTGCTCTATTTATCTTGCAGGCTACAGTCAGAAGCTACTTAATTAAGAGTTATATTGGCTTCCTCAGATATAGTCATTTATCTGTTCCCCACGTTTTCCTTTTCAGCTGCTTCTCTAGCTTTCTTTGTGTTGTTCCGAATCCATACGCCGCATGATTTAGGTGGATGTTACCATTTCAAAGGAAAGTGGAATTTTTCTGCCTGTTTATATTATTCTTCGCCCCCCACCACCCCCCCACTACCCCCTCCTCATTTCTAATTACCCCCAAATTCAATTGACCACTCAACTCTTTGAACATGGCTGTTTGGGGGACATTGCTGCATGCAAATTGGCTGCCCACAAAACACGGTCCTTTCGCTTTACAGTTTATCCTGATTGAGCACTTGCCTCGCAAGTGAGAGGACCTGGGTTTGTTTCCTGGCAGGGGCGAAACCTTGGGCAAGTTTCCTTACTCCACACGCCTAATAATAATCCCTCCAAAAAACAAAACAATAATAAATTGGTCATTTTCAATCTACGACTGTTTGTGGGCCATTGCTGTGCGCAATTGGCCGCTGCGTTCGCCCACAAATATACAGTCAATTCACTTTACAGTATATTCTGTGAAGCGCTTTGAGACATCTAGAAGATGTGAAAACCACTATATCAAATGCAAGGATTATCATTAGGCAAGTTTCCTCACTTCACATGGCTTTGTTTATCCAGCAGTAATTAGGAACCCAGTAGTTAGTTGATTGATGGATTGCTTTCCAGGGGCAGTAATCTGTCCAAAAAAGTTATAATAATTTGGTCGTTCAATCCATGACTGTTTGTGGGACGCTGCTGTGTGGAATTGGCTGCTGCATTTTGCCCACAAAATACACAAGTCAATTCACTTTACAGTATATTCTGTGAAGCGCTTTGAGACGTGTCAATGATGTGATAAGGCGCTATATCAAATGCAAAAATTATTATGATTATTATTGAGCACGTTGAGACATCCTCCAATGTGAAATCTATCGTTTATGGAAGTTTTGCTGACAGTTTGGTGTGTCTATGTAACCGCATTTGCATTCATTTTTCTAATCAATTACACTTTACAAATTGCTGCGAGAAGTTATTTTTTTTAACATGAAAGGTGCTATATATAACTGAGGTATTTCTTATTATTTATTCTGTCCACAATCAATTCACCTATCAGAAAGCCAAGGCTGATATGGCCCGTCTCATTAAAAACATGGGCTTAGATTCCTGCTCAAAAAAAGAACGACCGTCATAGTTGACCATTAAAGTACAGCATCTTTCATATTATTCATCAGAAGGTAGCTCCTGTTCAGAGAAACTCAGCCCTGAATTAATGAGGGGTTTAAAAAAAAAGGAAACTGGAATAATCATACAGACTGAGATAAAAAAGAATTGGGATCATGTAAATGTCGTCTCTGACTGTCCATTTTTTTGTCGAGCTGCTTGTTTTCATTTTATATATTTAGCTTCTGCCGTCTGATACCTGGCAATGCACGAGTGGGGTAAAATTAGAGTTGACAGCCTCTCTCTGCGTCTAGTACTCTCTCTATCTGTAACGTTTTTCTTTTTGCGACATGCAGGTGGGCCATCAGCTGAATAGAAATGTCATCTTGTTAGCTGGGATTTTCGTCCCTCTCTATCTTTACGAATAATAAAAAAAAAGTTATCTCCAGCTCTTCAAAAGTTACTAATAATTTTTCAGAATGATTCATGCCATATCTGAAACTCCAGGAGTCTGCTGTGACAAGGATCAGCCATTATAGCAGCATCACTGCACCTGCTGCCACTGAATTATATGCGGACTGAGAACGGAAAGAATGGCTTTTCTGTCCTTACATTTGGCACCAGAAGAAAAACTGATTGAAGTCGACTCTGTTAATGTTTTTCTTTTTAGAAAAAATAAAACGCATTTGAGTTCCAAAAAAAAAATCAATTTACCTATAAAAGTACTCGAGAAATGTTTTTATAAAAATATTTCTCTGTTGTGATAGCTTGTGCAGATCTGTGTTGGACCTCAATGGATACAATCTTAGTTCACACTACCTTTATGCTCCTTATAACTGCATCTCTTTTAATCTGTAATCTATTTAATATCTTCCCTTGTTCTTCATGTCTCTTTACTGTTAGCTGACATGCAAGGCACAAATATCGGTCCTTTATTGGCATCTCTAGTATCTATCCTGCTTTTTTTGGACAGGATGTGAGAAGTGGTTTCTTATCTGAGAAGAGGTGCTGTTCATTTTAATGATACAACTATGGTCATCTGTCAGAGGTGCTGTCTTCCAGTTGAGGTGTTAAAACTGAGGCTCGTCTGCCTGTACAGGTGTACATTCAGGTTTCCATTTGAAAAGAAAAGGGATTTCTCAACAGCCCTCCAGAGGAATTGGCCATTCACTCCGCAGCTATTTTTAGGCACTTGCTGGTCTCAAGTGACCACCTTGTTTACCTCGAAAAACAGCAATTACCGGTGAAGCACTTAGAAATGTTTCAATGTGATCGGGGGCCTATGCAAAACTGCAACTTTGTTCTGCTTTCCAACTTTCTTCTGAAGTTGCGGATATATATTTATCTTCCTTACCTCACCCTCGTTGTATTCAAAACTCAACTATGACTCTCCTACTCTCTCATTCTTTCCCAGAACATCTAGGCCTTTGGGCAATAATGTTTGAGTTTTCCAATTCTCCCACATTCTTGACAATATTAAAACCGACGGTTAGCATCACCAAACCATCGCCCATCGATGTCTCTCTCGCACTCTTTTTTTTATTGAAATTGACAGATTATGCCTTCACCCCTGTCGCTGATGATCCTTGTGTTGGATGCAACACCTTATCATGTAATTGAAACGTGCCTCACATGATTTACTGTAAAGTGTAGTGGCTGCGTATTTTGTAGGTGAACACGGCAGCCAATTTGTACACAGCCATGTCCCCACAAACAGTCACAGGGATGCTGGGAGAAACTGCCTTTCTCTTTGAAGCACAGGAACAGGAGTAGGCCATTCAACCTTTCGAGCCTGTTACCCCATTCTATTAGATAAAGACTGAACTTTACCTCAACCCCCCTTTGCTCCATATCCCTTGATACCCTGGCCTAACCAGAAAACTATCCACCTCGGTCTTGAATACTTGAATTGATCCAGCGTCACAGCCTTTTGAGGTTAAAGAGTTCCAGATTTAAACAAAACATTGTTCAGTTCCTTGTATCTGTTACTTAAAGGATCCTGTCAAACTCTAATGGTAAGGAAGTGTTTTGGGGTTTTGTTTTAAACTGGGGAAGAAATGCCGATGTTTAATAACTAACCCTTGCTCTCTGGCTTCTGATTACTTCAGTTTATGAAGTCAGCAAACATGTGCATAATAATTTGTACAGTAAGGGGGAAAAGTAAGGCAACTAAAGACTACTGGTCCCGTAATACCCCAGCCGGGGAAAATTACAGCCTAGGAGTTGTGCAAAGCTTATTATTAGTGATCCGGAGAAGCCACACTGTGTGGAAGAGAAATGCTATAATTTGGGATCTCAAACAGCTTGTACTTAGTCGAGATGGAGTCACATCCCCCAAACAGCTGGATTGTCGTCAAAGGGGAAACTCAGGCGTAAGAGTCACCATGATAATCTATAATAATCCTTGCTTTTGATATAGCTCCTTATCATCCATGTCTCAAAGCATTTCACAGCATTTTACCATGAAGTGTAGTGACTGTGTATTCTGTAGGTGAACTCGGCAGACAGTTTTGCACACAGAGAGCCTTGAAAGGGATGACCAATTTCTTCCCCACCCAGCCAATTTGAAAAAGAGCCGAGCCCGCAATCTTCCGAGACAGAAATTGGTCAATTCACCTCACAGCTGTATGTGGGTGTCGCTGAGTGCAAAGTGGCTGCCATGTTCACCTACAAAATACACGCACTGTACTTTGTGAATGGCACTATATCAAAGGCAAGAATGAGCATTATTATTATTTTGAGTAGTGTGAGCAACAGTGAAATGACCCTCTTAAAAAAAAAATGTGGTCATTCAATCCACGACTGTTTGTGGGACACTGCTGTGCGCAATTGGCTGCCGGGTTTCGTCCACAGTTAATCCACTTTACATTACATTGTACTGTGAAGCGCTTTGAGGCAACTTAATGACATGATAAGATGCTGTAACAAATGCAAGGATTATTATCGTTATTATTATAGGACAGGAATTAGCTGAGCTATAATGGCCGCATGGTTGAATAGCAGAACACACACTGTTAAAGCTCAGCAGGCAGGCTCATCGGGGAGCAAAGCAAATCCAAGTAACCTTCTCACATCACATTACATTGACTTCTATTTACCATTATTCCTCTTATTGCCCCTTTTATTTCTCTGAAAGTCCTGACATTTTTTTTTTCAATTGATCGCCATTCAATATTTGGAGCTGATATTATTTCTTGTCAGTTTCCACTCATGCTTTTTATCGAGTTTCCAAGCCTTGTGAAAGCAGCCAGGGTAATGAAAATCCCCACCAATCTGCTGCGGAAATCACGGCAGGAGCGGCCTGATTTATTTGGAAGTGATTGCATTGCTAAATGGCTTGTCTCAAATGTTTCTCTGAAGAGAACCACATTACATTAGAGTCTTGGCAATGTCATGTTTATTGTCACTTGTGCTCGGAGGGGGAGGGATGGGAAGATGGGTGGGGGGGGGAAGCGGGGGAGTAGGAAGAGGAGGGGGCCAGCAAACTGAAAGTGACAATAAAAGAATTCTGCTGCATCCTTTATTCATTCGGAAGACACTGCAGTATGACAAGCTTGTCAAGCTGTGGCAGACGTCTGGGTCTGGATTTACACCTGCAGTTTGATTACTTAAATCTAACCGTGTGGACAGACAGGACAATCAGGGACACGGCAGATATTTCACCAGCGACAGGAAGTTGACCACGCTCTCCCCACAAGTTCGAAAGGAACTTGAACTCGTTTCACCGAAAGCAAGTGTCGGAGTTACCCACTGAGCATTGCAGAGATGTGACATCCCGATCGCTGACTGCTCATGTTCGATTGCGCTGGATTGAAAGGTGGATGGAACTGAGCTGTAGATTTACATTTCATTGTTTTCCTTCGGTGTCCACCGGCTGACCAAAATAAAAAATCCCCAGTATTAGTATGATATTCCTTGCATTTGATGCCTAATCCTGATACATCAATTCGCTTTACAGTAATTGCTATGAAGTGCAGTGATTGCATTTGTAGATGAATGCAGGAACCAATTTGCATACAGTCATATTCCACTAACCACCGTACGATTGAATGTTCAGTTTACCTGGGGGATTATTGGCCAGGAGTTGGGGAGAAAATCATCTTTTTTAGGCATCCTCAATGGCCACCTGAACAGACAGTCAGACGAGACCTCAGTTCGATGTACCGACAACAGTTTTCATTTATACAGAACACTGCCTGTAGGGTAGCATCTTGGAGATCGCAAGATTTTTGGGGGATGGAGAGGACTATCTGATCTCGTCCTTTTAGAATACACACTAATAAACAATCATCACAGCATCAAGCTGTTATTTTTAAATGATCCCCCAGTGTCCTGGCCTCTGCTACCCTTTCTGGTAACATGTTTACCTGAAGAAGGACTTCCAACAGGACAGCAATTCCCCAGTCCTTCACTGGTGGGGGAAAAAAAATGCATAGAAATGTTCTAAACCAAGGTGGTCAATCAACCCATCATGTCTGTACTACTGCTGTTTCTTTTTTTTTTGCTAAATTGCCCCTTTTTTTAATACATCCCACTTTCCAGCTCTCTCCTCATGTCATTATTGTTTGTGATTATCAGCTGTTTATCCTGTTCCCTTTGAATGATTCTATTGATCCAGCCTCAATAGCCACTTGCGGCAATGAATTCCAAACCCTAATAATACTCTGTGAGTGGAGAAATTCTTTTCCAACCTCTCCCCTAAAAAGACAGCACTTGTGTTGAGCACCACAGGGCAAGTTCAATGTTGTCCACAAGTAAGAACCGTCACTGGAACTGGTTAAGAGAATGGGCACTTTCATTTAAATAGAGCCCATTAACATCGAAATGCTTCACTGAGCTTCACACAATGTTGCCATCAGCAAAGCTGCTCCACTCCCAATGATCAATGTTCATAGCCCTCGAGAGGGATTGTTTTTCAAGTGCTTTGTGGAACTTGAGCAGATATCGCTTTGCGAGCAGAAATCGCCTCGCAAGCGAGAGTACCTGGGGTTCGATTCCCGGATGGGGCAAAGCCTTAGGCAAGTTTGCTTACTCCACATGCTTCTGTTCATCTGTTAATTGTAAGGAGAAACGATCTTGTTAGTCGATTGGCAGATCGCTTTCGGGGGGAAATAATCCCTCCAAAAAAAATAATGAAGTCCTGTAGCTCAGTGGTTAAAGCACTCGCTTTGCAAGTGAGAGACCTGAGTTCAATTCCAGGCAGGTCAGGGTGAAACCTTGGGCAAGTTTCCTTACTCCACACAGAGCCTAATAATAATCCCTCCAAAACCAAAAACAATAATAAATTGGTCATTTTCAATCTACGACTGTTTGTGGGACATTGCTGTGCGCAATTGGCTGCCGCGTTTGCCTACAAATATACAGTCAATTCACTTTACAGTGTTTTCTGTGAAGCGCTCCCGACGTGAAAAGCGCTATATCAAATGCAAGGATTATTATTATTATTAAATAGTAAAAATAATAATCAATCCACAACTGCTTACGGGACACTGCTGTGTGCAACTGGCTGCCATAAAACACACAGTCACTACACTTTACAGTTTACTCTGTGAAGCGCTTTGAGGAGTCTCGAAGACGTGATAAGGTGCTGTATCAGATGCAAGAATTATTATTGTTAAATCTAGTGCCCCATTTATATTGGTTTGACTGACGTCTGGAGTTGGAATGTTGCCCAGCACGTAGTCTAAGTCCACAGTTAATCCCATTTTGAACCATCCTGCTGAAAGCAGAGTGTGAATTGGGTTTCTGGGCAGACGATTCCCACTTTCAACTTAAAACATTTTGCCTTTCAAAGTTGAGCCACAATCAAGTTTATAATGTTGTTAAATCCCAACGGTTTGGGACTCGAAGTCGAGGCTGATGTTCCATTGCAGTCCTAGGGTAGCACCATTACAAACTCTTGCAATCGAGCGCGGGAACCCCACCTCTACAGCACGAATATTAGTTGGATTAATTTATTATTCTTTATTGATGCATATTGACTGGTCTCCTGCTTCCAGCTCCAACCCAATTATCAGCCCCGATGAAACTAAGAATCCTGCCATTGATTCTCGCGCACTGTAATTTCTAGATGTAATTGTAAATCACATCTGCACAATCCTTTTGTGGAAACTCAATAATAGGAGGAGAGGAAATTGCAGTGGGGAGGGGGGGGAACCAGGTAAATTAAATATGAAATGAAATTCGAACCCAAATCCGTGCTTTTCCCTGTAACGATTTACATGCGGAATTTTCGATTGCAAGAAAATCATTTTCAACAGATGCTGCTTTTTATTGTAAATTCCACCCCCCCACTCAAAAAAAAAAGCAAGTCTAATCCTATGAGGCAACCTATACAGAACTGGCAGTGAGTTATTGCTGGCATTCTGATAATAGGATTATTCTGCCTTGTTATATACACGGTGAGGCTGGAGCCCATCTGTGTTCACAATATAGAGTGGTATCTAAACGCTTTCAATAGATTTTAGGGAGAAAAAAACAATTATTTCCATTTATTCGATCTCTGCCGCTCCAGCTGTTTTCAAGAGGGACCCACTGTTTTAATTACCTTGCAAATTTTGCAATTAATCTTGGGATGTCAACCTGAAGTACTTTTGAAAACACTGACACTTACGTGGTTTATAAAGTTCTGCGCAATTGAAGTGCATTGAGACGTCTTCCCGACATGAAAGATGCTACATAAATGTAAATTCCATTGGATTGCATCATGAAAGTTGACGTTGGAATAGAAAATGAGAGCATTCATAAATCGAAGCAACTCTCTGGGTGATAGAAGTTAGAGGCGTTGTGTTTTACCTCTGTGGTCAGGACTTCTATTTAGACCAAAGCTTAAGGGTTGACTCACCCAGAGCTCTGCTACCTCCAAGTTTGAGATGTTGCTTTGGTGAGCTGACTAGAACCTACAAACAGCATCTTGCATGTAACGTCAGGATATTGATACCAGTACCTTGGTTTTCATTACGTTTCTCCATTTAACCCTTTGTAATGTATGCAGGAGAAAGTTAATCAGACATTTTCACAAAATTGGTGAATATGGAACAAAAGGCCTTGGGAGAATATGTTGGCAAATTCAAGATGGAGCTCAATAGATATTTGGTGCAAAAAGTTAATGAAGCCATAAGAGAAAATATTGTATCATAATGCAGTTTAATTGGACTGAAATGATCTTTTCTAGTCCTGTGTTCTCATTCTCGTGTTTCCTAAATATTGCGAATTTTTACTATAAAACTGCTCAAAGTAATACTTTACGATATCTGGGAGAGATTTTGACGGTTTCTTCATGCTGTCCTAGAGGATTGATACACTGAACCCGAATAATAGATTAAACATGATCAAAAGTTCCACAGCTAGGGAACGAGCTCTATAGATCCCAACATCCTCGCCAACAATCCCCCAGATAAAATTTGGTCACACATTTCACAGCTATTTGTGGGACATTGTTGTGGGCAAATTGGCTGTCCCGTTGGCCTCCAAACTCACAGTCACTCCGCTTTACAGTAGAATGCTGTGAAGCGTTTTCAATATTTTCACAACATGATAAGGAGCTATATCAAATGCAATGATTACTATCATTATTATTGAGGATCTGAAGGCAAAAAAAAATCTGTGTACTCGCAACCCAGCTGCCTGTGACGATAGGATGCCTCACCCACGCGGAACCCCATCACCCTGCTTAAGAGTGTGTAAATCAGAGTTCCGTGATCCCACCTGTACCATTATTCCCCTGTACCTGTCTATCTGGGGCAGTACATTCTACATTATCCCAAACCTCTGTGTGAGAAATGTCTCCTAATCTGAACATCTGTCCATTCCAGCTATAAGTTTAAGGTCATATTTCGCCCACAAAATATACAGTCAATTCACTTTACACTACATTCTGTGAAGCGCTTTGAGACAACTCAAAATATGTGATAAGGCGCTTTATCTAATGCAATTATAATAAAGGATTATTATAATTATTAGTATTATTATTATTATACAACCTTCTTTTCAATTCATCTAACTAGAGGCAAGAGAAATCCGCTATCTGCCCTGATCCCTGCCTGAAACCTCATCGAATTTTAAAAGACAATTTTCACATAGTGGGAGTGATGGAGAAAGAAAGCCTTTTTTTACAATCAGTAACAAATTGGTTAAAACGCCTACGAGTTTAATCACTAAAAAAGGCTGCTTGACGTACAGCGCTTTCTTTCGGAAATTGTTTCAAGCCTGTAATTTGTCTGCATCTAAATTTCCCAGCACCTAACTGTGAAGGCATCACCGGCTAAACATCTGGGAAGCAATTTACATTTTCCGAACTGATTTATACATCTCATAGACAACCAGCGAACATAAATAAATTCCGACTTCACTGACAGGCGACTGACAGTCGCAGATGGGACTCGGTGTGCCCGTATCTCTGAGCATATAGTTACCAGTGTAATACGTGTCCGCAGTGAGCTTCAAACATTATAATCTATGATAATGAAAAGTTACAGTCTGAAATTGTCAGAAAGCGTTATTCTCCTTCAGTGTCTCATGTTGAATCTCCCTTCAGGCAACTAATTTTAAGATCCTGCTGCTTACAGATAATAGGAACCCAGGAGAGGCAGCAGATGTCTTTTTTTTTGTCAGATTGGCACTGTAAATGTTGGACTACAAAGAGCTGGATAGCATTGTTATCCACCAAGGGCTGCCACAGGTACTCAGCCATGACTGGGAATTTTCACACTGTCGAGGAGCAGTGGTCCGGATGTCAATGTTTCCTTGCAACAGTGCCTTGAAGTGACAGACCAAGACGTCACAGGCAGGTGTTTCTGCCAACGAGTTGGAACCTCTTGTACCTTTCGCAGCTAAATTTAAGATCGCTGTAGACCACGGTTACTTAGCTGGTAATTAATTTGCCGCTTCAAAGGGACTGGCTTCATCAAGCCTCCTGTCTTTGGACTTCAAAGGTAAAATAATGGGATGACACTATGTATAGCTGACATTTTGAAAATAGTATAATTGATACAAAGTTATCGAACATTTGGAAATGTGTTGTTAGAAAGAATCCTCACATGGTATTTTTTTGAGGTTCTGTCTTGACTAATTGTCTCATCACCCTCCTTTGTCTCATCTTACTTGCCTTTTAAGGGAGATTCCAGATGAAGATTTGAATGTGAAAATTCACTTAGTCCATCACGTCCGCTCCCTCCACGCTCCTTGCAAAACCCTAACCTGCTTAGAGACGTATCTTGTTGTTTCCCTTCCGGGGTGGGTGGGAGAGAGAGAGGGGAAACTCTGCCACAAGTGTACTCCATGATCCAATCAAACTAGGGAGAATGCTTTCCGCTGTTTGGTGAGTCAGTAACTAAAGGGCATCAATTTAAGATCACTGCCGTGTGTAACTGGCTGCAATGTTTCACCCACAAAATATACAGCCTTTAAATTTACAGTATATTCTGTGAAGCGCTTTGAGACATCTCGAAGACGTGATAAGGAGTGATTGTGGAGTCCTGTAGCTCAGTGGTTAGAGCACTCGCTTTGCAAGTGAGAGACCTGAGCTCAATTCCAGGCAGAGGGCAAGTTTCCTTACTCCACACAGAGCCTAATAATAATCCCTCCAAAACCAAAAACAATAATTAAAATTGATCATTTTCAATCTACGACTGTTTGTGGGACATTGCTGTGCACAATTGGCTGCCACGTTCGCCCAAAAATGTACAGTCAATTCACTTTACAGTATGTTCTGTGAAGCGCTTTGGGATGTCCTCCCGACGTGAAAAGCGCTATTTCGAATGCAAGGATTATTATTACTTTTAAAAAAAAGTGGTTTTGTTTACACAGAGGCTTGTTATGCCCTACCAAAACCATTGGTTAAGGCAGAATCTATAATAGATTTTGAAAGGGAATTAGAGAACCATACAATACATCTCAAAGCGCTTCAACCCAGCTGGTTACCCGTCTATTTGAAAAGCAAAAATATAAAAGTAAATTAGATGTACAAATACAAACGGGAGTATGGAACAGGCATCGGAGTGGGAGAGCTGGTAGAGCCGGTAGCTGGTAGAGCATCTACGACCCCTGGTAGAGTATGGAAGTATAGAGAGCTGGTTCAGGAATAATAATCCCAATGGCCCCTCTCTATGCTGTAAAATTCTATATCTGTTCTTTGATTGCCAAAGTCAGTCCAGCAAATGTTGCATGATCATGAGGTCATTGTTCCTAAAAAAAATCATTTAAAGAAGGGTGTGATATTTTATTTTGTTGCATCTACGACCCCTGAATTATGGTTGCACCCAAAACCAGCCTGCCAACCATTTGGGATTCTTGTTGAACAGGAATAATTTTCGAATAATTTTTAAGTACTGAAAAAGGACTGAAACCAGCCTTTCCGAGCTCGCTCAGAGCTTACTGACCTGTCCGACCTGAATTACAATAACAACAACAACTTGCATTTAGGTAGCTCACTTTACCTGGAGTAGTGTCCCTGAGCAAATTAGTGCAGGATTCCAGAATAAGTCCAGAGACGAAAACCTACTGCTGTGCTGAAACATATCCAAACCAAACTGAGTTCCACGTACGTTCGCAACCTAAACATGGACATTTCCCCATCTCTGGAATGGAATGTGCTCTTTCTCCCTGGAGGGGTGCATCCTGCTTACCTTACTTCTGGAGAGCATTAGGTGCCGGTTGGCAAGAGCCAGGGCTTGGAGACCCCAGAGTGCGCGGGGGGGGTACGGGTGGAGGTGGGGGGTGTGTGGCAACTGCTGGAGTTCGACCAGCTGAAACCGCAGAGCTTGCCATTGAGAGCACTGTCCTTGAATCTGTGCGGGAAGACCATGAGTGCACATCGGAGGGAGTCAGACCAGCACAGCTTGATCTTGTTAGCAAAATCTCATGTAAGGCCCTTCAATGCTTTGCTATGTTGTGCTGATTACATCATCACTAACGCCTCAGGGGGTCCAGACTGTAAATATTAATCAATTGTTCTGAAAAACATTCCTTGCACTCTGGATGCAAAGAATGACATTGCCCTAACAGCTATTGTGGTACAGTGTGTTTATGTGTGAGTGTGTGAGAGAGAAAGAGATGAGAGGTACTGCAATAGCTGCTGGGGACTGTTTGCTTCAAATTACACTGCAGTGTAAAGTCTAACGCAAATCGATTCAAAATTTCTTTAGATTTCCTAAATGCACCATCTAGCCCATCTGAGATGTCACAGTGACTCTAATTAATAATCTTTGCATTTGATACAGCGCCTTTCACATTGGAAGGACATTGCAAAACACTTTGCGAGGTTTTAATGTAACGTGCTGTTACTGTGTATTTTGTTGGGGAAATATATAGTGACTACATCTCTTTTGCAAATGATTCCTTCTTTGGGGCAAACAATTATAGGAAGAATAAGTATGGATTGAAAATTACCTTACTGAGCACATTGGAATTTAACCTTAAATGCTTGCGTGTTCAATTTGCTCTATTTTTATCATTCTTGTTATTTAGGGTAAAAAAAAAATTTCACTTAATTTAACTCGTGATGTGCAAATACTCAACAATCTGGTACTTAACAATAATACATCGCATTTGATATAAGATCAAATGTCTTAAAATACTTCACAGTAGTTAGTGTAAAGTGTAGGAACATTGTATTTGCAGGCAGACACAGCAGCCAATTTGCACACAGAAATGTCGCCCAAACAGCCATGATTGATTAATTTAATTTATGTGGGTGATTTATGGAGTTTTAACTTCTCATCCAAAGGACACCGCCACCGACAATGCATAGCTCTTCCACACTGCAGTGTTATTTCTGCCTGCTCTCTGAGCAAAAAGTCCCAGCGCATTCAGCCCAGGATCGCAATGAAACTCCGCTAACAAAAGTTTGGATTTGGCACTTACTGAGAAATCGCGGCAGCAAAGTTCTGTGAGTTTGAAATGCTGTACAGAAGTTCAAACTTTGTCCTATTTAAGATGCATTGTTATCATCTGGGTCCTGATATTGTCCATCTGGGATAGCCTGGAGCATCTATGGGGATAAACCGCAACTGTCAGTCTACAAGCCCAGAGCATCTGTTGCAGAAGCCTGGAGCCTGAAGATGTAAGCATGAATTCATCTCCAGGATGCCTCTCGCACGTTTCCGTGCACTGCTTAGAGGAGACGGCAAGGTTGAGTGAAGACGTTCCTTGCAAGATTTTTCTTCATCTTGTCATGTTATTGGCATCTCCTGGTTGTAATTCCTGACTCTTCAACTCATCCTTTCTCATTTGGAGTAGCGAGCAACTTGTGAAGACTCTTTGCGATCAGCCAATGGCAGGCACGTTCGCTCTCAGAATACATTAAGGAACAGTCCATTTTTCTTCCCAAGGTGACACGCTCCTTCACTACTTAGCATCTCATCTCACGGGCGAATTTGATATCGATCAGTCTCAACAGGCACATGGTTTTGCTTGAATTTTTGACCGTGCCATGAAGCAAGCATTACTCCAGCTCCTTTACTAACACAACGGCAAAGTGATTTGCTTTAGATGTTGAGGGCGCTGTACTGAGATCTGTTTTTTTTATTGAATCATATCACTCTTAGAATCAAAGCCTAAATAACCCATTTTTTTTCCTTACACTGTAAGGTTATTTTTTGTCTCACCAATTTCCTCCACACCTTTTGTCCTTTGACTGGGCTAAAATTGCCCAAGGGTCAATTGACCTCTAGTTCCTTGTCCAACTTTTCGGATGAATTGTCTAACAACCCCTACATTTACAGGCATATTGGTAGACTGGTGAACACCCCCTTGTAGTGGTTGAGTCTGGGGTGTTGTATCAGTTTGCACATGCTCAATAGTCTGACCCACCCACCCCATTTTCTAGAACCAAAGTGGGCGGGTTACAGGTTCAGAAAGAGTGAAATGGAAGGGTTTTTAGTTTTCAAAGGATTTGGTCCTTTCATAGAATCTTACAGCACAGAAGAAGGCCATTGTACCTGTGTCGACTCTTTGAAAGAGCTATTCAACTAATCCCACTCTTCCTCTCTTACCCCATAGCCCTGCAATTTTTTTCCTTTTGCAAGTACCTATGCAATTCCCTTTTGAAACCCACTATCGAATCTGCTTCCATTAGTTTGTCATTGTTTGACGCTCTTTCTGGCTGACGTTCCCGCTGGCTACTGTTGCAGGGTGAGTTGCCTGGTAGACTCCTGAAATCAGCCATTTCTCTCTTGAGTGCTGCGCGTCACTGCCAGGGGGTTTGTGCCTTTTCAGTGAGAAATCTGGCAAGCTGTGAACAGACAAGAGGGAAATACAATTCATCTGTGAATTGTCGTGAGATCCTGCGAATGTCATTCTGTTCAAACCTTCCATCAATTGGCTGTATTTGTAAAATATGTGATAAGGAATCAGACACTAGGTGCTTTTTGTTATGGAGCAATGTAAATCTCTGAGATTTTATCTGACAATACATCGTACCCAGCTATATTAATTATGTATCGAGAAGAATAATGTTTTTCATTATTTTCACAAGGCAGCACACCTAAAAATATAGTAAAAGTAAGGGGAATCGGAACTGACAACACAAAAATATTTGATGGCTTGCTGGCAGGCATCCTACCTCTTTAAGCCACAGATTTACACCTAGGCTCAGCCCATTTTGTCTTGCAATTTAAGACCAAGTAGGATTGTAGAAATTTCTTAAACTCAGTCCTAATTTGGAAGCCAGTTTTCTACTGTTCTTACAAAGAACAAATTAAGCCAGATTTACAAAATCTCCACAGTTTTGTGCAACCTTAAACACCCTAAAGATGAAACAGTCTTCAGACTAAGCCTCGGTGAAATTTTGGGCTTCTGGTATATTGGGTGGCATTTTGCAGTGTTTGATGTTATCACGTCAAAAACATTATTAATTGCCCTCAAAACCATTGCTTTCATTACTTGCCTCTAAGGACAGAGCTCAGTTCCTGCTGGAGTATTTGTTAGCGCAGAAACTCAAACCGCTGAAGAAGAAAAAATTCCACCTGGGTCTAGATTTACTCTATTTATTTCAGAGCATCAAGAATTTAACTCATTCTTATATACAGCCTTAATTTTGAAGCCAGTTTTCTGTAAATATTGAAAGAACTACAAGCTTTAGACGTTGAGTGTGAATTCATCTATTTGCTAAATTCTGGGCATGCTATGTTGCTCCATAAATAGAACAAGTAACATGTTATTCCCTGGTTACATCATGTTAATACATTATGCATTTCTTAATAACTCATGATTTTGTATATTTGTCTGGTTTCATCTTATTGAATCCCCTATGTGGCCAGTTTACTGGGGTGGGGACTGCTTTTCTGCTTCACCCAGTGTCTTGGAGCATCTTTCCGACGCTAACCTCAGTTTACAAATGCAATTTGTTGTTGTTGTCGTCGTCACTAGATTCAGCTCATTCAGAACTCTGCTGCCCGCATACTGACCCGGACCAAACTCCGAACCCACGTCTCACCAGTTCTGGCCCTGGCTCTCCATTACCGAATGGATGGACTTCAAGATCCTCACACTTGTGTTTTCAAATCCATTCACTCCGTGACCTCTCCCGACCTCCTCACTCCCCAATCCACCACCAGGTCAGCACCTCCGCTCGACTGGCACTGGCCTCCTGCTCGTCCCTCGTACCTTCCGCCTAACTATCCGTCATGTTTTCAGCCACTACACCTCAAAACTCTGGAACACTCTCCCTCAAGCCCTCTGCCTTGCCCCCTCTCTCCTTTTCCAAGTTCTGCCTGCAAACGCAGCTCTTCAACCAGGCTTACAGCACTTCCCCCACCCCGCCCCTAGCTCAGAGTCAGACTCCGCCACTGTTAAGTGCTCTGAGACACTACCCTGCGTGGAGGGCGCTATATAAATGCAATTTGTTGTTGGCTCCTTCCAAGCCCGTGCCTCCTGCAATTGCTGCCAATCAGCACAATTGAGAAAGTCCCACCGGGCCAGGTCAAACCAGGTTTTGTTTCATAGTCTCGTCCTTAATGGGGCAAAAACTATACATATGGCGCATTTAATGTAATAAATATTTCCAATATAGTTTTACTGTTAGCTCAGAATTTACTGCATTTGTGTCAGCCTGGATCAAGTGTTCGCGGTCTGGACTCTTGAGTCTGAAGGCGATGGATTCAAGCCCCACATCAGGAGCTCACAGTCCAGGCTGATACTTTAATGGTGGGGGAAACATTGCATTATTGAGGAGCTGCCCTTTGGATAAGGCGTTAAACCAAGGTCCCGTTTCCCTGTTCGGATGGACGTTAAAGATCCCCCGGCTCTGGTTGAAAAGAGAAGGGAGTTTCTCCTGGTGTCCTGGCCAACAACCCCCCAAATAAAATTGATCATTCACTTACTTGATTGGACATTGCTCTGTGCAAATTGATTGTAAAAGAAAATACACAGTCACTACACTTTACAGTAAATCCTGTGAAGTGCTCTGAGATGCCCTCTCGATGTGAAAGACACTGTATCAAAACTCAGGGAATATTATTATCAGTTCACCCCGCTGAAGGCAATATCCGTCTGAATCTCAGAGGAGCCCCTATCGTGTCTGCCAGCAAACAGGGGATGTAAACCGGTAACAGTTGGTTTCTACCTAGGTTTTTAAAGTAAGATTTATTTATAGTGTCTTTTTTTTTACTTCTAATCATCTGTTAGTTCCCATCATCCGTTATAAATATTCAGTCACAAAGGCACCACGTGTTAAATAACCACCTTATTATTCTGAAGATTTTCTCACTAACTCTTAAAATTTACATTTATTGCTTGCTGTACTGAAAAGTTTCACCACTTCAGGAATCACTTATTCACATGAATATTAATTGCACTAATTATAAACTCCATACAGACAGTATCAGCATGGTAGCACTCCATACATTACAATAATTATATAACCCTCCTTCTCAGAGAGTTAACGCGCACATCAAATGGAGTCTTGATCTTAACCATTCATCGTTACAATAACTTGCATTTGATCTAATACCTTATCGCGTCGATGAGACATCTCAAAGCACCTCACAGATTTTGCAGGTGAACACAGCAGTGAATTTGCACAGAAACAATGTCCCATCAACAGCTACGAAAGTGAATGACCATTGGTATCTGGGGTGGGGGTTGTTGGCCAAGACACCGGGAGAAACTCCCTTCTCTTTCTGAATAGTGCCATGGGATCTTTTACCGTCCGCTTGAAAGATCACAGATTAAATTCTCATTCGAAGGTTGGCAGCTTTGACAACCCTTTGCGCTAAACTGGAGTGCCAGCCTGGACTGTGAGCTCAAAGTCCCAATGTGAGGCTTCAACCTAGAACCTTCTGACTCTGAGGCGAGAGTGTTATCAACTGAGCCAGGCTTCTGGTTCTTCCTTATAATAGTTGAGGCTGCTCTGAAGTATTAATTCCCTGGCTAACACCCTCAGCCTGCCTAAGGCTTCACTGTGCTTCTCCATACATCGCCATTCTCAACTTTGAGGACAAAACTATTCATCTCACCTACTGATGATTTAAATTGTACCTGTCTGCTGATCTGTCATCATTGAATTGACTTTGACCAGTGAAGCGCATTTCTTACTGTTTTCTCTATGGTCTTCACTATTCTGTGTATCATTATTACCGCTCTTAGATGGGATTCATAAATTAGCTGTGTTTTCCTTCCCTTCGTATTTGCAAGATATGCCTTTTGTCCCCTTAAAGAATCAGCAATCTGCTCTCCGGTGTTAATCTCTTTCATTGTTATTCTTGCATCAGGTACATTTATGGCAATCAGTAACTTTCAATGGTGAAGATTTGGAGGTGAGAGCGAGAATGGAGACCCTAACTCCCAGTCAGCTGTTAATTATAATAAAAATAATAATTCTTGCATTTGATAATAGAGCCTTATCACGTCTTCGAGATGTCTCAAAGAGCTTGACAGAATATACTGTAAGGTGAATTGACTGTATATTGTGGCCGAAACACAGCAGCCAATTGCGCACAGCAGCGTCCCACAAACACAGTCGGTGGATTGAATTCCATGAGCCCCTATATTTGCCTTGTGTGCCATTTTAACATGAGGATTAGTTTCTGCCACTCTGTTACTACAGGAGGTTTAGTCTTTGAGAGACCTGAGTTCAATCCCAGGCAGAGGGCGAAACCTTGGGCTAGTTTCCTTACTCCACACGCCTAATAATAATCCCTCCAAAACCAAAAACAATAATAAATTGGTCATTTTCAATCTACGACTATTTGTGGGACATTGCTGTGCGCAATTGGCTGCCGCGTTTGCCCACAAATATAGAGTCAATTCACGTTACAGTATATTCTGTGAAGCGCTTTAAGACGTCTTGAAGACGTGAAAACTATATCAAATGCAAGGATTATTATTATTATTTAACTCTTGGTCTCTCCTGTTTTGGAAATCTTAGTAGAACTTCTGCTGAGAAACTAACCATCAGCAACATGTGTAAATTACAGAAATTAGATTTTCTGTGCTATTATTGCAGTGCGGAAAGCTTCGACTGGAGTGGTCATTGAGGCTGAATAAAAAGACTTTGAGCTTGAGGTAAAAGCTGGGAGAGTACTGCATTGTCGGAGGCGCTGTCCATTGTACAACAATTTACACCGAGGTCCAGTCTGCCTGTTTAGGATCCTACGGCACTGTTCGAAAAGAAAAGGGAGTTTCTCCTGGTATCCTAGCCCAGATAAAATAAAATGCATAACTCTTTGTGGGACATTTCTTTGTGCAAATTGGCTGCTCCGTTTGGCAACAAATATACAGTCACAACTCTTCACAAATATTACTTGTAATATGCTTTGAGACATTTCAATGTTCAAACACTACCAATCGCAAGGATTGCTATTTTGACATTTAAAGAGAATTGGATAGGTATGTTGAAAAGTATTTCTCAGGAGTTTGCGTAGAAAGAGCTGATCGTGAATTATACTTGAGTTTTACCAAGATCTAACTTTCCTCAAGATGTACCTCTTTGACTGTGCTTTCACCTTGGCTCCCACCCCTTGACTCAGATAGCCAGCCAGCAGTGCACTGAAATGTCCTCCTGACATGAAACGTACTAAATAGATGTAAACTGTGTTATGTTGCTCACAATCCTCTGTTGCCCCGTCACATATTCAATTATGATTACCTTAGTCCTTCAGTTGTTTGATCCCTTGGTTGTGTTATTTAAATACTGAACATAGAGTTGCCAGTTCAGCCAAGCCTAGTTTGTGTCATTTGTTCAACTACATTTAGAGGACACCAAGATCTGTGATGCTATGACATACACAGCAGATTTTATAACAGATGTTATCACAGCCAGGGATGCTCTGAATCATCAACTTAATGTCGGTGCAAGTAAGGAGCACCAAATCTCTACAACTTTATTTTAGAACTTTTTTTTTGCTTGAGGTAGATGCCAGGAACTGATAAGCTTTCACACTGCCACGTTAGTGAACAAATAGCCGGTCACTTGAAGTACTGGCCATTAATAATAACCCTTGCATTTGATTATCACGTTGTCGACATGTCTTAAAGAGCTTCACAGGTCCACTGTCAAGTGTAGTGACTGTATATTTTGTGGCCAAAATGCGGCAGCCAACTGTGCACAGCAGTGTACCACAAACAGTCGTGGATTGAGTGACCAATTTATCATTTTTTTTTAAGACTTTATTAACCTCAGAAAAGCACCTAACAACCGGGTTCCTACTTACTGCTAAGTAAACAGAGGTGTGAGGAGTATGAAACTTGCCCTGTGTTTCGCTCTGCTGGGAATCGAACCCGGATCTTTTGCTTGCGAGGGGAGTGCTGAAACCACTGAGCTACAGGACTCCATTCTCGCTCTCACCTCCAAATCTTCACCACTGAAAGTTACTGACTGCCATAAATGCACCTGACGCTCATACCCATTGGCGAGGAAGGGACAATGAGTTCAATAGACCCACTCTCTATGCTGATGTGGATTCTAACACGCTTTAGAACTCTAGAAGTTCCTACCAGGGTCTAAGTTCACTATTAATTATTTTACAGCATCCAGAATTTGGCACCTTGTTGAATTTATTCTTAAATTCGAAGTCGCTTTTCCATAGTTTCTTTTTTTTTAAAAAAAGGATACAAAAATTCTGGACACTCACGATCACTATACAAACCCCAAGAAGCGCTCTGGGACACTGCCTTGCATGAGGGGTGCGTATAAATGCAAGTTCTTGTTGCATATAGAGGCGATACTGACCTTGGTGGATTTTCTCCCCACCAATGTAGAACGCTGAGCAGTTTTCAATCAAGCTTCCATACTCGCATTGCAGTGCCTATCCTGGGGTCTCAACCCAGCATAGCTGAACTGAGGAAGAAGCGGGGAATTTAATCAGCAAAAAAAAAAGACTGGGTTTCATAGAGGTCATCCAGTATTCCCCAGCCCCTTGCCTCGATTATTCTACCTGGAAGAAATCGTGTGTTCCTTCTTGCTCCACTTCACATAAGACGAGAGCTTCTTTCTTAGCTATGCTGGAGGGAATTTGCTACCCTGTGGAGAGATGGGCAAAAATAATTTAAAATGTAGAGGTCACTAATTCTGTGACTTCCCTAACGTGAACAAGTAATGCTCCCTCATTCTGATTTCATCCGAGCTCGGAGGAAGCAGGATATTCCCTCACCCGGTACAAGCATGTCATCTTAACTAACTCGGCCCGAGAGAATAACAAGGTTCTTTCTACCCTTGTTATCGAGAGAATAACAAGGATAGAAACTACACCAGTCTTTTCTGCACAAGTCGGAGCTGGTTGTGTGTCAGCCTGGCTCATCCTGTAGCACTCTCCCCTCCGAGTCAGAGGTTGTGGGTTCAGGCTCCATGTTGGGACTTTAAGCTCACAGTCCAGGCTGACACTCCAATGCAATGCTGGGCAGCTTTGCATTGTCAGTGATGCCATCCTCCGGATGAGATGTGAATCCGAGGTTACGTCTGCCTGTTTAAAGGGAACTTTAAGATCCCGTTGTATTATTAAATTCACTGCCACAACATTTTTGTACAAATACATAGTCACTACACTTTACAGTAAATCCTTTGAAGCACTTTGAGACATCCTCCTGATGTGAAAGGCTCTGTATCAATTGCAAGGATAATTATTTTAAATGAAGGAAGTGACCAACACTTATAGTGTACATGCTTCCTGGACTGACTACCTTTTTGATATGAACACAGGAGACTGAAGGGCTGACAATCTCTTGCTGCTCATTGTAATGCCTTTGACAAAGATCACTTCATTTCCCATTGTAAACACACTATGATTGCAGTCAGATTTATTACCCGCTGGTTAGGTGGTGTACTTTTGTCTTTATGAAAACAAAACCCTTAAAAATCTACTAGTAAATAATATCAATGTTATAATCCTTGCATTTTTGATTTAACACCTTGATATCATGGAGACGTCTCAAAACGCCTCACAGAATTTTACTGTGAAGTGTAGTGGCTATATTTTGTAGTCCAACGCAGCATCCAATTTGTGCACAGCAATGTCCCACAAACAGCCAGGAAGTGAATGATCAATGTTATCTGAGGGAATGTTGGCCATGACACCGGGAAAAGCTCCTTTCTCTTCCGTGTGGTGCGTGGAATCTTTAACCATCCACCAAAACTGGCAGACAGGAACTCGGTTTAACGTCTCATCTGAAGGTTGGCACCTCAGGCAATGCAACACCCCACCCCCAGTACTGCATTGGAGTGTCACCTTGGACTATGTGAGTTAAAGTCCCGACGTGGGATTTGAACCCACAACCTTCTGATTCAGAGGCGAGATAGCTACCCAACTGAGCCATAGGGAAATGCTGTGAACAGAACCTAATCGTAGAGAA
This sequence comes from Callorhinchus milii, assembly GCF_018977255.1. Lineage (NCBI taxonomy): Eukaryota > Metazoa > Chordata > Chondrichthyes > Chimaeriformes > Callorhinchidae > Callorhinchus > Callorhinchus milii. The sequence goes on along the minus strand of NW_024704763.1, from coordinate 6,694,432 downwards.
TTACAAAGTATTGCCTGATGTGCTAGTCAGAAAGCTACTGAAAGGCCATATCTCAAGCAGGAGAGTGTTCCTGTGACCACGAGAATAGCTCATAGACTACACTGTTACAAATTAAAATTCTATTAAATTAATAATGTATATGGATATGTATAAAATTAATGATGAAAGATGACTGATGAACCAGATGGGAGAGACCTTTTAAGGCCCTCCAAATCAAGGAGGTATTTGACAAGTTGTTAACACAGAACCGAGAGTTTCTCGAGTGAGGCATTTTTAATTGGCTGTCCCTGGAGCATGCAATACGATAAGACGGGCAAGAAACAAACAGAAAGCAACTTGGCTGAAAGTTTCACATGAAAGGAATATAGCTTTAAGTGAAAGGGGAGAGCTGCAGCTTTAATTATTGGACTTCAAAAATAGAAATTAACATCACCCCACGCCAAAGTGTGAGGCAGGGTTTGAACCAGACTTAACAGCTGTGGAAGCTACAGGCTGCAATTAACATGCTTGCATTTAAGAACCTAACAGGCCAGGAAGCGCACAAAACTCAGTATGAAAGAGTTATGATTAACTCAAGCTCGAAGATGCAGAACACATTAAGACGGCAGAGCGGAAAACATTCAAAAGGAGCGTTTGAAAGTATTGATTTCTCTCAGTCTGTTATAGACACTCGATGTATGGTTTCAGAGGCACAGGGCACCCCTGTCTGGTGTGAGTCTGTATGTAGTTGTGGTTGATGTCTATATGTAGGCTATGTGATTGTTGGCGAAGGGAGAGAGAAAAGGTTCAGTCGACCCTAATCTTGCTTTCATCTGATAGCTACGTATGTACTCACACACATTCTCTTTTGAGCAGCCCTTTTGTTTCTGAGACCAAGGTTATGGGTTTAATCTCCATGTCAGGGACTTTGAGCTCACAGCCTGAGCTGACACTTCAATGCAGTGCTTGGGGAGTGCTGATGTTCGGAGGTCATGCCCTTCTGATGCGACATCAAACCGAGGTCCTGTCTGCCTGTTTGGGTGGGCAATAAAGATCCCTTAACGCTGCTTGAAAAGAGAAGGGGAGTTTTTCCCCAGAGTCTAGGCCAACAATCCCGAGATAGAATTAGCCATTCATTCCGTGGCTGTTTGTGGGACATCGCTGTGCACAAATTGGCTGCCAAATTCTCCTACAAATACACAGTCACTACACTTTATAATAATATCCTGTGAAGTGTGTTGAGATATCCTCCTGACATGAACGGTGCTATATGAAATGGAAGGAGTATTGTTGGAGTAACAATGTGGTTGAATTTTTCTTCCCCATCCCCCTAACTCTAGCATATCAAGCTAATTGATAACCATGTGGAGTCCTGCAGCACATTAGTTAGAGCATTTGCCTTGCAAGTGAGAGGACCCAGGTTCAATTCTTGGGATGGAAACTTAGGCAAGATTCCTTACTCCAAACACAACTATCTACCCAGCAGTAAGTAGGAACTCGGTTGGCAGTTGACTGGCGGATCGCTTTCTGGGGGTAATAATCCCTTTTAAAAAAAACAATAAATAATAATAATAATAATTTGGTCACTGAATCCAAGACTCGTTGAGGGACGCTGCTGTGCGCAATTGCCTGATGCTTTTGGCCAAAAAATATAGAGTCAATTCACTGCAGCCAATTCACTTAACAGTATATTCTGTGAAGTGCTTTGAGACGCGTCAATGACGTGATAAGTCAGTATAACAAATGCAAGAATTATTATTATTTATATTAAATCCTTATTATTATCATTATATAATCTATTGCCACCACAGCTAAGATCTGTTTGCTGACTCAACACTGTCCAGGGATGAATTCTGGGCTGACTGGTCGATATGCTTATTGGGTGCTGGGCAATAACTTTTCACCAACTCATACTTCAGAGAAGGGAGTGTAGGGGAAGCAAGAGTACTGACTTGAGAAACTAACAGCCCCGTTTCAAAAGGAAATGTGAATAAAGTGGTGCGAATTGTAAGAACAGGTGTTTAATTATATAATTAGGTCAAATAGATGTAGACAAGGCCTCAGGGAAATCACCAGAAGCCATGGATATGTCTGTGCAAAGACACGAGCTTTAATTCTGCCCGAAGGATGAGGGGGAGAAGGGGAGGTAATTAAATGGGAGAGCACTGAACTAGGGATTGCACCATGCTGTGAAATAAATGGAAGCAAGAAAACAAATAAGATGCACTTCATTACAAATTGAATATTTATACCATTTCAGCCTACGTCTGAGTCCCGTATGGTTCAACCATGAGAACACATGTACTTCGATGTATCTCAGTCTGCTTGATCCTGGGAATCAGCTCCCATTTACTTGAATGAATAAATAATCCTCGGGTTTGATATTGCACTTTCAGGTCGTGAGGACGTCACAAAGCGCTTCACAGGATATACTGTAAAGTAGAATGACCATGTGTTTTCTGGGCAAATGTGGCAACCAATTTGCACACATTTTATTTGAGGGATTGTTGGCCAGGACACCGGAGAACCTCCGTTCCCTTTCTCAAATAGTGCCATGGGATATTTAACGTCTACATGGACAGCTAGTCAGGGCCTCGTTTTAACATCTCGTCTGAAGGACAGCACCTCCAACAATGTAGCACACCCCCAGCACTGCAATGGTGTGTCATCTTAGGAGATATAAGTTCCAAGTCCCAACGTGGGGCTTGAACTCTCAATCTTCTGACTAAAGAGGTGAGAGTACCATCAAATGAGCCAGACTGACACCCAACTTGAACCCAATAGAAAGAGTGGTGTGATGTGTACTGTGAGGTTGCCTATGGTTCTATGGTTATCATGCATGCTGGTGTATGTGACTGGCTGCTGAACAGGTTTAGTAGCGCAAGACATTTGCTCTTCTTGATCCAAAGCAGAGAGCCAAGCTATCCACTTAGTGGATGGTCCTCAAATAAATTAAAATCACTGCCAAAACAACCTCTTTGGCAATGTAGGCCAGCTTCGCTCACTTGCGCCTGGGTTAGAAGGTTGTGGGTTCAAGCCCTGCATCATGACTTGATCTCATTGTGTGCAATGTTACTCCTGTGTAGTGCTGAGGGGGTGGGGGGGAGCACTGCACTATTAGAAGTACCATCCTTTGGTCTCAACTGCCTGTTCTCAGGTGGACTTCACAGATTCGGTGATGCTAATTACTTGTTTACCTCACGGTTGGTTGTGGGGATTTGCTGTGTACAAAACTTGCCTGCAAAAGAAATAGTCACTACACTTGAAAGTAATTACTCTAACAGCCCTTGAGACATTTTAATCTACGAGCTATTCTATAAAAGCAAGTTCTTCTTTCAGTTGTGTGTGAAGTTTTTGGTTTGGTGATGTTTGAATTTGGAAGGATGGGGCCCTTATGTGACAAATGATTGGTTTATCAATCTTATAATCCCCATCCCCATCGAAATTGTAACTTCAGATAGATACCACTCATCATATCAAAGTTTTCCCAATAGCTACAGTCACAGTTATAAGCATATTAAAATGAACCAATAAATCACCTTATTTTGAACTTGACAATATTCACACTTGCAATAATCCCAGCATCTAACAGTGCATTGACTTATCAGTTCAGCTTTCATATTCAGTTGCAGTTTAAGGTCAAGGAGTTTGGAGGGCAAAGCTTAATGTAACAAATGAGGATTTATTCCCGGAGAGCTTTCGAGCAAACTGCTTGAGGATCACTTCAGTCGCTCGCCTCGAGTTGATATAAATCTCGGCTTCCTCACTGCCTTTATTAAACTCTTCCTCAAAGAGACAAAGAGGCTTCTTTGGGAGTTAAACCATCGTAAATCTTCGCATAATCATATTGAAGCATAACTCCCGAGTTCCAATCTTATTTTGACATCTACAATGCATGCCATCTCCACAGTGTTTATTCAAAGGAATATTTTCCAGAACTCCATCACCACCATAATTTTAGTCATTTCTGTACGTTTGTTGCCCCTCTTCTCGGATTTTTAAATAAAAAAATAGGCGAAAAGTGAATAACTTTTTCTGTTTAAAATCTTTTCTGAATTTGTGTTTTAATTCCAATAATCTATCTTGGGCACTCAAAAGCTTCAGCAGCCAACACCTCAGATGGATCACTATCTGGACATCGATTTGCTTGTAAAAGTGTCGACAAGCTTAATTATCTCATTCCATGCTTTGAAGGCGATTCCTCTATATAACGCAGGCTGACTGCATTATTTCATAATAGTCAAAGGCTTGTATAGCTAGCATTTATTGTGGAGAATTACATTACATAGGCTGTATAACGTAGAATCAGGCCATCTAGCCTAATGGGTCCCTGGCTAGTGTTCACACTTCACACAAGCCTCCACTCCTTCTATTCCCTTCTGTCTCGTGTGTAAAGTTATTTTTGAAAATCTACTTCTAAAAAAGGGGAAAATGATGCATATGATTTTGTCTCTTTTTTCCCTGACTGTGTAGGAGCTTGTTCACGTTCATACTGTGGATGATTCCTTGGATACCATTAGACCTTTCAGTCCTCTGCTAGGCCATTCTTCACCAATGAGAGCCTATTCTATTCAACAATCATCTTTGCATTTGATATAGTGTCTTATCTATATATAAGACGCATGTGTAAAAAGCCTTATCCAAAATAATAATAATAGTAGGTAGGTAGGCAGGCAGGCAGGCTGGCAGGCTGGTTGGTTGGTTAAAAAANTTGGTCACTCAATCCTCAACTGTTTGTGGGACACTGCTGTGCGCAATTGGTTGACTCGTTTTGCCCACAAATATACAGTCATTACACTTTACAGTATATTCTGTGAAGCGCTTTGAGAATCTAGAAGACATGAAAGCACTATATCAAGTGCAAGGATTATTATTAGTAATAGTAGTAGTATTATTATCACGCCGTTGAGACACCTCAAAGTGCTTCATAGGATTTTATTGTGACGGGTAGTGACTGAGTATTTGTAAGAGAATGCCGCAGCCAATTAGCATGCAGCAACATCCTACAAACAGCCATCCAACATGTTGGCCAACATAGCCAGAGCCAAAAACAACAACGACTTGCATTTATATAGGGCCACTCACACAGGGTAGTGTCCCAGAGCGCTTTGTCCTCACTTGCTTCCACAGATCTATGGTAGAGGAGGATGTTCTTCTGTGGGACAAGTGAGAACAATGTTGACCCTGGCTGTATTTGCCAACATGTGGATAGCAAGAGCCCTGTGCTGCCTGATTTCCCCCCCCACCGCTATAGCTCACTGGGGCAAAGACATTTGCAGCAACCCCAACTTTTGTTCCAGTCGAGAGCCTATGCATTTGGGACCATTGACCAGAAACCTAACGTAACCCTGTTTTCAGGTGCCTTCTGTTGACTTAACAGCGATACATGTTGGAAGTATCATGTCTTGTGTTATTTCCATTGGTTTGTCTCCCATTTCAAAATTATTATTTGGAGTCCTGTAGCTCAGTGGTTAGAGCACTCGCTTTGCAAGTGAGAGACCTGAGTTCAATTCCAGGCAGGGCGAAACCTTGGGCAAGTTTCCTTACTCCACACGCCTAATAATAATCCCTTCAAAAACCCAAAACAATAATTAATTGGTCATTTTCAATCTACGACTGTTTGTGGGACATTGCTGTGCGCAATTGGCTGCCGCGTTCGCCCACAAATATACAGTCAATTCACTTTGCAGTATGTTCTGTGAAGCGCTTTGGGACGTCCTCCCGACGTGAAAAGCGCTATATCAAATGCAAGGATTATTATTATTATTATTATTATCAGTGAAGTCAGCACCAATGTATCTGCAGCAAATGGTTCATTTACCCTTGGAGCCATCCCACAGAATGCTATCTGCCATGGGTCAAGGATGAGATGGGAGTGGAGTGGACGATAAGTCAATAGCAGGGGATGGGGGAGCACGTGTAGACCCAGTTACAAAGAACAGGTGCACACAGATCTACTGTGGAGGAAGATGCTCTTCTGAGATGAGAGATGAGGGATTAGGGTATTTTAAGTATCAAGAGAAGTTAGGAGATGCCTGAGGATTGCTGTTGACCCACCTATGACAGATGCAAAAGCACTTAGTATTGTCATCAGATACTGTTGTAAAATATTCCATTATCAGGTAGCACCAAATCCCCCTCTACAAACCCATCAGGGACTCTGAGCGCTTGAATTAGTATAATATTTGTACTGTGAACTTTACACACTGGGGACTTGACTCAGAATGCAGCTCCTCATTTTACCTGTAATCTTTAATAACTATCAGTGAGCATGGTCCTTTATCACTTACTTTGGGCCTGCATTTGAATTCAGGTCTCAAGAGGTAGAAAGCTGTGCGGTTGCTTAATTGGATTGTATTCAATTAAATGTATCCTTTTGGAAGGTATTCCACTGCTGGAATCCATCTGAAATCCCTTCCATTGTTGGCAATGCAAATGTGACAGCTGATGGAGATTTAAACTATACATAATGCAAACTTCTGTATGATCTAATTGCACCGAGTCTCTTGTGATATATATTATTCTGCAATTTTTTTTGCTTAATTTCATTCCTGTAGAAATTGGCATTTCACCTGCGTCAGAGAAACAAAAACAGGTTGTTAGATAAGTGTGAAACAGCATTGGGATTGCGCCATCTATCGGCTGCCTTTTAGAATGAATGATTACACAAGGCAAGAATACCGAAGGGACACATAGATGGCCAACATGTCTCCTAGACTAAGAGTCCAATATTTCTCACGTAAGGACATAATTCACAGCTCACATAAAGTCTTTCTATTCCCGTCAGCCTGGCTCAGTTAGTAGCACTCTCGCCCCTAATTCAGAAGGTTGTGGGTTCAAGCCCCACGTCAGGACCGCAAACTCATGGTCTAAGCTGACATGCCAGTCCAGTGCCAGGGCTTGTCGGAAGTGCTGCCTTTCAGCTGAGGCATGAAACCAGGATTCCATCTGTCTGATCAGGTGAACGTGAAAAATCCTGTGACACTATTTGAAGAGAGAAGGGAGTTTTCTCTGGCCAACTATCCCCCAGATAAATCCCTCACTCCGTGGGTGCTTGCAGGATTTTGCTGTGCGCAAGTTGGTTCCCCCATTTGTCTACACAATTAGGAATTTACTTGGTCAGATGTTTTGATAGAAAAGGCATTAATTCAAAAGCAAATGTTGTTAGAATCCTGTCAAGATGCAGAATTCACAATGATGACTAAAAAGGGGTTCAATGGCAGAATCACTGAATGCCATTGGGGTTGGGGTAAACGATAGTCTTGCCGGAGAATCTCCTTCTGCCCCCTTGTATGTCACAAGAAATGCGAGAGTTAAGCTCTGATGGGATCCCAGGTCTGAGCTGTCATTTTGCGATGCTGCAGGGGGTGGTGAGAATTTCCCTGGAGAAAATTGCCACTTCACATCACAGATGCATTTGTCTGCTGCTACCCAGAGATTTTCACACCAGCACAAAATGTAGCTGTCACAGTAATAAACCAAATACAATGCATTGAAGAAATTGAATGCCTTTTGGTTGATTGCTGTGGAGTCTGTAGGGCAGTAGTTAGAGCACTCGCCTCGAAAGCAAGAGGACCCGGATCGATTCCCGGGCAGGGCAAAACCCTGGGCAAGTTTCTTTACTCCACACATCTCTGTTTACCTGGCAGTAAGTAGGAACCCAGTTGTCAGTCGATTAGCGGATCGCTTTACAGGAGTAATAATCCCTCAAAAAGAATTTGATCACTCACTATGACTATTTGTAGGGCACTGTTTGCACAATTATCTGCCGAATTTTCCCCCAAAACACATAGGCAATTCACTTTACAATATATTCTGTGAAATGCTTACAGGCATCTCAAAGGTGTGATAAGATGCTATATCACATGCACGGATTATTATGATTACTATTATTATTGCATTGCAGCAGTAACATTGCTTCTTATGAGTGATAAGGAGCTATTGATATTTAACAGCCCCAGTGATGCAGGATGACACCACTGTGAATAGTGTCCTTGTTTTGCTTACAGTCCTTCATCACCAATTTCTTCCTACCAGTGAGGGGGAAAGTTAGCGATGAATTGAAATTCTTTTTATTGAAAGGAATATACAGCTCGATTCGTAGACTGTTAGGAAGTACAACTGTGTCTGCTCCAGTCAATGACCCACAGTTGATGAGTGACTGAGTTTTTAAAAGCCAAGCAACATAAAAGAACAGAAAGACAGAGTGAACTGAATTCTGCAGGCATGAAAGCAGAAGACAATTTTGACTTGTTTGTGCTTCATTCTAAGTTTTATAAAGTTTACTGTTTCTTTTTTTAACTTTATCTCGGGGTCGAATGCTTAGAAATGGAATACTGCTTTCCATTTAGTGGGAAACTAAACACTTCCCGAGATCAGTCACAGCACGATTGCATTCCGAGTGAACTACTCTCTGCTCTGCCCCAACAGCAGGCCTGAAATTACACTCAGTCCAAGCCTATCTAACTGCTGTGTTTTAAAATTTAAGATGGTGTAGAATTGTGAAAAAAATCTTAAATTCAACCCCTATTTTTTGTGCAGCTCTTTAAACTAACCTGGTTTCCAAATTGAGGCTGATTTAATAATTTTTCACAATTCTCTGCAAACCTTAGGCAGGTTTCCTTACTCCACTCACCTCTGTTTACCCAGCAGTAAGTAGGAACCCGGTTGTTAGTCAATAGATAGATCGCTTTTCCTTGGGTAATAATCCCTCAAGAAAAATTTGTTCACTCAATCCACGACTGCTGTGTGCAATTGGCTGTCGCGTTTTGCCCTCAAAATACGGTTAATTCACTTTACACTGTATTGTGTGAAGCGCTTTGAGACGTCGCAATGATGCGATAAGGACCCTATATCAAATGTGAGGATTATTATTATAAACAAACCCAGTGTCCTGGCATCAATCACTCTTCCTGGCAATCGGTTCTGGCCATTAATTACCCTCTGGGTGAAACCAGGTGCCCCAGGGAGAGTGGAATCTGCCTCAATCTGCACACAGTCCATAAACCCAACACCTAAAGAACCTGTGTATAGCTGCTCATAGTTGCACTGAGCTTACTGCAGAAGAGTTCCATGATGAAAATAATTCACAAGAAGATATTAAGTCCTGTACTTTAACTCCATCTGTGAAATGTGCTATAAACTCATTGCTGACATAAATCTTGTTTGAAAAAATAAAGCAGTGTCCACAGGCCTCTCTTTTAGTACCCATCATTACACATTAAGACAGGCAACAATATAAATTCAGATCATATTTATGGATTTTTTTTTCCTTCTAATCGATCAGCTAGTTAGCTACGAGGTAGAAGGAGACAAAGTTTCGAAATGTTAATGGGATCAAAACTTTCCAACTGTAATCCCAATGCATGACTCAAAACCCGAAGGTACATCGCATACAATTTACATTCATACAGCGCCTTTCACGTTGGGAGCACATCTTAAAGTAATTTACACATCTATCTACTTACCTGAGTTGTGCAGCTGAGGGGTGGCAGGAAAGGGAACGATGACTAAAACATGGTCAAAGGGGCAATTTCCGAGCATTTATATGTTCCCTTGATGTTGCACACTGAAACAGAGTATTGCATGATTGTTTATTGCACAGTTTGAAACATTTATTTCAGCATCAAATAAAAATATAAATTCAGAAAGCATTTGAACTCTTTTACCTGTCTCATCCGAAAGGCGGCACCTCTGACCATGCAACACACTCCAGCACTGCATTTGAGGGTCAACTTAGTAAGTTCAAGTGCCAATGTGTAACTTAAATCCTCAACCTTCTGACTCTGCGGCGAGAGTGCTACCACTCCAGCCAAGCTGACACACACAAATGGCACACCTCTGGCTTTCCCCTATTGCTGCTGGTGAGACACAAGCTATATGAGCCTTATTCTTTGGCATTTATTGGGGACAGTCTCCCGCAGTAAACCTCGTGACCTCTCTCCCCCCCCCCGCCCCACCCTCACAGCATCCAGTGTTTCATTCAGAACTCACTGTGTGAGGGAGACCCTGAAATTCTGCATCTTACCATCTGTTGGGGCAATGCCCTTGCACCAATACTTTAAGAAATAATCACAGAATAACTCACCTTGTCACACTGAACACAGGCGATCCTTCATTTACAAGAAAGGTGCACATAACTCAAGTGCTCTTGGCCTTTCGCACTTAAGAAAAATGAGCCATATGTAACAAGGCACGATGAGTTATATTGTATTTATACTTACAAAGCGCATTAAAGCTGCAATACTTTACACTCCCAACGTGGTGGCATTTTTCAATCTTCATTTGGAACAGAGTAACTGGAATTTCATGTAAATACCTGACAGTGATGTGCTTCATCAAAAAAAATATCAACTTCCTCTGTGTCATTTTTTTTGTAATGTCTCTGGTGTTATTTCCCTCCAGACACCATTCTTTGCCACCCCATCACGTTCAGCCCGGAGACTGAGATTAACTTGCTCAAAGCCTCGGACGCAATTATTCCACTTCATGATTAATCAGGTAGAGAGCGAGTGAATCAATTCTGTAATTCAAAGCTTCATATCTAGTGCCCAAGACTTTGCCAAAGAACTGACAAAGTCATGGAGGCTTAACCATTGGCGGGAGAGCCTTCAGCCACTCTGCCCCCAACCTCTGGAATTCCATCTCCCAATCACTCCACCTCGCCCCCTCCTTAGCCTACTTCAAGTCCCGCCTCAAGACCCTCCTCTTTGACCATGCCATTCGCCACCCCCCTTCCCCTCCCCTACCTTCTCCCCCCGACCTCAGCTCTGGAATGCTGTACTCTGTCCAGCACCTTGGGACATCCTCCCATCGTGAAAGGCGCTATACAAATGTAATCTTGTTGTTGTTGTTGTTGTTAAGTGTCCATGAGCCCCCGGCTAGAATCTGCAACTATCCTGGTCATGTCGTTTACTTATCCAACTGCTGTACCCAACTGAGAATATCAAGCAACTGGCATCACCAATCCCAATCCAACTTGTCTTGCATCTGAGTAAAGTTACACCCGGCCCACTGGACTCTTAAGTGGGGAATCAGAACGCAGGTGTCAGCCTGGCTCTGTTGGTAGTACCCTCGCTTCTGACTCAGAAAGTTGTGGGTTCAAGCCACATGTTGCAATCCGGAATCCTCACCAATACACCAATATCCTATGGAGGACAGGATTTACAAGATACTAACAACAACAAAATGCATTTAAGAGCATGTTTCACATTGGGAGGATGACCCAAGGTGCTGGACAGTGAAGGGTAAGCACCCGAGCTGAGGGTTGGAGTCCTGGGGGTGTAGGTGGGAGGATGACCGAATGTGCGGTCAAAGAGGAAGATTTTGAGATAGGCCTTAATGGAAGCAAGCGAGGACAGAGCCGTGGCGGGATGTACAAGACATGAGAAGTACTAAATAAGTGTAACTTGTTGACATGGATATTGCATATGTTTCCTCATCAACAAAAATAACTCATAACTATATAGCGCTTTTCACTTGAATAACGTCTCAAAGAGCTCCTGAAGGGTTTTGAAAGCAGAAAGGGGGCCGTTATTTTTTAAAAGTTTGGAACAACCTCTTTTGATTTGTCAACTGTGTTTGATATGCAACCTAGTATTCAATCAAATGCAAGGAAATGCAATCAGCTTTGTTAGCGGTGTTGAGCACAGACGTTAGAGTGTTGCATATGTATATGAGCCCATGAAGCACTGAGTATAAGTGAAAGTTAGGTGTGCAGTTGGCACTCCATCCCCTGTCCTCATGGGGAAGCCTGCAATGCATGTTTTGTGGGAATAATTTTTACATTTATTATTTCGCTGTAGGTCAGAGAGAATCATCTTTCCTGGCACTTAACAAAAACAACAACAACAAAATTACATTTGTAGAGCGCCTTCCACGTCGCGAGGATTTCCCAAGGCGCTGAACCTAACGGGTTCATTCTTTTGGGAGCGCACAATGTGTTCAGAGAGGCCAAGGAAAGAAAAATCGACAATTTTTTAGATTGACATTGAATATTTATCTTTCATCTATATTACATGAACTCCCCTTATTACCACGTTCAAACATTCCCTGAACATATTAGCATAGTATTTAAGTCAATAAGTGCTCAATATGACCAGCGTCACAATCCATACATTGCCTGGGCCAGATCCTCTACAAAAAGAGGCTTGTGAAGGAGCGCTCAATATAAACCAGATCTATTGCTTTAGATCTGCTGAAAAAACATTTTAATTGCCTTTCTGGTAATATGTTATATTGATGCTGAAATTCCCATCCTAATAGCTATTTTGTGTTGAGTGAGATGAGTCCCTGGTGAGCTCAAGAAGACTTTGCAAAAGTCTTTGAAGACTACACATTCCTTGTAGTCACCACAGACTTTGGTCAACCCCTGCCTGGCTTCTGCTTCACATCACCTGCGGTTTCAATCCATTTGATCCAGTCGTTCACACTGTGAACTTTTCAGGTCTTATTAAGAAGCTCTTATCAAACCTTCAACCTCCTCTTCCCTTTTGGAAATATCACACTTTCATACTTCTCTGTGTGTTTCAGAGAGATGAATCCTGCGTGTGTGAAGTCAGGCCAGTAACCACAGACTCTTGAGGTGCAGAACTTCACTGTACTTGACCTTGTGTAATGTGTTAGCCATTGAAAGCTTGGCTGTTGCTTTAATGCAATGTCAACATGACAAAGTTTTAGCTCAGTTTGTGATTTTGAGTATTTCTTTGCATAACCAATAACTAAAGGAAATCAAAGTTAATAACTGTCAATGCAGGAAGGGGTGTAGGTGTGTGCATTAAGTGTTTGAATTCAAGGGGCGACTAACAAAAAGTATTAGCTGGATATAATGGCTTCATTAACTTGGAATTTGACAAATTTCAATTATTTCAGATCAGCCTCTTGTCTCACTGCATCTCTTTTTCCACACATTTAACAAAAGGAAAGGACCGAATGTGTGGAGGGCTAATGTTTGTCACATATTCCATTGATGGCATGTGTCTTGATGTCCAATCCTTTGCTTGGAGCTCGTTCCCTGATTCTCAGCTCTTAAACAGAACTGATTTTCAAATTAAAATAGCATTTAAGAAAAATTTCCATAATCTTTCGCCATCTTGAATTTTTCTGCAAGCCAAAGTCATAATGGGTTGAGTGGTGCTAGCTAGACAAGCAACAGAAAGCTTACCAGAGCTGTGGAATGTGCATAAGAACATAAGAATTAGGAGCAGGAGTAGGCCATTCAGCCCCTCTAGCCTGCCCCGCCATTCAATAAGATCATGGCTGATCTATTCTAACTCCACCTACCCGCCTTATCCCCATATCCCTTAATCTCTTTATCCACAAGAAATCTATCTTTCTTATATACATTAAATAATCCAATGAGATCTTTTTCAACTTTTTGATTTAAGGGGTTTATAAAAAAAGTATGCTTGCTGTAATAATAAAAATATAAGTACTTTTTTTTAGAGGAAAATTAATCGCAATTAGTATGTGAAGAATTGTAACAGAGACGATATTTAGTTATATTATGTCATTCATTGTAAATTATTATGTTCTGTAATTCCAATGAGACCTGGAAATTCAACTAAACTTTACCCCATGAGAACATTTTTTCTTGAAATTGAAGACAATTTCTTAAATTCAATCTTAATATGGAAGCCAGTTTTCCTCGTTTTTTTAAGAACAGCTAACTTCCTAATTAAGACAGTTTTAAGACTGATTTCTGAGAAATTTCAGAGATTTTATTGAAATCTCAGTTAAGGCTGACACCATGCATTATTGGAGATGCTGTCCTTCAAATGAGATGTTAGACAGAGGTCCTGTATGGCTGGTCAGTGGATGTTAAACATCAATAGCACTGTTCAGAAAGAGAAGGGAGTTTCCCCCAGTGTCCTGGCCAGAGGATAAAATTGGTTATTCCCTTCACGGTTGTTTGCAGAACATTATTGTGCGAAAATTATCTGCCGCATTCACCTACAAATATACAGTCAGTATACTTCCAGTAAATCCAGCTTTTTAATGAAGGGGTAAACTGCTACATCAAATGCAAAGTATTATTACCGAATGGTGTACTGGAATTATTTTTCTACGGGATTGCAATGCAATGATCTATTTTGTGGGGGCTATGTTGCTGTTATCATTACAGGCCTGCCTTCCAAAGTAAACAGAACACTTGGGTGCTCCTATGACCTTTAACACACTTCATGTAACTTCAGCTGCTATGTATAAATAAAGCAAATTGAGTTAGTGGTTTCAAAGCTGGGTTCCACATCTATTCAATCCATGAGCAGGTATGATCCCTGGAATAGTTGCATTAAAGGAATATTTCCTTTTGATATTCATATCTGAGTTATTCCATAGCCAGCGTAGGTACAACAGACAGATGTATTCATACATACAGCCAGCCCCAGACAGAGAGGTGAGCCACACAGAAGGACTGCTTAAATGAAAGGAAGTGCGGATGGAAGAAAAATTAAGTCCAAAAAAGGAAACACTGTCGTAATAATCCTTTCAATTGATGTAATGCTTTAAAGTCTTAGAATTGCTCTAAAGTGTAACAGTTGTGTAATTAAGTAATAAATTATAATAATCTTTGTGTTTGATGCAGCGCCTTTCGCAGCAGGAGGACGTCTCAAAAGCGTTCACAGGATTTATTGAAAAGTGTGGTGACTGTATTTTATAGGAGGATAAGGCAGCTGATTTGCGCACAATAATGTCCCGCAATCTGAAGGGTTGGAGAACGGAACCCCAGGAGAAACTCACTTTTTTCGAATAGTACCATCGGATCTTTAATGCCCACCTGAACAGGCAGACAATGCATTACACATGACCCGAGCAGGGGGGAAATGGTGTCAGAAAAGCTGAAGGCACGGTCAAAGAGAAACACATTGGTGTGTCAGCCTGGACCACGAGCTCAAACAGCGATTTGAGATGTACTTCTGACGTGAAAGGCGCTATACAAATGCAATTTCTTGTTGCGATTTAAAAAAATGCCAGACTGATCCAATTGGCAAACCAGAGAATGGAAAATAAAGTACAGGCGAGGACGTGAAAAGTGAAAGAAATATTTGAACAAACAGATAGATGGAAATGTAATAATGAATGTTTTACAAAAATGGTACAGTATTACTCAGGTACGCAAGCCACGTTGTTCTTGAGCCAGCCTTGGAGTTGCCCTTTGACAGAAGATCAGAAACATTAAGAGACAGCTGGAGTAACTTCCAGTTAATCCCAGCTCTCTCCCAATTACATCCATTTAAAAAAAAACGGGATTAAAAGAAGATTGCTCCACTGGAATTGTCAGATCCGCTGTAAATGAACTGATGCAATCAGAGTGAGATAAGGAGGTGAGGAATTTCTAACACTGGATCCTGTTTCAAAAGAGAGTCACAGGTTCGGTTAGTCAGACTTGACTGCAGCAGCCTCGTTAACAGCAGAATTTACAGATAACGGCAAATGTCGTCAATAAGATGTCGTCCTAATTGGAATACTCCTTTAAAGGCTTGTTGTGATTTCATTGGAACTTCTGGGGATTGAAGAGCATGCAGACATGCTCAATAAAATAATTAATTCATTGTAATGTAATGCTATTCAAAAAAAAACACACTGGCCCATCCGAGTCTCTGGCTAGCCCACCCAGGATTCTGGCTAGCCGGCCAAAGGTTGAGTTGAATCATAAAATGCCATTTTATCCTCTAATAACTGATACACAGGCTGTCACTGACGAGGAAATCAACCAACTGCCGTCTCCGCCAGTGATTGACAGGGTTCTGTTACTCAAGGAAAAATCTGGTTCTGCGAAACCACTGTCAATGGCAATCATAGTGAGAAACACATTGATTTCCACCCTCCACCATCCACTCCCTTGCAATTTAACTCCTGAAGTGCCGCAGAAAATAATTGTAAACTGATCAAGCAGGTCCCAGTTGTTGTGTTCAATGTTACAATGGGTCATAACAGATACAGTGTAAGAAAATACATATACACTCGCAAAACACAGACATACAAATTCACATTTGGAAACATAACCAGTAAAATACTCCACCAGCCTAGTGATAATTGTGGGACAGTGAGAATAAGAGCCCGCCTAAAGATAGGATGCCCTTTGCTATGCCTTTATTATGTGATTGTTGACGTATGTGGAACACCCCTTTAATTGCAATGTCGTAGGAGTTGGGCACCTGGTGAGAGCAACTCTACGGCATTCAGGAAAAATTAAGAAACTAGGCTAGCACTCTAGTGCAAAGGTCCAGCTAACCTTGATCTTGCTTTCATCTGATGGCCACGTATACACACACACACACGCACACACCCTCTCTCTTTCTAGCAGCACTCTGGACTCTGAGTCAGATGAGTATGGGTTCAAACTCCACGTCAGGGACTTTGATCTCACTGTCTACGCTAACACTTCAGTGCAGCACTTGGGGTGTGCTGCATTGTCAGAGGTGCCATCCTTCTGATGAGATATCAAACCCAAGGTCCTGTCTCCCTGTTCAGGTGGACGTTAAGAGAAGGCAGTTTCTCTCTCCCTGTGTGCTGGCCAACAATCCCCCAAATAAGATTGGTCACTCACTTCGAGGCTGATTGTGGGACACTGCTGTGCATACATTGACCGCTGTGTTCACCTACAAATACAAAGTCACTACACTTTACAGTATATTCTGTGAAGGCATATTGAGACATTTTGATGACCACATAATAATGTAATCATTAATAAACCTTGCATTTGTATCACATGCAAGGATTATCATCATGTGGCCACGCTACTTAAACTGTTGAAAAAATAGCATAACTGAAACAATGTGGCTGTTTCCAGTTTCACAACTCAAGGGTATTTTGCAGTCCCTGTTGCTTTTAAACTGCGTAAAATATTTACAGAGCAGTCTGATACTCTGAGCTGAACATCACAGACTGAAGCAAAATTCAACCTAGTTCTGGTTGTTGTGAATTCCCTGGATTCGGTGCATTTTCAGTCAACAGATAGCAAGGCTACAGAAGGTTAAACCAATTTCTTGTCAAAGACAATGAGCAATGGTGGATTTTGCCGCATAAAACATAACAATATGGTGTGAGGGGCAATATCAATGATTCAGGACTTGATTTTACAGTGAAAATCTCTTCCATAGAAATTCACAGGATAGAAGAAGGCTATTTGGCCATTGTGTCTGCCCTGGTTCTTTGAAAGAGCAATCCATTTGAGGCTAATTTACCTACATTTCCCCACACTGGCAAAATACTCCTATCTATTTCCTTTTGAATGCTACTATGGATCCTGTCTTGACCACCTCACCCGGCAGGGCATTACACATCGGAACAGCCCTCTGTATAAAATAATCTCTCCAAATCCCCTCCTTTGCTCATTCAATAAAATAACACACTTTAGTCACTGCCTCACCAGCGTGCGTGAACTGAATTGGGAAGTAAAGTGTTAATCTCACTCAGAGAGGACACTGTGGATGGCTGAGGTGGAAATGTTCACAGAATCCTACAGCACAGGAGGAGGCCATTTGGCCCATCATGCCTGTGCCGGCTCTTTGAAAGAGCTATCCAACTAGTCCCACTCCCCCGCTTTTTCCCAAATATTTTTCTTTTCAAATAAATAGCACAGTGAGGGTGGAACTGGGGTTGAGGAAGGTGATGTTCTCAGATGGAGACTTCTGCTCTGTGTTTAACCGTGCTATCCTTAGACAAGTATTGAAAAACCTATAATAAACCTATAATAAAATCATCCTTGCATTTGATATAGTGCTTTTCACATCTTATAGATGTCTCAAAGCGCTTCACAGAATATGCTGTCAATCTACCTTCATAACTACAACCCATTTTCCCAGATATAATCCACGTGAACCTAGGTTTTCTCATTCTCAAGGCTTTGGGTGTCAAATTTGTACACGGTGCCCAGAATTGACTACAGCACTGTACTAGTGTCAGAATATAACATACAATAGCTCGCTTATTTCTGGATTCAGTGAAACAATATAGATCAGACCATACAATCCCATTGGCCATCTTTATAATCTCTTTGTCTGTACCTGCACCTTTTAAAGAGCCATCGCTTACCTAGAAAATACACAGTCACTACACTTAACAGTGAAAATCCTGCAAAGCGCTTTGAGACATTTTGACAATGTGACGAGATGTTATATCATATTGCAAGAAAATTAATAAATTGAGGAATTATGTGGTGAAAACGTTGGTATTTCCTAACCGATTCAATGTGATAATTATCGCTTTGAATCAGTTCTGAAATGTTGCAAAATTACTCCGTGTGTATATGCACCCTTAGATCGCTCTGTTCCATGTAATCAGTAAGGTTTTTTTTTACTATTTAGGGGATGCTATCTTTGTTTTATTATTTTTTTGAAAAAATGCACTGCTTCACAATACGGAGGGCAAAGAGTCGACAGTCTGCGTATAATGATCACACAGATTTATTCATTGCATTTTCTAACAAAGGTAGCAATCTTGACTGTCTGAAATGGAAATCTAGACCTGACGCAAGGAAAAAAATAGCACTGCCTGGGAAAGTAATAAAACAAAGTTGTTTACTCAGAAAAAACATATAAGGTTTTTTGGTTAAATTAATATATCTCTTGCTTTTCCAAACAACTGGCTGTGGATCTTTGGAAAGTCCATTGCTCAGTGTATTCTCTATAGTGTGCAGTGATACATGAGGTTGCTTTACAGCCAGGAGCTGCCTGCAAACCATGCAGACTTGCCTTAAGGAACTATCCACCAAACGAACTGTTGGTTTATAATAATAATAATCTTACATTTGATATAGTGCTTTATCGTGTTGTTGGGATGTCTCAAAGATAAACTATAAAGTGGATTGACTCTATTTTATGGGCGAAATGCGGCAGCCCATTGCCAACAGCCATGAAGTGAATGACCAATTTTTATTTGGGAGGGCTTCTGAAACCCACCATGGAGCCGTGACATTCCATTCTTTGATCCCAGCCAATACGGAGTGAAAATTGTCGTGTAATGTGTGAATCCAAGCTGTACACTGTAGCGGATATTCCAAACATACTTTGGACACTCTTTGAGATGGGTAATTATTGTCTTCCACCAAAATCCTCTAGATGGAAAATCCTCATGTGAACATTACAACACAGTGTAGATTAAGGGCTTTGCATCTCCTTGCTTGCACTGGTTTACTTCATCTTCCCAGATGACTCATTACCCTCTCTGTCAAGCTCCTAATCAGTGATGGGTTCTGGGCGCAGCTCTGAATATCTTCTTTGGCAATATGACCAAAGGTATTCTCGTGCCTCACCTGAAGGCATTGACTTGTACTTGACCACGGTTTCACAGGCATCAATAATTGGGCAGTGAGTGTTCATCTCAGCTGTAGGCAAACCCGTCATCAAAGTTCCATGCTCCTGCACTCAGTTTCCAGCAGGGCATTACTGGATAGTTCAAGTGTGAGGACCTTGGCTGATTTGTCCTTTCCCTAACCCTGGAACTATGAGTTCAATTGGGACAACTGAGACCACTGTAGATCAGGGTTCAAATCCGTCGTCTTCCGGTCCGAATAATTTAACTGAACAAACCCACTGAATAATCCAGATTGGCAGATTGTTGGCAGAAGAACCACAATATTAGTGATTTGCCAACTGAAGCAGCAGCACATGGCGTTTTTATTAAATATATGAACGACCATGAGGGATATTTATGTTAATTGAGTAAATAGCAGGAAGTGCTTCCTGTCAGCGTTTATCAAAGTGATCTTGCTAATTGCACCCTGAAGGATTTACCAAGGTGACAATGGCAGTTACCCGCCTTCTACTCAAATGCGGAGTCAGAATCTGCACCTGAGTTTTGCCTCTCGTTGGTTCCTTGAGATGCGAACTGGTTTTGTGAATAGATCTGTACGGGTGCGGGCATTGGATGAAGACAGGGTCAAGCTTTGATTCTACATCGCCCCATCTTTTCTCTTGTTAGGGGGAATCCATTACAAGGGGGCATGGGCCTTAAAAAAAAGAACCAGGACCAATAGAACTGAGGTCAAGCAGCGTATCTTCACAGAGGATTGTGGAGATGTGGAACATGCTGCTCAGAAATTCAGGGAAATGGAATCAGTAGGGATGTTTAAAAGAGAGAAAGACAGAGACTTGGCTGTTAGAGATATTAAGGGAAGGAGCAGGGAACTTGGATTGAAAGATCTGCTAAAATCTGTTAAACTGATGGAATATACTTGTTGGGCTGAATGGCCTCCTCCTGTTCCAGAATAATCTTGCCCAACGTTTTGTCCTGCCTGGGAATCGAACCCAGGTCCTCTCACTCGTGAGGCGAGTGCTCTAACCACTGAGCTACAGGACCATTTGGGGGAGTGAAGGAGCCTGGCTGATGTACAAAGAGGGGCTTAATGACAGCCCATTGAATATTTGTTCATCTCAAGTCAGCTTTTAATCCCTAAACCCTCCAATACTGTTCTCGAGCAGATAGACATCAAAGTTTTATCCAGTATTTGTTGCCTGGGGAAAGAAACATTGGATGTTCCTTCTGAAACTGCAAGATTTAATTTAATTAACTAATAGACTTTTAAAAAAAAACAAAGCACCAGGAAAGTCTCTCCTTCTCTCTCTCTGGTGCTCGAGTCGCATTCAAACCAGCCAAACATTTATTTTTCAAACACAATTTGAAGCTCCAGATTAATGATTTGCTCAAGGCTTCTTGCTTTCGGAGATAAACAGCATCCTAATGATTGAGGACCCAGAATCCCTTTTGCCTGGATCAATACCCAGCAGGATTTTCCACTCTCCTTTAATTGTAAAGATTTCCTTTAAAAAAAGGACAAGAAATATGTCCAAAACATAGCAATACATTGTAATCTGGCACAACGCATTTTGCACAGTGTTTTACTGCCTGTTTTGTGTTCTTTACTGCCTTCCAATTACAAGTAAATGGCAGCGCCCTGTTCCGGGATCAATAGACATCATTATAAAAATGGCCAAGTGGACTCCGAGAGGAAATGCCGTGTAACAATGTGAGGAAGACTCCACTGACATCAATCTTGTCACCGCTGTCAATCACACCGACAAGGGAACAGGTTTAGGATTAAAAGAATTGCTTCTATAAATAATTTGGTATCGCACCTATCCGTCCATTTGCCACACAGAATCAATAGAGCAGAAATACCGCAGCCAGGTTGATACTGTTTCTCCTCTGCTCCGCTCGCCAGTCTCGCTTTGTTCAACTGGTTGGTTGTGGTCTGACCAGCTCCAGGGTTATTATAGTTAGCCAGCAAACAAAGGCAACATTCGCCATCACTTCTTCTTATAATAATAATCCTTGCATTTGATCTAGTGCCTTATCACGTCTGCAAGACGTCTCAAAGCGCTTCACACAGAATATACTGTAAAGTGAATCGACTGTATATTTTGTGGGCGAAACGCGGCAGCCAATTGCGCACAGCAGCGTCCCACAAACAGTCGTGGGTGGAGTGACCAAATTATTATTGTTATGTTTTTCTTTTGGAAGGGATTATAGTCAAACTGTCATCAAATTTACTGGTGTTAGAATAATAAGACGAGGGTTTTTTAAGCTTACATGTGCTGCTGCACATTCAGTGCCTCTTCATTGCAGTTGTTCCACAGTGATCCTTTTTGATCTCTTCATCTCCTCTCGTCTCCTGACCTTTTATACGGCCACTTGTTACCTGAGAAATACTTTGAAATATTTAACATTTTCTTGTTAAAATGCCGAAAAAACAGTGGCTGAAAACAGAAGCATCTTTCTTTTTCTCTTGTTCTTTCTTTCGTTCTTCCTTTCATTTTTTTTCTTTTGTTGTTCCTTTCTTTAATTCTTTCTTTCTTGCAGATAATAATCCTTGCATTTGATATGATAATAATAATAATAATCCTTGCATTTGATATAGCGCTTTTCACGTCAGGAGGACGTCCCAAAGCCTTCACAGAACACACTGTAAAGTGAATTGACTGTATATTTGTGGGCGAACGCGGCAGCCAATTGCGCACAGCAATGTCCCACAAACAGTCGTGGATTGAAAATGACCAATTTATTATTGTTTTGTTTTGGAGGGATTATTATTAGGCTCTGTGTGGAGTAAGGAAACTTGCCCAAGGTTTCGCCCTCTGCCTGGAATTGAACTCAGGTCTCTCGCTTGCAAAGCGAGTGCTAACCACTGAGCTGCAGGACTCCAAATATAGCGCCTTATCACGTTTTAGGGACGTCTCAAAGCGCTTCACAGAATATGCTGTAAAGTGAATTGACTGTACATTTTGTGGGAGAAACGCGGTAGCCAATTGCGCACAGCAGCGTCCAGATGTGCGAGAATGGTGCGAGAATGGTTACCTTTTAACCCCATGTGCGTCAAGCTCAGACTAAATGTGGCACTGAGAATGCACTTCACCGGGCATGAGCAAATGGTTCCTTATGATCTTTGCATTCAACATACCACTTTATCACATTGTCAAGATAACTCAAAAGCTTGAAGGGATTTTACGGTAGAGCGTAGGGCTTGTTTTGGAGGCAAAGCACGGCAGCTAATTTGTGCACAGCAGTGTCCAACAAGTGAAGTGAATGGTCAATTTTATTTGGGGGATTGTCGGCCAGGACACTGGGAAAAACATCCTTCTCTTTTCAAATAGTGTCATAAGATCTTTAACGTCCACCTGAACAGACAGACCAGGAGAAACTTGGTAAGTGTTATGAAAGTTCGATGAAGAATTAATTAGGGTGAAAACACAGCATGTTAGACTTAGCAACAGTTGTGCAGACAGTCATCTGGGAATTATTTGTGATGTGAAAGTTCTCTTGCTTCCACATCCTTTGTTTTGTTCAACATAGATTGCCCCAATCCCAACCACCATCTTTTCCATTGTTAATCGCATCCAAGCTCATATCAATGGAATTAAAAGCAAAGTGACCTGAGAAAGAAATTGCATTTTTATGGCATTTTAGCAGATGAAAATGCTTTACAACAATTAGTGGTTGCTTTCCAGGCAGCAGTCATTCAGCACACAGCGAGCAAGGGCTCACTGAGGCAAAGGACCAATTTTATCTGGAGAAGTGTTGGCCAGAATACTGGGAGAGCCTCCTTTGTCTTTGTAAATAGTGCCATGGGACTACACCCAGCTAAAGGAGGGCCAGATAGGTCTTTAGTTCATCCGAAAACCTGCATCTCCGACAATGCAGCCATTCCCCCGAGCACTGCTCTGGGATGTCAGCCTGGAATATGAGCTCAAACCCTGATGTGGGGTTTTGAACCTGCAACTTTCTGACCAGAGTTTACCAACTCAGCCAGATGGACCCAATCAATCTATCAACCAGAATCGATCCAGTAAAGCAACTGAATCGCGTGGGCTCTATTTTGCTCGGAGTGCTGACACTAGTGATCTTTTACTTATCCAATTATAATGGGATTTCTGCAAGTCCGATCCAATAGCCTTGTGGTAAATCATCACTCCCTGCAATACGAGGTGATACCCAGGAGACTTTAGGTTCAAATTCCAGTCAAGTGAGGCAGCTACAATTGACCTTGGTGCCCGAGAAACCGGAAAATCAGCCCCCATCCACTGATCACCTCCCAACTGGACTTCTCAAATGCCCTCTTTGCCGGTCTCCCCAGCTCCACCATGCACAGGATCCAACTGATCCAAAACTCCGCCGCCCGCATACTCACCCACACTGAGCTCCGTACTCCCATCACACCAGTTCTAGCCAAGCTCCACTGTCTCCCCATCACCAAACAAGTCAATTTCAAGATCCTCACACTCATTTACAAATCCCTTCATGCCCTGGTACCTCACTACCTCTCCGACCTGCTTACCCCCAATCCAAAACCCAATGCCTCCGCTCGACTGGCTACAGCCTTCTGCATAGCCCCCAGGCCCTTCGTTCTATTCGACCATTGGTGGCTGCACTTTCAGCCACTAAGCCCCGAAACTCTGGAATACTCTTCCTCTATCCCTTCGGCTTGCCCCTTCCTTTTGACTGTGCCTCCCCCTCCCCACCCTGGCTCGGAGTCGTGCTCCGCCACTGTCAAGCGCTCCGGGAAGCTATCCTACATGAGGAGCACAATATAAATGCAAGTTGTTGTTGTTGTCAACAATCCCCCACCCCTGGTCATAATGTAGAGGTTCTTCGCCCTACCACTACCTCTAGAAGTTTAGATGTTGCGTGGGAGAAGGTTCGGCTTAGCTTTGAACGCCAAGACTCATGTCATGCATTGAGCTTTTCTCTCTGGAGATGAGATGATTGAGCGAGGGAGAGAGGGTGGTGGGGATGCCTGATAGTGTGGGTTCATCTTATAAAGGATTCAGTAGGTTGGAAATTAATAGGTTGTTTCCAGTTGATTGTGAGTCCAAAAGGCGGGGGGATAATTATAAGCTAGCCAGAGACAGATCTACCAGTGAGTTTAGGAGGAACTTTCTGAGACTGAGTGTGGTGAAAATGTGGAACTAAAGCTGTGGTTGAAGTATGAATATATAGAAGAGAAAACGCGATGTATATGTGAGGGAAATGGAGGGGTACAGGAGTGGGGAATAGGAAGGGTGGGTGCTAGCCTAGAAAATACAGCCAATTCCCTTTACAGTATTTGCTGCAAAGCGCTTTGAGACATCTCGACAACGTCATAAGGCACTATATCAAACGTAAGCAGTATTATTATTAATTCAGAAAGTGTGTTGACAAAGCAACTTAGACGATTAAATCAAAAGCGTTCAGTTTGAAAAGAATCATAAATAGTTCTGAAAATTCTCTCGCTTGCCAGCAAAACCAAGTCGCAAACGAGACACGACATGTCAGTGGGACGTCCTACCGGTTAAAATATTCCGGAACGAAATAAGCAAGTACCCTTGGAGTGATTGACACACGCCTGAAACAACCTGCCATTCACGAGAGAGAGAGAGAGACTCGCTGATTTACAAGCAGTCGGAGGGTGGGCGGGTGGGCAGGCGGTCTTCAACTCAGCTGACAGACAACTGATTTCAGATTGATTTGCCGTTTTGCATTTTCTTTTCTCCATATAAACTGCTGGGAGGGAGGGAGGGAGGGAGTGAGTGTGTATGTGTGTCGGGGGGGTGGAACAGGAATGGAAATTAAAATCAGGAGCCAGAACATCTTTAAATGTAGTCCACACCAGGCTGCTAACATTAATGCTTACTTGTATGCATGGATATTGATGTTTTTTTCCCCTCACTCTCTGCAATTAATAAGCAATCTTTCTTTGCTAGCCCTTTTAAATCTATTATGTGCCAGGCTTAATGAAAGCTATGGCATTGACATTCTTGTAAAAAATAGCAATAATTTCTAATAAACCAACAGCCATTATTGTGACAGCGATCAGCGCAATCAATAAACAGCAGCTGGCAAAAAACTGCAGCAGTTCAGAGACTCCTTGTGCACTGTGTATGCTCCACAGTAATTCTTCACCGTGGCTCAGTATCGCAACAAAACATCTTGCATTTATATAGCGCCCCTCATGCAGGCAGGGTCCCGGAGCATTTAGTTCAGGGGGTTTAAGGCACGATTGGGCACTTGAGAAGACAGTCTTCAACGGCCAGTGTGCGAGCCCAGATCTTTCTGTCCCCCGGTAGCCATCGCTCTGCGTTAAAGAGAAGCTTTGTTCAGACGTGTTTGCCTATCGCCAGACACTGCTGAGATGGACGATTCCCATCTGCACATTTGTAAGGCAGTCTCCACTCACTATGTGACACACATTCCATCCCAGTCTCACACTCTAGAAGCCACAAACACCTGCTTCTGAGGGGAATATTACAGAGAAAGTCAATGCCTGGTGGCTGTAGCTCCCCCTTTCCTGATCCAGAGAGCCAGCCTGTCCTCTTCCGTCTGCTGCTCTACCATGCTCTCTCTTTCTCACTTGTGTTCATTAAACTGACAGATGACATTGCAGCAAGGCACCATTCCCTAGCAGGACATCGCTAAACCCACCCTTTGTCAAGTATCCTACAAGCTAGTGACAGGGTTGATTTGCCCCTGCTTTGAACCGATGATGTACTTTGACGCTGGCTTCAAGGATCCCTCCCCCCCACTGCCCCCATCCCCACACACACACACACTTCAGGATGACATTTTGACATGGATCCTATTATGTGCACCAGGTCAAAGGAGAAAATAACCAGACTGTCTCAAAAGAGAAATGGCTAATACTAGTCACTGCATTTGATACAGCGCCTTATCATGTCATCAGGCTATCTCAGAGCACTTCACAGGATCTTTACTGTGAAGTGTAATGACTGCATCATTTGTAGGCAAATGTGCCAGCACAGCAAAGTCCCACAAACAGCAAATGAATAATATAAGTAATAATAATCCTTCCACCACGTCACCTCTAGGCTTGATTACGGGAACTTCCTCCTCATCGGCCTTCCCAACTCTTCCCTTCACAAGTTGCAGATCATCCAAAACTCTGCAGCTCGTGTACTCTCACGCACCAGGCGCCGTGACCCCATCACTCCCACACTCGCCCAACTCCACTGGCTCCCCATCCCCCAGAGGATCGAGTTCAAGATCCTCGTCCTCACCTTTAAGGCCATCCATGGCCTTGCCCCCTCCTACCTCTCTGACCTGCTGACTCCCTATCAACCTGTCCGCTCCCCCTGTTCAGCGGGCTCCGGCCTGTTTCATGTCTTCCGCCCGACCGCTCTACCATCGGTGGCCGGGCTTTCAGCCTCTCTGTCCCCACACTCTGGAACTCCATCCCACGGTCCCTTCGCCTCGCTTCCTCCCTTGCCTTCTTCAAGGCCGGTCTCAAGACCCTTCTCTTCGACCGTGCCTTTGGTCGCCCTCCCACCTCTCTCTCTTCCCTTCCCCCTACACCACCCCTCCCCCATGCTTGGGCCCTGACACCTAACTGTTCAGCGCTTTGGGACGTCCTCCCAACGTGAAAGGCGCTCTATAAATGTAATTTTGTTGTTGTTGTTGAGACATCTCAAAGCGCTTCACAGAATATACTGTAAAATGAATTGATTGTATGTCTGTGGGTGAAACTTTGCAGCCAATAGCGCACAGCAGTGTCCCACAAACAGTCGTGGATTGAAGTGACCAATTTATTAATTTTTTTTGAGGAATTATTATCAGGCGTGTGGAGTAAGGAAACTTGCCCAAGATTTCGCCTGCGGGGAATCGAACCCAGGTCTCTCGCTTGCGAGGCGAGTGCTCTAACCACTGAGCTACAGGACTCTACGTGCATTTGTATAGCGTTTTTCACATCGGGAGGACATCACAAGGTGCTGGAAACAGTCAAGAAGAGAGGAGATATTATTTTTGAATAGTGCAAGGGGATCTTTAACATCCTCCTGAACAGGCAGACAGGACCTTGGTTTAATATCTTATCTGATGGATGGCGCCTCCAA
This sequence comes from Callorhinchus milii, assembly GCF_018977255.1. NCBI lineage: Eukaryota > Metazoa > Chordata > Chondrichthyes > Chimaeriformes > Callorhinchidae > Callorhinchus > Callorhinchus milii. The sequence goes on along the minus strand of NW_024704763.1, from coordinate 6,667,133 downwards.
GCACTGCATTAGAGTGCCTGAGTGTACGAGTTGGCTCGAAACACATTCACATGTTATCTGGTTGGGTTCATTCCATTCCATACAATCTTTCTCGGGTGACAATTGTTTGTTATGACTCCAGGGAAGCAGCAGTCCATGAAGGGAAGGAGTCCAGGTCTAAACCGCGGAGATGTGGGAAGACATGAATATTCAGAGGAATTTTAATTTCCATTGGGGATCAGGGTATCTCAATACACAGCTTTCCCTCAGGTCATAGATTGGTTGGAGTGAACTCCATGTTAGCTTGTGAATACACTGTGAATAGATAGTAGAAGACTTCACAGTGAATACGAAAGTGCTGACCAGGAATTGCAGCTGGTCAAGGTTTTAGGAACCCCAGCTACTGAGTTATAATGGGGCTCCACGAACTGGTTAAAAAAAACAAATAGACTATCTGGGCTCAAACTCCCAACATGCGGCTTCAACCAACAACGTCTGGCTCAGAAGAGAGCGAGAATTACCGACCGAGCCAAGCTGACATCCAAGCACTCAGGGAGCTCTGCATTGTTGGTAATGACGCCCATCAGAGATGTTAAACTGAGGTCTCGTCTGCCTGTTCAGAGAAAACCACGGAGATGTGGGAAGTTTTGAAGGGAGTTTTGCCTGGTGGCCTGCCCAACAAATCTTGAGATATGTTGTTATTTCGCTTTGGCTTTGGCTGCTTGTGGAATCTTACTGTGTGCAAATTGGCTGTCGTGTTTGCCTTCAAATACTAATTCATTACACTTGACAGCAATTAGCTGTGAGATGTTTCAACATTATAGGCACTGTCTCAAAAGCAAGGGATCTTATTATAATATTATTAATTTGAGAGGTTAAACTGATTCATTTTGTTATAAAATGCCATAATTATTATTGTAAAATGATTCTCCACATCGACGTACTATATTTGAAGAACATTGAGGACAAAGAGAACGCCGGTTTCTGACTGTTTAAATACAATGCAAATACACATAGGCATTAGCCTGGCTCGGTTGACTGTGCCTTTGAGTTAGAACATTGTGGGTTCAAGCCCCATGTAGGGACTTTGAGCTCACAGTCTAGTCTGACACTCCATTACAGTACTGGGCAAGCAAAGCATTATCAGAGTCCTTTAAAACTGATCTGTTGTCGGTGACTGTTTGGGTGGATGTTAGTGATCCTGTGGAACTATTTGAAAAGAGAAGCAAGTTTCTCCTAGTGACCTGGCAAAATGATCTTCAAACCAATGAAAATGGATCATTCAATTCATGGCTGTTTGCGGGACATTGCAAATTGCTTTCTGTGTTTGCCTACAAAATACACTACATTTTACAGTAAATCCTGTGAAGTGTGCTTTAAGACATCTCAACAACATGATGAGGTGCTATATCATTACAAGGATTATTATTAATGCATTGACATCATTATTAATTTCTTCTACATCAATTTTATTTAAGAGATTAATTGGAACCAACGTAAGGAAGCTTGCAAAGGTTTAGGGTTTAAAGTTTATGAGGATTTTATTGGAGGGGTTAAGATCTTAAGGCACTCTGGTATGGTAATGATGCATCTTGGTTAGGCTCATGATTTTGGAATTAGAAATCATTGTAGAGAAGGGTAACAGTACAATTTAACCCCACTCATTAAGTCAGATCTGTAGAAATACAATTCAATCATAAACGGTAACCTGTTAAAATATCTATAGTATCTGTCTTCAACATAGTCCTTGCTTTTCTGAACATTCCTCTTTTGTTCCTTCTAAGCTCCAAATATTCCATCCATCCTGGCTACATTTTGAGCAGCACAAAACTCGCTGCAAAGTCTCCAACTCTTAAGTCATTTGTTCCCAGCACTTGAGGACTGTAATTTCTTCCCTCCTAACAATCTACACACTCTTAAACACATGCTTTGCGTCACCAAACCACTCTTACTTGATTTCTATTGATTTCCTGTCTCCTCTTTTTAACCCTTGGTGTGTCTCCCACAAAGGCTATTTTTTTTCTATCTTGCTTTGAACAACGTAGATCAAAGTTAAGCAGTATTTCACTCAATCACTCTTGACACCAATCAGTCAGGGGCTCTAAATGTCACCTAATCTCAGCCTGTCTTTAAGAGAAAGCACATGACGGTGGAAACATTGTCTAAATTTGGAAGACGGATGCTTTTTAAGAACTGAGGGAAGGTGGCTTCAAAATTAGGAGTGATACAAAGAATTTTCCACAATTCTACGCAATTTACAGTTCCAAGACAAGGGCTGTTGTATCTTATTTAATGCGGTTAAAAAAATGGCCTTTCCCTACCACGCCCGCCTTTGAAATCTTTGAGCTGCGGCCATGATTTTGCGTTCACCTGCAAAATGCACAGTGACTACACTTTATTGAGTTCATTATTTCGTGCAATAATTTAATGTATTTAATTTGATTATGTTTATTTTATTTAATAATTAGAATTATTTTATTTAAGTTATTGATTTAATCGAGTGAAGCTCTTTGAGATGTCCCCCTGATGTGAAAGGCACCATATCAAATTCTAGGACTTTTCATATTATTATTATTGCTTTCGGATTCATGCAATTTTTTTGTTTTAAAAGGATTCGGACACATAATAATTTTAAGGCAAAGTTTTGTGACCTTTTCTCCAGAACTCTTTATCATTTTACTGCAGCCCAATACTTGACAAGCTTTGCCTGTCTTTCAGTACCAAATCGATGTGGGGTATGACAGCTTCCAGCGCAGAGTGTCACCGAGATGTTGCTCAGTGCCTTCGAGAAGCAAGCAGTTAGTTCAAAAAAAAATGACAACGCTAATTTTGAATCTTGGCAGCATTAAGACCACGTTATAATGTGCAAACAGAAAGGGGTTGACTTTGTTTAATTGCGGAGAAGTTTTTGATAGCCAGTACACAAAAATCTTTAAGGCAGACGATACCATTGTGAGCCTCTGTAGCACGCCAGTAAATTACTATCGAACTGCTATTGATTTTTGACTTTACTGAACTTAGATGGCCGTGACAGGCTGGCTTAGGTGAAAATAAATGTATGACAGGTTTGGACAGAAATGGAAAAAATTCTATGAAATATATGAACACATCACAAGTTTATCACTGATGTGGAGATGAGAGATATTATCGCTAGTGCAATCAAAGAAACCGTTCCCTTTGTTTGCTGGGGCTGAGCTATAATATGTCAAATCTATTGGTAATAAAACTGCCATATATTACGGGTGAAATGTCACAATGTTTTCAGTTGTTGTGTGGATCGGTGTTTTATTGTTATTTTACTGATATTTGTTCGAGCTTGTTAAGGTGAAAGATAACCGTACAGGAGTATATGTGGGTTTTTTTTCCACTTTGCATGCAATCCCATTGCGACTCACTGAAGTAGAGATCCCATCTTTTCACAGTAACAGCCTTACCTCCTTCCCATTACATTGACCTGCTTCTTAAATGAGTCTAGTGTCCTGGCCGCAAACATCCTTCCTCTTAACGCATTCCAACTGTCGATTGTGCTTTGGGTAAAGAACTATCTTCTGGTGTCTGTTTGATACTTGGCCTTTGCAATCCAGAATCTGTGTCCTCTTGTCTTGCTGGCTTGGCGTATCTGAAAGTAATGTTCGAGGCTTATTTTCTCTATCCTGTTAAGCCTCGTATAAAATCCCCTCTCAGATGCCTTTTGGTTGAGGCCTTAGCTTATCTAGTTGTTCCTCATACTTCATCTCTCTAACACTGTGATCAGCCTCATTGCTGAACTCTCCTCTGCACTGTCTCTAGGGCTTTATATAGTTATGACAATAATTGCATCTTACTCTCCAACTGAGGCCTAACCACAACCCTCTATAGCAGTGGTGGCCAACAAAATACGTTTTTCTTGATTGAATATTTCTTGATTAGGGAGGAAAGGTGGGTAAATGTGGAATCCTGTAGCGTATTGGTTAGAGTACTTGCCTCGTAAGCGAGAGGTCCTGAGTTTGATTCCCCGACGAGGCAAAACCATAGGCACAAACAATGGTGGATTGAGTGACCAAATTATTATTATTATTTATTTTTGGAAGCGGTTATTACCCCCGGGAAAAGCGATCCGCCGAGTTCCTACTTACTGCTAGGTAAACAGAGGCATGTGGAGCAAGGAATATTGCCCAACGTTTCCTAACAAAGGCTTTCATAAGCAATCAGAAATTGAAATGTGCGTATTGCGAATCAGGATAGTGACACCTTACATTATAAATGAAACAAACGGCAGCAAATTGAGTTGCTGGGGACAATCTAGATTGGGTCCTTTTGCTTCTTTGATTGTTTGAAGTATGATTTGTCCTCCTAACTAAACCCATCAAAGCCACCCAGCAGAGAGAAAGAATACTGTAATTACTTTCTGTGAATAGCTGACCTAATGAGCCTAGAAAATAAATATCCCTGAAGGGTAAATGGAATCAACGCAGAAACAGTTTTCAAAGATTCCTTGTCACTAATTATGGCTCATGACCAAGCATGGAAATGTCTAATTATCTTATAACTAACTGTAATCCTTGCATCTGCCTCTTCTGTTAAAGAGACAAACTCCGCTTTTGTTTGGTTTTACTAATGATTCAAAACACGGAGGCTTTGAGTAAGGACTTTTTGTGATTATCAAAAGAGTGAGATGTCCGCTCCACCGTTTGACCTGCTCTGAAGGCCGATGCCAAGACCTCACAGGTCAGCGGAACTGCACAGTGGACGCAAAGTGAAAGCTCTCTCCTACACTTCACTGTGGGTGATGATTCCATTCCTCACAGGAATCTTCCAGAGGGAGAATTCTCGATGGCTAAGCAGTGGTTTGGGGCTTTGTGCTCATTGCCCCCAGAGGAGAGCAGAGAGGGAAGACTTTCATCCCATCTGTCTTGAGCTGCATTTAAATCCAAGTCCTAGAGGTAAAAGAATTGTGTTTTCAAACATTTTGCCACCCAGTTTTCAAGAACAAAGCGTTAAAATGTATTAGAATTAACGTTCATTGACCTTACCCCTATAACATCCCTAAAGGTTCTTTTATGAAGTAAAAGTGAGCACACATTTTCTTTTGATGTTTTCCCAAGATAAAAAGCTCCAGTTGTGAAAAGAGATATCCATTGCAACATTACATTACATCTGCAAAAGAAACAAAAATGATTGCATTTTAGTCATGAGGCGCCAGATTGCTGGCACATTGTGCCCGAATATTGGTTTTGTACTTGAGACGAGATTGAATTAAATTTATAAATCAGAATGATCCAAGTCAGGCCATTGCATGATTATTTCCAAGTATCCAAAGTTTTGCCTAGTTTAGACCACTCTGAAATTAGTTAGATTTCCTCCTTTTATTTATTTTTTGTGTGGGGGAAAAATGTTCTGCACACGTTATATATCGGTGCAGAAATGAACCCGTGTTCTCTGTTAGCCCTGCAGGCTGACATATTTGGTTGTATTATCAGGATCACACTCAGCTTCACAGCTCGGAAACTAAAGGCAGAACAAACTCATATTGATCGTGACCTTTACATTTTAACCCTTAAACCGCGAAGTGGTACACGGAACACCCTGCTGAGCTCGAAATTAGGTGTCAAATTGGAAAACTCTTTTCTGCAATCCTTAGTAAGATCTGGCTTTCAGATCGAGACCAAATCCAAGCTTTTTCCACAATTAATAATATGGTAATAATTATCATATAAATTATATCATAATTATGATAATAATACTTGCATTTGATTTAGGGCCTTATCGCGTTATTATTGTTTCAAACTGCGTCACAAAATTTACTGTGAAGTGTTGCACCTGCGTATTTGTAGGTGAGTGATTCTTTTGAGAACTCCCACCCCTACCCCCCGCCAAAAAAACTTTAATTTTAAGGCCAATTTTAAGAATTGTTCAAAATTTGTACTTCTAAGGAGGCACGTGCAAGAGTTTGTGGTGAATGAATCACAATGGTACAATAATGATAATCCTTGCAATTGTTATAGCGCCTTATCATACTGTTGAAACGTCTCGAAGCTCTTCGCAGAATGTACTGTAAAGTGAATTGACTGCATGTTGAAACACGGCAGCCAATTGTGCATAGCAGAATCCCATAAAATTGGGACGTCCTCTCGACGTGAAAAGCGCTATATCAAATGCAAGGATTATTATTATTATTATTATAAACAGTCGTGGAACCTCCGTGCTTTATCCCCAGAAAGCAGTCCGCTAATTGACTAACAGCCGGGTTCCTGCTTACTGCAAGGTGAAGAGGCATGTGGAGTAAGATTTTGCCCTGCCAAGGAATCAAACGCAGATCCTCTTGCTTGCGAGACGAGTTTGACTGAGTTTGCAACTTGACCTTTGACTGCTTGATATCATTGTTGGGTGTAAAGTGGACCAATATTTTATCACACAGCAGCATAAAGCCCTCTAGTTGTTGGGCCCATTTTCCCTTATCTTTATACTCCATAAAGAACTGATTAGCCATTCTAATAGTGAAACCAACTCCATTTTATAGAAATCCAATTAACGTTTCTGGTTTAAAAGTGTTTCCATCCTAACTTTAAATCTAAAAATCTATTTGCCCCTCACCCCAATGACAAAGAGCAGGCCCTGAGTTAGGAATTTCTGCGCGCTGTTTAATTAAGGCTTGATTGTTTTCTACCTCTAATTGGATGAAACACAAGAAATGGATGAATTTGAAAGACCATTTGGCTCAAAGTTTCACATCCTCAAACTGCCCTCGACTGCAATAAACCCAATACGTGGAGATCGCTCTTTCTAAACTCCAACCAAATCCCAGACTGCAGTGAGGACTACAGGAACCTAGTTAGCAGGTGACAAGAGTAGTTCATTATTGCAGAAAGGCTGGATTCGATATTACAAATAATAATCCTTGTAGTTGATGCAGCACCTATCACTTCGGGATGATGTCAATCAAAGTGCTTCACAGGGTGTACTGTAAGGTCCAGTGACTCTGTATTTTGAAGCCAATTTGCACACAGCAATGTCCCACAAACAGCTGTGAATTGAATGACCAGATATATCTGGGGGAATGTTGACCAGAAAACTTCCCCCTCTTTTCGAGCAGTGCCATGGGATGTTTAACGTCCATCCGAACAGGAAAATGGGATGTTGTTTTAACGTTTCATCTGAAGGATAGCATCTCTGACAACACAGCATCACCCCACCCACCCCTCCCCTCGTACCGCATTGGATGGTCAGCCTAATTTATGCGACAAATTGGCAAACATTCTTCCATTAGGAACTATTCAGTACCAGTCCTTCTCTGAATGCCTTTCTTGCTAACTCTTTCTCTGCATTTCTGTCTCACTCTGTCTTGTCGGAGGTGTTGTCCTTCAGATGAAACGTTAAAACGAGATCCAGTCTGCATGTTCAGGTGGATGTTAAAGATCCCAATCCGCCGTTTGAAAACAGATGTCCTGGCCAACAAAGATAAAACTGGTCATTCAATTCATGGATGGTTTGTGGGGGCATTGCTGTGTGCAAATTGTTACGAAATCTATCTCTATTTCTATCTCCTTGTTTGACTCACTGTACACTGTACAAAAGTAAATGGAAACATTTGCCTTTTCACTAACGTCAAAATAAATATCCAGTTGTATACAAGGTTACGAGCCCAATATGGATAAGCATAAGTGCATTTATATAGCGCACTTCAAACCAGGTAGACAACAACAACAACAACAACAAGATTCCATTTATTGAGCGCCTTTCACGTCGGGAGGACTTCCCAAGGCGCTGTACAGTTAGGTCAGGACCCGAGCAAGGGGGAAATGGTCAGGGTGAGGGGAGGGAAGGGAGGGAGCGAGGAGGGGGTAAAGATTCGAGAGAGGAGCTGAAGGCACGAGTCCCGGAGCGCTTAAATGCAGATAATAATAATCCCTGCAGATAGTTGGCATGTGGATAACTAGTACTTCATACCGTCCTTGAATAAATTGGGTGTTGTCAAAATGAATACGAGTGAAAAAGAGGAAAATATGCCCACCAGAAAGTCACCTTATACAACACTGCATGGCAGCACATATCTGCCCCTAACAAGAAGCAAGCAACTGATAGAAAATGAGACCTATAACCATCAAAAGTTTCTTAGAAATTCCTGGTACCAGCACTGACTGCTAAATACAGACCAAGGTCCATGGTAATCTACACTGTAAAACCTGCTCCTAATTTTCTTCAGGGCCTGTTTCCCATTTCAATTGGTGGGAACTGTCTGCTGTTGAAAAGCATGCGATCCGATGGGCTTAAAGGCATTAAAAAAAACTGTAGAGAAACAGTTGCCAGTCATTGATTTTCAATGGTGATCATTGGAAAATGCGTTCGACCCGAAGCTTTTCAAGCTTATTCCTAATCTGTTTCCGTGTGCTGGAAGCTGGACTAGAAAATCATCTTCCATTTGAATGCCATCCAGGACTCTGAAACGTCTATAACTTTTAATTAAGAAGGACTGGTCTATAAGGAACAGTGGACAGATTTCCAGTGTAAACAGGATATCGGGGATCAATAGGCACAAACCAATTCATTTACTGCCATTTGAAAGGTACGGGCACGGCCTGTCAATAGTTCTTGAAAATGTTCGAACCAATTAACAGTAACTGACAGCTGTCTAATTGACAGAATGACAAAATCAAGTCTGGGCAGTGATAAAACAAGTTCAGCCAAGAGGAAGAATGCAAAATTGACATTGGGAGAATTAGATTAAGGATAATGAACTTTGCAGCTGTCGACTGCCATACTGCCATCCTTTGCTAAAACTAGTCGTCAGTTTGCAACCCTCCACACATGAAACAGTTGGATTTAAAGGAGCTGGAGAAGATGATGTTTGTGGGACACTGCTGTGCGCAATTGGCTTCTGGGTTTCACCCACAAAATATATAGTCACGACACTTTGCAGTATAACCTGTGAAGCACTTTGAAATGTCTCAAAGATGTGGTAAGGCCCTATATCAAATGAAAGGATTATTATTATTAACGGTTGGATTCTACAAGAATAGTTTGGATGATGAAGGCCGTTCGGCCCATCTGATCTTATCCTTCCAGATTACCCACCCTACCATTTTCCCATCACAGCATCAAGATGCTTTATAAATGAGTCCAATATACTGGCCTCAACCACCCTTCTTAGCAACCTGCTCTGGTCGTTAATTACTCTCAGGGTATGAAACATTTCCTGATGCCAGTCTCGAAATTGCTTCTGGAACTCTAAACCTATAGCCTCGTGTTCTACCGTGTTGTTGCTTCCTAAAGCGCTTTGGGACGCTACCCTGCGTGAGAGGCGCTATGTAAGTACAAGTTGTTGTTGTTGTTCTGGGGTTTACCTTTTCAATCCTGATTTAAAATTTTATACACCTCTGTAAGGTCCCCTCTTATGTCTTCTCTCAAGACTGGCTAAGGGGATTAATATTCCTTGCTCCTATTTTGCTGAATGTCTCCCAATCTGAAATTCTATGTAAAAATCTATCCCAAAACTCCAGTGAATTGTCTGCTTATTTCATTGTTGTTTATGGGACACTGTTGGTGCAGATTAGCTGCTGATTTGGCCCATATAATGTTCACTTCATTCCTTATCAATTACATCATGTAAAGTGCTCCAAGGTGTTTACATTTACTTGAAAAGTAAAGTTATTATTATTGTGATTATAAAAGTGCCTTCAGGAGTTGCGGAGGGGAAAAAACTGGAAGAGAATTTTGATAGAAAGAATAGACAGGAATCGCTTGGTTAAAATTGCAGGCGATTTTTAATCTACAAACGTGAAAACTAGCTTTACTCAATAGAAAAATCCTCAAAATAATGCTTGTTAACTACAGTTACATTGGAACGTTATTTAATTTCAGATGGGTCAAATCCTCTGTAGTGTGTTTCACTAACATTCAACCTTCGGATGAGATATTAAACCGAGGTCCTGTCTGTCTGTTCAAGTGGACGTGAAAGATCCCATGGCACATTTTGAAAAGAGAAGGCAGTTTCCCCCAGTGTCCTGGCTGACAGATAAAATTGGTCATTTCGTTTCATAGCTGTTTGTGGGACATTGCCTAAAAATTCACAGTCACTACACTTTACAGTAAATCCTGTGAAGCGTTTGAGACGGCTGCCAGACATGAAGGACGCTATATCAAATGCAAGAATTGTTAGTATCTCCTCTGTGTGTTTATTTTTTTAAAGCAGTTTGATTTAATTACAAACCTATTAACAAGTACAGCACAGCATTCAGGGCTCCACAGCTAATATTAATAGCAAACAGAATTTCAATGCCCGTGTCTAGCAGCTCCATTTCAGAGAGTGCTATGAAGTGGTTTTATTTCATGTGTTGGATTTGAACCAAGTTAAGCCCATTGAACTTAAAGGCAGAATTGAGCCCTTGAAAATTTTCCATTATCTCTAGTAGTGCCGGTCGAAATGCACTGGAAGTGGAATTCAAATGTTCATAAGATAATTTTGTTCAGTCAGTACCCAAGGCACTTTGAAATCTATCATGGCAAGATGGCTATTTAAGATTTCAAAGATTGGTAAAGTTAAAAGGGTGCTTAAAATACTGCAAAAGACTCAAAGATGATATTGCAAAGTTTAGTGCTTAAGGAACTCAAAATGAGAATATGAAATTGTCCTTGGTTCTGCTGGTGTCTCAGCAAATTCGCTGAATGAGTAGCTGAGCCATCCTGACTGGGAAGGTTTGAACCTGGTCTGTGTTGATTCAGCTGATCTCGGCTGGGCTGCCCTGGGCTAGGGTAGAAGTTTGTCAGCCAGGAATACTGCCAGAGGATCCTCACATACCATAAGAACAGAAGAATTGCTAGAGGGAAGAAGACTAAAGTCCACCTAGTTTACCTTCTACCATCCTGGCAGTTGCTTGACATGTCGTGTCCCAAACTGTACACGGTATATCCCACGATATTATTTCCTAAAATAAATCTGTCCAATTTGTTTCTAAAAGAAATCATTTAGTCTTAGTTTGCTTAATGTCATTTTGTCTTCGTAATAATCATTTCAAATGATATTGAGCCATCACAAAACGCTTCACAGGATTTTACTGTAAAGCGTAGTGACTGTTTTTAGGAGGCAAACGTGGTAGCCAATTTTCACACAGCAACCTCCCACAATCAGTTATGAAGCGAGTGAACAATTTTTATCTGGGGGATTGATGGCAAGGACACAGGTAGAATGCCTTCTCTTTCTGGATAATGAATAGAATTGTAGAATATTAAAGCACCAAAGGAGGCCATTCAGCCCATTGTGCCTGTGTCGACTCTTTGAAAGATTTATCCAGTTAGTCCCACAGGATCTTTTAACGTCCACCTGACCAGGCAGATAAGACCTTTGTCTCCACTTAAAATTTAAGCCAAGTTGTAGAAGATGCTTAAATTCGATCTTAATTTGGAAGCTGGTCTTACAAAGGTCTATGTTATATTCCAAAGTACAATTGCAAGCTCCCATTTGCCATCTATCTTACGGGTGGAAGTGGAGTGAGGACAGGATCAAGCTTCCTTGCCTTAGGATGTCCTCCTGACGTGAAAGGCGCTATGCAAATGTAATTTTGTTGTTGTTGTTGCTTGCGATTTTGATGTCCTCCACTCAACACGTTAGTTGACCAGCCTGTGGACCCTGATGCCAAAGCTTTCACTTGAATAGCAGGTGAGATATCTGAGCCCATCAGCCTAAGTAATAAGAAAACAGAGTCAAATGACTTCAGGAGAACATTGGCAAAGGCGGGGGGGGCAAGGAAGCTAAAAAAAAACATTGTCCTTGAAAGTTCCCAGCCTAGTACCTTACGTGAATATTGTGAATACAAGCACATACGACCATCTTACTATCCAGTTACCATGGTAACAGAAGATAAAGGAGCACAGGCCTCATCAAAAAGTGTTGGCAAAGCTTTTCTGTTCGATTGTCAAACATTTGACACAATAATTTGTATCAAACGGGCCACTGACTTGCAAGACTGTTATTACGTCAATTGCGCAATGCCTCATTATCACAACAAAATAATATGCTGCTCGGGTTCGGCAGCCTCTCCTTCCCCCAGTGATGAAGGCTTGTGCTACAACGATCATTAGACCTTTATCGCCGTTAGTTTACATTTTAAATCCATGACTCACACCGAATCGGCGTTGTTTTCTTTAAAAAAATATTCAATTAAGTTGCGAGTAACAGGAATATACGAGATGTGAAATGCCACCTTGCTCCTGGCCCCCGAGACCATTTAGTCTTGAAACTTGAGCTTCACATGTCGGGGAGCACACATTAAAGACTGGGAAGTTGATTAAGGAGAAGGGCACAGACAAATGGGGAGGGGGATTGGGGAAAAGAGATTGGGTGGTGGAGAAGGATCATGCGGATTATAAATACCGGCCTAATAAAACTAACAATAATCCTTGCATTTGATATAGCGACTTATCACGTTGTCGAGACGTCTCGAGGCAATTCACAAGAATATACTGTAACGTGGATTGATTTTGTGTGTGAATCGAAAGGGGAGCATGCACTATTTGGGCCTAATGGGCTGTTTTGATTCTGTACAGTCTGTACAGTTGTCTGGTTTCACCCACTGCGACGCTACCTCATCCCCTCTGTCTTTCCTCCTTTGTGCCCGTCTTCAGATCGCACCTCAACGACTTTCCTCTTCAAAAAGAGACCACGTTCACTTCCCCTTTCTCCGTGGCTCGAGTCAGACTGCACGACTGTTCATTGCTACCCTGTGTGAAGGGCGCTCTATAAACATGACTTATTGCTGCTTCGATGGCACGATCACTTAAGGAGTATTATTATTATTATTATTGTCAACTAAAATAAGAAACGGATGAACAGTGCCTGAAATCATTTCATCTAAGAGTCATTCTGAGTTTTCACAGAGGGAGAGAGACTGAGAGAGAGAGAGAGAGAGAGAGAGAGAGCAAGAGGGGCACATTTAGTAAGAAGAGGTGTGTGCAATGTGCTGTACCATTGGACTTTGATCAGATTTCAATCCATGACAGTTTGTGGGACATAGCTGTGCACAATTGCCCACAAAATACACAGTCAATGCACTTTACAGTATATTCTGTGAAGCGCTTTGAGACGCCTCAATGCTGTGATAAGCTCTCTGGGACGCTGCCCTGCATGAGGGGCGTTATGTAAATGCAAGTTGTTGTTGTTGTGATTAGGGGCTATACAATGTTTATAAGGATTATCATTATTATCATTTGATTATTATTTTGTGTTTCTGGTTAGAGAAGGCCAGGGTGGGGGTGGAGGTTAAAGGTCTAGTTGAATTGCCGGATCCTGTTCTATTGCTGAAAAAAAATCCTATGAAAATTACAAGCACGAGAGATCTATGACAGTTAATTGTTTTTTTTTAGAAAAGCGCTCAATATTTGAGAAGTAAGTGTACACGTATTATTTCTCTTAAATGTCACGGAAAGATTTAAACAAATGAATTTTCGGAAGCTCACACTGAATGTAAATTTCAAACGAGTCTCAGCCTTCGCCGCTGCTGAAATCAAACCCTTCACTTTCCCACTCTGCTCGCCAGTCCACAGTAATGGTCATCAAACTGCAAATAAATGGCAGCAATATTGCAACTAATTTCCAAAGTTCACTTGCTGTAACGCGAACACGATTCCATTTTTATAATGATATTTACAATTGCACAGCTCCAGCACAGACTTTCATTACCGGGGAAGCTACCTTCTTCAAAAGTTCCTGTGGTATTTGAAGCATCTAAAACCAAAGTGCCTGGTATCTTTATTTTCGCATTCCCTCCTTCCCAAAGGCACTGTCCCGCTGAAATCGTGTTTGGCAGGCCTGTTTTCCACAATATTGCAACAACAAATTACATTTTATAGCGCCTTTCACGTCAGGAGGACGTTCCAATAAATTAATGCGTTGCTGCATGTTTTGGAGAAATGCTGTATTGCATCCCTTGTGTTTGATGTTGTGGCTTTGATAAGAACTGATTCGCCTGATTGCAACAAATGCAAGGGGTTCGGCAAACACTGGATCTCTGTTTGGTCTGTCTTTTAATGTTTTTACTTGCACATACGTGTGTCTGTGTTCATGAACATGGGCGCGCATGTGTTTGTGCTCAAGTACGTGTGCATGGGAATGTCTTTAATGCTTTCTAGCTTCAGCAAAGTACTCTAGGAAACAATCCACAAATAATAATAAAATAATAATAATCCTTATGTTCAATACAATACATTTTACGTCAGGAGGATATGTCAGAGCGTTTCACAGGACTTACTGTAAGTGTTGAGATTTTGTATGCATTTTGTAGGTGAGCGTCAAATCGCACAGCAAACCATCTCCAATGTCTGTGTGTTATCTCTCGACAGACAGAGATAATGGTAAACATCTGTGAACCACATTGTTGACGTGGTCTGTTGAAAGCAAAGTTGAATTGTTAATGGATGATCCCGGGATACCTTATCAACAAGACTGCCTTCATTAAGACCAGCCTGGTCGTGAGCAGTTCATGGATATGCATGCATTGGTCTATTAGTATTAGAAAGCAGCAGGGCTTGGAAAATCCATCCATTCACCATTTTAATTGACTCGTTTCTATAGATTCCATGTGACCAGATTAGACAGGAGCAGGTCACAGGGGCTCATAGATCCCTTTCCCTGACATTCATGGAAGTCCATTTTTGTTTGAACACAAAAGATTTCTTCAATCATGTTCAGCAAAGATGCCATATAATGCCATGTATCTCACGAGGGAGGTTGGGATAAACAAAGGACCTTTCCTAACCTTTCATATCTGGTCACTTTAGGAGGGCATCTCAAACCACTTGACAATATTGTAAAGTGCAGCGACTGTGTATTGTGCAGGTACCAATTTGCACATAGTGATATCCCACAAACAGCCATGAAGTGAGTATCCAATTTTATTTGGGCCATTGCTGTCCAAGAAACCAGGAAAATCTTCTTTCAAATAGTGCTGTGGGATCTTTAATCGTTAGCGTCCTCCTGCACAGGCAGACAGGACCCGGGTTTAATGTCTCATCTGAAAGACTGCACCTCAGACAATGCCACGCTCTTTATTTAACTCCAGGTCATTTTGGAGGATAGAATTGAGAGCTGGTCTGAGTCCAACAGCCAGGGTAGTTTAGGAGAATTCTACACATCCCGGATTATCTCAAGTTGTCTCAGACAGACTGATACACGTACAGATGGACTGGGGTAGCTTTTGAGACCTTATGCAAAAAAAATATGAAAGGCATAACATTGAAAAGTTAATGAAGCCTTCTGAGTTTGAACCATTTGCTCATCTCCGATATAATGGGAACAGCATTACACAGATCATTACATTCATTTAAAAAAAATTCTATTCCAAATGCTTTGTATTTGCTTCTGTGAAGAACGAAATGATGTAAACAATGGAGCGATCACACTACAGTGACGTACCAGTGGAGCGAGGCGATTTTATGGGTATATTACATCCACAAGGTGCATTCCTGTGTGACGATGTTGTTCTGTATTCATTGCAAATGTTAATTATCTTCTAAGTTGCACAAATAATAATCAAAAATTCAAGTGTAAACATTCCAACCAGACTCGGAAAAGGAAATCGTGCATGTGACTCATTTGAAGTGAGAAGCTCCTGTTCAGAACTTCAATACTTTGTTTCATTTCCACCATCCTCTCATCCTCCCACCCACCCACCCCAAACAACTACCTCCTTACACCACCCATTCTACTGGTGTCTTTTTACCTTTTCCTTCATTTAAAACCATAGCTGCTGGGTGCAGAAGGAGGCCATTTGGCACATTGTCCTGCCTTTCTGATATCTTTCTAGACTTATAATGTTTGATACCACGGATAGGAGAGATTTGGATGACGAAGGTCCTTCAGTCCATCTGATCTTATCCTTCCAGAATATTTGCCCTACTGTCTGCCCATTACAGCATCAAACTGATTCTCAAATGAGTTCCTGAGCCCTGGCCTCAACCACCCTTCCTGACAATATAAGATACACATGTTCATGTTTTCCAAATCTAGAGATTCCTATAGAAAACCACAGCCTTCTGACTAATGGGCGTATGGCTAACAACATAACAATGTTCTGGAGCCTATCGTTAGCGCTGACTGAGCCTTATTGAACAGAGGTCTCTGGTTCTGTGCAGAGTTGGCTGAATCAACTGGCATCCCTGAGCTAAAGAGAGAAAATAATAAGCTTAGGTTAAGCAATGAGAGAATGGCATTGAGGTCAGTCAGGATGCCTTGACACCTCTCGTAAGTCTGAGATCCACGTGTAGATTGGTCCTTGGAACCCATGGAATAGTACACTGGCAAACTCTAGGGACCACAGGGAGGAGGGGAAAATTGGCAAAGAAGTCAGAAAATTGATTACATCGTGCACTACATTTGTAGTTATGAACTTTATAAAAGGAAGTCAGTTTTCAGCTGCTGGGTGTATCAAGGCTAATGCACATTGTACATTTTGTTTCTGTAGCCAGGATGAACATGTAAGAGCTGGGTTTCAAGGCTAAAGCCTTACACCCATTGTACAGATTACTTCTCACAGCATGGAGTGGGATTGGAGAATTCATTATTGAAGCTCAGATAAACCTCTAAAAAGCTTTCGACAAAATGCCTCCAGGACAGTGTCTTCTCTCACAGTGTGGCATCCCATTTTTTTTATATATAATGCCAATTCTGTTGCATTTTTATAAATGATGAGGAGGCGAGACGGAAGAAGTACAACCAAGACTCGCGCAAATGTGATCCTGTGTCAAACTGAATTGAACTTTTAAAAGAACAGAGACATAATAATAATAGTAATAATCCTTACATTTGAAACAGCGCCTTATCACGTCATTGAGAAGCCTCACAGCGCTTCACAGAATATACTGTAAAGTGAATTGACTGTACATTTTGGGGCGAAACCCGGCAGCCAATTGTGAACAGTAATGTCCCACAAACAGTCATTTATTTATTTTTGAAGAGATTATTATTCCCGGAAAAGTGATAGGTAAATAGGCATGTGGAGTAAGCCAACTTGCCTAAGGTTTTGCCCTGCCCAGGAATCGAACCCGGGTCCTCTAGCTTGCGAATGGACCCAGAATGGACCACGCAAGGCATTCTGTTTGGAAACCAGCTGTTTTGCAGTCACCCCCAAGAGATGATATGACCTTGGGGATATTCTGATGGAATATTTGATTTGCTATCACTATCAAAGAGAACCTTCAGATCCAGTCTTAGAGAATTACATCAGGCAAATTGTAAACCCTTTTGACAAGCAATGCGACAACAAAAAAATCATGTTTTGTTAAATTTCCGTTACAGCCTTCGAGAGATCTTTCCTCCTAAATCTCTCTAAAATTACATTTTACAGACACATAAAGTGTGACATTGGAAACCAAGTGCTAGGGATAAGAATCAGCTTATTTTGCTTAACTAGCACACCCCTTTTATCTTGTTCCTTTGATGCCTTTTTCCCAACTCTTTGTAAAAGCAGAGGTAGCATTACTTTATTCAGGTGACATGACCTTGAGGACTTTTTTTTGTCAGATGCTTGTTGAAGATGGTAGGGGAAAGGGGGAGAAGAAATACATCAAAAGGTATGGATCAAAGCATACGTAACAACTAAATCTGAGCAGTTCACTTACCTCAACCTGGTTCCGGAACGCACAGCTCGCCTCGAGAGTGCACTCTGAAGGAAATAGAAAAATCACATTTTTTTTCATTATTTTGAGTTATGGTACAGAGGGAGTGCTGCTGTTTGAAGCGCTCTTGAGATGCCGTCCGGCGTGGAGGGCGCTATATAAATCCAAGTTGTTGTTGTGGTTGTTGGAGCCACCATTGGCTTTGAAAGTTAATGTGTCGAAATACCGTTTAAAACAGAACCCCATGCTAGGGTCCAGCAAAAGCAGGCTGGGCTGCTGACCCTAGGTCACCTGGCCCTCGTGTCTACCATATTTATTACCATCTTGGCCGTCCGTTCAATGCGTTCTTGGTACTCGTTCCTGAGTCAGGTTGGCCTGAGTTACACCAGGGCACTCCTGCTAACAGACTAGCCATGATGGTAGGAACAGGAGTGACAGACTTGTCTTTTGGAGCAGGGATTCTTCCTACTCGGCTCCTGTTAACTCCCTAACGAGTAGAGTAGGCTTAGTAGGACAAACAGTAGACAGTTTGCCAGTCAGTGCTCTCAATGGCAGGCTACAGAGCTTTAGCTGAACTCCAGCAGTGCACAATCTGGCTAATAATCCATCAAATAAAGTTGGTCAAACACTTCTTGACTATTTAAGGGGCCTGACCACCTGCCTTTNCTTTTAAAAAAATGTCGCCGTACGTGACAGCAATTATTGTAAAGCCCTGGAACAATGCAGATTCTTTCTCTCTACATCTTATTATTGTTGGAAACAAAAATACTATTTGAACAAAGAGGAAATAAACCCACTCAGCCCCTTGCCCCTCGCATCTCCTGCAACCCGATGGCTGTGATTGATGAGCCCCACGTGCCAATCATTAGCATTTCTCTTTCATCCGCTCTGTGAAAAGGCAACAAGACAATCGGTTTACGCCCTTGGAAGGCTCATTTCCTTTAGCTGAATTAAGAGTAATCCATGAGTTAACATCTCAAAGCGCTTAACAGGGAATCGCTGTCGGGTGTAGTGACTGTCTATTTTGTAGGCAAACATGGCAGGTAATTGGCTCATTGCACGTCCAACAAATAGACATGAAGTGAATCGCCAAGTTTGTTATCAGCAAGATTGTCACCTAGGGCACGAGAAACACTCTCTTCTCTTTTCCTAAAGCACCAAGGAATCTTTAACCTCTACATGTACAAACAGACGGTACCATGGGTTCAACATCAGCCAGGCCTGAGAGCTCAAAGTCCGCAATAGAAGTGTAATTATTATTGAGCCTTTTTTCGGGCACTTGATTCTGCTTAACACAAGGAATCATGAGGCTAGTCTGCTACTGCATAAGCAGCGGGTGGCTTATAGGTGGAGTGTTGAGCTGTAGTAGCGGAAAGCGGAAACCTGATTACAGGGATTGTGCTTTTCAATAACCATTGTGTCTTTTCAAGGTTTTTTTAAAGAAAAAAAAGCTCGCCCAGTGCTTGGATGGTTAACATTCATCCCTGTGTTTGACATTTGCATGTGCTGCATCTGTCATAGTGGAAGGTTGAAAAGGCCAGTGGGGGAACATGGTTAATAAGATTGTATTGATCAAATGTGAGGCTTTGAGCCACAAGAGCCACAATAACAGACTGCTGCAGTAAAATGCCACCAGATACCAGTCTCCGGCGATTTGATCAAAGTGAAACCAAAGAATATAGGAATGTTAGTAACGGACATAATAGTAACCGGTTAAAATACCTTCATCAATGAAATGTTTCTGTGATCAAAAATACAGTTTGAATGCCTCCTTTACTAATAATAACAACAACAACTTGGATTTATATAGCACCCTCCACGGCGGACGGCGTCTCAGAGTGCTTTACAGTTTCGGATCCCAGGACCGAGCCAGGGGGAGGGGTGGGGGGAAGGTGACCAAAGGAGCGGTCGAAAAGAAAGGTCTTCAGCAGAGACCTGAAAATGGGAAGGGAAGGAGCGAGACGAAGGGAATGAGGAAAGCAGTTCCAGAGCCTCGGGGCATAGTGGCTGAAGGCACGGCCGCCGAGGGTGGAGCGGAGGACTCGGGGAATGAGGAGGAGGTCAGACCCGGAGGAACAAAGGCAACGGGTACTGTTTTGAGGAGAGAGGAGGTCAGAGAGGTCGGGGAATGCAGAGGAGTGCAGAGATTTGAATACAAGGGTGAGGATCTTGAAATCGCTACTCTCTGGGATAGGCAGCCAGTGCAGTCTGGCCAGGACTATAATTAATGATAATAATTCTTGCATTTTTATAGTGTTGATAACATCTTTGCATAGACATATGAATAACAATGCTTGCATTTGATATATAGCACCTTGTACTTAAGGAAAACATCTCCAGCACTTTACTGTAAAGTCTAGTGACTGTATTTTGTAGACGAACATGGAGATAATTTGTGCACAACAGTGTCGCACAGACAGCCATGAAATAAATGATCAATTTTATCTGGGAGATTGTTGGTCAGGACGATGGTCGTTCTCTTTTCGAAGAGTGAAATAGGATCCTTGTTATCTACCTGAACAGGCAGACAGGATTTCAGTTCAGTGTCTCTTCCGAAGGACGGCACCTTTGACAATACAACGTCTCCCCAACACTGCATTGGAGTGTCGGCCTAGACTGTGAATTCAGTGTCAATTGAATTCACAGTCTAGGCTGACACTCCAATGTGAAGCTCGAAAACACAATCTTTTGCTCCGAGGCGAGAGTTCTACCAACTGAGCCAGATTGACACGTTAATCAGGCAAACATGAGAGTTATTGAGTCTTTGAAGGTATCTTTATTCATTAGTTAATGCTGGGGGGAGGGGAGGTGGGAAGGGGGTGGGTGGGCAGGAGCGTGGAGTGATCCAATTTGCCTGCATTACATTACGTGTGAATCTGCCTTTTAAAGACGTAAGGATGTCATCATTTTAGCTTGGTTGTGAAAGACTCATTCAATTTCCAGAGGAGAGCAGAGAGGGGCAGGTTAATAAACTGGTTAAAAATTCATTGTAAAACCTCCAGCACACTTCTTTTTGAACATTGATTCGTAATCCTCTAATCTTGTACGAGCAGTGCTGAGAGCACCGTCTGCTGAGGCTCATCTCAGCTGTGGTCCATTGTAATGGTTTTTTGCCTCGTGAAATAACAATCACTGGGCACAGTATGACTCCTGACGCAGACTTGCCATTTTGGTCATTATTATTTTAATAATGAACTCAAAGGTGTGCTTCTCCAGGGGCTGATATCAGCTCTAATAAATGGACGTTCTTCTTCATTACTGTCTAGATAGCTTTTGGCGAAGGATAAAGGAATGGTCGTGTTGCCCACAAAAATGTTCTGACCTCTGTCCCATTCGCTTGGATCAATTCAGCCTCGGAAATTTCCTTTGTTCTTCTGATACTACATTTCCGATGGCTAGTTGCAGCTGACCAGTGAAAGCGCAAAAGAAAGGCTTGAAATAACAAAGGAAAAATTCAATCCAGACAAGGAAGGTACAAAGGGCGAAAGCATCTTATGAAGAGAAGTAAAGAGGACAAATATATAATAATGATGAACCATACATTTGATAAGCGCCTTAGCACACTGTTGAAACATCCAAAAACTTTCTTGGGATTCACTTTAATTACTGTAGGTGAATGCAGCAGAAAATTTACCCACGTGAAAGGAACAGCCATGAAATGAATGATCAATTTTATCTGTGGGATTGTTGGCCAGGACACCGGGAGAAACCGCCTTCTCTTTTTAAATAGTGCCATGAGTTTTTTAACATCCACCCAATGGGACCTCAGTTTAATATCTCATCCGAAGGACGGCACCTTTGATATACAGCTCACCCCCAGCCCTGCACTGGAGTGTCAGACTAGACTTTGTGAGTTCCCTAGATCTTGTTTGTTCAAAGTCCTGAGGTGGGGCTTGAACCCACTTAAATGCCAGAATGCTTTCGAAACACTGTGTCCCTGTCCTCTGAAGCTCTTTTCCCAAATCGCTCAAATCAGACGCATTTTGGGAAGGAAGTTTTAGAAGTTGCCTTTGGTCAACATCTTTAAATCTCCCGTTTCTCTGCTCGGTTCCCAAAATTGCATTTATCTAAGTGCTTTGAAACATTCTTTGATGTGAACAGCATGATGGGAACAAGATGCTTTGGGCTAGGAGCACTTGCAGCCCAGCTGATCTTTCAGAGACACGGAGCACATAAAACATGCAAATAAGGTTCAAAATGCAGGAATATGAGATCACAACAGCACAAGGTTCATTCGGATGAAAAAAGCCCTTCAGCTATTTTATCTCATCCTTCCAGATCACCCACCATTACTCTTCCCATCACAGCAACAAGCTGTTTTTAAATGACTTCCAGTGTCCTGGCCTCAATCGAGTGCCTGGCAACTTGTTCCAGTCGTTAATTACCGTCTGAGTAAAGAAATATTTCCTGGTGCCTGTCCTGAAATTGCCCCTGTTCACTTCTTTTATTGTCATGGTGCATCTGCAAGTATGTTCGATAGGGATAAAGAAGTCAGGCTAAGAGAACCTTATAGGTTTCGGAGAATTTGAAACTTAAGAAAGTGAATTGAAAGACAAATGGAAACTGTCTGTCTTGAAATAACAAGCAAGGTGGAGAGGATTACCAATAGGGATCTATTACAGAGCCTCTGGGTAGAATAAAGGTAATAACAACATGTCAGATGATGAGATAAGAACGATAAGTAAAGACAATAACATGGGAGCAATCGGTGATTGCAACCAACTGAACATGAATCAGGATTTTCTTAATAATAGCAATAATCCAGATCACTATAGACATATTGAAACACGGCTAATTTTAATGATCAGCATAAGTTAGCCCCAATAATAGGTGAAGGACTTCACTTGGGGTAATTTTTATCAAGATTAGGTTCTTCTAAGTGAAACGTACATAATACAGATATAGTAGAAATCTCCAGGACCAGTGAGGAGATTTTATTTTGCTCACCGGGTGTTTGACATCTGGAAACCAATCACCATGCTTAGCAGTATCTAAACCTGACAGAGTCCCACATACATATGCAACTCACACATGGTGGCTTCTCGGTGAAGCAAACACCAACATGGAAAAAAAATTGTTGAATGGCCTCCTTACTGTGTCATGCATTTCTCCGCTGTAAGAGAGAATTAATGTGTTAAAGGGAATGAATGGGGTTTAATGGCTGAGTGGTCATTACTCATCCCTTCTATTTCCATTTAAACCCTGAGCTTTACCGCACAGTTTGCCACAGTGGGACCAAAGTGTAACAATCGTGCGGATAATTTAAAGGCTTTTGTGCCCAAAGTCTTGATGCAATGCAACAGCCATTTGAGGGACTATAATGAGGTATGGGTCACTTTGAATGCCGCAGAACCTGAGAAAAACTCTGCCCGAATTCGCTCCACTGAAACCTGAGCGGATTTCCCAAACCAATAACACAATCGGTCACCTCAGCTTACATCTTAACTCTATCACTTGTGGTTATATATCTCCCCAAGGAGAATAACTGCTTTGCAGACAGTGCAAGACCAGAAGGATTTGTATATAATCTGTGGACACAGTGGATTGAATAGCCTTTTCCTTGTTTTCTATTTGCTTCCCTTTCTTATGAAGATAACCCTGGCAAATCTGATCAGATTTGATCTAATGTGATTTGATCAGGAGGTGAAAATCTCACCAGCCTATCCTGCCAACGGCACGTTTCCTGTTCCAACAATAGATCTCAGTTAGAGAGTTGCGGGTTCAGGGCCCATGTCAGGACTTTGAGCTCACAAAGTCTAGGCTGATGTTCCAATGCAGTGGGAGGGAGCATTGCATTGTTTGTGGTGCCGTCCTTTGGAAGAGAAGTTAAACCATCTGCGCCTGCTCAGGTGGACCGTAAAGAGTTTGTGAGACGCTGCTGTGCGCAATTGGCTGCCGCATTCTGCCCACAAAATATAGTCAATTCACTTTAGGGGTATATCCTATGACGCGCTTTGAGAAGTCTCAACGACGTGATAAGGCGCTATTTCAAATGCAAGGATTATTATTATTATTATTATTGTCCCATGGCACTATTCAGAAAGAGGTATTTCTCAAAGTGTCCTGACCAACAGCCCCCAAATAAAATTGATCACTCGCCTTATGGATGTTTGTGGGACATTGCTGTGCACAAATTGGCTGTTGCTTTCACCTACTGAAATACACTGTACAGTAAATCCTGTGAAGTGCTTTGAGGTGTCCTCCCGATGTGCCTTTCGTGTCGGAAGGACGTCTCAAAGCACTACACAGAATTTACTACTCAGTGACTTTGTACTTTGTAGAACCTTACCTCCTAACATTTTAGCCTACAGGGTAAACAAGAGCTGAGTGGGAAGACTTTCAGTCCACAGAGACTTTTAATGACATTTAAAACTTCTTTTAAGTCGTACTGTAAGGCATTTGCGGTTTTGCTCAGTAACCATTTCTCTTTTGGTATTTCTGGGTTCACACTGCTCAAAGCAAAAGGACAAAGTGTTTGAGATTCATGTTCCCTGAGACAAGAGCTCTGCACATAACCACACTTGCTCTCCAATAAAACTGAAAGACAATCTGCTGAAAGGAACCACAACTGTCCAGCCGGGAGCCCATGAGCTAGGAACAGAGCTATCTCAGTGTAGACAGCGCCTTGGGACGTCTTCCCGATGTGAAAGGCGCTACACAAATGTAATTTTGTATTGTATTGTAATGCAGTAGGCCTGATACAACCGGTTTCTGCATCCCACTCCTCTGGGTGGTGACAACAACAACGACAAATTACATATGTGTAGCGCCTTTCACGAAGGGTGCACGTCCCAAGGTGCTGTCAGGTCAGGGCTGCACGTTAGCATAGTGTCGGTGGAAAATCACAGCCAAAAATTGCAGCAATTTGTCACCAAAACGTGCAGTAGAAACACAGCGTAAAGCACACCTTTGACGCTGTGGGCAATTTCATCATTTGCCCTGAATGGTTTGCTTTGGGGTTTGATAATAAAGCAATGAATGGGCTTAGACCGTACTTGTTTCCTGGATATCAGAGAGATCATCCCTGACAGTTTCGGAGCAGCCTGTTTATATCCCTCAGGGTTTAATTTTAGAGATCTGCGGGGTTTATTTTTTCTATGATACATTAATGATTTATCGGACACTTATTGCCGAGCAAAAGGGTTCATGTACACTAATAACACTGTTTCTCTGAGCCTCTAACATTGCTGATTACATTAACTCTGCTCCAGCGCTGGAACCCTGCTTTGCTATCTGTATGTCTGGCTGGCAATTGTTTGCCTGTTAAGTTCGATGAATTCAGATACACTACATTTTCTTCTACTGAGAAAAGCAGTTCAGGGTAGTGCAGAGCCGAGTAGCACAGCTCACTGCAACAGCTGAAGTTTTAAGGTCCTGCAGTGTATTGGTTAGAACGCTCGGCTCGTAAACGAGAGGACCTGCACTGTTTGTGGGACGCTGCTGTGTGCAATTGGCTGCCATGTTTCGCCCATAAAACATAGTCAATTCACTTTACAGTATATTCTGTGAAATGCTTTGAGACATCTCAACAAAGTGATAAGGCACTATATCAAATGTAAATATTATTATTATTTTGCAGCTTCTTAAATCTGATGATTATCACCTGAAACACAGAGTCTAACAATTTTGCAGTGACATCAAGAATACCACCTTAAATTTGATGTGGTGCATTGCTAGGCTGGTAAGAAAAAACACCAGCAGAGTGTTTACCAAAAAGGCCATAAAACCAGCCTTCTGGTTAAATCAGTATTGCTTTTCAGTGCCTTCACACATTGGCAATACTCCTGCACCATTCAGTCACACAGTTATGTGAGGAAGTTGAATCGGACGTATGTCTCTGTCTAGTCTCTCTGCTAGACTCGCAGAACACTTCACTCCTTCTGAGCATCCTGCACAGTGTCAGGCTGAACTGACGACCAATACGTTTCACAAGTGGGATGTCAACTGGCGGTTCAAAATGTTTACGTAAGTGACTGGCTCGATAAATTATACAATCTCATGCCACGTTGATCAGTGTCAAGTAATGGGACACAACGTAATTGTGCATTGCTTTCCATCAGCCCTCTCTACAGTGGGTTTCATGCTGTTCGTTTCTGGCAAATCATTATACAATAACCCATCAAAACACTAAAGTCATCAGCTTCACTGAATGCTCCTAAATATAGCTCTATTCATAGCCTCTTACAAACGGGCCTAGATGCAATCATTTAAAAAAACAAATGTTAACACTCCTTTCATTATTGCTGCGTGCGTTGAGTATTTATAACCTGAGCGTGATATGGATTCCAGTCGGAGGGGGGAATAATAATTCCAAATGCTGGAGGGGTGGGAAGAAAGATTTATGTCTTGATCGTGAATTTAGTGCATGTGTCTGAAGAGGTGGGTTAGAATACTATCAGGTTACTGACAGGAATATTTCTCTTAAAAACAGTTACCTTGTCGACTAAAACTATCCCCCATTGGAATAGCCTTTGCTTCCTGACTTCTACTCTATTCTCTCTTCTGGACATTCTACAAAAACAATGTAAGACTGGAATTTCATTTAAGTCTCAAAAATCGTGCAGAATTTTGACACATTCTTAAATTCGATATTAATTTGGATGCCATCTTTCCGAGTTTTGTTCTGATAACAGCTCCCAAATTAAGGCTGAACTTTCCACAAATTGACACAATCTGTGTTGTCAGCCTGGCTCAGTTGTAGCAATCTCTCCTCTCAAGTCAAAATCTGTGGTTCAAGCTCCACGTTGGGACTTTTAACTCCAGTGCAGTACCAGCGATTTGTTGCATTGTTGGAGGTGCCATTTATCAGATGGGACATTAAACTGAGGTCCACTCTATTCAGGTGGACCTTAAAGATCCCATGGCACTATCTGAAAAGAGAAGGGAGCTTCTCTCAAAATTGGTCACTCACGTCATGACTGTTAAGCCCCTTCTGAGAATTTTCCTTTGCTGTGGGCAGACTGGCTGCCAGTTTCGCTTACAGAATATTCTGAGAATCGCCTTAAGATGTCTCGAAGATGTGATAAGGCGCTATATCAAATGCAAGGATTATTATTATTATTGTTATGTTGGGATGGGCCATGTTTTTTACATGAAGGTCGAGGAGGGACAAGAGGGAACTGCGAAGATCTGGCCATCTGGGCTGGTCTTCAGATAACTGAAGATATTTCTGCGGTTCCATTTCAACCAAGGTGTTCCTAAAAGATTACTTTGCCCAGTAACATTGTCCCTGCTGTCACTAAGAATGTTAAAAGACAAAGCAAGATCACTCTACGTAAAGAGGCTTTGACCAAAGAAGCGAGGTTGCAGTAAATATAGTGAATTAATTTGCTCTTGCATTCCCTTTGTTCTCTATGGGGGTAATAATCCCTTAAAAAAAATAATTTGGTCAATCAATCCACGAGTGTTTGTGGGACGCTGCTGTGTGCAATTGGCTGCCGTATTTCTCCTCCAAAATATAGTCAATTCACTTTACCGTATATTCTGTGAAGCGCTTTGAGACGTCTAGAAGATGAGATAAGGCGTTGTATCAAATGCAAGGATTATTATTATTATTATGGGTTTAAGAGTATGGGGACGGGGAGGAGGTGGAATTCGTATTCTCGGAAAAGTTGATGGTTGTCAGTTAGCTGTCTGCCAAGAGCGTACAACAGTTCCATTTATTTTCACGCAACACTCACATGTACTTGTCAATTCTTTTGCCCACTAACATAAATTTGCATATATTTTCACTCATACTGTCATTCTTACAAATGCTGAATATCACTCAGAAATGTCAACTGTTACCGTGATTGTGTTGTTGCAACTGTTACATCTGAGCCATGTGTTGATGTTGAATAGTTTTCTGGGGGTGGATCGCAGCGATGTATGCAGTGGACGTACCCTTGGAAGATTCGTGGAGAGGCATTTGGATAGATCAGTGAATAGGTGTCAGCCTGGCTCAGTTGATAGTACTCTTGTCTTTGAATCAGAGGTTGTAGGTTCAAGCCCCATTCGGGGACTTTGAGCTCACACTGACTCTTCAAATGCAGTACTGCGGGAGCATTCCATTGTTGGAGGTGCCGTCCTTCAAATAAGATGTTAACCTGAGGTCCCGTCTGACTGTTCAAGTGAACGTTAAGGATCCCTTGGCACTGTTCGAAAAAGCGAAGGGAGATTCTCTGAGTGTCCTGGTCAACAATCCTCTGGATAAAATTAGGCATTCACCTTATTTGTGGGACATTGTTGTGTGTTTGTTGGTTGCCATGTTCACCTACAAACAAACACATATTCACTACACTTTACAGTACATCCTGTGAATCACTTTGAGATATTTCCGTGACATGATAATGAGCTGTATAAGGAATTTTGTACAAGACTTGCACAAGCTAAAGTTCTTCAGTCTTAAACAGAGAATTCTCAGAACGGACTTAAAAAAGATATATAAAATTATAGCTACAAGCCCACAGTATTATGCAGAGATATCAGGTAATTGAAAATAGAAATTGGGGTAGAGAAATACTGTAGTCTGTAGAGTAAGAATCAAAAAGCCACACACAAAGACAAGGACAACATGTGAGTGGTTCCTGTGTTGTGCACAGTTTAGTTTTAATAATAATAATTACACTTGATACAGCACCTTTCATGCTTGGGAGGACGTCCCAAAACACTTCAAGTGATATACTGTAAAATGCAATGACTGTGTGTTTTGTGGAGGAGCCAATTTGCGCACAACAATGTCCCGCAAACAGCCATGAAGTGAACGACCAATGTTATTTCCTAAGGGGCTGGTTGCTGCCAAATTGGAATGGTCTGCACTTTGTCTCTTTGTAAAACATTGCGTGCTTGTACATGTATCACAATGGATTTATGTTAGAGGCAATGCACATCTCCACTTCACATAGTGTTGGGATTTTGTTTTCGATTGACTCACTGTGAAATAAAAAGCTCTTTTCATTTCACCCTCAGCCACGTCCATTTCCCTCAATTGAAACTCTTTCAAAAGCTTTAGCAAAAAAAANGTTTGTATTTCAGACCGTTTGCTTTGAGGTGGCACTGGACATTGTTAGCAGTTTGAGTTTACGTTGAATACCTCTTCCTGGGACCTTATTGTGTGTCTCTATGATGTATCTGCAATTGAGTTTGTGTATATTAAGTCCTAAGCAGGTTGTTTACTCTGCATTTTTGCACGTTTTTCTACTGTACAAATTTGTTGTGCATCACCGTAAACAACAAAATTACACATGTATAGTGCTATGACTCGTTTTTATAGCACCTCTCAGATTAAAATATCATTGATCAGAGAATCGTGTTGTATAAGCAAACATAGCAGCTAATCTACGTCAGAACTTCCCATAAACAACGATAATGTAATATAGCATAATCCTACCCCTCCCCTCCCCGTCCTCCACCTTTCCTGATCCCAACCCCCAGCTCGGGTCCAAATCCCTGAATGCCCAGCGCCTCCCAACGTGAAAGGCACCTTGCAAATGTAGTTTGTTGTTGTTGTCGAGGTGAGCAACCAATTCACCAAACTAACCGGTGTGGGGTGCATGCTAAAACTGCTCTGCAATTATTTCCGATTGGTTTGAGGGAGGACTCGGAATGCAGAGTGTAGTGTTTGAATCTATCAGTTTAGTTCCACTCCTTGCTTCTTTTATTCCGACGCTTCCACGCATGTGCTTACGATCTTATAATTCTTTACCCATGAAATTCCTGTGATTTGTATAATTACTGGGTCCGATGAACAATGAACGTGCTCCAACAAGAGGTACCTTTTAATTCTTAAACCGGCTCCGAGGGTTTGAAGGGAGTCACAATAGAGTCACTTGCACCTGTAGAGAGTCTTTCACATACAAATCACCATCTTTGCAAACTGTAATTGATGGGGAATGAAAACCAGCGACATCCCTTACAATGCGATGAGCTGCCAATTCATTTCAAGTTACACATGTAAAGAGACATCTGGATGGACAGAAACCTAGTGAATAAAGATGTGGTATATTATTCTCCTGGATCTCAATAGTCATCTTCCCATGCTCTGTTGGGAGCCTTGCAATGTTACGCACACACAACAATACAGTTGTTCGTATAATAGATCATGAATTAATATATCTGGGATATAAAGGGCAGTGGGTTGAAGGAACTCTAGCAGATATCCGTTGCTATACAGTGCTCAAGAGTATGGCTGCAAAAACATTTGCCTGCATACAGAGTGCGATTAATCTTGCTGCTGTCCACATTCTTCTAATAATAATAATCCTTGCATTTGATATCGCGCCTTATCACATCTTCGAGGCATCTCAAAGCTCTTCACAGAATATACTGTCAAGTGAGTTGACTGTACATTTTGTGGGTGAAACGCGGCAGCCAATTGCACACAGCAGTGTCCCACTAACAGTCATGGATTGAGTGATTTTGAATGATTTTTAACATTTATTTTGAAGGAATTATTACCCCCAGAAAAACGATCTGCCCATCGACTAACCTGGTTAGGTTCCTACTTACTGTTAGGTAAACAGAGAGCTGTGTGTGGAGTAAGGAAACTTGCCCAACGTTTCACCCTGCTGGCAACCAAACCCAGGTCTCTTGCTTGCAAGGCGAGTGGTCCAAACACTGAGCTGCAGGACTCCAAGACTTGTGGTCTCTTTCTGGTTTAATGATTTTACCCCAGTTAGAAGCAGAACTGAACTCCAATTGATCTTGACATAATAAGAATAGTAAAAGTAATAATCCTAGCTTCTGATATAGTGCCTTATCACATCGTTGAGACTTCTCCAAGCGCTTCACAGAGTATACTGTAAAGTGAATTGACTGTGTATTTTGTGGACAAAAAAAAATAGACCCCCTAACTTCAGAGGGGGGGGGTGCGAGGAAGTGATATCAGCATTCAGGGTAATGTACTGAAAACTTTTCAGAGCAGTCTGGTGAATTCTTGCATCAACAGAAACTCATCATTACTTTTTCCTCTACCTGACTGGCTGGGTCACAAGTGTATGGTAGCTTGTTTCATGCACTAAAAGACCAGTTTTAAAATCAATATCTCATATGTGTGAGAAGGGAAAGCTGACATTCGAGTCTATGCATAGCAAAAATAATCCAGATGTGCAACAATAATATTGAAATATTAATGGCTTATTGATGGGATCGGGGGCCGAGTAAAAAAACTGAAAATTGCGCAAAGCATCAGCCGAGTGAAATTACTTTATTGTCTCAGCGCCACTGAATCCATATTCAATCAATATTCTTCCAAATAGCCACGCCTCGCGATAAAAAAAATGTTCTTTAAGGGACGTGCGTTGCAATAGGACAATCGACTGATGACAGGAGGTTGAAAAGGTGTGTGTGTGTGGAAGCAGAAAGGATTTGTGGAAATACTTTGCGAGGAAGTGAAATATGAATTTGGGCTTTTTGTTTTGTGCTATTTTAATTTTGTTGTCTGGGGTGGGTCGGGGTGGGGGTAGGGGGTAGGGGGGGAGACTAATTCTGTGCTTTCGTTCATCCCTGAAATCAAATTTAATTTCTGTTTTGGTCTGTCTTTACTATTGCCTTGAAGTCACAGGACATTTAGCAGAGACAGCTGCTTTAAAAGTTGCTTTTTATCGCATAAAAGTCTTGCGTTCTTTATTTATTGTCTGGTAAAACTGCCCGTAAATATACCACTCTTTTTCGTTCTGTTAACACAAGAATAGATTTAGACCAAAGAAAGTGTTTCATTCAAGTGTAAAAAGTATGTTGATACATTCATACAATTTTAATTATTAATACAAATGTTCATTTTTGAAACTGCATCTGTAACGCCGAAACGTCTTAAACGGTAATTACTGTTAAGAGTGGAGTACCGTTATACTGTGCTGGTTGGGGTCCATAAAATCCAGCCACCCTTATAGTGGTCAGTGTGCAAATGCATACAGAAAGCCTCTCTTTGCAATATTTGCAGGCCTTTTACAACCTAATATTGGCTGACTTGACGTCACTTATGTGCCATCAGGAAATACTGAGTCCCTTTACTCTGCAGCAAAATCCTGTGAAGTTCTTTGAGATACTCCAACCTTGTGATAAGGCACTATATATCAAAATCCAAGGGTTATTATTGCTATTATATTAATAACTTGCTCCAAGTCAGTTAAACTGGTTATAAAATAGTCTCCATCTGTCAGGACACACTCTATCCTGTGTTTCGAGAAAGGCGTTAAACTTTTACAATTTAAGGGCTGGGATGTTCTGAGGGAGGGACTGATCTGCTGTTCTCTGCCCTGCAGTGTTGGTGAATCATTATGATTTGCATCTTCCTTTTGGGGCCTTTTCATAATGGTTCCCACAGATTGTAGCACATACCTGGTAACCAGGGATCTCCCAAGGCCCATTGGCCAGTCTCACACTGCCTGAACACTGCAGCAGTGAGATAATAATAATAATATTCTTTGCATTTGATATAGGCCTTGTCATGTCTTCGAGACATCTCAAAGTGCTTCACAGAATATACTGTAAAGTGAATTGACTGTGTATTTCATGAGCGAAACTTTATAGCATGAGAAGACTTCCTCAAGCCAACTTGGTACAAGCCATTCAGCAAGCCTATCATCGGGGCCAAGAGCGCTCTACTGAAACCACTTCGCACTTTGGAATTCAATTCTTCCCTAACTTGCTACCACGGAAATGGAGTGGGAGTGTGGGGAGGTTGCGGAGGGTGGGTGGTAGGGGTGGACAGAGGAGTGAGAGAGAGAAAGAAAGAAACAAAGAATGTAACATGAAGCGTGCATTGGCACATTCTTTCACACATTGCTTTTCCTCTCCACTTACGCACCGTTCATTTTTAATCACTTTAGTGATGGCCCACATGACCTTTTTTTAAATATCACATGTCAGAATAGTTTATTATCAGTGGCTGACAGTAAATCAGGACAGGAGGAAGCCATCTGACATTTTCTCCCGACGCCCTGTTTGTCTGGGCTTATCACGACGTGAAAATATCATATCCTCTCCCTAAAAAAAGAATCCTCCTGCAATTTTTCATGTGGATCACAAGTTTTTTAACAGTTCTTGATTCACTAAAATCCAATGAACCATATTCCATTTACGGCCCCTTAAAGTTCATTATTTGTGACGAAATCTTAGCGAAACCAAGCACAGAATAGCTGTGGATCGATTAAGCATAACGCCAGGAAATTATCTTTAACCCAAAATGCTAAGTGTTCATTACCGAGTGCATATTTCAAATTTACTATCAACATAAAAGGTCACAATCTGTATTTTACAATAATATACGAACCACTCTCGCAATTATATTAGATTATTCATAGAAATTGGATTTAATTTTTTTTACCTTGGCGTTTCACTGCTCACCTCCAGCTATGCCGAATTACAGCTAATTTAAGTGACATGAACGGCCAAGTTAGCACTGCTCGCTGTATTACAAAAGCAATTATAGCAGAAGAGAAAGGCAGCTATGTACGTGGGTACATATTTTATATAAATCAATGGGCCGTTCTTATTTATAAAGGCATTGAATCTCTGCGAGCGGCATAGGTTTCACCTCGGGAGAGGGTGGACTGAGAGATGGCTTGCTAACTCCCACGGTGCTATCTACGGCATCACAGCATGCCAAAGGCACAGTTTAACCCTTTCTCTTGCATTGATAGACAGTCTAAAGTATTTGTTTCCCTTATTAATCCTCCTGCAAAGATTAAACCAGTTTAATCTTTCCTGTGATCTTGTCATTTGAATCCCGTTTTTTTTTCCCTCCGTTCCTTTTCATTTCCTTTTCATTTATATTAAAAAAACACGCACATCGCAAATCCATCCTCTCGTACAGAACACAGTTGAGCTGAGCTATAATAAGATAATTAAATATCTCGGAGGTAAAATCTACCTGGTTGCTGGGGAAAGCTGATTAATTCTGATGCACTATTAATGTCACAAAATATAGGTTTTTTTCACATTCTGAAAATCTAAGTAAATTCCAATCCACTAGGTTAACACTCAGCCACTAAGCCATCTTCCCCCATAATGCTTCCTAAAACATCACGCTTTCAGTATCTGATCAGCTATCACAGATCACAAAGGTTTTCTGCCATTCTTAATCAGAATAAGGTAGGAAGTTTATCTTTACCTCGACAATAATTAACAACTGGAACAGGTTGCCAAGGAAAGGTGGTAGAGGCCAGGATGCTGGACTTATTTTTAAAAGACAACAGGTCGATGGTGTGATGGGAGGATGGTCGGGCGAGTAATTATGGATGGATGAGATCCGACAGGCTGAAGGGATCTTGTGATCTTGTAAATCCTTTTGGTGCTTAATTGTAGTAAGGTAACTTGCTGTATTTCTTAACTACATTCCTTAATCCATGACTCTTTGTGGGACACTGCTGTGCACAATTGGCTGATGAGTTTCGCCCATAAAATATACAGTCAATTCACTTTACGGTATATCCTGTGAAGCGCTTTGAGACATCTTGAAGACGTGATAAGGCGCTATATCAAATATCAAGGATTATTATTATAATGAGGAATCTTAGACGTGCAAAAGGCTGGGGGTAGGGGGAAATCGGAATAATTGGAATTATGTAATGCCAACTCACAGGGTTTCCACTCTGCCGTGATCCGCAGAGACCATGGGAGGGACAATGAGAATTCTTACAAGATTCCTTATTGAGCAAAGCATTGAGGACGCTTGCAAATTAGACTCGTATTTGACGCTATTTTATTTTACCATCTCCCAGTTTCAAATGGATCGCTTTAAACAATGTCCCATGTATCAGAATCAGACACTCTAAACCTCGGGCCCTTTTACTGCTAGAACCGTGACTGCAGCCATTAATAAGTGATAAGAAAGGAAAGTATTTCCAGGATAAATCCCAGAAGGACTCAGTGGTTACAGCTGCTCAGTGCAACTATTACCATCAATAACTAGTCTTTGTTTCTTATAATCCAGCCAATTAATTATCCAAATTACAGCTTCCTACCTGATCCCATAAGCTTTCTCCACTCAGCCCTGATTCTCATGTGAGATACCTTTCCAACTGGTTTCTGAAAGTCAAATAGAAAATATCAATCGTGTTTTATTCCTCGTAACTGTTGCTTCTTCCAAGAATTCCAATACATTTGATAGGCATGAACACCTTTCAAAAACCAAGTATGACTTTGATTAATTGTTTTTTTTGTACTCGTACTCGATGCTCAGAAACTGCTTGCTTTATAATAGATTTCAGTAATTTTCCTCTGATAGATGTCAAATGTATGGTTTTCAAGATCATACTTCTAACCTACTGAAATAACACAAGGGTATTTCTTAAGGTGTTATTTGGGGACTTGGTTCAAATTGAATATGTACTCTCTAGTACCTCTTCAAAGCTTAGACAACAAAGAAGATAAACACCACTCCCTCGTATCTCCCCCTCTCTTCTCCTGGAAGTGTTGACATCTTCCTAGGTAGGTTTAATTGGAATTAGCTTCTCCTCTGACTATTGGCAGTGCTGAAGTACTGCCTTGAAGGAATAACTAAAGAGAGTTAGGACAAATGTCACACACTCGGATATCATTGTGCTTTGAGTGTATATGTTAGAGATAAGAATATACATTGTCCATTTGCCTATCACCCTTTTACTCAAGACAAATAGTCGGCATTGCCTGTTCTTTTCTGTTACTTAGTTTGAAGATGTGATCCTTTTGTTCTTAAATTTGAGAGACTGCAGAAAAACATTTTTTTATCAAACCTTTTCTAGGTGGCAAATGTTTCCCCATAGCTCTGTCCCTTAAATTCTTGAATTAATCCATGCCATTTCAGCTTCATTGAACTTTCAACCTCAATACTCCTTCGAACCTGTATTAGTTTGGCTTGGTTAGCACATTGGCTTCTGGTAATAAGTTGTGGGGATGTGTGTTCAAGCCTCACGTTGGGACTTTGAGCTAATAGTCTCGGCTGACACCCAGTGCAATACTGGACAAGTGCTCCACTGTTGATGTGGCGCTGTTCAGATGAAACATTAAACTGTGGTCCAATCTGTTCCTGTTCAGCTTTTTTATTTTTGCCTGTTCAGGTGGATGTTAAAGATCCCATTGCATGAACACAAAAGAGAAGGGAGTTTCTCCCAGTGTCCTTACCAACAGTTTGCCAGTCTATTTGGTCATTCACCTCACTGCTGTTTGCAAAATGGCAGTCACTTGCTTACTGAACACTCCCATCACTGTGAGTGTTTGTGTGTCTGTGTGTGTCCATTTGCCAATTTCTGAAAAGTGTCCCAGAGGTGGAGACTCTTTCAAGTACAATTGTTTGAATTTGAGCCAGGTGACGCAAACATATATTCAGAGAAAAAGGTTGTGTTTAAATGGACCGTAACATGTCAATCATGCGTGCAACATTAATTTGATGATATCCTCATTGCAAAACAGGGTAATTAGTATCCATTTTGGAAACTTTAATCAAACTTTACAAGATCAATTTTCAAGCTAAATATTGCGGGTTTCACATCACATTCATTTATCCTGTAAAATCTCCTCCACCATCATATTCTGGTAATGTGCAGAAATAAATGACTGCTTCATTTTGTTTAGGTTGCTATGCAAAGGGTGTTTTGCTCTCGGTGTAGGCAAGTCATGCTTGATTTGAACAGAATTCAAATTGAATAAAACAATGCATAGTGTGCCGCATTTGGGATCAAATGAGTGTTGGAAAGGTTAGTTGAGTCGAAGAAAATATTCAACATCTCTTCACAAAAAAACTTGCACCAAAAAACAATTGCTTATAGGTAAGATCTTGGGGTTGTTTCTTAACCCGTTTGTTACGCTGCCCATTGCTGTAATGGAATGCCGGATCGAGTCTTAAGACTGTGATGCAAGATTGCACCTTAAAATAATTACAAAAAAATGACAAGCTATGTGAATAGAATACATGGAACAATAGGTTTGCTTTTTGCTGTCAATTCTGTGTCTTAATTGTTTCAGTCTGAAAACAGTCAGCACGGACAAACTCAAATGGGGGTGGTGGGTGATATATTAAAAGGCGTACTGCAAATGCCTTACGAATGAGGCAAATAGGTTCGGTGTTTCAATACCCTTATTTCTGTCTTTAAATCTGAAGAATAAGAACTGGGCGAAAGAAAATTATGTCCGTAGAAAGAATGAGAGTGAGAGAAGAGAGATGAATGCAGATTATCAAAATGCTTCACAGTTTTAACATTAATAAGGAGGCCTTTATTGGAAACATTTACATTTACACTGGCTTACGCTGGCCAACACACACAAAAAAATCCCTGTCAGGTAGACAGTCTTTGTGTGGCGTGCTACAATCCCTGAAAGTTGGCAGGTCCTTACGAGAATGTGTATGACAGACAATTATTGGGATTATCTGTAACGCAGGCAGTCATGTAGGCAGAAGCCTCAATATGCCAGTTTTTAATGTCTGATTAGGGTTTTGTTTGCTCCTGCTTGTAATATCACTGACTGCTATATGAATTTTTGCACTGTCGTTTGATTGATGACACATAAAGCTTGTTATTTCAGTGCTATCAGCTGTAAGCTCAAACCTGCCAACTGCAGCAGTGACCTTGGTCTTTTGATGAAATAGCAGGTGTTCTAAATATAATACATTCAATGTATAAAAGTTGTGAAGGGGGGTGGTGGAGGGAGTCAAAAACTAGGCAGTGAATCATGTTTTCATCTATTACTGTTCAGTATGATGAGGAGAAGCTGAAACTTAATTACACCGGCAGCACACACCGAAATGCCATGCAACTCTACTGATTGCCGCATTAATTGGCAAACAGAACTACCCTGTTAAAGAGGCAGAACTTCATACAGTTCCACGCATCTTTTTTATTTGAAGTCATTTTTTTTGTGGTGAAGGTGCCTTCGAAGCGTCAATGTGTTTAAGAGAAGCCTCGATCCGTAGACGAGAGAGAAGGGGAAAGAGGGGAATAGGAGGGTAGAGGCTTGTGTAGAGCAGTGGTGTGAAAAGGAGTGGGTTTTCTTTCCATTGCCCTGCTCCATTTCCTCCACCCTGACTACTCACTCAACCATCTGTGCTTGGGCCTTCAGTCTTTCTCCCCCCCCTCCTTAAGAACTCCATCCTGGAATCCCTTCACCTCCGCCCCACCCTTGCCACCTTCAACGCCTGTCTCAAAACCTTCCTCTTTGACCATTCCTTCGGTCATCCTCCCACCTCCACCTCCCTGCCCTCCAGCCCTTTTGACTCTAACGCACCCCCCCACCCCACCCCACGATGTACTGTAAAGATGGAGAGACTGTGGAGATTGTGGCACCCATTGCCACAATGACTGTGTAACAGAACATCCCAATTATCACTAGAAAATGTTACGTGTTATTTTCATTTTGAACTCACCCAGCACTGTTGGATGTTCTATGCCAAGTTAGATCTTGTTTGGAACAAAATTCACCATTGATTAGTTGAGGAGCTGGTCTAAGGGAGGGGACACTGTGCAGAGGCCAGAGAGGGTCTCAGAGGAGACATGATAAAAGGCCAGCGAGGGTCTTAAGGTGGTTTTAAAAAAAAACGAGTCAATGCTGGAATGGAGGTGGAGGGTTAAATGCCTGATGTCGGTGGCAGGTTGATTTGTTTCTGTGAGCTAGCTCGCCGAGCGGCAATGTTCCCGTCTCGCTGTAGAACTGAACAACGACCACAAGACACGGATCACAACTCTGATTAGAACGAGCGCTGAAAAGAGGGGGTGGCGTGGGAGAAATATCGGAATATCACAAGGCTATTAGTTCAGCAATGCACAAATATCACTGCAGCCCTCACAGGAGAGATGCACCTCAAGGTCTATAGTCAGAGCTGAGTCAAAGTTTAACGTTATAGTTTGGGTAGCGCGTATTTGTCAGTTATTTATCGAGAAGCAGCAACATGACAATTCTGCGTCAGAGGCCAAAGCAAAAGGGGTCCTGGGTTCAACCGTCAGACCACTGACCACTTGCAATTATGCCCATGGGAATCAATGGCCCCTCTGTTTTTATCTGTAATTCCCGTGACATTTTATTGTGTAATTTGCTGTTCGTCTCAGTCTCTAATGATCAACGTGCTCTTCAGTCTGCGGCGTTGTAAGGCCTGAGGCGTCAATTACACCGGTGGGTTCAGAGGCGTTCACATGTGCTGTGCCACTCCAAAAGGTGCTGGACTTTGTTTTAACATATAGAAAGTACTTCACAGCCCAAATCGGCAATGTGGCTTGTGCTGTCTCGTTGTTACGTTTGCCATTAACCAGAAGCAGCAACATGACAATTCTGTTGCTGCTTCCAGGTACATTGCCCAGTAATTCAATACTGAGCCGACCCACATATTGCTAAAGGCGTCAGTTCTTTGATAAGAGAAATTGGCTTCCCCTGACTTCACCGACAATGCCAGTCCGGTAAATGCCTCTGTTTACCTAGCAGTAGGAGGAATCTGGTGGTTAATCGATTTGCGGATCGCTTTCCAGGGGCTAATAATCCCTCCAAAAACCAACAAAAAATTTGTTGACTCAATCCACGATTGTGGGACACTGCTGTGTGCAATTGGCTGCCAGGTTTCGCCCACAAAATACACAGTCACTCCACTTTACAATGTATCCTGCGAAGCACTTTGAGACGTCTCAACCACATGATAAGGCACTATATCAAATTCAAGGATTATTATTATTATTAATGCTAAAATCCTGACTTTCCTGTTATTTCCTCAATAAGCATAGCTTATTTCTACGCAACCCTCGATCTGATATTCTGCTATGTGCAAGTGGACAGTTTGTGAGAACACATGACCCTGCCCTCCCCTCACCCCCCCACTCCCCCCCATCATCATATTCCTTGCAGGCACAGACAGTTATTACAAAAAAAAAGAAATAAAAATAAAACCAGCGACTTATAGTGTCAAAAGTCTCAAACCGCTTCACAGGGTTTACAGGGAAAGTACAAGTTTAAAATATTTTGCACACAAAATACACAGTCTATCCTCTTTAGATTATATCCTGTGACGTGCTTTGAGAAATTGCAATGACGTGCTATGGCGCTATATCAAATGCAAGGATTATTATTAAGCGACTGTGTAATTGTAGGCAAATGTGGCAGCTAGTTTAGCACAGCCACAATCAACCATAATAATTGTACATATCTGGGGATCCAGGATATCGGGAGAAACTCTTCTCTTTTTCAATAGTTCCGTACAATCTTAAGCATCCACCAGGCAGAGGGAACCTGGGTTTAACATCTCATCCAAAAAGTGTAAAAGAAAATCCCTTAATTATATTTTTCTGTAAAGGTTTGAATCTCCCTTATCTTGCTTGTGTCCTTTTTCCCTAACAGTTTAATATCTAAGAATCATTAAAGACTTAACAACAACAAACTTGCATTTGTATAGCGTCTTTCAGGTCGGGAGGACGTCCCAAGGCACTGGACAATCGGTGTTTACTTTTATAGTGACTACGTTTATCTCCCTACAGTTGTATCAATGGAACTAACATGCAGTACCTCTTAATACCATTCCTTCATATGTTGTCTTGTTTTCCCTACTCCTTTGAACCTCAGTGATGCACAGTCCTTCGCCTTTTCATATACCTAAGTAATCAATGGAGACATTTAAATTAGGCATCGCAGCAACAGCCAACCTGTTCAAATTGATCATATAGTCACGTACCACTGTAGGATCTTTCACATCCACTTGAACAGTCAGACAGAGGGATAGACAGACAGCCTTCAATGTAAGGTCTCACCCAAAGGGTGTAAAAAGCTATGTGAAACACCCTCCCAACGTGTAAGGCACTATTTAAAAGTAATTGTAGAAACATGAACGTGGCATCACAGAAGGAGGTCATTTTTGACTCCCTAAACCTGTGCTGGTCATTTTCCTCCACTGGAGCTAACTACCCTCATCTTGGTTGTGTGCTCTTTCCAACAGCCCTCATTATACCATTGCTTTTCAACATTTATCCACTTCCCTTTTAAACAGTGTGATGTCTGCTTCAATAGCTATTCGTGCTAAAGCGTTCCATATTCCAATAAAGTTTTCCTCTAATTTTCTACCTTCTGCTTAACATTTCCACTGACGACCTTTGTTAATGAGTCACAAACCAGAGGGAGCAATGGTTCACTGTTTCTCCTTACAAACTTTGCTAATATTGCAGACCTCTGTTGGATCTCCTCTTACACTTCTCAGACACAATTTTAACCCCTCATCCCTGGTGTCATCTGTGCCATCAGTGCGCCAGCCTGGCTCAGTTAGTCGCTCTCTCGCTTCTGCGTCAGAAAGTAGTGGGTTCAAGCCTCACATCGGGGCTTTGAACTCATATATACTAGGCTGATATTAGGGTTTGCTGCATTGACAGAGGTGCCGTCCTTTGGATGAAACCTTAAACCGAGGTCCCGTTAGAGTTCCCATAGCACTATTTGAAAAGAGAAGGGAATTTTACCCGATGTCCCGGACAACAATCCTCCAAATGAAATTGGTCACTCACTTCATGGCTGTTGGTGGGACAGTCTCCTACAAAAAAAAAATCACTACACCCGACAGTATACGACTGTGAAGCACTTTGAGGTATCCTCCAGATCTGAAAGATGCTATATGAAATATGAGGATGATCATACTGCAAGCATATTGTTACATTTGAAATGGTGAAAGATCGATCTATCAAGTATTTACAATATACAGTAGGGACTATGCTTCCAACCTCATAAATACACTCTCCTCTGCATTTTGGATTTAATATTGGGTCTTTGAAAACTGCATATGTGACTGTACCTCATTTGATCTAACACTGGTCCTCATACAGGGAGTTTCTCTTGAAACCAGTTTTAATGAAACCAAAGCCTTTACGAACGTAAAAATGGGGACATTAAAAGCCTTTTCTCAATGATCGTTTAAAAAAATATTATGTTGCCGAAGACATAATGGGCATTGTTACTTCAGCTACAAAATTAAGCATTGTACTTTGACAAAAAGATTATGATGTGATCAAGTTATTATTCAATTATCTCATGTAAACAGAATTATGCACCTAAAAATAGGCCTTGCGAAATCTTATTAAGTTGATGATATCACATTAGGAGCCAGTTACATGAATATATTTGTCCAGATTATGCACTTTATCTTGTTAACAGCATAGATTACATTCTGTCATTAAGTACAGCAGGGGCTGCAGCAGTATAAATAGCTTGCAAAGAAATGCAAGTTACAATTCAGATAACAAAACAGGACTTCACTTCTGCAAGTCATTTCATCACAGTTACAGCATTATTGATCATTATGTGACCAAAATCACTGAGACGCGTTCAGCAGCACTGCTCTCTGAAAGCAGAGCGCTGACTGAGGCCAGAGACA
Organism: Callorhinchus milii; assembly: GCF_018977255.1. Taxonomy (NCBI): domain Eukaryota; kingdom Metazoa; phylum Chordata; class Chondrichthyes; order Chimaeriformes; family Callorhinchidae; genus Callorhinchus; species Callorhinchus milii. Next base: position 6,625,291 of record NW_024704763.1, on the reverse strand, counting down.
GCGTGAGCAATGCCATTAGCTTGACAGCTCCTGAATCTTGGCAGCAGACAAGGTTGAGTAAACAGAGAAGAGGCAGGAGCAAAAAGCAGCTAGAGAGACCAAGACTACGAGGCAGGCGAGCAGAGACAATGAATAAGAGAGGCAGAGATAAGAAGAGGAACAGAGACGAGGCTAGAGACAGTCAGAGAAGATGAGAGAATGACAGATAGAAAGAGGGGAGAGAGGACATTGTGACAGCAACAGGGTATGATGGTTTCTCTGTTGGTTCTGTTTGTTAATTCACTGCCTCCTGTGGAAATGAGTCATACAGATTATAAAGGTCCCAGGTTCAGTCCCTGTCTACAAGGAGTATTTTAATCTCAACCAGGCCAGCTGTAGACGGCTACAAATGACATCAGGCGTACTTGAAGTGAGGACAGGAAAATCACCCAGGCCTTAGGACTTATTATCCATTTCAAAATGTTAATCTAACCTTGTACAGGTTACAATTTTGCTGTTGTTGTACAGATGGGAATAATTGTTTGCATTTGATACAGCGCCTTATCAACTTGTCAAATTTATACAGTCAATTCACTTTACAATATATTCTTTGAGACGTCTCAATGCCGTGATAAGGCTCCATATCAAATGCAAGGACTATTATTATCTCAAAGCGCTTCACGGGATGTCACTGTAAAGTGTAGTGACTGTGTATTTGTAGGCGAACACTATAGGGACACATTTGGAATGCTGTGTGCACTTTGTGGTCTTTCTGCATTTTAAAGGAACACTGGAGTCTGTTTTGTGCCAGTCATGAACACTGGTGGTCTTTTGATTGGTGATGTTGTATGTGGAGAAAAGGATGCCAGTGTTTAATAGAGGAGCTATAGGAATTGATGACTGTTTTGAACATTTTACTCAATTGTGTTTATAACAATAAATAATGATCCTTACATTTGATATAGTGCCTTCCATGTCGGGAGAACGTCTCAAAGCGGTTCAAAGGATATACTGTAAAGTGGAGTGACTGTGTGTTTTGTGTGCGAGTATGGTAGCCAATTCGCGCACAGTGAAACGGGGAGTGGGGGGGGTGACGTGGAGGTCATTGAGCAGACACAGGGAGAAAGCTTTCTCTTTTCAGATAGTCCCATGGGATCTTCAACATCCACCTGGACAGGCAGACATGACTCAGTTTAGCATCTAATCCAAAGGACAGCACAATGCAATGCATTGGAGTGTCAGCCAAGACTATACGGGTTCCACTCCTGATGTTGGGCTTGAACCCACAACCTTCCGCCTCAGAGGCAAGAGTGTTGAAATGTCATAGACAATGTATGAACTACAAGTAATCTTCTAAATGTATTATTATCACCAATAAAAATAGAAATGTCAAAGTGCACAGCAGATTGAGGCGAGACAAAGAGCCGGTATCTCCAGTCACGTTTCTTATCTAATTTTACTTAAAAATTGGAATAATTACCAGGATTAGATGAATATTATCTTAAACTACAGAATGTGACCTTTATTTCAAGGCAGAGGTAAATTGGGAAGCGCTTATTTAATATTCAGGCCTCAAGGGTTTCAGGAAAGAGTGATGTTTGGTGCGTAGCTCATTGTACCTTTTCCGATTGAGTGCTTGATGCTTAGGATTCACTTTAAAGTTCACCCAAAATTGCTAAAGAGCTTTTGAATGAAATTAGATTGCTCAAAGTTTCCAAAGCCCGAACATTTTTCTTTCTGTTTCAACTCCCATTGTTTCCATTCGTGGTTCCAACCCCCACACGTGAAGTCAAACATTAAAACCACAGCTCGTCACGTCTTTGAACAGGGACCCAAGGATGCAGGACAGCAGTGGTGGCCAACCTTTATGTGGGCCAACAAATACATTTTAATTTACGTCGTGAACATATTTACGCCTTAAATCAAAAAAAATGAAAAACTAATGATCCAACACAGACTTTCGTGCGAATGTCCGGGGGGACTGTTTCTTGAAGATCCGGGGGCCACAGTTGGCCGCAACAGTGCAGTGGAGTGCAATGCATCAGTGCAGGTTCAATTGCTTCCCTCACTGACCTGCGCCCATTCCATGTCCTGTGCTCTGTGAATGTCTAACAGGGTCTTGAACATTCAAAGCATGCACTGTAATTACAGCCGTAATTAACTCTGGTTAATCCTATTGCACTGAAAACAAACCTCATTAAGAAAACCCATTCTACTGCAACACAATATAAACCCTGAAAGACCTTTGCTTGTGCTGTGTGCCCTGCGCAACTAAATATGGTAAACTGAGCTTCTTTCAGTCTATTTAGCAAATGTGGTCCAACAGCATTATAATGGTCGCCCTTGGGAGTACAGTACTGTACGCTTCTCTGGCTACCTTGTTATCGCATTGCGGTTCCTTCTCAGCAACAGATCTTCCCTGCTCCTCGACCAATGCCCTTTTCATGGACATATCTTTACCAGTAAGTACATAGTTCGATCACAAGCTCTCTGTATCCTCTATGAGTCAGAAGGTTGTGGGTTCAAACCCCACATCAGAATTTTGAACTCGTGCAGTTTAGACTAAGACTCCAGTGCAGTGCTGGGGGGGGGGCTGCTGAATTGTAAGAGGGGCCATCCTTCGAATAAACATTAAAGATCCCATTGGCACAATTCGAAAAGACAAGGGACTTTCTCCCGGTGTCCTGGCCAACAATGCCCCAATTAAATTGATCACTGAATTACTTCATGGCTGCTTATGGGACATTGTTGTGTGCAAATTAGCTGCCAAGTTCGCCTACAAAATAATTTGCGGCAATTCCTGAGAAGCCCTTTGGGATGGCTCGAAAATGCAATAAGGCGCAATATCAAATGCAAGGATTATCACCTTCCGTACCTCATTAAGGCCCCTCGGAGGGAGGTTGGTTCTTGTCCCTACAGCTACGCCGCGTACAAAAAGAAACAGCGAAAGTTATTTTGAATTTGAACACCACTGTGAATAATCGTTGAAACTCAAGGATGCCAGAAAACAAGAATTCATCTTCAAATGCCAAACTCAGCATGTTGTGTAATGACATTGTGTTGTGCTGCTATTTACTAAAGGGAGAAAAAATGCAAGAAGTAAAACTGAGCAATTACTACAATGGGGAAAACATTTACATGTTTTATTTGATGAGAACGAGGGATAATTTCGCTGCCCAGTGGAGGGATAATTTGCACCAGTGGAAACAGACGCATGTGAATTATCAACTGACAGGTGGCACGGCGTTCTGGAGTGCCTCTTGCTATCAGAGGCCTCTGAAACATTGAACAGCTGGCAGCTGGGTGACACAGCAGGTTAGCGTATGGCTACTGAATGATAGGATGCGGTTGTTTGCCCATGACTTCATTCAAAGCAATTTGCCAATGTTTGCCAAGCTTTTGGGAGATGAATCAAGTCAAGGTAAGTGCATCACAAAGACAACAACTTGTGTGAATATTTTATTGTGATAAAATCCCGCTCAGAGCGCTTAAAGATGAGGGGGGGTGGGGTGGGGGGGAGCAGAATTAGATTTACCAATGACTTTAGTCAATGCCAATGAAGAAAACAGGAATCAATTCATATTTTCAGGAAATCATTTCATTTTCACCTACAAAATACAATCACTTCACAATATATGCTGTGAAGCGCTTTGAGATGTCACAAAGATGTGATGATCCGCTATGTCAAATGCAAGGATTAGTATTATAATTATTTCTCCTCACTTAAGACCGAGCTGTCAATCCAAGTACCTGTGTGCAATTTGAGAGCTGGAGAGTAGATCCAAGTTGGAGTAAATGGGTTAACAGGTTTTTAAGATGGAGTGATTTAAAATGGCCATAATCATTAAAACTCGCCTTGAGCAGTTCTGCATGACTAATGCAGAGTTTAGTACTATGGACTTGTCTTTTGAATACATTGTTTAGCCCATAGATTAACACTGCTTAAGGTACATTTCACTTCAGTCTAAGAAAGCTCCCCTGGATAGATGGGCTGAAATTCTGGTCTGCATTACTTGTCGTGCCTTTGGCCATGAATTGGATTTCCTTCCCCAATTATAATCACCAAATGCACTACGCATAACGCTGACTACAATTTCGGCCCAATAATTGGCATGGAACCTGTCCATAGACAGAATCATGGAAAGTTTATAGCATAGGAGACCCTTCAGTCAGCCATTTCTGTGCTGGTGCTAACTGCCCCCATTGGAGGTATCAACCCTCCCCAGCCTGTTTCCTTGCATTTTTCCCTCAACTCTCAAAATGAATGACCATTTGGACAAGCTTTGGAAGGCAGAAGCTAAGCATGGAAATGTACACCAGCAAGGAATTAGCAGCTTCAAGAGATTCTTGTGGTTAAAAAACTTGGTGAGAAAAAAAAGTCAGATTAATGACAAAAGAAATGCTAATCATCCCTGCGTTTGAAATAGCACCTCATCCCATCAAAATGTCTTCAAGTGCTTCGCAGAGTTTTCTGTAATGTGTTCTGAGTGACTGTTTTGTAGCCAATTTGCGTACAACACTGTCCAACAAACAGCCATGAAGTGAGGGAGCAATTTTATCTGAGGGATTATTGGCCAGGACATCAGGAGAAACAGCCTTCTCTTTTTGATCATGTCGTGGGAGTGTTTAACGTCCACCTGAACAGGCAGACGAGGCCTCAGATTACTGACAGCTTCAGCAAAGCAGTGCTTTTCCCCAGCGCTGCGCTGGAACTGTCACTTTTGAAACTGCAGAAAGGATCTTTATTTGTAGATGTCGTTTTTGCAGATAAACAACACGTTAGCAAGCCTGACGGTCCAAATCAATCCAGTACATTAGGCTCTGGGGAACAAAATAGGTTTGGAAACGTCTGTATTGGGAAACTTTTCCCTTAATTGCACACCCACTGGCTGGGTGTCCTCAGGCTCCCAGCATTAGGCTGGTTAATGAGCTTCACAGATAGTGGGTGGAAAAAGAGGGAGAAGACTGAAGAAATGAATGCAATAAAAATTAGTTGTATGTGGAATATGTAAGTGAGTAACAGGGGGCAAACACTTGAACTTACCCCCTGAGGTCTTCAGTGTGAGTATCAGGGAAAGTGAGGACAGCAGAACCTGATGAAAATATTGAGTCAGTCAGAATAACTCCTTCCTAAATGGTTCATTGTTGTAATAGGCTCAGAAGTGCTCGGAGGACAAATGCAATCACTCTGCTTCATACAAAGCGGTTTGATTACCTTAAAGCGTCTTCAGTCTCCCGCGGATGAAAGCAAAATTAACAATCACATTTGTTAGCCTAAAGCTGTAACTTGGCAATGTCAAGCAAACAGTAATTTGATATTACAAAGGGACTCCGATTCCAGACATAAATTCAAAATGCTCTGTGGGGACACCCAGCATAAAACACTAACAGATTATTGCAATCACGTAAAGTGTCGGATTTGCAAATCGAGGGAATATATATGTTTTCTGGTAGATGATTATAAGACTTGTTGGTGCAGTGGAAAAAAATTGTTCCCCCCAATTTTCCATTGATTACAATTGATGAGGGAGAATTAGACCCAATTTAATAAGAGTCTGTGATACGCTCCTAGATGTATATTGTCAGCATCAACATTTTCTTTTTCACAGGGAAAAAGGATTGCAAGCTGGGTTCGAATGAAGAAGCCCCTTCGACACATTTGATCTCATCCTTCCAGAATAACTACCCTACTGTCCTCCCAACAAGGCATCAAACAATTTCTTAAAGCAGGAAATTGGTCATTCACTTCATGGCTGTTTGTGAGACATTGCTGTGTGCAAATTGGCAAGCGTATTTGTCTATAAAATGTACAGTCACTACCCTTTCAGTAAAATCCAAAAGGGCTTGAAGACAAACATCTCGACAACATTCTAAGGCACTACACCAAATGCAAGGATTTTTAGTATCGTCAAACCGCTTCTTAAATGATTCCAGCATCCAGCTCTCAATCTCCACAGGTTGTAATCCGTTCCAGCTGTTAATTATCCACTCCTTATAGACATCATAGAAATTTACAGCACCAAAGGACACCATTCATTCCTGCGCTGGGTCTCTGAAACAGCTGTGCATTCAGTCCCATTCTCCTGCCTCTGTCCTCTATCCCCATACACACACCCTTTTATTTTCTCGTTTTCAGATATTTATCCAATTCCCTCTTAAAATGTAATATGGATTTTGCCTCGAGCACCATTCCAGGTGAAGTGTTCTGCACTCTAACAACCTTCGATGTAAAATAAATTCTTTCCCTTCTGCTAATTCTTGAAATGTACCACTACGTACTGACTCACTGACCAGTGAACATAATATCTCCCTGTTTACTGTATCATTCTGCACCAAAAGTATATTTAATTCTCTTTTATGTTAACAAGCTTTTAATTACAGCTCAAGCAATCGTTACTTGTGAATGAGATGGCTCACATCAGTAAGGTCTTATTCCTCAAGTTCCGGAAATGTTTACAAAGCTGATTCCTAAATGATTCCTGCGTCCTGACCTCTGCCTCCTTTTCTGGTAAACTGTTCCACTTGTCGATTGCTTTCTGGGTAAAGTAATGCTTCCTGGTATCTTGTTAATGTCTTGTTGTTAGAAGTCCTGCAGCTCAGAGGTTAGAGCGCTCGCCTCACAAGCAAGCGACCTGGGTTCGATTCCCGGCAGGGCAAAACGTTGGGCAAATTTCCTTACTCCGCACACCTGATGATAATCCCTCAAGAAAAAAAAACAATAATAAATTGGTCACTTCAATCCACGACTGATTTGTGGGACACTGCTGTGCCCAATTAGCTGCTGTGTTTTATCCACAAATATACAGTCAATTCACTTTATAGTATATTCAGTGAAGCGCTTTGAGACGTCTAGAAGACGTGATAAGGAACTGTGCCAAATGCAAGGATTATTATTAATGTCAGCATCCCAAACCTCATACAACACTTGCTGGGTGTTGGACAACATCATGTCATGGGCTTAGATTGTGCACCTAAGTTCCTACCCCACCCATCTTCCTTACCCAGCCTTTTTAACCCTATCTGTGGGGAAACATTTGCAGTGGGAGGGTATTGCTAATGATCACATCACCCGTTGCAAATCCACCCCCTTTGTTTTTATTTCTGCAGCTGTTTTTAACCGTAAATTTAACATTAATTAAACTCAGCCATGTAGAATCAAACCTAAAAGTATAACGTTAATGTTGTTTGACTCCTACAGATTGGGTTTAGAGTGTGGCTGATGGCGACGCATCCTGAAAGCTGCAACTTATCTCTCTGATACCCATTACTTTTACTGTACACGAGATCCTTCGCCCTGTCAGTGTGTCCCTGGGCACAGAAATAAGAAGACTATTTGTCAGTAAATGAGGCTCTTCATTCCGGGGAAAAATGATAAAATGATCGATTAAACATCGCATATAATATGGTGCCTTATCACATTGCCCAGACGTCTCAAAGTTCTTCACAGGATTTTACTATATGAAGTGTAATGACTATTTCTCGGTGAGCTCAGCAACCAATTAGCATGTACCAATGTCAACCAACAGCCAAAAATGAATAGCCAATTTTACCTGGTGGATCATTGACTAGAACATTAAGAAAAACTCCCTTCTCTTTCCGAATTGTGGCACAGGATCTATAACATCCACTTGAACAGGAAGAGACATCAACCTAGACTGTGAGTTTAAAGCCCATATTCATATCCCAGCAGAAAATTTAAAACACTGTTGGGTTTAGGTTTTCCCGTGGGCAGAAACAACAGCTACAAAAACCAACTACAGGTCACGTTCAGATCTAGAATTCATCCTGACAATCCACAGTCAGCATAACCCAAGACTTGCACTTACATTGAGAGAAAAATATCAAATGCAAAACACACACTTTTTACTATTGTTAGTACTGAGTCAGCGCCGGTAATTAATTAGCTTCTGTCTGTAACAGTACCCACTGTGGATAATTCAAAGGGGGGAAAAAAATCAATACGCTGTCTTCAGGCAGGGAATCATAAAACAACTCAAATAAAACTAAAAATCACTTGCTACGTGTTAACCATACCTAGGTTTGAACACCAGCAGCACAAGAGGGTGTCGAGGGCTGCGTTAAGATCGAATTCAGAGAGTTTCTTTACGCACAGATTGATCAACAGCTGGAGCTGGTCATCAAGAAGCTGGACTCTTAAGAAACAGCTCGGCACTGAAATTGAAAGACGGTAAAGTGGAGCGAGGCCAAATGGGCCAAGGGGCCCGAACCTCTGTTGTGATGCGGTGAAAACAACAAACCACAAATTACATTTATACAGCGCCTTTCATGTCAGGAGGACATCCCAAGACACTGGTCAGTCAGGGATCCGCACCCGAGCTGGTAGTTGGGATCAGGAGGGGTGACCGAAGGCCAGGTCAAAGAGAAAGGTCTTGAGACGGGTCTTGAAGGAGGCAAGGGAGGGGGCGAAAATGATCAGGATTGCGTAGGAGAACAAAGAGTGTCCACACTTTACGTTCAATGGATCTTTGAGAAATGATCACTGGGAATCTGCCACAACAATCACCTTTAATCAGCACCATTCTCAGCCAAGCTCCCGACGCGGCGAGAAGGAGGGATGTGGGTGCAAAAGCAAAAAATCAGTGGCCAATTTTTTTTGGGTCAGCCAGGTGTCTGGCACTAACCCATCACCATACGTAACAGCATTGAAACCTAACTGAGAATTCCATGCGTCCCACCCACACCTGGAGATTCCAGAGAAAGATTGTTGGAATAGAATGTGAACACTCTCTCTCTCTCTCTCTCCCTGAAGGGACACCTCCTGCTTCCCTAATTCGGGAAAGTATTAGACGCGGGTTGACGAGAGCCAAGGCTTGGAGTCAGAGGCTAAAGAGAGGAGAGTGTGAGTGAACCTGACAGAGATAAGTAGCCACGGTAAATCGTAGGCTCAGAGGGTATACATGCGGAGATACATGCATCAAAAGCATTATTATCTAACACTAAGAGAAAGTAAACTCATCACAGTACTTTCGGATGCACCAAGATAACATTGGTCACATAGCTGTTTGAGGGACATTGCTGTGTGCAAATTGGCTGCCACGCTCACCTCCAAAATTCACAGCCACTACACTTTACAGTAAATCCTGTGAAACCCTTTGAGACGTCCTCCTGACGTAAAAAGGCACTGTGTCAAATACAGGGATTATCATTATTTATGGATCTGCCATTGTGTTGGGTGTCTTCATCTCCCTCCCCACCCTTTGCTTGGCATCCAACCCCATCCTCGTGAAGCACTCCGAGACATTACCTTACGTGAAGGGTAACTGCATAAACGCACGTTATCTTGGGTTGGAAGGTCTAGAGTTAAGAGTTTTCTATTTTGTGATTCTTAACACTGGAGTATGAACTCAACATAAATAACCACATGTATTTATACAGCGCCTTTCACGCTGGGTAGTGTCCCAAAGAGCTTAAAATTGCAGTACAAAAATATACAATGTGTACAAAAATGGCTGCAGGGTTTGCCGAGCCGAGCTGAGCTCTACGAACAACTTGGGAGAAAATTGCAGTATTGAAAAAGTTTTAAATAAAATCTTATAGTCCTGGGGAGGCGGGGGGGGAGAGGGGAGAACCTCCTTACTGCCGTTTGGTCCGTTTGTGTCAATCATCCAGATTACCACTCGTGGGCCTGAATATGAAATGTGCGAATCAGTGATTTTTGATTAATATTTAATCAAAGTCTTCACAGCCAGTGGTCACCCTCTCCCGACCTATGCTCTGTTTGGTCTCTTCAAAACCTCCAAAAACGTCAAATCTCCGGGCCAGTGCTGGTGGCAAATCATGTTGTCCAAAGTGACTTTATGAATAAAATATGCTTATTGAGTCACTTTGTTTTTAAAATCCTTTAAAAGAATTGCAGAGTGAAGTTGGTAGTACATTTGGTAGTGCGTTCCCTGTGTTAATTAACAAACCTTAGCCCCAAATCCTTTTTCCCCCAAATCCTTTTAAAGTGTTTTTTTTAATTGAAATGAACTCATTAGAACTGGTTGTCCTACTCATTCCCACTCCTACCAATTTGCACCTATTTCAATTCTCCTCCCCCCATAAGCCTCCACAAACCAAAGCATCTTTGTTGGAGTAATTGGGTCAGAATAACCCAGAGCTGAGAAGGAATCTAAAGTGCACAAATATACCACTTCCAACCAAAAGTTAACTGTATCCTATTCATTCTGTTTCAGAATAACTACTGTTGCAAACATGAAGTATAACATCACCACTCCACAACAAATTCACTTCAAGCAGCACAATGAGACCCATCCTTTAGTCGGTTATTTGGGGCTAAAAGGAAGAGCAGATTAGTTGACTGAAACTAAATGGTTCCTAATTGGAACCATTTCCAACCAAGATTCCTTAATAAATATACCTCTTTGTCCACGTTTCAGTCATGTTTCCCTCCCCCTTACCTCAGTGCCCAGCCAACATGTAGCGATGTAAATTGTATTGTAATAAAGAATTTAAGCCTGCAAATGGAGACTCTTTTCAGTTAACGATGTACACATCACACTGAACCAGTTCTGCTGCCACAGAATCTCCATCCAGAGCGGCGTGTTCGAAATGGATTCCTACCTCATTAAGAAATACCGCAAATTATTCCCCAACGTGCCTCAATTGCTCATTTGTTCAGAGATAAAGGAAGAACAATTTGATACACCGCCCTTCACATCAGGAGATCGTCTCAAAGTACTTCGCAGGATTTAGTGTAAAGGGTAGTGACTGCGTATTTTGCAGATGAATGCGGCAACCAATTTGTGCGCAGCATTGCCCCAGCTCTGTGGCAGAGTCCAGTAAAGCTGGAGGGTAAACACACACGCACAGAGCAGTGACAGGAGAGAAAATCAATAACTTCTTTCCAATGCAGCCTGTACATGAAGAACAGCCCGAGGAAGGTCTTTAAGTTCAAAAGTCTAGTCATAAGCGAACTTGGCAAGGCAGAGGAAGGAGTTTAGATTTCAATCACATTTGACACTTGCACTTGGGTCATTGAGCGGATGGCAAGTTGATTTTTTCCAATTTCGACAGAGGGTGACTGGGAAGAAAGTTCTGTGTGTATGTGTGTGTGAGTGAGTGAGATCGGAGCATGTAATGGATCCGAAATCAACATGGCAGAATAGATGGACTGAATGACATTCTATTTTTTTCGCTCTGTGTGATCTGAGAATCATCCCTTATTCCAATTATGAAATGGGGTTTATCCTTGCTAGCTCAGCAAAGGGAGCAATGCCCGTCGAGGGTGAATTCAGTCTTACATTTCCGAGCTTCTATTTGCCGACTCAAGTAAGGATGGCAGAGGCGTTCACTGTTAATTTGGCGATTAACAGATCGCTTTCCGGGAGTAATAATCCCTGCAAAAAAAATAATAATTTGGTCACTCAATCCACGACTGTTTGTGGGACGCTGCTGTGCGCAATTGGCTGCCGTGTTTCGCCCACAAAATATACAGTCAATTCTCTTTACAGTACCATTCTGCGAAGTGCTTTGAGATGTCTAGATGACATGATATGGCGCCATGTCAAATGCAAGGATTATTATATTAAAAGCGGATTTACCAAGCTTAATACCACGCCTGCTTGGAGCTATCCTAGTGCATTTAAACCTCCCATTTTCCTCGAGACACATTCATTTTTATAGGTTCGATTAACTGAAATAATTTGGTCAGGTTGCCTACAGTGGATGTATCACGTCTCTCGAAGAGCCGCTCTTTTTGGTGACACCACAACAGAGAATGATCCTCGTGACAAAGCCTCGTTGAGGTCAGGGGGCCGGGCTTGTAATCAGGGGTGAGTCTGGCTTCTGCGCTCAAAAGTTAAGATGTGTACAGAAATTCCTCAGCTGTGTCCCAGAGGTCACCACAATTTAACCTGCAACTTTTCAAATCTGACACTTAATCCATGCACATAAATCATGTCGGAGCCCCATTATTCCTTAATTATCTCTTTGTATTCCAACACATGCTTTTTCTGCCACTGTGACTGCCGTCTGACTCATCCGAGATGCACAGGTCAAGCCTCTCTTTAGGCAACTGGTTTACATACATTACAGGACGTGGCGGTGCAAACAGCACAGTCAATCTTCTTTAGCGTTTATTCTTTCATTTATTTGCAAAGTGCGAAGCCACGGCCGCAGAAATCTCCTCGGCCCCTCCAAACAGTAAGTAAATCCATCACAATTTACAGCACCATCCAGCGTCCAAGTACAAGGGATCATTCAGCAGCACTGCGAGTGCAACTGGCATAAAGCACATTCATTCCAACAGCATTTAGTAGTTTTTACTGGGGGAGGGAGATTGCGGCACTAAATATTTTTTTAAACAAAAATAGTCTTAAGTCTCGATCCAGGGGAAATTTCTCCCTCCCCCTGAAACTTGGCTCTCGATTCCTTGGAGCAGGAACTCCGCACTCAACACGTGGGAAACGGTTTGAGCCACGGTGCGAGTGGGGAACAAAAGAAGGGGATAAAAATACACAGTCACTACACTTTACAGCGGCAGCCTGGCTCAGTGGCCTCCGAGTCAGAAGGCTGTGGGTTCAACCTACATCGGGACTTTGAACACACAGTCTGGGCTGACACGATTCTAGTGCTGAGCTGGGAGGTGCCAGACATCAAACCAAGGTCTCGTCCGCCTGTTCTGGTGGAAGTTAAAGGTCCTATGGCACTATCTGAAGAGGGAAGAGAGCATCCTGACCAACAATTCCCCCAGATCAGATAAAATTGGTCACTCGCTTCATGGCTGTTTGTAGGACATTGCTGTGCGCAAACTAGCTGCTCTGCGCATCACTAAACTTCACAATAAAAACTTGTGAAGTGCTTTGAGACGTTTCGACAACTTGAAAGGCACTATATTAAATTTAAGGGTTATCACAAAAACTATTCAGGGAGCTCAAACGGTCAGCGCTGAGTAACAGGTTCTGCACACTTCCCATGTCCGACAGAAGTAAAAATAACAGAGTATTAACAAGAGAATTGTAAAGAGAAAATCTTGCAGAAGAGGTGTGAAGCACTTTAAAGATTAATTCATAGGTCAGTGCTAGTCACTTATTCTGCATTCACAGAATCAGTCGCACCTCAGGCTCGTGTGAAGAGCTTTCGGTGTTACATTCTCGTTATGTGAGGGGAGCAGAAACACTTTAACCGTGAAAATTACATTTGCCGAATGAATGATTGATAAAGAAAATCATTCTGTGGCTCAATATATCAAAATGCTGTGATCATAAAGAAATTACATTGTTTACCGGATTGAAATTAACAGAGGACTTCAGCCCATTTGATCTCATCCTTACAATCCACGACTGAATGTGGTACACTGCTGTGTGGAATTGGCTGCCACATTTCACCGACAAAATACACACTGAATCCACTTGATAATATATCCGGTGAAGCACTTCTGGATGCCTCAACGATGTGATAAGGCGCTATATCAAATGCAAGGATTATTATTACAGTACACCCTTCCCTTCCATCCTCCTATTACAGCATCCACCTGTTTCTTCAATAAACCTGTGATCAACAGTCCTTAAATGTTAATAAATAATCCTAAAAATGACTCTTGCATTTGATATAGTGCTTTTCACATCTTCGAGACGTCTCAAAGCGCTTCACATAATGGACTGTAAAGTGAATTGACTGTATATTTGTGGGCGAAATGCGGCAGCCAATTGCGCACTGCAGTGTCCCACAAACAGTCGTGGATTGAAGTGACCGATTTATTAATAGTTTTTTCTTGAGGGATTATCATCAGGCGTGTGGAGTAAGGAAACTTGACCAAGGTTTCGCCCTGCCGGCAATCAAACCCATGTCTCTCGCTTGCGAGGCGAATGCTCTAACCATTGAGCTGCAGGACTCCGCTTAACCCTGCATTGATTAACCCTGTTCCAACCATTATTTACCCTCTGTCTAAAGAAATACTTTTTGAACAATTCTGGTTTCCGTCCTGAAAGTGCCCTTTGCACCCCTGAAACTGCACTGCCTTGATGTATCTGAAACCCCAGCCAGCGTGAACCGTGCTATATATTTTGTTGTTGTTGTTGAGAAAGCATCATTATTGGATCAAAAGCATCAATACAGTGCAAAGGGATATGGGCAAAAGGGTAGAGAATGGCCGAAATGAATGAGAAAAAACAGTTAACAGTGACACAGACACGATGGGCTGAATGGTCTCCTTTTTACGCTGAAAATATCGAGATTTCTTTAGCTGCGCAGATCCCCGTTTACAAGGTCGACGGGAGAACACTGCGTAAGTTCAAATCGTTATCGAGTTCTCTGCCTCGGAACCAATCGCTCGGCTCCTCAGACTCGCTTGAAGCGAAATTATGTATAAATTTCCAACTTCTGAACGATCCTCTACAAGTAAGCAATGCGTGTGTGCGAGGAATCTGGGAGGGGTGGCTCAGCTGTGAGCCAGAATTAGTACCTGGTCCTCAATATCCAAGAAGAAGAGAGTGCGTTTCCTTGTTCAGTCCCCCCCAGGGAGAATGAAATGCTCGTCGGAGAGTACAACCGTCGGAATGCGCCTTGCCCCTTGGTGGATTGGAGCTGTCATGTTTTGTTCAGTGCAGCAAGTTCACCGGTCGTTACCCTCTGCCCACTCACCTTGTCAGTTCCATCACCGCGTGAAAGACAGTGATGTGCGCGGGACACACTTTGTCCGGCTACAAACACACAGTCGTTGCACTTCACACCAAAATCCTGTCGAGCGCTCTGACACGTTGAGAAGGCGCGAGATCGAACGCAAGGATTATTTTTTTTTAACCAGCAACAAAAAATACCAATGACAACAGTAATCCTGACATTTAACGCAGCGCCTTTCACGTCGGGAAGGACGTCCCAAAGTGCTTCACAGGATATAATATAAAGTGCACATTTAATCGCAGAAAGATTTAACGTGAACTTTTCTTTTAAAAATGTGGGTAAAGTTTATTCTATTCCTTAAAATAGTCTTTAAAACGCTCTGGGAGCAACAGCACTAATAGAAGGAGGAAGAATTGTAATTATTATTATTGCTGTATATCCTACGAAGCACTTTGTGACGTCCTCCTGATCTGAAAGGCACTGGATCAAATGCAAGGATTTTTTAAAATATTGTTCGGTGTCGAGATGTAAAACGCAACATTTCACAACAAACTCAATGTGGTAGTTATCACAGGTTGCATTTCAACAACAACACAATTACATTTATACAGCACCTTTCACGTCGGGAGGATGTCCCAAAGCATCCCAATTTCCTCCTACTTTTAGTTGGTAATTTCCATTCTATCCTAGAACACCAACAAAAACAGTGAGATTTTCCAGTGGTTGTTAGATTTAGAGGGAGCAGTTGGAGTAGGTGGCTGGGTGCGTGTACATGTGTGTGTACATGGTTGTCTGTGCACGTGTGTGTGTACGTGCGTGTGTGTACGTGTGCGTGTACTTGTGTACGTCTGTGTGTATACATGTGTGTGTGCGTGTGTGTGTGTATACGCGTGTGTGTACTTGTAAGTACATGTACGTGTGCGCGTGTGTGTGTACATACGCGTGTGTGTGTGTGCGTGTGTGTGTGTGTGTATCTGAGGAACAGTAAGGTCTGACAGAGGAAGGTGTATGAAGTTGTTGTATCTGGATGAGACGCACAATCTGTAAATGTCACGGAAACCTCAAACAAAACAGAGGCCAACGACCAGCCATCACATCTTTGTAAGCCCAGGAGTCACCATGACAACAGTGGAGATGTGCGCCTACACTTACGGCACTTGTTACACTTCCTTTGACAGCGGAACTCAGATCGACTACACTGTTGGGGGAGACAGATTTTAGGGGCTTTGCCCAGGTCTCTTCGGTAGGAGCCCGTTCCAGCGCCGTGTTCCTCTGCCTCTTCGGGTGGACATCAAGGTACCCGTGTGGCTACTGCTCGAAAAGAGAAGGGAGTTTCTCCTGGTTTCCTGGCCAAATTGAAGTCAATGATCAATTTGATCCGGGAGAATTGTTGGCCAGGAAACCAGGAGATATTCCCTTCTTGTTACGAGTTGTGCCTTTTGCATCCACCTGCAGTGACAATAATAATAACATATAATACTCCTTGAATTTGATATAGCGCTTTTCACGTCTTCTCGACATCCCAAACGCTTCACAAAATAGACAATGACCCGCGACTATTGGAGAATACTCCAATAAACTGCCGTGGTGAAACATCAACATCTATTGATTACTGATGTGTTGGCGAATATTTGTAGGTATAGGTGAGAGCATTACTCCGTTTGGCTGTGGGCAGATTAACTGCCAGGTTCGCCTACGAAATGCACAGTCGCTACACTTTACAGTAAATCCCGTGAAGCACTTAGGAAGATGCCCACTCAGTATGAGAGGCGCTATCTCAAATGCAATTATTATTTTAAACAACACGCGATCACGATACACAATTTCAGACTTGAAAATAATTCCCACCATCGCCATTGGGCAGTTTAGATCATTTCGAAGCTTGAATTTTTTTTTTGCTTAAATACAGGTCAGGGGAGAGTGACCAGGAAGTCAATTTGGGTCGGTTCGGAAATATTAAATATTCCAAATGCTCCTTTCTAAAATGATATCCTGTTCCACATCACAGTGGATTCCTGCCCTGCTCAGCGTTACATCGCTCACATTAATATTGTGTATCCGCGCTGTATTTAGATATCACAGACTGATTCCTATTCCCATTGTCCAGACAGATACATTCCCTCGATGGTCTAGTGAGGGTCTCTATCTCTTTCCTCGCCCTCTAAGCTGATTTGTCGGCCTCGGCAGTCGTTCCTTGGAAATCAATTCCCTTTCTGCCCTCCTGTGGACAGTTTCACACACTGCACCTTCTCATCATCATAGTTTTGATTGCAATTGCAATAATCTTAAGGGTAAATAATCCATGCATTTGATATAGCGCCTTATCACGTCGTTATCACGTCGTTGAGACGTCTCAAAGCGCTTCGCAGAGTGTACTGTAAAGTATAGTGACTGTATATTTTGTGGGCGAAATACGGCAGCCAATTGAGCACAGCAGTGTCCCACGAACAGTCGTGGATTGAGGGACCCAATTATTTTATTAGTAGTAGTATTGGGGGGAAAACCCAGGGAAAGCGATCCACCAATCCACTAATAAAGGGTTACGACTTAGTGCTAGATAAACGGAGGCGGGTGGAGTAAGGAAACTTGCCTAAGGTTTTGCCCTGCCCAGGAATCGAATCCAGGTCCTCTCGCTTGTGAGGCGAGCGCTCTAACCGTTGAGCTACATGACTCCACGACAAGGAAAGATCCAGCTTACGCATCACTTAGTAAGCACAAAATTAGTGCTAATTTCTATGATTTAGCACTGGAGAGTGTCGCTTTTAGTGAGTGGTGGTGTGAACGAAAAAGAACCCCACCCCTGGTATTTATCTGGGGCGGGAGTTGGGAGGGTGGAGAGAACAATTACAAAAAATGACTTTAATCATCCTTAAAATAAGACAGAAGCAACCCCACCTTCAACCGCTGAAGGCAGGCAGTCTGAATGTGGCAATGTAATTTTTGTGTCAAAGCTTTGAATTCCTACCGTGTGGTATTCTGAATCACAAAGCTACAATCTGTGGTAATAGTGGGGGAGTCGGGAGGGGGGGGGGGGGGAGGGGGGAGCAGAGCTTTTTTATTTCAGATGTTAATGAGATGCACACTTGTTTTATTAAAAAAAATGTATATTTAATTTTGTAATCTTTCACTTCATTGCCATGAGGGCCCAGGAAGCAAACTGGGTTTCGAAGCAACTAACAGTGACAAAATTAATGTCATGCCTCTTCATGAACATGATAATTAACAACGCCATTTACAAAAATTTTCAAATTAATAAATTTATAAAAAGAAAAAAAAATGCCTGCCACGAAATGAAGCTGCTAACGCCACGATGATTAAACACAAATTATAAATAACAATTTTTGCCCTTCCTCTCTCTCTTTCCCTCTCTCTCCAGGAATAATTTATTAGTATTTTTAATAACGCTTTGTCAAGTTATCGAGGAAACTGGCTGTTTGGAGCAACATTGGAGCAATTAGATTGGAGCATCGGAAAATAAGTCCGAGGGAAAAAACAAACAAGAAAGCTGATTAAATGCGCATTTAAACATTAACAGATCGAGGCCTTCTTTATGCAAATACTTTGTGCAGCTCAGTTTAACGTTTGGCTGCACAAAACTAGATTGAAGAGCGATGCTTACTGTACGCTGGTCACTTTCTATTTAGGACCATAGAAATTTGCAGCACAGAAGGCCATTCAGCCCATCACGTCTGGACTGGCTCTTTGAAAGAGCAATCCTTTCAGTCTCTTTGATCTGTCTTTTCTCAGTAATAATAATAATAATAATAATCTTTGCTGTAATAGGAGGATGGAAGGGTGGGTATACTGTAATAATGATTCTTGCATTTGATATAGCGTCTTATCACGTCTTCGAGACGTCTCAAATCGCTTCACAGAATATACTGCAAAGTGTATTGCCTGTATATTTTGTGGGCGAAATGCGGCAACCAATTGTGTACAGCAGCATCCCACAAACAGCCGTGGATCGATTGACTGACCATTTTTTTAAAAAAAATTATATATATATAATTTCTTTTGTGTATCTAACTAAGATATCTTAGTATATTAATTAAAACATCTTATTTAAGATATCTAAGATATCAGTCTAAGGCACGTCTCAAAACGTACCTCTTTGTCTGCGCTTTTGGTCTTATTGTTAGTATTATTACTTCCCCACCCCACTGGCTCCCACTCCCACCTTGGGTGCCAGCCCAGCAGTGTACAGTTTTTGAGATGTCCTCCTGACATAAAAGATGCTGTATAAATGCACATTATCATTATTTATTATTTATTAATTATTGATTATTACCGACCTCCCATTACCTCCCCTCTTATCTTCTGCCATCCTCTATTATAGCCAAGGTGGTTCTGAAAAGAGTGCTAGTTCCTTCTCAAAAGCTAATTCAGATCCTGCCGCAACCATTCACCCGGAAGGACATTCAACATCCTAACAATTCTAAAAAAAACTCCTAATCTCCACTTTTGTTCCCTTGATAACTATCTTAAATTGATACAGCCTCAAGAAAGATGGAAGAGGTGAGATCTTTTCTCACTGGAGAAGACAATTGAGAGGGAACCTGATAGAGGTTTAAAATTACAAAAGGATTCAATAAGGTGAGCATTAATAGGTTGTTTCCAAAAAAGCAGCAAGTCCAAAACAGAAGAGGATGAATATAATGCAGATACCAGCAGGGAGTTTAGGAGGAAGTTCTTTATGCAGAGAGTGGGGAGAATGTGAAAGGCACAGTGGAGGTTGAGGTTTAAGCAGAAAGCATCAATGTATGTATTACCCCCGGAAAAGGTATTCGTCAACCGACTAACAAATGGGATCCTACTTACTGCTAGGTAAGCAGAGGCGTGTGGAGTAATGAAACTTCCCTAAGGTTTGCCCTGCCGGGGAATCGAACCAGGTCCTCACGCTCGCAAAGCGAGCGCTCTAACCAATACGCTACAGGACTCCACTTTGGTGGTCAACCAAGGGTTCAATCATCAGGAAGGCACTGCTCAGAGCCATCACATATACAGGAGTGCTCTTTAGCTGACAATGACTTTCAGACAGAGAACAGAGACACAGCACTCCTCCCAAGAACTCCCAAGTAATTAAGCGCTGAAGGTTAGTTTATTTTAAATTGCAAATTGTAACATTTGTCATCACTTTAAGTTGGAAGCAAATTGACACCGGGAGTAATTCCTGAAATGAATGCTTTTGTCCCTCGCTCCCTCAAATGCAATCTCCGTCCCACAATTGTGAAATGCTAATTGGTTAAAGACAGCAATAAACTAAAGTCATATTTACAGCGGACATTGGCTCACCTTTCACCTTTCCTCCCCCTCCCCTCCCCCGGGATGCTCAGCAAATACTATTGTTTGCATCAATGGGTCAAAGTGTTATGCAAGTTATAAATCTGATTACATTTAGCAATAGACATGGCTGACTGGCTCACTGACACTCAAAACTGTTTTGGAGTCTGCATAAGAAATGGTCACTGAGCTGACAGGCTGCTGACACCTGTGCAACTGGACTCCAGGATGTGTCGTTGTATTCAAGCAGTGAAGCCAAGTCTAGAAATCAATTGATAAGTAATTAGTTTGTGACTGTCTGCTGTCACGTTTCTTTCTATTTTTGGCTCAGCCAGGGGCCTGGGCATCCCATCACCATGCTTTGGATTATCCAAACCAAACTAATAATAATAATAATCCTTGCATTTGATATAGCGCTTTTCACATCGGGAGGACGTCCCAAAGCGCTTCACAGAATATACTGTAAAGTGAATTGACTGTATATTTGTGGGCGAACGCAGCAGCCAATTGCACACAGCAATGTCCCACAAACAGTCATGGATTGAAAATTACCAATTTTTATTATTGTTTTGGTTTTGTAGGGATTATTATTAGGCTCTGTGTGGAGTAAGGAAACTTGCCCAAGGTTTCGCCCTCTGCCTGGAATTGAACTCAGGTCTCTCACTTGCAAAGCGAGTGCTCTAACCACTGAGCTACAGGACTCCACAACTACTGGGAGATCCACATTTGTATTGGATTGGAGCAAGGTGATGGGAGCAAAAGTAGAGGGTGACTGTAGGCATTTAAGACAATGAAAGGTTTTGAGAAAATGAATCATGAAAAACTCCTACCGCTGGTAAGGGACTCGAGGGCAAGAGAACATGTATTCAAGACTGTGACTCGGGTAAAACGAGTTTTGGAAGAACTTCCCAGTCTCCCAGAGGGTTGGCAAAATGATTTGCTGGGGTTATTTAGGACAAATGCATGGAAAAGAAGGGAATTAGGCGATACAGGGAAAGAGCAGGGAACTGGGATTAGGTTACGTGACTTTGTGAGAAGCTATTGAGAAGCACAAAATTATGGGTCGAATGGTGTCTTATTGTTTCGGACCTTTTTGTGGTTCTGTCACAGATTTCCGTGTGAGACGATATATAAAAAAAATCTGTTTAAAGCTATGATCACTGTACGTCCACACCCTCTCAATCAGTGATTTGTGTGTGGCAACGAGGAGACACTTCAGGACCGGGAGAAACTACGTATAAATAAATAAATGGATTGAGGAGGATCTTTAAACAAAACAGCGGGTGGCCAAAACAGCATCTCTTCCACTTTCAGCACAACTTCATCTCCTTTAGTGATTCAATCAGGTACCTCAGAATATAATCACATGTGAGCAATTCTCAAATGCAACAATCAATTCCTGTCAGGAAAATAACATTTGCTTTTGAAATACAAGCACACGCATTGTGTGGCATGCTCTGTTCTGAAACCCTTTAATGTATCCGTAAGCCAATAGTTCCTTCTCAATTGCATCCGCGGGCTGTGTATTCAGCCTGGCTCAGTCGGTAACACTGTCGCCTCCAATTCAGAAGGGTGTGAGATCAAATCCCGCGTAAATGCTGTCCTTCAAAAGAGACTTTAAATTGAGGTCCTGTCTGCCTGCTCAGAGAAGGTGTTCTGGCCAATAAAACCCCCAAATAAAATTAACTTCATGCACAAATTGGTTGCTGCATTCATACACAAAATACAGTCACTGCACTTCATAGAAAAATCCTACGAAGAGCTTTGTGACGTACTCCTGATATGAAAGACGCACTATCTAAATGCAATGATTATTATAATAATTATAATACACTTCAGTAGCACACACGTCTCCCAGGTTACAGGAACAGCTATACCTTCAGAGTGGTCCTTATGTCGCTCTGAGCTGACACTCAATGTTCAGCTGACACCTGAATGACAGCCACTCAGGGGAGCTGACCAGATACCTTTGGATTCGCTGGCCCAGTGAAAGGAATCAGAAAGGTTTCAGGAGCGGAGTAGATGGGTACAAGTGGGGTGGGGGGATGGCGGAGAAGAACAGCTGCATTTATATGGTGGCAGAGCACAATGCCAAGATGGGGAGAGAGGGGAGGAGGGTAGGTGGCCGCAGGCACAGTCGACGAGGAAGATGTTCAGGCCCGACGTGAAGATAGGGAAGGATGGGCAAGGCGGAGGGATAGAGGGAGGGAGTTACAGACAGTATTGGCTGAAAGCGTAGCCGCTGACCGTGGAATGGAGGGCACCAGGGACGAGCAGGATGCCTGAGCACGTTGAATGGAGGCAACCGGTAGTGGGTTGGGGAGTAAGCATTCTGGAGAGGCGCCGGGGCATGAAGGGAGAAGAGGAGCAAAACTTAAAGAAAAAACAAACAAAAAAAAAGTGATTTCAAGTTGATTCCGCCAATTATTCCAATTGCAAACAAGGATAAAAGGCAGTGCAACAAGGCACAACTTGTTCTTTACACATCTTTTCATTTTCTATCAAACTCATTATTACATTCACAGAATCATCAACTGCAGAAAAAAAAACTCAAAAGCCAAATACTTAGGGGTTCATAGAATCATAGAATTATAAGACCAAACGGAGGCCATTCATCCCATCGTGCCCGTACCAGCTCTTTCAAAAGAGCTTCCAAATACCATTCCCCTGCTCTCCCCCCATAGCCCTGCAAACTTGTCCTCCTCAAATAATTATCTACTTCTCTCTTAAAAGTTGTTATCGAATCGGCTTCCCCCACCTTTCAGGCAATGCATTCCAGATCCGAAAAACTCGCTGTGTAAAAAAATTTCTCCTGACCACCCCTCTGTTTCTTTTGACAACTGTTTTAAATCGGTGCCCTCAGGTAACCGACCCACCCGCCAGTGGGTTCTTGGAGATGTAATGCTTTTTTTTTATATATATATAGTTTTATATGTAATATCTAAAAAAGAAACTCCAAAACTGACTATCAGCCCATAGTTTTTGATATCAAACAATGTATCACTCAGCTATTCCCAGAATTAGATGCTTCCCAAAATGATCAGTTTGTTGGTTGCCTCAGTTCCTCTCTCTCCCTGTCTCTCTCTCTTTCTCTCGCTCTGCACACAGACTCCTTGAATGAAGCTGCTCTTATCTCTTTTGACCTTGTGGATGCTTCGCTTGCAAAACCAAGAACAAAGTTTACCATTCTGTTAAAAAGGGCTGGTAGGATAACATTGGGCTCTCACAACTCCAAGCTCTCCCCCCCCCCCCTCCACCTCCTCACCGCAAAGATAACACTCATCTTCATTTGTCATGTATAGAGAGGGCTGATACTCTGCCGTCCACATATGAGGAGTCTCGTAGTGTTTAGTTACGCTTGCCTCGCAATTGAGAGGACCCAGGTTGGATTCCCAGGCGGGGCAAAACCTTAGGCAAGTTTCCTTACTGCCACACGCCTCTAAGCAGTAAGTAGGAACTCCGGTTTTTAGTCCATTTGCGGATTGCTTTCTGGTATACTATTCCCTCTCAGCTCCACTCCTCCCCCCAAAATATATGGTCACTCGTTCCATGGTTGTTTGTGGGATATTGCTGTGCACAATTGGCTGCCATGTTTCAGCTACAAAATAGTCAATTCACTTTACAGTAAATCGTGTGGAGCGCTTTGAGGCGTCTCAATTATGTGATTACATAAGAACATAAAAATTAGGAACAGGAGTAGACCATTCGGCCCTCGAGCCTGCTCCTCCATTCAATAAGATCATGGCTGATCTATTCTAACTCCACCTACCCGCCTTATCCCCTTAATCCCTTTGTCCACGAGAAATCTATCAATCTCAGTCTTGCATATGTTCAAGGACTGAGCATCTGCAGCCCTTTGGGGTAGAGAATTGCATAAATTCACTACCCACTGAGTGAAGAAGTTTTTCCTCAACTCAGTGCGAAAGGGCTTACCCCTAATTTTAAGACTGTGAACCCTGATTATAGTTTCTCCAACCAGTGGAAAAAGTCTCCCACTATCTATTCTGTCGTGCCCCTTTATAATCTTATAGGTTTCTATAAGATCACCTCTCATTCTTCTATATTCTAGAGAATACAGGCCTAAATTAGTTGCAGCAAGACTTCCCCACTCTTATATTCTAACACCCTTTTGTAACAAATGCCAACATACCATTAGCCTTCCTAATTGCTTGCTGTACCTGCAAACTCTTAACTTTTTGTGACTGGTGTACAAGGACACCCAAGTCCCTCTGGACGCTAACACTAGTCTCTCCCCTTCTAAAAAATAATCTGCTCTACTGTTTTTGCCACCGAGGTGGATGACCACACTTCCCTATATTATACTTCACCTGCCACCTATTTGCCCACTCACCTGCCTATCTATATCTCGTTATATTCTTTTAATGTCATCCTCGATGTTTACTCTCCCTCCTAGTTTAGTGTCATTCGCGAATTTGGATATATTAAGTTTGATGTCCTCATCTAGATTGTTGATGTAGATTCTAAATAGTTGAGGCCCAAGCACTGATCCTTCTGGCACTTCACTAGTCACATCCCACCAATCTGAGAAGGACCTGTTTATCCCTACTCTTTGTTTTCTTCCCGTTAGCCATTCTTCAATCCATGCTAATATATTCCCCTTAATTCCATGGGCCCTAATCTTGTATGTGGCACCTTATCGAATGCCTTTTGGAAATCTAAATACTCTATATGCACTGATTCCCCCCTATCTAATCTATTTGATATGTCCTCAAAAAAATCTAAAAGATTTGTTAAGCATGACTTCCCTTTTGTAAAGCCATGTTGACTCTGTTTAATCATACTGTGATCCTCTTAAGTATCCCACTACAACATCCTTAATTAAGGATTCTAGAATTTTCCCTACCACCAATGTCAGACTAACTATTACACATGGATTATTATTACTGTGAGACTTTGTTAATTAGGAGCACTCTTGCCTTTAAGGCCAGAAAATTGTGGGTTCAAACTGCGCTGCATTGTCAGAGGTGCCCTCCTATTGATGAAACATTAAACCAAGGTGCCATCGGCCTGTGCAGGTGGATGTTGAAGATCCCGCGACACTATCGCAGAAGAGAAGGGAGATTTCTTCTGGTGTCCTGGCCAACAAAACCCCAGATAAACTAATCGTTCACTTCCATGGCTATTTATAGGATCCTACTGTGTGCAAATCAGCTGTTCCTTTTGTCTACAAAAACAACAACTCGTCCTGGAGCGCTCAACTGTGGTGGAGGGAGGGGGGAGATGATCATGAGCAAATACAGTCACTCCACTTGATAGCAATTCCCTGTGAAGTGCTTTGAGATGTCTCAATGCTTTAGCTACTGCATCAAATGGATTCTTGTTGCAATTTACTAACCATGGGTCAAATTCACGTTATTTCCCACTTGTCAGTCAGTGTATAGATGCTGGTGATGTGCGTTGCAAACCATGACAAGCTACAAACCACTGAGGTCTGTAAACTTACGGCCAAGCATAACGTTTGAAGTTTGGAAAATCACATGCAAATCACATTCCTCGTGTGCGGCACAAAATCCATAATCCCGGGTCATGAAACAAGTAAAATTTAAACAAAATGGACTGCGAGCCTCACTTATACTCATTATGTGCTAATGGTGAGCTTGTTTAACGTCACAACTGAGCCCGCACTGACTGCCACAAATTACAGTCACTCCACTTTGCAGTATATCCTGTGAAGTGCTTTGAGACATCCCGACAATGTGATCGTCCACTAAATCAAATGCAAGGATTATCATTATAATTATTATTACCAAGTCCTAGAAATTGTGCCTTCGAGAGAGTGGTTAGAGAGGGAACTGCCCGCCACGTACTTTCGTAACAGGGCAATATCAATTTATATTTATATAGTGCAGCACTTTACACATCGGGAGGACGTCCCAAGGCGTTTGGTTCTAACCTTAAACTATATTTTAATGGCAGGAACCAGCACTTTGCTGCTAGAGCGGAGGGTGTGTTTCCCTGCTCCTGCAGTGAGTGGCTGATTCTTGGATCATAATCAAGCAACGTGGAAGGAGAGAGCGTTAAAGATCACCTTATTGAGCGGAGATGAGGGGCTGCATGTAATCAGTCTCAGATTGTAGCTTTAATTAGGAAACGGTAAGAAGTTTGCAACGTTTCTTAATGCGCTTCTATGGGGTAATTAATGAATACAAACAACACATTGTGAAATGCTACGAACCATACTTACCGTCACGTCTCTATGTTATGTTATTGACAGCCAGCCTGCATCATTCTCTCTCGAGATCGTTTTCCGAAAAGATTCGGTTACTTTTAAGTGAGATCAAGTTCAGCAAAAGAGGCGTCAAATACTAGCTCGGGTGATGGGGTGGGGGGGGGGCGCGTTCATTTTGATTGTCTCTTCCTCTCGTTCGCTGCGCACAAGGTGTGATGCGTGTGCTTCACAGGGGTTCCGCGCACGAATTATAAGCAGTTCCGCAATTACACTTGGATTAGTTGCTTTCCTGGGTCGCTGTGAGTAAGTACATGCCTCAACCCCACTGGTTTTCTGAGCTGGGTGCAACACTCCACCAGCCACTCACACAGGAGCCGCAGATGTGCACAGATGCAGCGCAGTCTATTCTGCATTAAAATAGAAGTAATAAGAAGCGGTACGCTTGATAACAGAGCCTTTTCATGTCGACGGGATATCTCAAGGTGCAGTGACTCCATATCATACAGGCGGATACGGCACCAATTGGCACACAGCAATGTCATGCAAACAGCCATGAAGTAACTGAATGGACTGATTTTATCTGGGGGATTGTTGGCCTGGACACTGGGAGAGAGAGAGAAGCTCCCTTCTCTTCTCCGAATAGTGTCAAGCATTGGCTCTGGCCCACCAACCCAGCTCCATTTCGAATTCTTACATCGTGAGAAAGAGAGAGAGAAAGAGAGAGAGGGACAGACAGATGGAGAAAGATTACAAATCATTTGAACTTTCCAGGCTTCCAAACCATAACTAATATCAGTTTGGGATTAGTGTGATTGGATCTGATCTTAACCCGACCAAAGCAATATATTTTTTAATGAAACGGCAGGCAGTGCCGAAAGTGACACAAAGTCATGAAGCAGCTTATTGAAGGCTCAGTGTGGCGAGAGGAGAGAGAGAGAGAGTGAGAGAGAAAGAGAAAAAGGAAGCCAATGCCAGTGACCCAGGTTTCTCTTCATTAGAATGAAAGAGCCCTGGGAGCCTGAAAGCAATGAGACCTCTTAGTTGTTTCTGAAGCCATTCTTCACTGCCTGAAAGCAGGAGCAAGCTTTTAAAAGCTTTTCAGCTAAGGAAAACTAGCCTGTCCGCCTTATCTTAGAGCAGATGTCAGTGACAGGTCTAGCTGACAGTGATAATAAGCGTTCGCCCACAAAATTCAGTCACTCCACTTTACAGTATATCCTGTGAAGCACTTTGACACCTCTGCCAGTGAAAGGAGCTGCATCGAATATAAGGATTATTAGAATTTCTGTAATATTAATAATTCTTGCATTTTGTACAATGCCCTATCACGTCGTCAAAGCACTTCACAGTATATACTGTAAAGTGGAGTGACTGTATATTTTGTGGGATGAGGCATGGTAGTCTGTTTGCACATGGCAGTGTCCCACAAACAGCCAGGGAGAGCATGTCTAATTTTACCACGCTTTGCACTGTCGAGATCAGAAAGCAGAGAGCAAGCACGAACCTTTGTAAATTCTCTTCCTGCTTCTGATTTAAGGCAAATTATCAAAGCGTAAAAATAAATGCCAATCGGGGTGGAAATCAGTGGTGCATAATGTCAGGCAATAATGCCAGCTCTCAGGGGAACAACAGAAAATGATTAAACAGTCAATCTACGCACAAACCAGACACACGAAGAATCATTTTAATTTGTCCCTTGGGAGCATCTTGCCTCCCTTCTGTAAATCCACATCTGTATGTGTGTGGATGTGTATGTGTGTGTACCTAGCGTGTGTGTGTGTACCTAGTGCATGTGTGCCCGAGGTGTGCGTGAATGCATGCAGTGCTTTCGTGTGCAGTTGGGTGCGGTGCGTGCGTGCCCTAAGGGAGCGTACGTGCCCGCAGGGAGCGTGCGTGTTCACCTTGTTTGTATGTTTGTCTGGTTGTGCCATATGCATGATTATCTGAGTGTGTCAGTGATTCCGTGGGCACGATTCCACGTGTATTTGCTTGTGTGTATACATATACATACACACATGTATATATATATATATATATATATATGTGTTTGTGCAATGCATTGCTGTGTGTGTATGTATATACGTAAGTGGTTAGCAGATGTGCATGTATGTATGTGTAAGCAAATCATCTACTCAGAAATATATTGTTTAAACGCAGTGTTGGATGCAATCAGAGACCAGGAGTACAGACAGTTCAGAAATGCCCGCGGAACTTCACGTTTGGGCGAGAACAACCTTCGGATTATTAAATAACGGAGCATGAAGCACACTTTGCGAGGCTGCTTTTGCCCCTATTTAGTCACTGAGAATCAATCGGTCATTGATGACAATAAAGTACCTTCTCTGAGCTGTGGATCAGCTGGGAACAGAGAGCTTTGGCCTGGGGACAACCTCAACCATTTCCTATCCGTGCTTGGTTTTGGGCAATAACATTTGATCTACGATTCCTTGAACAGCACCTTTTAAGACAACTCGGCAAGCAGGATGCATCCATCCAGGTGGAGAGAAAGAGAGAGAGATGGAGAGAGGGAGGGAGAGACAGTGCACATTTCATTTCAAAGCACAGGAATTTCCACAAGTAGGTGGGATGCACTGTTTTCTTGGATACAAAAAAGTAGGGTGGTGGGTATCTGTATGTGCCAGATACCCGGCTGACCAAATAAAAATGCTCTTAAGGCTAAAATCAAGCCTTTTGCTGGCCTTGGGTCTGTTTGGCTGAATCCCTCACCTGCTGCATTTTTACTCAGAGCTCAGCCTCACTCTTCTTTGAATAAAATTGGTCGTTCATTCACGGCTATTTGTGTGACAATGCTGAGCAGAAACTGGCTGGCTGGGGCATTCGTTGGTCTACAAAATACACAGTCACTACACTTTACAGTCTATCTGTGAAGCAATTTGAGACAACCTCCCACCCTCCCCACACTCCGACTTGAAAGCTGCTATATAAAATGCAAGGATTATTATTATTATTGCATACGAGAGACCTGGGTTCAATTCCCGGCAAGGTGAAACCTTGGGCAAGTTTCCTTACTCCACACGCCTGATGATAATCCCTCCAAAAAACACAAAAAAAAATAATAAAATTGGTCACTTCAATCCACGACTGTTTGTGGGACACTGATGTGAGCAATTGGCTGCCACTTTTCGCCCACAAACTATGCAGTCAATTCACTTTACAGTATATACTGCGAAACGCTTTGAGATGTCTAGAAGACGTGAAAAGCGCTATATCAAGTGCGAGGATTATTATTATTTTTAGGGAAACAGAGACGCAATCGCTCTCCTTGACCGCAAACAATTTATTTATTCTACAGACCAATACATCCATCAACCCCCCCACCCCCCCATCCCCACCGCCCACACCCCATCGCTTCCTGCTCCCCCCATCTATCCATGTTGTAAAATACAATCATCGAACATCTTAGCCAAATAAAAGGCAGACTTCCAGAGCGAGATTGGAGGCCAACTGAATTATGCTGGAGGAAAAATTGTGTTGAAATAGATTTTGCATAATTTAAAGGCGGCCTTTGTAGACCAAAGCGGAATATGCCGGCTTTGATTTCCAAAGTACAATGAGACAAATGCGATTAAACTTGCGTAACCTGGTTCAGCGTGCTTCTGACGGCGATATAGAAATCAAATGTTAGCATCATCCTCATTCACATTTGTTGCGCACTTTGTTGTACGTGGCTTTGAAAGGGCCTTTTTTTTTCCCCCTCCCTCCCTCCCTCCCTCTCTCTCCCGCAATCCTTCATCCAAAGTATTTTCACAGTTCATAGGAAAAGGGATGACATTTTAAATATTGTCACCTGCAGAGCTTTGAATGTCAAAGAGCTGTTGAAACGCTCTCGGGTTAATGTCGGGGAGCATTTTACTGGAATAAACTTTTACACACAAAAAAAAAGGCAGCCCGATCTTCAGCCTTTGTGAGACACTTCATCTCAGAATTCGTTTGTAAAATCGAATTACTGTATTGCATTTCTTTTTTCGTGTGTTCAGCTTTAATGCATGATATTATAGCAGTAATCCCATGCTGTTATAGCCTGAAGCTAATCCAGCTAATTATGGTTTGCATAATGGGTCAATCTGTTAAGTAGTTACACTTCATTTTTTAAATGTTGCTGCACCTTTTATCTGGCTTTTGGAATGGGGGGAGGTTGGGGGGCAAGAGAGAGGGAGAAGAGGTGGAATAATCTTTATTTCATAGCCTGAATTTTTCCCCCTTTCCCCGACGCCTTCTCTTCTCTCGCCTCCGAAGTGCCTGACCCTCTCTTTATACAACACTGTGAAGCTGATGCGTTAAATGTATTCGGGATTATTCAGGATTAAAGTCTTCACACGGAGTGTTTAATGGTTGGAATTATCTTCCGAGCAAGAGCATAAACGCAATGGAATGTCATGATAGCACAAACGTCCTCGGTTATGGGGGAAACTTGTCCCCATTTGCACATCTCGGATTCCTTAGTGAATGATCCCCTTTAGAAATACCGCAAATTACAGCAACAACTTGCACTTATTTACGCCCCTCATGCAGAGTAGCGTCCCAAAATACTTGACAGTGATGGAGCACAATGATAAGGCCAGAGAGAGGGGGGACGTGACCGTAGGCACAGTCGAAGAGGAAGATCTTTAGGTTCGACCTGAAAATGGGGAAGAAAGGGGGCAAGGTGAAGGAATTGAGGCCAAGCGTTCCAGAATTTTGGGGCGTAGTGGCTGAAAATGCAGCCACCGAAGGTGGAACAGAGGACACCGAGGACAAGCAACTTAAACCCTGCACTGTTGGAATAACAAAAGACTCAGCCTTGGGTTTGTCACGCAGCAGTGTGGCCCTGGAAATCCTGTGCACTTACCAGAGCAAAACGTTCCTTACCTTTCTTCCCAATCCTTCAGTTGGATGAGACAATTCACACAAAAACATAAGGCACATGTCTCTCGATTCAAGTGACATTGGTGCAACCTCCAAGCTTGGTGTGTGTGGTGGGTATATTTTGTATTGTTCCAGGGAAAATTCCCTCACCGAGATGAAAATACTGCCGTAACTTTTAATCGCATGTTATGGGGAAATTGAGCAAAGCTATCATCAATAACGTTCTCTTAAAGTCACTTTTTTTCTAAATACTCCCCCAAAAAATCATTCATATTTCGCCCACAAAACACAGTCACCGAAGATTGCATAATATCGTGCAAAGCCTTTTGGGACGTCCTCCTGACATTACACCAAATGTAATGATCATAATGTTATTATTAATTATTATTATTATAATAATAGTAAGCTAAAGACATGCGAAGCAAGGAAGGAGTCAGGTATAAATATACTTGTGAAGGTGCAGTTCTTAAAATAGAAAGTAATTGCTTTTATTTATGAGCCAGGCAACTGTGCTTGTCTCGTACAGGTGTGCTGATGCCTACCTGTAACAAGGCGCTCAGAGGTGGGCTGATGGAGGGGCGCAGGCCTGACTTGTGGGACGTTTTTCTCCGGAAATCGCCCCTTTTCGACCACATAACCAATGCGAAAGCAATCCTGCCGCCAAAGGAAAAAAAAGAGCTGTGAGCAAAATAAAACATTCACTTCACTTTAATCAGCTCTCCCTTTCTGTCCGTATTTTTTGTTGATGCAGTTGTATTTCTGGCTTCCCCCACACCCACCCCGACCCCTCACTTCCAACGATTACAGCTAAGGATGAAAACAATTATAAATTGTGCAGTCGGGCAGATTTAAAGGTTACAATGATTATTTATTGGGTGAAATCAATTTTGGGCCCTTCTAACCAGCCTGAAAAGTCAATGAGTTAATTGGTACTGCAAAAGCATTTAGAAAGGCGTCGTGATTAGTGACCTGTAAAATCACTTTAAAATTGCTGGTTGATCATCTTTTTGTTGGGGGGGGGGAGAAAAATGAATAAGACGTACTTCTAAATCAGTAACACTGCAAATGATTGCATTGCTCACTTTTCAACGCCTTGTAGGTGATGCAGTATTGTGCGTTCAGCAGATTTCAGGGAGTGTTATTGAATGCAGAATGGATTGAGAACCAATTTCTTTTTGAGGGCTTATTACCCCCGGAAAGCGATCCAACAATTGACTAACAATTGGGTTCTTACTTACTGCTAGGTAAACAGAGGAGTGTGTAGTAAGGAAACTTGCCCTAGGTTTCGCTCTACGGGAATCGAACCCTGGTCCTCTCACTTGCAAGGCGAGTACTCTAACCACTGTGCTACAGGACTCCACAACATTCAGTGTAGGAAGATGCACATGAACAAGAACAGTCAATGAAGGAACCCACAATTCTAATGAACCTTAATTGCT
Source organism: Callorhinchus milii (assembly GCF_018977255.1). Lineage (NCBI taxonomy): Eukaryota > Metazoa > Chordata > Chondrichthyes > Chimaeriformes > Callorhinchidae > Callorhinchus > Callorhinchus milii. The sequence continues at coordinate 6,592,954 of NW_024704763.1, read as the reverse complement.
TTAAGGAATTCCCCAAAGTAGTTTAGCAGAGACTTTGAAGAACTAGTGCCTTAATGATAAAAAATGGGAACCATAGAATATTGACGTTTGTAAGGACATCTTATCTTAAGAAAAAACATCATCACCACAATGTCTGAGCAACAACTCGCTGAACATATTTGTACATATGTTAGTCTTAGGCACATTGCAAAGGATACCAAGCAATACTGGAAAATTTCCTTCAACACATTTGGAACCAGTTGGCTGCTAATGGATATGACACTATTTCTCCGTTCCCTGCCATGTGTTGCATTTGTGAATGGATCAGTGTGAATGTTCCCCTAACATTTCCTGGGTGAAGGAAGGTATGAAGCTGCTGCCTAGAAACCGATCTATTTGCTCATCCTGCAAGCCTCATCACATTGTCAAGAAGTCTCAAAGCGCTTCACAGGATATACTGTGAAGTGGATTGACTGTACTTTGTGAGCAAACCACGGCAGCCAATTTGCACATAGCAATGTCCCCAAACAGCCATGGAATGATCGATCAATATTATCTGGGGGATTGTTGGCCAAGACACTGGAAGAAAATCCAATCTCTTTTCGAATAGTGCTTCCACCTGAACAGACAGAACCTCGGTTTAACCTCTCATCCATAGACCAGGATCTCTGATAATGCAGCACTCCCCCAGCACCACACTGCAGCCTAGACATAAGTCCTGGTTTTCTATCCACAAGCTTCTAAGTCTTCATCTGAAGAGGTGAGAGCGCTAGCAACTGAGCCAGGCTGATACACAACATGGCTGCCTTCTTGGAGGAAGAGAGAAGCCAAACCTTGCAACAATAAAAATGGACAACAAACCTCTTTCCCTACCCGGTGTTTCCTGAATTTAAACAACCTCAAGTGACCCCCCTGCTGAGGCTGTTGTTTCGTGGACTTTAAATCTCTCCCCCACCCTGGAGATTGCAGGACCTTTGGACTTCAAACAGCATTTCATTATGGAATTACACTGGAATGCTGCGCTGGGAGACCTTTGCAGTGAGGTGTACGAGACTGTCAGAGTCACGGTTCCCTGAGAAAAGATCCACTTACAATAAATATTGTAGAAGGCCTTATAATGACTCTGCAGTGTAACATTACGTTGCATTATGAGTTTTGCTTTTAAACTTTGGAAACTGGTTATAAATGCCCTATCACTTCACTTGTTTTGCAGTAACAATGGAGCTTTACTTTATGTGCGTTTGGGAATTGAAAAAAAANTCTACCCTTTTTTTTGTTCCATTTCCGTATTAGCGATGACATTTTCACACATGAAAAGACTTTTATACCTTTTCCTCACCATTTTATTTTGTGCAGTCTTTATAAACAGCCACAGTGTTATTTATAGTGGCTTGATCGCTGCAAAGGAACATCAACTTCTATCGTTAGGAGTTAGTCTTCTTTGGGCCAGACCCTCCCCACCCAAAAAAAACTCAAAATCTTCCTGCTTAAACCGTCTGCTTATTTTCACAGTTTGGGCCATTGATCAGAGCCTCTTTCATTGAGATCCATAGGGTGGGGCTTCAATCAGCGAACATGACAGCAGATCTAAACTACATACCCATAAGCTACTATAATATTGCGTGGTTGCTAGCTTCACCGAGGAGTTAAGTTATCCATAAGTGGTTGGTAACGCTGTCTTTGGCTGCGCTGCCTGCCATTGCTAGGTAGACTGGAACATACACATTCCGGACAATTCCATTTCGCAGCGAGACTGGCACAGAAACAGAATTGTTAAAGGCAGCAATGTATAGTGAATGGAATTTCGACCCCGCAAATCCATAACGTGTGAGCCGTCTCTGTCACAGTGATTCCGTGAGGTGTGAGAGCCTTCTGAACAAGAGCGCAACCAACTGACAGGAAACCTCTCTATGTACAGCCTCCTGTGGAAGATGGATGGAGTGGGGTGAAATCCAAGAATATAGTCAGTCGGGTTGAAAGTGTAAAAGGGAGGGGTTTAAAGATCTGAAACAGCCGTTTCATCACCACCCCACCCCCACCCCAATGAAGAGGAGAAATGTAAAAGAGAATCATCAGTTCTGACAAAGGGTGGTTGACCCAAAAAGTTGACTCACTTTCCTTTCTCCATAGATGCTGCCTGACCTGCTGAGTGTTCCCAGAGGCTTCTGTTTTTGTGTAAGGTTTTAAAAATGTACTTTATAATAATTATAATCATTCTTGCTCTTGACAAAATGAAACATCCCATCACCGCTTCCCAGGGAATTTCTGTAAAGTGTAGTGACTGTGTGCAAGTCTTTAAGCGTTCCGGGATGCTATCATGCACTAGGATTGCTATATAAGTGCACGTAGTTGTTGTGTAGGCGAATGTGGCAGGCAGTTTGCATATAAAAATGTCCCACATGCAACCATGAAATGATAATTCTCTACATTATGAAATAGAAGTGAATGACGAATTGGGAATTTGATTGGTTGGCCAGGATATTGAGAAAAAAATCTCAACCCATTTGAGTAGAGTCCTGGGATCTTTACTTTTACTATTAGCAGACAGAGACCACGTTTTCTTATTATGAAGCCCTGTTAATGCATGAAATTGGGCATTAAAGTGCGCTGCTGTTTTATAGTAAATCCAGCAAATGGATTTGTCATAGCTGGCATGTAATATTGGAAACATGAATAATTGAGAGTGTGTGTGTGTGTTATTTTTTAAAAAGTTTAATGAGTTACATATGAATTAATGATGAATAGAAGAGAAGAATTATAAATTCCTATGAAATTCCCTTAACTAATAAAAACTTACTTAAAAACATTAGAGTAATTGTGCTAAATAGTCTATGCCTGGATCAAGACAAAAGGGATTATTGATGGACACATCGATCAGTTTAGGTAGACGGAGGATTAAGATAGGATATCAATGCACTTTCAATTTATTCAGGATGCATAAAAAAATTCTTAATAAAAACAGTAAAACTCATTTCACAGAATGTGTCCAGTTGAACCTCATGTAGAATTCTGTAGCTTAGTGGTTAGAGCACTTGTCTCGCAAGCGAGAGGACCTGGGTTCGATTCCCAGGCCGGGTGAAACGTTGGGCAAGTTTCCTCACTCCACACGCTTCTGTTTACCTGGCAGTGAATAGAAACCCGGTTGTTAGTCAATTGGCGATCGCTTTTCCGGGGTTAAAAATCCCTTAAAAAAATAATAATTTGGTCACTCAATCCACAACTGTTTGTCAGACACTGCTGTGCACAATTGGCTGCCGTGTTTCACCCACAAAAGTATACAGCCAATTCACTTTACAGTATATCCTTTGAAGCGCTTTGAGACGTCTCGAAGACTTGATAAGGCGCTATATCAAATGTAAGGATTATTACTGTACTAATATGTGTTGGTAAATGGTCTGAATGTGGGGTCCAATGTGCTCCAGTTACTAAAAATACAATCTTTTGTTACAACGTTGTAACACATTTTCTTGTTCTAGGAATTAACGAGGAAGGATTGCTGTTTTTTAAGCATCACGTGATACTATACATTAATATCCACCAATATTACCCTGCCTGAACTCATCCTCCAGCTCTCTCCCTATGCACATATTGGGCTCCCCAAGCTTTGGCTCTTGCCAACCTGGACCTAATCTCTCTGGAATTAGGCAAGTGGGTGCATCCCTCTTTGAGAGTGTGCCCTGGAGTGTCAGTTATGAGACGTTCTTGACACACCACAAGATATTGAGAGACACTCACAATACACTGTGCTCACATGATACATACCTGCATAAGCAATCACACCAACACACAATACAATAGTGAGCGGCTCATCTTAGTATCACAAGAGTTTAGAGGAGGAAATTGAAGCATTAAAGAGATTTCTTAGAAAGAAGAATGTTCCAGCTCTATATAGGATCAATGAACCTCACTGATATTCATACCAGACAAACTGTACCTCTCATGCGTTGAATAGAAATGAATGCTTTCGGCACATTGCAAATCACATTTTAATTTAACACACAAAAGGAAAGCACCCATATCAAAGCCCTCCAGGATACGTTAATAACTCAAAGAATGGCTTTGTGCATAAGATGGTAGATTTGGTTTTGCTTATTACTTTGAGTCAATTTTGTTTTGGGATGTGCATTTTGAGCTGAGAGCAGCGAGGGGAAAAATAGGTCTCAACCACAGTTTTTTTTCAGAATTCGAGTAATGTGAAGATGCTTCTGTGTGCTGGAATGATTTCTTTTCCAACTTGGTTACTCACGTGTTAACAAGAAAAGTGGTTTACAGAGAAAATGTGTTGCTGAATTGAGCCTGCAGATAAGAAATAAAGGTCCCGGGTTCAATCCTTTACTGACTCCAGAGACCCCAATTCCCGGAGTTGGAGGAAAGAGGACAATTCCCCTGACTAGGATTCTGATCCTGATCCTGCTGGAAAGTATTTGTGTGTGGACGTTGGGCGAGGATGGGATCTGGCTATATCATTCGCAAGGATCAATTATTATTGTTGTTAATATTATTCTCATTGTTGTTATTGTTTTCCCAGTGCCTGCGTGGATAGTTTCACCTTCACACTGAAGCCTGATTATAAAGGGTAAAGTAAGGGCGTTAATTTAGCTTCTTGATGGATTTCCTCGCATTAAATCATCCAATAACAGTGCGGTTCCTCCAGCAATCTCTTTAAATCTTGTGAGCAATGTCTCTCAAAAAAGCTTACAACCCTCGGTTTATTATTAGCTTTACAGGATACGAAAATATCATGGCAGAGACCTTTCCATAAGAGAGGACAGGTACAAATCCCTAAACAGGAATAGATTGGCCCCTACGTCAGAATGCTGCTTTATTTTAATGAATCTTGCAAAATACGTTCTGTAAAAGTTGACAGGCTGAGTTGCTGCTGAGGCTGAAGACCAGACTAGCTGACTTGTCTCACTGGGATAATTATCTTTCTCTCACTCAATTATTCCAGGTCTTAGCAGACTTGGGCTCTTCCCATTTGTATGTGTCTCGCGGCAATTCCGCAGTCCACCACAACCTGCTTCCTGTAATCACTTTCTAAATTAATATAATAGATTATTTACACTGGTTGGGATTTCCCCTGATCTGTACCGATGTAAAGCATTCCATTGTCAGGAGTGCCGTGCTTTGGATGAGACACAAAAGATGAGATAGAGACATAAACAGAAGATCGCGTCTGTCTGTTAAGGTGGGCCCTAAAGAGCTCATGACACTATTTGAAAAGAGAGGGAGTTTCTCCCAGCGTCCTGGCCAACAATCCCACAGATGTTTCTTTGGTCAGCTGGTTTCTGAGCCAGATGGGTCTGTAGTACTCCAAGGCACTGCTGATGACACACCAGCCAGCCTGGCTCATTGGCAGGACTTGGAGGAGCAGAGCAGACACTGGGAGGAGGGATTCTTCACACTCAGCTCCCATTAACCTTGAAGCCAAAGCCTTAATGGGTAGGGTTATCCTAGTTGGTAGCAGGAATCTTACCAGACCGTGCTATCAATAGCAAATTATGTGGTTTTAGCTGTTTAGACTCCAATGGTACCATAACGCACACTCTGGGAACCTCCCCAAAGCTTCAACTCTTTCCAACCTGCACCTAATACTCTCTGGCAATAGATAAGGTAAGTCGTCTCTCTGATGAGACAGTGCTATGGGCACGTAGAAATTCCATAGGGATATCCATGTGTAGATGCGCCATGTGTGGAACTGGTTTGGAAGCATTTAGGCATGGTGATGGGTTTCCGCACGCGTCATCCAGTACCAGCAATGGGAACATTGCCATTTTACACTACCCTGACCTGGGCAATACATCACTGCTCTGTCATCATGACAAACAGCCTCCATCCCCTACCCACATTAACAAATGGCCTCCAGGTCCATAAAAATATTCACATTATAAAGCTGCATTATAATCATCTAAACATAGAGTCATGTGGCGCAGAAACATGGCATTGGTCCAACTAGTCTGTGCCAGTGTTTATAATCCCTTCTCCTATACTCCTCTATTCCCTTCTCCCTTAATGATGCATCACACTTCCTCTTGAATCTGTCGATGCATTTTGCCCCAAGAGTTGCAGGGACTTAGGCTCAATATTCCACCTGTCTAGCTACTAGCTACTGAATAGAATAAATAAGTACAAATAGAATGATTCCTGTAGTTAGGGGGGAAAAATTGGAAATATAGTGGATTGCTTCAGTTGGCTTGTAATTGACAGGTACAGTTGGTTTTAGTGATGGGTAAATCATCCCTCAGCTTTCTATTTACAGAACGTTCCAGCGGCTTGCACTGACCCCCCAGTCTGACATCCTGTCTGAAAGTGCCGAGGGTGAAATGCAAGGAGTAATATTAGGTGTCGGATTCTCGAAGACTGAAAAGTAATAAAAATAATGGCCGCCGAGTGCCACCTGAGCAATTCGGCTTAAGAGCAAGATTTAAATGGGGTCAGAAAAGCAGCGAGTTGCAACAGGGTTTCATTAATAGCAACTCTGAGTCCCTAAAGGGGAATCCAGTTGATAACTGACAGTATGTCACAGCCCACACCTGGTAACCCAGCATCTATTTAGAACCATAGACATCTACAGCACAGGAAGCTGTTTGGCTCTATTGTGCCCATCCCGGCTCTCTGAAAGAGCTCTCCATTTAATCCTATTCACGTGCTCACCCCAACCCCAAACCTTCTTTTTAATATTTCTCCACTTCAAATATTTATCTAATTCCCTCTTGATTCGTATTTTGCTTCAATCACATCCTCACAACCCTTTGTTTTTTTAAAAAACAAAACAAGATAAAATTGGTCATTCACTTCATGGCTGTGTGTTGGACATTGCTTTGTGCAAATGGGCTGCGGATTTTCCTGTCAAAATACAGTCACTACACTTTTCAGTACAACTCTGAAGCACTTCGAAACATCCTCCCAACATATTGTAACCGGATTCTTTAACAACGAATCCGATGACAATTCCTATTGCTCTGGGGGTAGGGATTGACAAGAGTAACCCTCTGCACAACTGAAGGAATCCCAATAAGAAACACTGCAAACCTCCCCCCTACACCCCCGATATTCCCAGGTCATCCTTTAATGCTTCCGATCATAATACTGGTAAAATTGCAGGGGGTGGAATGATGTTGCTGTCAATGGAAACCCAGTTTGTTCTCAGCTTCAAACTCTTAACCATAAATGCCATTATCCAGTCATAATGAATGCATTGTGCGCCCGGACAGGTGTTATAATAATTTAACCAGAACCATTACATTAATTATACTTAATGCAATTTTATGGAGCTTATGCCGAATGCAATTATTCTGACATTTTAACAGCCAGGACAAAGTCATATACAGTATTCATTTGAGATTGTTTGCAATTGTAAGCATTTCCAATTTGCCTTGAGGCTTGTTAAAGTTCACACCAAATCGAAACCAAGATTAAGGTGCTCCATCTAACTGTAATATAATGCTGTAATAATAAATAATAATTATGAGAATCCTCAAATTTGATTCAGTGTCTATATAAGGTCAGAGCGTCCCGGTGCCTTGGGATGTCCTCCCGACGTGAAAGGCGTTATATAAATGCAATTTGGTGTTGATGTTGTCTCATGTGGGATAGCTGTAAAGTGAAATTATTACGTTTGAATATTTGTAGGGACAAACACAGCAGCCAATTTGCACACAGCAACTTCCCATAAAAGTGATGAAGTGAGTAAACAATTTATGGAGTTGTGGGATGGTGGGGGGATGGAGAAAAAGAAGGCGATGTTGACCAGGACACCGGAAGAAACTCCCTTTTCGAGTTGGGTTATAATATCTTTAACGTCCATCTGAACAGGCAGACAGACGTAAGTTTAAAGTCTCATATCCAAAGGATGACACCTCCGACAATGCAACAACATCTGGCCCGTCTCATCCTGTCCCGTCCCTCCAATGCAGCACTGGAGAGTCAGCCTAAACTAATTGAAATTGTTGCCTTACCCCAAGTTCCTTTATATTACTCCCTCCAAGTTTGACCTTAAGGCGATACCTCCTTCTTTTAGATTTATTGGCCATGTTAAATACCTATTCGGGTTCAGTTTGTTCGAGTCTTAAAAGAATGTCACAGGAACCAACCTTAATACATTCAGCAGTGCCCAATATTAAATTTCTCTCTGGTGGTTTCCTTTGTATATTTCTGGGATTAGAGTAGATAGCTCCAGAGGGGAAGCCTAGAAACAGCACAGGCACAGGGAGGATAGAGTAGGCAATTGGGATTACAGTAGAGAGCTCGTATGGAGGAGCGAGCACCAGCATTGACATGATGGGGCGAGAGCAGGGGGTGAGAATAGAGAGCTCCAGAGGAGGAACGAGCACCAGCATGGGCACAATGACCTTCTTTGCTATAAACATTCTGTAATCAGTGGACAATGTATAAAAGCAGTCGTGAAATCCCATGTTCCCTCTCACTGTCAAAGCTCACACTCTGACAATGGCCAAATGGATGAGGTCTTAGAAAGCAATCAACCCCTGTAGAATTATACCGTAATAAGGGGTGGGGGGGGCGAGGGGGCGGAGGAGAAAAGATAAATGTCTTCCGAAGAGAAAAATTGGTCCGAGAGAGAGAGAAAAAACGATTTTCTGCAGTAAGAACTGAAACCAATTTGTTTGTATGCCTGGAGCACTCAATGTTCCTTCTGTGTATGGCTTTGGAAAGTTAGAAGGGAATGTGTGCGTTGGCTTGTATTTCCTCGCACAGCTTGAAAGAGAGTTGGCGTCCTTCTTGCCTATAAATAAGAGTTACTGACTGCGAGCTCAAGTTCCATTGCCTGGACAGGTCATTGTTTAAGGGGGGGGAAAAAAATAAGAGGTTTCCACTTGGCGGAAATTAATTCAAACATGGAACCTTCGATGAATTTAATCATATCAGGTTAAAGGGGCAGCTGTAAATCACAACCCAACAACTGACAAACTCGGTAGCTGCAACGCATTGCACTTTAAGAAATCCTTCAGTCGAGTAAGCCTTTAAACTCCCAGCCAAAGTGCTCCAGGAAAAAAAAACAAGAGGGCAGGGATCAACCGGGAATGTTTTATATGCCTAATGACCTGCGGATCACCTCTGGGATTAATTCCGACACAGTGTTAATACCCACCACCCAACCTGCACGCTGTAACTCATCTCCGAACAATGTAATTCGTCCACAGGTTGTGCCGTTATCTGCATTTCTGCAGGCTGCACCGCGAAGCATGAAGAAAGGGATTAGAGGAGACACTCTGAAGGCTGTCACTTGTAAGGAAACAAATTACAAAGAAAACAGTAGCAAACTCAGAGACATTCTGGTTCAGGAGTGCCTTTGTTTCCTCTTAGTTTAACAAAAAGTACGGAGAGCTAACAAACTGCAACCCCCACCCCTTTGCCCAAACCATAGGTGTCAGCCTGGCTCAGTTGATAGCCTTCCTGCCTCGGAATCACAAGGTTGAGGGTTCAAGCACGACATCGGGATGTTGAATTCACAATCGACATAGATGCTCCAATGCAGTGCTGGGGGAGTAATGGCTGTTTGTGGGATGTTGCTGTGCACAAATTGACTGCCACGTTTGCCTACAAAATACACAGTCGCTATACTTCCCAGTACATCCTGTCCGATGCTTTGAGATGTCCTCCCAACACAAGTCATAAAGCATTCAGTAGTCAAAGCAAACATCCACATTGGTGCAACAGTAAAACTCAGCCAAACAGGCAAAGAACAGAGAACTGAAATTAGAGTATATAACTGCAGTGAGAAAGCCAGCACCAGTGTAAGCTTGATGGGCTGTATTTTTTTTCTTTTATGTTTTGATTTAGAATACATTAGAATATACAGCACAGAAACAGGCCATTCGGCCCAATTGGTCTATGCCAGTGTGAGCCTCCTCCTGCCCTTCCTCAGCTAAGCCTTCAAGTATAACCTTCTATTCCTTTCTCCCTCATGTACCAATCTAGCTTTCTTAAATATATCTATACTATTGCCTCAACAACTCCTTGTGGTAGCATGTTCCACATTCCCACTACTCTCTGTGTGAAGAAATTTCTTCTAACTGCCCTATTTGAATTATTTGTGACTAATTTATATTGATGGCCCCTGGTTTTGGTCTCCCCCACAAGTGGAAACATCTTTCCTATGTCTACCCTCTCAAAACCTTTCATCATTTTATCAGGTCACCCCTTACCCTCCTCTTTTCAAGCATGTTCAGTCTTTCCTGATGGGTATAACTTCTCAGTTCTGGATCATCCTTGTGAATCTCCAGTGCCTGTACATCCCTTTTATAATGTGGGGATCAGAACTGCACATAATATTCTAAGTGTGGTCTAACCAAGGTTCTATTAAAGGTACACCATAACTTCCCTGCTTTTCATTTCTATCCCTCTAGAAATGAACCCCAATGCCTGGTTTGCTTTTTTTTAAAAATGGCTTTATTAACCTGCGTTGCTACTTCCATTTGTTACATACAGCGGGCACCTGCATAGCTCAATGGAGATTTCAAGGATGGAGATGTCAAGAGACTTGGGTGAAGTTTCTTCTGGATCTGCATGGATCAGTTTCACACTCGTTTCATCAAATGACACACCCATCAGTGGGTATGAATCCCTAGTATCTAGAACGTCTACTAACCAAACATTTCAGATCTGCTAGACTTTGCCAGACGTTAAAAGCTGACAGAAAACAGGCTTCAGAGTTAAAACTGAATTCAACAGTTGGCCAAATATTGCGCACACAGAAATGTCGGAGGTGCCGTCGTTTGGATGAGACGTCAAACCGAAGTCCCGTCAGATAAATCTTAAAGATCCCATGATACTTTTTAAAAAGGCAAAGGAGTTTTTCCCCCATTGTCCTGGCCAACAATCCTCCAAATCAAATTGGTCACTCACACCAATTACATGTGAGACATTCCTGCTAGTTCGCCTACAAAATATACAATCACTGCACTTTCTTGCAAGGTTCTTTAAGAAGTCATCCTGACATGAAAGGAGCTCCATCAAATGCAAGGACTATTATTGTTATGTTAATAAAATTTGATTGCACCCCACAGGTGAAAAACACAAAGATTTCAGAAGCTGTAACTCCTCCAAATCCATTTTCTTTGGTGTGTGTGTGGGTGGGGGGATGGAATGGGAAGAGAGAATTCTGATTTTCCTCTGCACAATAAAAAAACAACACCATCACCCCATCAGCTCACACAGATACTGTATCTCTCAGACTTTTAGAAAGACAACGGACAAGCAGGTCGACTTTCAGGGACCAGAGCATCAACAGAAGAACGGAAACTGAGAAGTTTTTGCAAATTTAATATAGAATGAATGCAGCGGGTTTGGTCAGTGTTAAAACGGTAAACCAACTCATTAGGATCTTTCTGGCTGTAGCACTGAAGCGTATCAGAAGATTAGTGCTGTTGACTTCTAAACTGGCAGCAGGGAGAATCATCTGCTAATCTTATTCATTTCCTTTGGTGAGAAAGGTTAGGAACATAGGAAAACAGTAATAGAAGGAATCTATTCAGCCCATCGAGTTTTCTCCGCCAGCTTATTAAAACTTGGTTGCTGATTTTTTTTGAAGAACAAAAATAAAGCAATTTGGTATTCAGTGGTGTGGCAAAAGGCCAAAATGTAATAAACTAATGGAACAGGCTTGATGGACTGAATAGCCCTGTGGAGCAGGGGGAATGGGTAGAGGAATGGGCTTGAGGAGATCACAGAGATGTTCTTAGTGTAAGCGCATGGAGGCATTTCGAAATCAGAGCAAGGAAATCTTGAAATTGATCTGCCGGGGAACATGGAGCCTCAATGGACATGACTGGGGATGATGGCCTGGCAGAGTCTGGTACAATAAAGAGTTGTGTGTGAAATATTAACTTGTTCCCCCCCCACATCCCCCTTTCAGATGCTGATTACATCTGAACTGTCAGGGGTAAACTCCCTTGTCGGAGGTGCCGTCCTTCACACGAGGCATTAAACTGAGGTCCTGTCTGCCTGTTCAGGTAGATGTTAAAGATCTCATGGCACCATTTGAAAAAAGGGAGTTTCTCTCTCCTGGTGTCCTGGCCAATAAATCCTCCGAATAAAATTGGTCACTCACTCCATGGCTGTTTGTGGGATATTACTGTGAGCCATTGGCTGCCGAGATCGCTCACAGAATATAGTCAATCCACTTTACCACACATCCTGTGAAGGACTTTGAGACATCTCAGTGATGTGATAAGGTGCTATAGCAAATGCAAGGATTATTATTATTGTTAGTGTTATTATTATTATCTACATGAATGGTTTCTGAGCCAAGCGAGGCCACAGTATACACTGTACTCTAGGGCTCTGATGATAACCGATCGCCTAGCTTATTGGGATGATTTGAAGGGGCACTGGAAGCTGGGATTCTTCCCATTCAATTCCTATTAACCAGGCTGCACGACCACATCGCTCCCACCCTCTCTCGCCTCCACTGGCTTCCCATCCCCCAGAGGATCGAATTCAAGATCCTCATCCTCACTTACAAGGCCATTCACGGCCTCGCTCCCTCCTACCTCTCTGACCTACTATCCCCCTACTTACCTGCCCGTACCCTCCTTTCCTCTGGCTCCGGTCTGCTCCACATCCCCCGCCCTAACCATCGGTGGTCAAGCTTTCAGCCTCTCAGTCCCTAGGCTCTGGAACTCTTTCCCCCAGTGCCTTCGCCTTACTTCCTCCCTTTCCTCCTTCAAGGCCGGTCTCAAGATCTTTCTCTTCGACCGTGCCTTCAGCTCCCCTCTCGACTCTCTACCTCCTTCTCGCTCACTCCCTCCTTTCCCTCCCCTCACCCTGACCATTTTCCCCCTGCTCGGGTCCCGACCCAACTATACCGCGCCTTGGGACGTCCTCCCAACGTGAAAGGCGCTCTATAAATTAAATCTTGTTGTTGTTGCTGTTGTAGAAGACGTGAAAAGCACTATGTCAAATGCAAGGATTATTATTATTATTAAGCAACTATGGATGAGCAGAATTTGTACGTTTTCTTTAGTTGGACAAACGTTATCAGCTTGCTGTGGGTGGCTTCACAACTAAAAACCTTGAGCTAGCTCCAAGTTGCAGGTGGTCAAACCAGTTTTCTAAGCTAGGAGGGGGAAAACAGCAAAGAGCTTTACATCAGCCTCAATAACATGTATCGATTGTGCATTATAAATATTTATATCAAAAGTATTTCAAAAGGAACTCTGTGCTCCGTAACGAACGCTAAATATTTGCAAGTATTGATCATTGCTTTCCCAGTTGTTTGAAGTTTTTTTTTGCTATCAAATGCCGATGGATCACTCAGATTGATCTCTCATTTCAAAGGAACCTTTGTTTTGGACGACTCTGTTAATTTAACCAATAGTCCGAACATATAAACATTGGTTTAGATTATGTCACGTCATACAGTATCTCCTGGTTCCCACCTAACCAATAGCTCTGCACTTAACTGCTTAAAGAGAAAGTATTTCTATTAAGAGAGAGTAAGAATAAAGATTGAGGTTTAAATACGTTCCTCACATAGGATCTTCCTTATCCCTGCTACGGAATTTCCATATAGATTGGTTCTTGTCAATTGTAAGATGATTGTGGGTCTAATTTTCAGTTTTGGGTTAAGAACTCATGTGCAACATTTACAGATGGTGTTAGCCATATGGAAACACATAACCCAGAGGGAGTTAGAGGTTGCCTTAGATGTATTTGACAACCCAAAGAATCAAAGAAACTTACAGCACACTTGGTCCATTCTGCCTGAACATTAAATGTAAATGAATGCAAACGTCACCGTGTATTTGGATCTACCATGAAATTTAAAACAGTTTTAGAATTTACCTTTAGAAGCCTTTAAAGGGGAATGGGAGCCTTGCTATGTTCTACTGTTGTTCAAACCTAAGAGGGTCCAAAATACTACCCAGGGATAGCCTTTAACACCTTTTAGCCTGAGCCAGTTTTTAAAAACATTTGGAAACCATTCCTTTGAAGATCAGAGGAAAACCCACGTTCAAATTAAAAAGAACTTAAGCATTTTCTACAATTTTTAGATTTTGAAGCCAAAAAAGGTCATAAAGACTAAGGCTAGGTGAAATTGTAGCCCAATAGAGTGGCGACAACATGAACTGGTTTGGAAAAGAATTGGAGATGGAGACAAGCTGGGTAAGAGCTGGTGTCAATTGTTAATTCGACATTAATCTCTATACCGTGCGCAGAAAATAAGCCCTCAACACACAAACCTTTGCATAATTTATTCAACATTTTAAAACGCATCACTGCATAAATCACGGCTGCATAAACAGAATTCTTGATGGGATGGTGAAATAAAAAACATTATTCCGTGCATGGAACATCCTTGGGACGTCTTCACGAATGTCACTTATTCACACATCCATTACCCCAATCCTCGCCAGCTACACCGGATCCCCATCTCTAAATAAATTAACTTCAAAGTCCTCACCCTCACACATAAATCCTTTCATGCCCTAACACCTCCCCATCTCTCTGATCTGCGCATATCCTACTCCTCTGCTTGTCCCCACCTGCGTGAAGAATGGGTGCTTCAAACAGGACTAATTCATTCGAAAAGACTTTAAGCAATCCGTGAGTTACAAACGCTCAAATTTATGAACGAAATTGACAAGCTAGATTGTGGGATAAAATCTGACAATGCAACCCTCAGCACAAGGGTGCCATCTTAGGTTATGTGATTCTAAATCCCAACGTGGGGCTTGAACGCATAACCTTCTGATACAGAGACAAGAGTGCTACCACTGTGCCAGGCTGACGTTACTTCACACAGAGGGTTGTGGAAACCCAGTACAACCCACTGCTGCAGAAGTGCTTTAGAGGCAGAATCAACTTGGATGTGCAAGAGAGACAAAATAGCTGCTTGGGAAGTAAGGGGATTAAGAGCGATGGAGAAAAGGGTGAGCGCACTAACCACTATGCTACAGGACTCCACAGAGACCAAGAATTTAGAGAATGAAAAAATATCAAGTCTACTTCTCTTAGCTTTTGGATATTTTTCCTTCAAAGGTGAGAGTACAGTTGATATTAGCCAGAGCAGGGGGCAAACTGTCCAGTTGGCTTTGAGTACCAGGCAGTAATTTGACTTGAATCTTATCACCACAGGGACACGAGGCAAAGCACAGTCAATGTCAGCCTCTCTGCTGGACATGTAACAACCTAGCTTTTAAAATTCTGCACTTTACTAATTTTTGCCATTAAAACAGAAACGACTGAAATACCCAGCAGGTCAAACAGCATTGAAATTTTAGGTTGATGTTAGCGCTAGTGTTAGAGAGCCGAATTAACACAAATAGAGGTTGTTAAGGTTGTTACAGTCTCTCCTGCATGGTCATTTAAACTTGCACTGACTGCCCCGATAGTTCTGCGAAGCCAGTACTCCAGATCCCTTGCCAATACTGCTTAAACTAAATTATTCAACAAACTGTTGGAGCAAAACATTATCAAGGTTGCAGAAATATTTTGCTACAGTCTGATTTTTTTTAGTAACAGGAGGGGGATCCTGAGACCTTTCTCTTTCAAACTAGAGTACGTGAAGGGAAGGTTCGCCTTTGTACTGCTCAACTGAGACACAGGCCTGAGGATCACCATTAATAATACAGTGGTAGCCTTACTGAAGAGAAGAGAGTTTCTCTCTCCCGGTGTCCGGGCCAACAATCCCCCTGATAAAACTGAACATTTACTTCGCAACTCTTTGTGGGGCATCGTTGCACGCGTTCGTCTGCAAGCACACAGTCATGGTAAAGCCTGCAAAACGCTTAGAGACATCTTCTTCTCAACATGAAAGGTTCAGTATCAAACCGCAGGATTATTATGACTGTACACACTTCTAGAGAACTTGTACACTGACTATTAAAACAGAAACGACTGAAAACCTCAGCAGGTCAAACAACATTGAAGTTTCAGGTCTAACCCTTTCATCCTAAGTCCAGCTGCTGTGGAAGTTCAACATTGCGTGGCTTTATTACAGAACCTCAGCAACTAAAATCCCTGCCATTTTGCTTCCTCTATGCAACTGTCTCCCAAAAACTGCAAAACACATACAGATGTCTACAGAACTCTCTCCTGCTCTTTCCCTCTATCTAAATGCAAGGCGGTAGGTTTCAAGTGCAATTAATCCAGTGAGAAATATTATTGCACAATACAGCTACCCAGACAAGTAGTCCAAGTTAGCGGGGGTAAAACACTCCTGTTGGTTTCAAGTACTTTGACTTGAATCTTATCACCACAGGGACACCAAGAAAAGCACAGTCAATGTCAGTCTCTCTGCTGGACACGTAATAACCTAGTTTTTAAAATTCTGTACTTTGCACTAAATTTTTCCCCTTTTATAAAAAAAACTTTTTTTTTACACAGGCTTTTTTTTCCTCTGAAGCTCAGCAAATATGCATTTGATAATTGAATCAGATATCCAAATGTACATTTCGACAAGATTTTTAATATTTTTTTCCCTCAGCGTTGCAGAACGAGATTGTTGGTGTCCAGGTGTACAGTGCTGCGTTCAGTTTTTATTGCAAATTTACAGAAGCTTTTTCTATCTGATCCCATAAGACTATCTCCAGTAAATGTGATAGAAAATAATGGGCGATAATGTACTGTTAATTGTCGACAGAGCTGTTCTGGACAATCCCTGACTGTCCAGCCCTTTGGCACGCCCTTCCGACGTGAAAGGCGTTATACAAATGTACTTTTGTATTGCATTGTACACAACTGAGTTTAAAGTGCTGCCGTTTCTAACAGAGACGCAATCCAAGTCGGGATGATTTCTGGTAACCGGAACTATCTCAAGGCTCACAAAATATACACTTTACAGTATATTCTGTGAAGCGCTTTGCAACGTCTCAACAACAAGAACAACAAAATTACATTTATAGAGCGCCTTTCACATTGGGAGGACGTCCCAAAGCACTGAACAGTCAGGTGTCGGGGCCGAGCATGGGGGAGGGGTGGTGTAGGGGTGAGGGAAGGCAGAGAGGTGGGAGGGAGACCAAAGGCGCGGTCGAAGCGAAGGGTCTTCAGACCGGCCTTGAAGGAGGCAAGGGAGCAAGTGAGGCGAAGGGACCGTGGGATGGAGTTCCGGAGGGTAGGAACAGAGAGGCTGAAAGCCCGGCCACCGATGGCAGAGCGGGTCGGGCGGGAGACATGGAGCAGGCCAGAGCCTGCTGAACAGAGGGAGCGGACAGGTAGATAGGGAGTCAACAGGTCAGAAAAGTAGGAGGGGGCAAGGCTATGGATGGCCTTAAAAGTGCGGACAAGGATCTTGAACTCGATCCTCTGGGGGTTGGGGAGCCAGTAGAGTCAGGCGAGAGTGGGAGTGATGGGGGTCATGGAGCCTGGTGCGTAAGAGCATACGAGCTGCAGAGTTTTGGATGATCTGCAGCTTGTGAAGGAAAGAGTTGGGAAGGCCGATGAGGAGGGAGTTCCTGTAATCAAGCCTTGAGGCTACGAATACATGGGTGAGGGTTGCATGAGTACAGCCTGAGGGGTGAGACAGTGGCGGAGTCTGGCAATGTTGCGGAGGTGGTGGTAGGCAGTGCCGGTCATGGCGTGGATGTGGGGGAGAAAGGACAGTTCAGGGTCAAACAAGACACCCAGGTTCCTGACTGGCTTAGTGAGGTTGAGTGTGCAGCCGTGCGAGGCTGATGCTGCCAGCGCCTGAGGTGCGGAGACGCTGGCGCGAGCCAATCAGGAGGGCCTCGGTCTTGCTGTTGTTGAGTTGGAGAAAGTTGTCCCTCGTCCAGGACTTGATGTCGGACAGGCAGTCGGTCAGGACGCCAGTAGTCCTGGAGTTGAGGGTGGAAGCAGAGAGATAGAGTTGGGTGTTATCCGCATACATGTGGAAATTTACCCCATGCCTGCGGATGACATCACCATGTGGTAAGGTTCAAATCTGCTTCTGGTTAAAGCAGAATCCATAATGGTTTTTAAACAACAATAACTTGCATTTATACAGCACCTTGAAGCAGGTTAGTGTTAGAGCGTTGAACAGTACCAGCATTGAATGCAGAGGAAGGGATGAGCCGGAGTGGAAGTGACTATAGACTTGGTCGAAGAAGTAGGTCTTCAAATGGAATTTAAAGATAAAGAGGGGGCAAATCAGAGAAATTTACTGCACAAAAGGAAGACATTTGGCCCATCAAGTCTGTACCAGCTCTCAGAACAAGCTGTCCATTCAATCCCAGTGCCCTATCCTCATACCAGTTCAAACCTCTATATTTCAAATACCTTTCTATTTTCCTCTTGATGGACTCTGTCTCTACCACGGCTCTTGGATGGACATTCAACAATTCTCTAAGACTAAGTGAAAAATATTCTCCTAAACTCTTCTTATGACTATCTTAAATCGATAGCCACTAGACACTGAATTCCCTCCCAGTAGATATATCTCCTCCATATTCACCCTGTCAAAAACCCTCATCATTTCATACCCCATTGGTGTCCTCCTATTTCTGTGTCTCTGATTTGAAAGCGCATTCTCAAACATCCATTGTGTTTAATACCAGTCGACGTTGCAGATGAAACAGTTCGGTCTGTTGGTTTGACATACACTTTTATGCATGAAGCATAATTCAACACAAAAATGAAATGGGATTCATTCCAAATATATTCCTGCACCTTGTTTTGAGACCCCAGGCTGACTGGAAGGACTAAGCTCAGTCTGTGTAATTTACAACCGCACACAGATGGATCCCAAGTCTGCCATACACTTTTATTAAAAGCATTCCATTAGAGGCCATGGTTCATTGAATACAAGCAGGCTGCCTTGCGAATAATAATAAAAATAACTTTGAGAAATACCAGCCTTTTGTTGAAGTCACTATCTTTTTTTTGCCACACAGAGCGCGATTGGTCACACTTGACCTTGGTTGCAAATTGCTGGGGGATATCATTTGGGGAGTTTGGAAGGGAGTGGGGGGAATAAAAGGTGATAAATGCACCACCTCCTAGTAAAGGTGTCCAGGCATTGGTTTCCTCAGTCATAGATACATTCAGAATTCCCTTTGTGGTTGTTTGTGGGACATTGTTGCATGCAAATTGGCCACTGTGTTTACCAACAAGTGCATAGTCACTACACTGTGAAGTGTGCCACATCTGGAATACATTAATCGTCTTTAAAATCTAAAATATAGAAATGATGGACATTAAGAAATAATAACACCTGCATTTGACATAGCGCCTCATCGCGTCATTGAGACTTCTCGAAACGCTTCATAGAGTCCTGTAGCTCGCTTTGCAAGTGAGAGACCTGAGTTCAATTCCAGGCAGAGGGTGAAACCTTGGGCAAGTTTCCTTACTCCACACAGAGCCTAATAATAATCCCTCCAAAACCAAAAACAATAATAAATTGGTCAATTTCAATCTACGACTGTTTGTGGGACATTGCTGTGCGCAATTGGCTGCCGCGTTCGCCCACAAATATACAGTCAATTCACTTTACAGTGTGTTCTGTGAAGCGCTTTGGGACGTCCTCCCGACGTGAAAAGCGCTATATCAAATGCAAGGATTATTATTATTATTTATTATTATAGAATATAATGTAAAGCAGAATGACGGTCTAATTTGTGGGCGAAATTGCAGCATAGGACTAGGTTGTTGCCCCCTCAAACCTAGGCTGGTGCTATCTCATCTCCTGGAGCTAACTAATCTCAATTCCCTGCTCCTTCCTTGTAAATTTTTATATTCCTCCTCCTTAAGTTGCCCAAAGTAGTTGCATATAATAATCCTTGCACTTGACACAATGTCCATAACATTAAAATGCAACTTCCCGGGCAAATGCTGTCAAGTTTACCGATGATATATTTGTTGGCAAACAGCAGCCAACGTCCCCCAAACAGCCACAGATTCAATGATCAATTTTAATTTGGGAGATTGTTGGCCATGATCCCCGGTAAAAATTCTCCACATTTTTCAATAGCGTCTTGGGATTTTTAACATTCACCTGACTGGGCAGGCAGAACCTCAGTTTAACATCTCATCCGAAAAACAGCACCTCCAACAGCGCAGTTCCCCCACAGGCACAGAACTGCCAGCAGAGACGATGAGCTCAAAGTCCCGACGTGGGGCTTAAACCAACAATCTTCTGCTCCAGAGGCAAGAGGGCTACTAGCTGAGCCAACCTCAAATCTCACAACTTATTTTCTAACAAAACAAATATAGGAACCTTCTCCATAGCATATCCTTCGCTATTTAAGTTCTTGTTTTGAACACCTCCCCAAAGAGACCGTCAAAATAGTGTCCGTGTGTAAGCAGAGATATTTAGAACAACACTGCCCTCTGTTGAAGTAACACACAAGCAACATACATTGCACTGCTTCAAAACAAAGTCTGATTTGGAATTACTTTTCTTGGCTACTGGCAACAATTTCCCCTTCATGCCTGAAAGGCTTCGTGGTGACAATGCGGTGACAGCATTGACGTCTCAGGACAGTGATGGACTGCAGACCTTTTATTTGTTTAGGGCTGCATTTTGTGCTTGTTTGATAAAAAAACGTCCGGGGTGTTTCAGATATAATAATCGCTTGCGTTTGGTTCAGTGCCTTATCACGTCAGAAGGGCATCGCAAAGCGCTTCACGGACTTTTACTTGTGAAATGGAGGGATGGTGGATTTGTAGGCGAGCGAGGCAGTACAGTTGAGCAGAGGAACGTCCCACAAACAATCTGCGGGGTGTGTTCTCTGCTGAAGACTTTTCATTTTGACTGCGTCTTTGGTCACCTTCCTCCCCCCTCCCCCCGGCTCGGTCCCGGGATCCAAAACTGTAAAGCGCTCTGAGACGCCGTCCGGCGTGGAAGGCGCTATATAAATCCAAGTTGTTGTTGTTGGTTAGGACACCAGAAGAGATTCCCTTCTGTTTTCGAATAGTGCCATGTTATTTTTTGTTTTGCTTTTCAACATCTATCTGAAGAGGCAGACAGACAGGGCCTCAGTTTAACGTCTCGTCCAACGAGATTTTCTGACGTGTTGGTGTGTGGCATATATAAAAATCAGAATGGTAGCCAGCGCCTGTGGAATTACATAGATTCAAAGGAATGCAGGAAAAGGAATAGACCATTCAGCCATTAAGTTGACTGGTTGTGGGGCCCAGCTGTGTGCAAATTGGCTGTCAAGTTTGCCTGCAAAATACCTCAACAGTAGCTTTTTGAGACATTTCAATGTTAGACGCTATATCAAATACAAGGAATGTTAAATCAATCTATGGCAACTTTACTTCTATTTCTCTGCTTTCCACCACAACACTTCAATATCCTTATCTGCCAAATTTCTCTCTCTTTCTGTCTGTCTGGTGAACACCTCAGGCAGCTCTGTATTATAATACAATATTACAGTACAAAATTACAATACAATATAAAATTACATTTTTATAGCGCATTTCACGTTGGGAGGACGTCCCAAGGCGCTGAAATTAATGGGTTTATGAAGCAGTCCATTCAAATTTCTCACAAACCTTTGTGTGAAAAGATACTTTTCTGAACTCCTCTCTGAGTGATAATTTATTGAAAGTCCTATCCAGTTTTCCTGCCTTGCCCCAACTCATGAAGAGTCGTTCCCCATTCACCTTGCAGGGTTTTGAACGCCTCAATCAGATCACCCCCTCAACGCCACTAAAGTACACCCCTGGGTGCACTCAGCCTCACAGGTACAGATGGCACCTCCATGCTTGGAGAATTCGCATTGTATTACTTTTCCCCAGCTCTTCTGCACCACATGCCCGCTTCTGTTTCACTCTCATAAACTTGGGTATCAGCTTCCTCCAGAGGCCTGCCAATCTTGCCGCCTGACCGACTGCTGGATTGATGGCTCTCGGCAGGGAGTTCCTGCATTTTAATGGAAGGAAATTTTGTCTGCATATGTTCTTAATCTCTCGTTGCCTTTCAGCAGATGAATCGGAAATAAGCCTTCGCCACAAATCGGGTGGAGGACACACAGTGCGAACGCACTCAACACAATATTTAGACAAGGGGTCAGGCTGAATGGCAAATGAGCTGCAGGATTGTGTACGGAGCGGGGCAATTTTTGTACTTAACAAGGCGAGGGAAGTTCTGGCAGGGAAATGGAGCACCAGCTGATTTCGGAGTCAGGATCAGAGGCCTGAAATGTCTCAGGATCTGAGGCTTAAGAACGTTATCTTGAAGATTTTTCTTTAGGAACTGCAGGAAAATGGCAAGACTGAATGCAATTCTTTTTTCACCCCCCAAAAATTCTGTGCCATCTTAACATTTTAAAAACAAAGGTAGCCACAGCAATTTTACTAACGTAGCATCTTTTATGCAGGACAACCTCTCAAAGAACTGAACATAAGTGGAGCGGAGCCCCAAGTAAGTTGAGCGATGGAGGTTGCAGGGGGGTAGAAGACCGTAGGGGGGATTAATAAGGGAAGGTGTGAAGTGAAAGGATTTGGGAGGAATTCCAAGGAGCTGTGAAAAATTGACCACAAATGGAGCAGAGGCTGTGCAACAGGCCATAGTTTCCAAACCCAGTGAGAGTGGCCAGGGGACTGGGAGTCGAGGAGATCAGAGGTACAGTAGAGCAACGGCACGGTGGCTCATGAAAGTCAAAATAAGAATCTTGATTAAAAAAAATCGAATCAAATTAATCAAAAAATCCTGGGGCCTAAAATCATGCGAAATATCTGGCCTTTTCTGATCATTGCTTACAGTTGGACGTGGAGTCAACCTCTCTTTGCTCTGTCCCGTCATAATGTCTGAGCCCATCTTACTATATTTTCCATCCCCGTGTCCTCTGTAAGAGAGATTGACAATCTCATTTCAATTGATCTGGATGGATTTGGACTGAGAGGTCAAAGGCTACTGAGTCCCCACTTGTCAACCACTCCTCCTTCAACTAATGAGGTCAGCTTTGAGTACTGTATTTTATTCAATAGAAAACCACCTCATGGATGTCAGGCAGTGAGAGCCATTCATATCAATGGGACAGACATTCAGAGAATGCAACGAGTGCATTCAGCTTTAAGCATTGGATGCTGTTTAAACAAGATAATAGGACTTGAACCTCAGCTTAGGAATGTTCACATGCTAATGCCTTCCCAGAGATAATGACAATCATTCACACCTCGGCCAAGAGTGAAAGGGTTTAGCCGTGTTTGCAATGATAAATCCCAGCAAGCGCAGATATTTCTACCTTGCACTACTTGTGTTCTTTAAACAGGTTCTATTATGGGCTGGAATTGTAGGATAATAGGTTGATAAGAACATAAGAACGGCTTGCAAAGCCTCTTCCTTCTGCCGACAATCTACAGTGCATTGTGTAATGGACTCAAACTGCCCTCTCCAAAAAGTAAATCAAGGAAGCAGTAGTCATTCTTGATTGGTTTCCTACCTTGGCAATACATTTCCAAGGAATCATCATGTGCTGCACAGCATTCAATCATCTTTATAGCTTTATAACCCTCAACTCCATTCCTAATCACACATCCATCCAGCTATTTTTATAGCTGTTAATTGACATAATATTGACTGGTTTAGCTAGGACTCTATTCAGTATGCTTGGCTTTTGGGGAGGGGGGTGGGAGAAACACACACTTCTAATCTCAAAACTCACTATGAGGCTTGTAACTCATGCCCTCTAGTTCTGTGCTCACAGTGGAAGTTGAATGACCTGCTAGTTACATTAACGTCTAATTTACAATGTTTGCTAATAGCTATTTCCTGAAAGCCATTAATGTGCTAAAGGCCACAGAGGGAAACTTGATTCAGTGTTTTGTAAACCTCACAATCCAATCTTTGCAGCAACAACAACAACTTGCATTTATATAGCGCTCTTCACACTGAACGCTTAAAGCCAAGAAACTGCAAACTGGAATGTTTGTCTGGTACTTTGTCAGTAGTCATTCAATGTGTAGGTTCACCCACAAAATACAAATTCAATCCACTTAATATTCTCTGAAGCGCTTTAAAGCGTCTCGATGATAATGCACTATACCAAATTCAAGGATTATTATTAAAGATTATTAAATCGGAAGAGAAAGAGCATTGGCCTTTCAAAGTCAACCCTATCGATATGGACCTTAGACACAAAACAAATTATATTTATACAGTGCCTTTCACATCAGGAGGAAGTTGTAAAGAGCGAGATGTGTTTATTACCCAATAGCTCTTCTACAAGTATTCAATTCCTCAGATTAAAATAATATTATTTTCTAATTTCAAAACTCAGACCATTTATCACCACAGTAGTTAAAAATGAACGAGTGTTTTGAGGTGTTTAAATTTATCTGTGGGTCAACAGTGCAATGGAACCAAATCAGACACAGAAGCTGTTCTGAAAAGTTACAGTGAGGGGAGTAACTGATCCCTTGACATTGTAACGGGATCAAATCTAAGTTTCCGGAGGGATTTTATAAGCAGGTGATGGATGGATCGAGATGGTCATCTGCTGCAAAGTGGTTACAAATAATTCTCAATAAATGTCTCAATAAAATCCGACAATAGTGAAGTTTATGCACTGGCTCAGTTGGTACTACTCTTGTATCTCGGTCAGGAGACTTCAAGCCCACAATGTATTGAAGCACAGGGTCAGAGGTTCCATCCTGAAGTTTCTACATATTCTGAAGATTATAATGTGCTCAAGATGAAGGATAATAATAATCCTTGCATTTGATATAGCGCCTTATCACGTCTTTGAGTCGTCTCAAAGCTCTTCACAGAATATACTGTAAAATGAATTGACTGCATATTTTGTGGGCAAAACATGGCAGCCAATTGCACACAGCAGTGTCCCACAAAACAATCTCGGATTGAGTCACCAAGTTATTATTATTTTCAAATTGAAGGGATTATTAACCCCAGAAAAGCAATCCACCAATCGAATAACAACCGGGTTCCTACTTACTGCTAGGTAAACAGAGGTGTGAGGAGTAAGGAAACTAGACCAACGGTTTGCCCTGCCCAGAAATCAAACCCAGGGGCAGTTCAGTCTCATTGCTCTCTTTCCTCCGCATCATCTCTAGAGATTGGCCAGCCCTCTCGTGGCACAGAGACCAGAATAGTACTCATTGTGTAATGTAGTTGTTTTTGGTCAGCCAGATGTCTGACACCTACAGAAACCCATCACCATGCTTAAGAGTATCGCACGAGCGATATGTTATGTTATGTTTGTTTGCTATTTCCCTGAAGCTGGGCTCAGTTCCTGCTTCTCTTCACCTCTGATACTCAGAATTCTTCCACTCAAGCTAGCGGCAGTGATTACTTACTTATTTAAATTTCCTGCTTCCATTTTTAGTCAAATAAACCCTGCGGCATCCAAAGTCATCCAACAGCAAGATCTGAAGGACTGACTGCAGAGTTTCTAATCCTGGGATGTAGCTCCACACAGGGGGGAAAAAAATGCATTGAAAGGACTGGCGTTTTAATAAAATGCTACAAAAATGTCAAGTTAGTGACTCATACGTTATGGAATTATGATTTGAAAAGCACCTATTCTTTCAGATGTCAGAAGAAAGAGGCAGGACTGCTGAAATAACACAGGGAAAGTTATAAATAAGCAATAATGCATGAGAAGGCTAAATTATTCATGATTTCCTGCAGGACCCCCCAAAGTGTTCAAATTAAATAATAAGATACTTGTGGGCAGACATTATGGTTCATTGGAGAGGAGAATGTTCAAACCGAACAGAAGATTGCTTAATAATCGGACAATTACATAGGAAAATTTACCTTTTTTTTCGACAAACTTCCTCACAATACACACCTTCCTGACATTGTAGGTATTTGCTACGTTACTAAATTTCCCCATTGTCATTGAATACCCCTTTCATACACAGCCGATATCAAAGCCTTTAATCCTCCCTCGATTAGTTCAGGGTTGCGGTCGTGGGTCTTAGCTGCCCCCCTGATGTGACCTAATATTCCATGGAACTGTATGATCCAATATATGTGCTTCTCTGCACAAACTGTGGGCTTTGTCAAGGTCAGTAATAATATATGCTGATGTGTATTGACATGGGATCATACACATGGATATTTTATGCCCGTCATTCACAAGGGCGTGAGCCAACTTTAATAAAATGAAGATGGGATTCGGGAGGAAATATCAGGTCACAAGAGGGAAAGGGGCTTTCTGCACAGATGTGGGGAGGGTGTGGGGGGTGTGCTGCAGGGAAATGGCGGGGAGGTGTTGGTAACAATTCCCTTTCAAAGTGAGGATTTTTCTCCGGAAGAAAAATTAGACGTTAAATTAAAAAGATTTATTTTATTGATTTATGCGTTTAAATTAGAATCTGGGGGCGCTTTGCCACAAGCGACTGCGGAAACAAAACCCCAAAACTGCATTCAAAAAGAACTTGGACAAGTATTTGAGGAAAAAAATTCTAAGTCCTGTAGATACGCACTCAGCCAGCAATGACTTTAACTGTAATAGCCCTTACATTTGATATACAGCTCAAAGTGTTTCATGGTATTTACTGTGAAGTGTAGTAACTGTGTATTTTGTAGGCAAATGCAGCAGCTTATTTGCGATACAACGATGTCCCACAAACAACCATGAAGGAAATGAACAAGTTTTATCTGGAGGCCTGATGGCCAGGACATCTCTTTTCAGATAATGCCGCAGAATCTTTAACACCATCCATCTCAGTCTCATCTGAAGCACAGCACCTGCACCCCCAGCACTGCATTGGAGTGTCAGCCTACGTAAAATGCGTTCAAAAGTCACGAAAGGCCCATCGTGTGGACCCAGTTAATTGCACAGCTATTAAATTGAGAGCCTTGATGCTGGAGGAAAAGTCAGGAAGGTTAAAGCAGGAACCTTGAAGAGGAGCTGGAGACTTTGTGAGAGGAACCACAGTCAAGAGAGAAGGGAGAGAGAGACACTAGCACAGCAAAGAGAAGCCACAATCAGCTTTCTCTCTTGCAATGGCAATAAACAAGGAACATCACTGAGATATGCTGCCGGTTATACTAAAGCATCCCATCTATATTTCACTATTATCTAATTATTTTTGTTGCAATTCTTGTATAAACTCCAAATCCTAGAGGCAAAATATTGTCAAACCACTCACACCGCTGTTATCTTCAATGGTAGATATAATTCAACATGCATCGCGAGCAACAATTAGACAAACTGGGCCTCTTCGGTTTTGAAAGGCAATGTCCCAGCGGGGACCTCACAGAGGTACGTAACATTTTAAATGGTTCAGACCCAGCGTCTTGGGACGTCCTCCCGACGTGAAAGGAGCTATACAAATGTAATTTTTGTTATTAAACGGTATTGAGGAAGGAAACCCAGGACAATGCGATCGGATGTGCTGAGGAAACAGATCAAGAGGACAAAGATTTGCACAGATCAACGTCAGGGCACACACAAGGAAGTATCCCGACACACACTCTAGGGGGCTCCCAAGCCTTGGCTCTTGCCAACATGCGCCTAAGACTCCGGAATTAGGTAACGCAGGTTGCGTCCCTTCAGGGAGAGCGCGTGCATCCCATTCCAACAATCCATCGCTGGAATTTCCGCGTGTAAGATGGGATGCACGGAACTCTGAGCTTGGTTTGGATACACTACGGTGATGGGTTTCCGCATGGGCGAGACTCCCGGCTGACCAATAAAAAAGTATCAAATGCCTTGTGTTTGAAGCTGACAGCTCACAACATGTGTTTAAGCATTGCCATCTGCTGGTCAACTCCTCAAACAGCAATATAAGAAAACACCTAATCCAGCAGGTAGACTTGGACTAAAGTTATTTTCAATGCCAACGCAGACTCACATTAAAACCAACGAAACATGTATCCTGGTTTGTATTACCTTGTATTAAATAAGACACATTCCCACTTTTGCATTGCCACTGATCAGGAACTATGTCCACGCATCAGGTCGGAAATACCTCACAATGTATCAAGAGGTCATTTCCTTCATAAATGTGGATCTAAACGTAAATAAGGTGGGAGTGAATGACACACTTGTCTTTGTAAACTGTGTGTTTTGTTGCTGTGGACAAGGATCTAAAGAACTAAACTGGGGTGCAGGAATGAGACTTGCTCATTGCCACGGACTTAATGTCAAAAGATGCCACCTGCATTGCATTCTCTTTCATTTAATTTGCCCTAGAGTGTATGTGGTAGAGATCTCTCGAGGTATAAGGGGTGTTTCTAAGGGACAATAATGGAGGGTCTCCAAGAAATTTCTCCAAGTTTAATAATTGTTGTGTTTAATATAGCACCTTATGTCAACAAAATATCTCAAAGCGATTCACAGAATTTCTGTGATATGTAGTGACTGAATTTTTGCAGGCAAACACCGCATCCAATTTGCGCACAGGAAAGTCCCACAAACAGCCATGAAGCAAATGATCAATTTTGTTATTATATCTGGTAGATTTCCCACGGTACCGACATAAAGAAATAGATCACGATTAATAGCAAAGAGTTCAAGATAAATCCCATCTTCCTCCTGGAGCCAGAGTGCCGTAACTCTGTGACAGTCACATTGATAATCCCACTATCTTTGCATGCATGACGTAACTAAAATAAAGCGGGAGCCTCCAGCACTTGAACTGACCAGCTCTGAGGCGAGGCGAGGGTTAAGTGGCATTTCATCTCCACTCCTGTTGATCTTCAGGGAATGTCCTTTTAATGGAGTTACTGTAACAGCATAGACATTGGCAAGGCGACTTTACACATCACAATCTAAGCCTTAGACAAAGCCCCCGTTATTCCCTCCAGCACGGTAAACGTGATCGGCCGAGGAGCCCAGCAGATGCAGTGGGGTGACACAAACAGCACGAGCGTTCTTCACACTTACGTGATGGAAGATTAATGTTCAGTGCCCGGCACCACAGGCTCAGCGCGTGGATAATAAACAAGATCATACAATGACGAAAGTAAGAGCCTCTCGAGGTTAATTTAACAGTAGCTTATTTTAGCGGAACACTGGAATGAGCCTTTTTTTTTTTGGTTTTAATTTTCGAAGGCTTCATTCGTTCCTTGGCTTAAATGGCCAATAACGACACTACTTACAAGGTCACATTGTGCGCTTGCTGGGATCTGACCCACACTCCATGCGAGAAGAGCCTCAGTGGAGGGGAATGCATTCGCATTCATTACAATCAGCAGTGAATGGTTCAGTCCAAGATCAATTTATAGAACATTACAGAAGGAATCATGGAATCTTATAACACGTCATTTAGCCCAATAGTCTGCACTGGCGAATCCACTCCTCTCTCTCTTCATTTGCCTTCACGCAGGGTAACGTCTCGTGATCTAAAAGAGGGGAAGGAGGGAGCAAGGCGGAGTGATTGAGAGAGAGCGAGAGATCCAAAGCTTCAGGGATTAGTGGCTGAAAGCACCCTCCTGCTCGCTCTCCAGACTCTCTTTAAAATCCCTTTCATAAGCAAAATGTTGGGATATTTATAAGTATACAACGGCAAGGGTTTGTATGAAATTAGGATAGAGCATACAAGGCTGGAGGATGTAGAAATTATTTCTCAGTTAAGTTTATTTTCAGGGTCAAGGCAGGGCTTTTGCCGACGGGTAAACAGTAGCTCAAATCTTCCACAAATTACGCCCTTGCATTGCACTATTACAAAGCACTACATGAAATAGGCATAGCCTCCTTTACAAATCATTCCACATCCAAATTATAATAAATAAGCCTTGCATTTGGCACAGTGCCTTATCAAGTCAGCCAAACGTCTCAAAGACCTTCACCGGATTGTAGTATAGTGACTGTGTATTTGTAGGTGAACACGGCAGCCAATTTGGGCCTAGCAATGAACCCGCAAACAGCCATAAGTGAATGATCAATTTTACACGGAGGATTGCTGGGAGCTGTTTGGACATTCATTCCGGTTGGAATATTCAGAAGCTGGCAATGATTGCTGTTTTGTTTTCAAACTAACTCATTCACAAATACATTGTTGATATTTGATTAGATTTAATCACTCACATTAGGTATGCTTTAGAATATTAATTCAGTGAGCGGAACACAGTGCAGAATGTGCTGCATTATTTATGGAAATACAGCAGCACAAAAATCTAACCGTCCAGCACCATACTCATACTGTTAGCGCTATGCTTTGGGCAATACATTGCATTAATGACGAGCACAAATGGAATTACGTTTTGCTTGAAAAGGAATATGGTAGAGTGGGCAGAGCTCATGTGCAAATCTAGGTACCTTATGTGGAGTAAAACACCAATGCAGACTCCATGAGCTCATTGATCTGTTTCTGTGTAACATTCCATTCTATAACACTATCATTACAATTCCTTCCAAATTATTTTACTACAGAGAGACACTTCCTCTCTCCCCTCCTCCTGCCAAAAAATATCCTTTTTTAACATGGTACTCACCATGACCTAAAAGATGGAGAGGGTTGAGGAAACCTCCAGGATTTGATCCTAATCCCAAACTAAACCGTTAACAAACCGGAATGACATAAAATATACTTCTCAGCTGGTTTCACGATCCACACGTGATCTCCTTACCTCTCAATCAATATTACAGGGCATGGAGTTGGGTTAAGATGGCTTCTCGCTTCCTCTATGCTGAAACCTCATTAACTCCAGGCCAGCAGAAGGATGAAGCTCTCAGGTGTAGCTTGTTACTCTCTGATGGTACATCTTGTCTCACTGGTGCTTTCTGCAGATGCACCTTGTTACTTCATCAGAACTAATCTGGTGGTTGGCAACACAGAGACCCTGCAAATAAAACCGTTTGACTAATGACATGTCTTTATTGGAATGAGTGGTGATTTGTATCTGAATGATTAATTTAAATGGCATCCTTAAGCACACACTGGGTTTTCGAAGGTAATAATGTGTGCTCATCTGTGCTGCTCTACAGACCTAATTCATTTTTACATTAGAGACAGCATTTGTGTTATGACAACAGCATCAGTCTTATTCATTATACAGAAATGTTACATACATAAAACAACTTTGCAGAAATTATATGCATAACGCACCTCGTGTGATTGATTTTGAAAAATGTATTCTCCAGCAATCATGTTCTGCCTCTGTTAACATGCTCAATTATACGAAGGATCTTGAAAGTGAAGAGATTGAGTGTTCCCTGGCTGTGTTTTTTTTTAAATTCGTAAGTATTGAAAGTCCAGTCAAAAGCTAGGAGTCAGGTTTATAAAGGCTGAGGTTAACTTAATTTTTTTTATTGATTCGGTTGGTAGAACTCTCGCCTGAGTTAGGTTGTGAGTTCAAGCTCCATGCCGAGACTTCGAGTTCACATAGTCTAGGCTGACACTCCAATGCAATGCTAGGGGTGTGGAGTATTATCACAATACAGTCATTATACTTTACAGTACACCCTGTGAAGCACTTTGAGACATCCTCCTGATCTGAAAGGCATTATATCAAATGCAACAATTATTTATTTGTTGAGAAATAAAGGCAAAAGGTGGTGAAGCCTTAAAAAAAAGAGAAAATTAGATAGATTAAGTAGGGATTGTGTGTCAACTTGGCTCAGTTGGTAAATATCTCGTCTCTAGGTCAGAAGGTTGTAGGTTGAAGCCCCGTAACAGGACTCCAGGTCATAGTCTGTCCCGTCCACCAAAATCCTCGAAATTAATTGGCCGTTCAACCTCATGGTTGTTGTGGGATCTCCCTCTGCACAAATTGCTGCCACGTCTTCCAAAAAACTAGTCACTACACTAGACTACACTACATCAAATTCATGGGCTGCTACTAAGTGACACAAGGCATAGGAATTGCTGTCCTAGCTCATGTTTCTTCTTCCCTTGAGCCTCAAGCCAATACAGTAGCTCCTTCAACTGACCGGTCACACAATTATGTCATTATACCCAACTCCTTAATAAGGAAACTGCAATTCACATAACAATAATTAACTTTAATGAAAATACATTTTCTATGTCCTTCGCACTGTAACCTCTCTGAATGGTTTAATCTCTGGTAATGATGCAATTTAATGATAACTAATACACTCTTAGTTTTGAATCAGCCCTCCAGTAGATTTTTTTTCAATATGCACAAAATATGAATGTTTGATCTTTAAATGAACTCTAATCTTGGGTATACTATATATGATTTAAATGGATATGCTTTCACTTTCAATTGGCTTTGGTTGCTGGACAGATCAGAAATCATATCAGTTTTTTTATATTAAAAAAACTTTTTCTACCAGATCTGAAATATTGGAACTGGTGATTTAGGGGATTTAAAAGGAGGTATAAGAAAAGTCTGCACAACAAATCCAGCTCACTCATTCCACAATCATTCAATGGCACAGGTATTGAGTCACTAAGTCAATGATTGTGAAATGTACTTTGCCAAATTCAGTCTTCAGAAGGTTGATACGACAATAGAGTGGCTCAGCTGTTATTCCAACAGATCTCGTCCATCAACAAACACATCTTCCTGTTCAGGAAGCGAACAGAGTCCAAAAAAATACACTGAACACAGAAATTAAATCAATAATAGACGCAGAGGACAAACCTCATTTGAGGCACAACATTTAATGTATTAAAGCATTTCATGTTATCATTTGTACATAAGTCACATAAGTCATATCAGTTGGCACCATATATTTAATATGACTTGTGCAAAGTATGAGTTATGTCAATCTTGCATAGATTATAAACTCTTGAACAGGACTTTGGCCGATGTACAACTTAGGTAATTATATGATTTACACAGATCAGACTTATGCGAGTTTTACTGTATTCATCATTTTAATGTGTTTAAAGCGTTTGATGATTTGTGAAATAAGGTTCTCAAAGTCATGGGCATTTTTTCTTTAACAAGAAAATTCAGTTTACAGTATAAGCTGTGAAGCGCTTTTAAGAGGTCGAGAAGATATAACAAGCGTTATATCAAATGCAGGGTCTAAACAAGGTTTCACTTTTGTGTATTTGTTTATTACCCGCTTACCCTCAAATTTTCTCTCGTACTCGTAACTGGCATACGGTTTGCATGTAATTTTGTGAAAAAAAAGTTCATTTTAATTGCTGCTATCTTGCCCGGAGAGAGCTCTCGATTTAATTGATAGCTTCAAGTCTTTTGTTATTTACTGCCATCAAGACCGCGCTCCTCCGAAATGACGATTACACAGCTCTGTAGAAATACATCAATGAACTAATATCCTTCATTGATATTTGCCCATTATTGCCCTTGTGGGCGATGACCTTACTCCTCGTTCTGTCTAAACAAATGGCGTTTCAGAATTACTTTAATTACCATATACAGTTGACCTTACAAAGATAAGAAACAGCATGTTAATCTGACTAAGTTCATTAACTTGTCTTCAGTCTTGAGTCTTCCTCTATCACTCTCTCGTTCTCCAACACCCACCGCCAGCCCCGCCCTTCATATTGTTCATTGCTGTTGATGGTTGCAGCCTTTCCCTCTTGAGGGCAGCAGAAAACCATCGGAGCATAGAATTGGGTGAAAAAAAGATCAAAGTACTGTAGCTTTGATTTGGGATTATAATAATAATGAACTTTGCTTTTGATATAGCGGTTTTCACAACTTCTGGACAACAAACAACAACAATTTGCACTTATACAGCGCCCTCCATGCAGGGTAACGTCTCGGAGCGCTTAACAGTGGCGGAGCCTGACTCCGAGCCGGGGGGAGGGCGGAGGTGGCCGTAAGTACGGTCGAAGAGGAAAGTTTTCAGGCGAAAGAGGGGAGAAAGGGGGCAAGGTGGAGGGATTGAGGGAGACTGTTCCAGAGTTTTGGGGTGTAGTGGCTGAAAGCGCGACCTCCGATGGTGGGGCGGAGGGTGCGAGGGACGAGCAGGAGCCGGTGCCAGTCGAGCGGAGGCGCCGGGTGGTGGATTGGGGAGTGAGAGGGAGGGAGGTGCTAAAATGTGACGGGATTTGAACACGAGTGTGAGGATCTTGAAGTCGTCTAGACGTCTCAGAATATACTGTAAAGTGAACTGACTGTGTATTTGTGGGCAAAACGCGGCAGCCAATTGCGCACAGCAGCGTCCCCACAATCAGCCGTGGATTGAAGTGATCAATTTATTATTGATCACCCAACACGCCCAACGTTTTGGCCTGCCGGGAATTGAACCCAGGTCTCTCGCTTGCAAGACGAGTGCT
This sequence comes from Callorhinchus milii, assembly GCF_018977255.1. Classification (NCBI taxonomy): domain Eukaryota; kingdom Metazoa; phylum Chordata; class Chondrichthyes; order Chimaeriformes; family Callorhinchidae; genus Callorhinchus; species Callorhinchus milii. Next base: position 6,558,949 of record NW_024704763.1, on the reverse strand, counting down.
GTAACCATTGAGCTACAGGACTCCACTTAGTCACTTAATGATCCAGGAAATGTAAAATGAAATAAAGCAGATATTCCAGTGTGTTAGTCTATCTATAGATTAGCATGTATGTGTGTGTATATATATATATATATATATGTGTGTGTGTGCTCTTCAGAGACTGGGGCTGAGGCATTTTGTTAGGGTAAGAGGGAGCTTTACTGTTCATTTAACCCTTCATCTGGTCTGTAAGCGTTCAGCCCTAGATACTATTAGATGGAAATTCTGTTGCCAGAGCTGTTGGTGAAAGACTCAGAAGTGAGCAGAGCTTTGCCTGCTTCCATTTGAGTGATTGGAGCCTACGCACAGGAGTGCATACAAGATTCCTGCCAATCGGGTATCAAAGTAATAGCCTAAAAGGCTCAGAGTTTCACAACCCTCTAACTATCCCACATCTTCAAATGCAGAAAGTCCTATCCACACTGAATGACTGGAGAGCAAGAGCATTACACTTTCTGATATTGGTATCAGAATTCTGTTATAAAAAATGGTGAGAGTCCCTGTTACAAAACACTTTGAACTTCAAAATCTTAGAGTTTTCCTCCATCTTTAAACATCAATGTTGCACGTTCACCTTTATATATTTGACTCCTCGAGTACACTAAAATGTCAGTAAGGAACATCAGGAACTTTTTTTAAAGAGGTTTTTTTTAAAAGATATGTCTGTCTTTCAGATTCTGTTTAAGAACACATTGTGGAGGTAGAGACTGAAAGGCTTGCAGCTTAAAGTCAGGTAAGGAAGGAACATGATCTCAACAGCTGCTTTCCTGTGCTTTTGGCCAAGAGAACCACACACTAGAATATCCTATTCATTAAAAAGACGGAGCATCTACTACAACAAGATTGCATTTATTGAGCGACTTTCACGTCGGGAGGATGTCCCAAGGCGCTGGACAGTTGGGTCGGGACCCGAGCAGGGGGGAAATGGTCAGGGTGAGGGGAGGGAAGGGAGGGAGCGAGGAGGGGGTAAAGAGTTGAGAGGGGAGCTGAAGGCACGGTTGAAGAGAAAGGTCTTGAGACCGGCCTTGAAGGAGGAAAGGGAGGAAGCAAGGCATCTATCTATGCAGATAAAAGAGGCAGATGTTTTCTGGTGTAAATGAAACCACTTACTGTGGCCATAAAAAGATTCATTACGATATATTATTTATCCCAAAGTGACAACATCGAGAACTGCTAAATATTGGATAAAACAAATGACATGGTGTAACTGTTCACAAATCCCTTGTTGAATTCAGATGAGAGTTCTCTTGATTTGCCGAACACTGCTTACTGTGCCCTACAATTTAGCAGTATGCCAGCTCCTGCTCAACTAGAATCAAGACATGATGGTATGATGGGTGTTCTGCTTTCTGCTCTAGGAATTTTACTTAAATTTCACTAAGTAGGGATATATGTGCACACCTTATTTGAAATCCCACCATCCTATTATCGAGCACTAATCTGCAAAATGCTGTGTGTCAGTCTGGCGAAGGGGTGGCACTCTCGCTTCTGAGTCAGAAGGTTGTGGGTTCAAGCCCTACATCGGCACTTGGAATCACAGTCTAAGTTAACACTCCAATACAGTGCTGGGGGGTTGGGGGGGGGGGTGGTTTGTATCATCGGAGATGCTGTCCTACGGATGAGATGTTGAACCGAGGTCCCTTCTGCATGTCCAGGTGGATGTGAAAAAGGGAAAGGAGTTTCTCCCGGTGTCCTGGGCGAGAATCCCTCAAATAAAATTGGTCACTCACTCCATAGCTATTTGTAGGACATTGTTGTGTGCAAACTGGCTGCTGCTTTTCACCCACAAATATAGTCAATCCACTTTACAGTATAGATAAACTGTGAAGCACTTTGAGATGTCTCGACCATGTCACAAGGCTTTACATCAAATGCAAGGATTATTCTTATAATTATTGTCCCACCTCTTCACAAAGTTTCCAGCTGAGCTCAGTTTGGGTTGCATTCTTGCTTGTGCTCAAACCGCTCAATTTTATTTCCAGGAAGAAATGGCTGCTCTAACACAGAGCCCAATTGAAAAGGAGAAAATTAGCATTGAGAAATATGTTTCAATAATTCTTCCAAACAATAAATTGCAGCCCGTTAAAAAAANGTTTGACCACCGTAGAAGTCTTTCAAACCACACTTTATTGTGTTTTAACATACCAATACGCAAAAATATTACTTAGTAAATGTAGTTACATTTGCATACTGCAGACAGAACATATATGAATCTTTCTATTCCATGTGCACTGTTGCTTCCGTATTGTTTTTGTTGCGGATTTATGGGATGGTTTCTGAACCCAATTTGGCCGTACAGCCTAGTGCAAAAATCAGAATCCTAAATAGGTACAGTTTCCAGAGAAAACAACTCACCAAGTTATATTTACAGCCTCAGTCTTGTTCATCAAACACACTCGCCAGTGTTCATATTAACACTAATTCTATCGGGTGAAAGAAACCCAAACAGCTTTCACATGCAATTTCTCTCACTGCCTTTGTAAAGGCCTTCTTACCCAGTTGCTCAGATTGAAACGCAAGAATGCCACAATTTGAAACAATACATCATATATATATATATGTGTGTATATACCTAATAATTTGAAGTACATCAGTAATTATAAGAACAATAATAAGGAATTCAATTAATCCTCCAATTTTCACCAATACAATCGCCATTTGGACCCAAACATAAAAGCTTTTTCTTTGACTAAATCCCCGATTGAATCAACTATATTTGACTTCACTTTGAAGTGCCCATCAAATACTGTTGCTCAAGATGCCCAAAACAAAGCCTGATAAATACTGTGTAACATGCAAACTTCATTTCCCCTCTAAACCTCCAAAGCCCATAGACAGCATATCAACAGCATTTGTAAAATAAAATTCGAGTGATATGCAAAAGCAGGGAAATGTTGTTCCACTTGCTCTCCGCTGCTAAAAAGTGCTCCACCTAGCAGCCCACAGCAGAACTGCCTTCCTCCCTCCTACCTGCGCACATTGAAAGTAAACTTCAGTTAAGGCTGGTATTCAATCTCAAAATGACAAGTCGAGCATTTTACGAGATACCAGGTTGCTAACATTAATACAAAAACAATGAACACACGTCTTACAACGCACCATGTATCGGTGAGCCATCGAAGCGCCATTCTTCTGAACAGTACACTATAAAAGGGTCAAATCAAAATAATACTAATAATAATCCTTGCATTTGATATAACGCCTTATCACATCTTTGAGGCGCCTCAAAATGCTTGCGCTATGGCCTCAGAATCCTGGATGAATCAATCGACCATTAGTAACCACCTCAGAGATGAACACTATAAACCTGCCCTCTCCTCCATTTTCGGTTAAGCCACTATTTTCATGTCAGGAATTTCACTTTCCCATCAGTGTGGATCAATGTCATTATAGCTCGAGGGAACTTTTCCAATAAGAAATTTTCAAGATGGTATTGACTGTTCTAAATAAATATCCTTCCAGCACAATGTTTTCTGGTTAGGATATATGTGTTTAAGTCTACCTTGAGTGAGGGACTTCTTTATAGTTACATAGATGAGCTTCTATCTCATTACAAAGGACAAGCTTTGGTGAACCAACTTTTCCCTTGTGGGCAGCTTAAATGTAACAAGTCTTTTCAGTTTACTCACAATCTATTCCTTGAACCAAAAATATAACTGAGCAGCTGAATGTATATAGATTTACTCTGTAAAATATATGCGATCTGTACAAAATACATACACACACCCAGCAAATTACAAAGGTTTTTTTTAAAAAAAACAAGTGAATTAGAGGATACGGATCTCTGCCAATCAAAAGGTGCAATTAAATGTACTAATTAATTAAGCAACTTCATTATCTGAACAATCATCAACAAATGGTAAAGCTTCAGCACATCGAGAAATTGCTTGTGAGCACGCAGGTTCCCATCAGGTAGCTTACATTTCTAAACTAGCGCATTTACAAGCCAAGTTCCTTCCTACTAATGCTTATAATGAATGGCTCAGTCTATTTCACGCTGCAGGGGCACACTGACTGCTGGATGAAGGCACAGCCCCATTTAAATTGGCTTATGCTTGCCCAACGCAACATTAAATAGCTTAGAACGTAAAAGTGGCATTGCAGTAAAACTTATTCCTAAATCGTACATTCACTCGAGTCCTATTCAGTTTCTTATCAAAACCATTTGAAGATTTCTTTGTGCTACTCGTACTAACCTCCTCCGAACTCGTAAAGTTTCCCTACCCTCCATCACTCCCGCACTTACCAGCTCCACTGAATCCCGAGAAATGACATCCTGATCTATTGACGCATGCGTACTTACCGGACGACTGCATCGAACTGCGGGAAACATAGTCTTGATCTGTTAATCTGTCAACACTTGAGCGAAGAACTTCATTTCCCGCAATTCAATGCAATTCCAACATGTGCCGGTAAGTGCACACAGGGTGACGGTTCATGTCGCATTCAATATAGTCTTGACTTGTCACCACATGCGCACTTACTGGCTGCATTGACACACCACCGCATGCATAATTCAGTGCAGTGCATGCGGTAATTCATCAATGCAGCCGTGTAGACTATTGATTAAATCGGATTTAATACTGTATGCAACATACAGTTTGCCTGCAGCTTGGACTTCGCCCAAGTCATATTAAATGTCATGGTCCCAACTGATAAGACTTATGCGAGTTTTACTGTACTACACTTGCATTTGATACAGTTTAAAATGACCAACTTCGGGATGAATATCAGGTACAGCACCCCGACACAGAATCCGAAACAGAACCATGAATTGGCTGACACCAGAGATATAAAAGGATCCCTGCTGGCAGGTTTAGTTTAAGACAGGTGGCTGAGTTTATAGGTTAAATTAGAGAAGAAAGTGCATCAAGTTGCAAAACGGGGCAATTTGGATTGCTTTGAAGAAATCAATATTTGGAAAATATGCGATGAGAGAACAGATAGGATGAGAGAGCTAGTGATCTGGAGGTTTGGCATCAACTCAGAGCAGTACTGAAGCCATTCCATACTAACAAGCACTGCAAAGAAAGGGGATGATTCACAGTACACTTCTGCACAGTGAAACATAATTAAATAGCAACTGGTTCTGCTAACGATTTAAGATTGAAATATATTACAATTGCTCCACAATTGTAATATATTTCAATTATCATTCATCTTCCATAACTTGCTCCCTAAGCAATGAAACATTTCCATACAGTAATATTACTGCTTGCCCAAAAGTTCTAAAAAATGATCTGCAATGTTGTCACTTACACCAGAATGTTACAACGCTTCGATTTAATCTAAAATGACCTCTTTCATTTAAGGCTTGCTTCAAATTTGATCCTTTCATTCTTTTGGGATCATTTCTGCATCCCTTTCTAGCACAAAAGGTTTAAATAATGGTTAAGTTTGCTCTCTCCATTCATTTTCTAAGATCTTGGATCGAAAATGAATGGCGATCTCCTGGATCTATATCGGACACTTGCTCATTCGCAGAAGGAATCAGTGAAGCTGTCCCATTTTCCCAAACCCAGGTAACTGAGGCCAACTGCAAGCACCTCTAAGTGTTGCCCTCGCTGAGATCATCTATTTTAGCATAGATCGGAATTTAATAACTTGTGACCTTATGCTCTGTGAGAGCTAGTGCCTTTAGCCACCAGACAATCAAAAGGACATCATTTCGATGGCTAACTTTACCACTTTTCTAATTCGCGCTTTCCCCTCAAGGGCTTGAGGATGCTGGGCCAGTAAATATTGTTAGGAGATGGGTCAGGCTAGGGTTCAGAAACTGTGGGTGGCAATTAAATATGCCTTGTGTTTCTGGTACCTCTTGCAGCTGTTGTATAGAATTTTTCCTCAGACTATTGAACATATTGAAAGGAGAAGGGAGTAAAAGCTTGGTTTTATTTCCCATTAGAGTATGTAATTCCTTTCAGGGGGGACTGAGTTTTTCTGGGATACTTGCAAGGTCTTCAGGTTTTCGTCACAATTGGAGCACCCTTTTATAGTTCAATAATTCGGCATTTAGTAATTTAGCATCAATGAGTAAGGCAGTCATAGGGCTCAGGATTACAGTTAAACTCATATCGCACTGCTGTTTCAACTCTGTTTTGCCAAATGTAATTAGTATTATAAGCAGAGATCAAGTACTAGACTTTGATGGCCAGAAATTCCACCTAGTCTTTACCCTATTAAGACCATTTGTCTTAATAGGGCAAAGAGATGGTGGTGAATTGTTAAAAAAGTTTAAATCCAGCCATAATTTAGAAGCTAATCCTTTCCAACAACTGTGAAAAATGGCTTCCAAATTAAGACTGTATTTAAGTGTTTTTCACAATTCTGTGCAAACTGAAATTTTGAATACAAATGGTCTTACAGGCTAAAATTAGACAAGATTTAAGGCCTTTAATCAATATTCTCATCATCACTCATTGGGATATGGATCTTATTATATATATTATATTTATTTAGTTGCAAGAATAGCATGGACTGAACATTTAGTATTATAAGGGATCAGCGATTCCAATAGCCATATATACTTTTACAAATAAAAGGGACCCTGACATGCTAGAATAGTTTTAGAGTTTAAATTTATTTTACTAATGCAAATTAATTAGCAAAAACACACACACATCCAACACACACACACACTCATTTTTTACCTTCTATGCGCTGTTCACAAAAATCCGTTACCCAAGATAGGACTAACTTTGACATAGTGAATGGGACGCCCCGCAAGGCTCCTAATTACTGAATAGTGCAAGTGTTTTCTGCCACACAGCAACTGCAGGCTGATGAGGTGACAGGCTTCGGAGGAATTAAGTCAAGATCCTCATCGTCTGGGATTTCGTCCAGACGGTAGCCGTCTTTCAGGAGCTGTTGGTTCAGGTCTTGATTTACCTGCTGTTGAGAAAGAGAAAAAGTTACTGAGTTTAAAACAAAAGTTGGCTTAAATTCTGGGATTCAGTGTAGCTTAAATGCTTTTTTCAAAAGCCAACTGGAGTCCCATGTGTCATGGATAAGAGCATTCGCCTCTCAAGTGAAAGGATCCGGGTTCAATTCCCAGGACGGGAAAAACCTTAAGTAAGTTTCCTTACTCCACACGTGTCCGTTTATCTAGCAGTAAGTAGAAACCCAGTTGTCTGTCGATTAGGGGATCGCTTTCCGACTGTTTGTGGGACACTGCTGTGCACAATTGGCTGCCAGTTTCGCTCACAAAATACACAGTCAATCCACTTTACAATATATTCTGTGAAGCGCTTTTAGACGTCTCAACAATGTGATAAGGCACGATATCAAACGCAAAGCTTATTATTATTTAAGTTCCAATGAATCATACAATCTAAGTGCATTGAAATTGAAACTTCTAAAGCAAGGTTGTTACTCAGCTCACCTCTGCAGAGGAATAGCCTGAAGATGAATAATATTTTGATTCAAATTCCCCATCACTGGAAAAAAAGCATCGGACATTATTTCAAAATGAGCGAGTGACACAAAAATAAAATCAAAAATGTTCCAAACTGAGCCTCACAATATTAATATTCATTTTGCTATAAAATTGCTGATTTGGGATTGGAGAAAAAAACATGGTGTTGGGTCTCCTTAGCGTCAATTTCAATTGTTAAATAGCAATAGATTTAACTTTTAACTCTTAACTCCACAACCTGAAGTAATTCCTTTTGAGATAGTCAAAAGGTGAACCTCAGCGTGGGGATTTACTATACTGTTCCGGTCACAAGCCTCAACTCCACCATTCTTTGCCAGTCAGGGAAATGGAACTGAAAGTATTTTCAAATTAAATGGTTCGGTTGGGTTAGCAACTCTAAAGGCTACAGTATTGAAAATAAGGGTTAAATATTTCTCCTCTTGGTCCCAGTTGGGTGGTGGTGGGGGGGGCTGAAGAGGTTAAGTGCAGTATAAAGCACTTTGAGAATCCTCCAGTTCTCCTGATGTAAGAGACTAAATAAATATAAATTGCATTGTACCGAAGTTTCAGAGACTTTTATGACATGAACCCTAGGGAAAATATAAATTGGTTTTATAATTTTCTTTAAAAAAACACAAGTGAATTGAAAGCCCTTGTAGCTAATAACTTGTAAGGGTTCAGAAAATTGTCAAGTCATTTTAATTTGCAGTGATTGTGGTGAGAATGTAATCCTTACCTGTCAGAATCCAAGTACACTAAAGAATCATCTGGATTCTGGTTCAGTGCAGCATAGCCTTTGTTGAACTTCACTGACCTAGTGCAAGATGAAACCAAATGAAATCTAATTATTGGATATCTTTAATAAAAATAAGTGCAAACTACTTGATTTCACTGAAATTGTAAGGGAACAGCTAAATTTAAGATTTAGATATTTGAAACCACTTCTTGGGATTTTTTCCCAACTTTTCAGAAAAACCATTCAGCGTTTCACAAGAATGAATTTCAGCATTATAACAAGCTTTTGCACTTTTGAAAGGTTGTGTTTTTTCAGGTTCGTTTTATTTATCGTAAGGTCAGACAGATATGTGTATTTCTTGATGGTGCCCTGGAGAGAATATAAAAGGGAAAACACTACAGATCCAAACAGGCAGGACATAAAAACACAAGATGCACAAAACCAAGCCAGATTTCAAGCGGTTAGCAAGGCTGTTAATTTCAGAGGAACGAACGGCAACAAAATCCATTTCAGAATTATTTTAACATCTGAGAATTTAATCCAAAAAGTAGAAACAAAGAGATTCACTGGAGATCAATTTGCAAATTACCAGAATGTTGATCCCGATCAGTTTCATTCGAATGGATGAGAGACTTAAAAATCTGATTGAAAATATATTTTTCTGAAAAATGAATCGATTCATTCAATCTGTGCTAGTTATCTGGTGACAGTCAAAAGCTACCGAATTCACAGTGGTTGCAGATGATCTTTTCCATGTCTTCAGTCACAAACATTTTGTGGATCAAAGCTTCAAGCAAGCAGGTAAACGATTTTGGTAAGCTTACCTTTTTTTATAACCAATTATACTTTGCCTTCAACTTCTCGTCCTTAACCAGCTGTGATTTTTTTAAGCAAAAACTGGAATTTTTCATTAGAATACTGAAAGAGTTGGAGTCAAAGTAAATACATTGTAGAAGTTAAGCTTTTACTTTCAGAACATAGATTTAACAGAATTTGGGGGGATAATTTTACATAAGAATTTTAGTTCTAAATGATGGATTAGACTAACAAAATTCCTGTAACATGGTCATTGGGGCACAACTTACACGTTTACAGAAGCTAAATTAAGGAGTTGTGTTTATAGGAAGTAAGGCTATTGGAATCTTTTGAGTTAGATGTTAAAACTATTCTGCATTGAGAGGCAAGGACTATTACTAACAATGCAGATTGAAACCTTTTTCCTACAACTAAGATGATTGATCATGATTATCATTTAGAATATTTATTTTAAGTATCAATTTTATTTCCACAAACACCAATAGAACTATCAGAGAGACCAAGCCAGGTTTGCTGTATGAAAACCATTGCTTTGGAACCTCAAAATCCGGGAAAATTCATTTTTCTCTCCTGGCTTTGTTATTCGAAAATACTGGATGCAATCAGAGCAAGAAACAGATGTCCTCATTTGCTCAAAACCTGAGATTTCAAGCTAATTGAGAAGCTACATGGAACCTTGCCCTTGGATAAAGGTCAAAACTGCAGCCATTTTGAAAACACATTCATCAACCAAGATCTTGGGTAGATCCAGAAATGTGAGTTGGAAGCTTTATGTTTGGGTCAGCCAAGTGTCTGACACACACAAGGAAACCCATCACCATACTTAAGACATTCCAAACTACTGAGAGTTCAACGTATGTATTTTTTCAGTTGGTATGGCATATAATATGCACTCTACCTAAGTAGGAACGCACCGTTTGCCTAATTCAGAAAAATATTAGCCATGGGTTGACGAGAGGACCTCAAGAGAAAGTACATTCAGGTACCATTGTGGAGTCAGCTAAGGGCCCACAGCTCGCCATTTTTACACATTTTGAACAGTGTTCACAATTTTTCCGTAAAAGACTTTCCTTCCAAGTCAGGAGCTTCAAAGGAAAGCTTCTTATGAGCAAATATTGTGAATTCCAGGCCGGTTGTATTGAAATATCTGTGTTATATTCACAGCATTGAAGACGTCAATGCTGGTAAACGAGGCTAAGCCACCAACCTTTTGGTGCCCGATTTTGGTTGCTGGATGATTGGGCCTCCACCAATTCCTTTCTTCTTTAGTACTTTTCTGGCTAATTCTCTGTGTTTCTCTATAAAATAGAAAAAGAAAGATTAGTTGAAGGTGCAAAGCATTTAGTTGAAAGAATTAAAAATATAGCACAAACCGGACATTCACTGAGGGTCAGATACAGTTATCAGAGAGAAATCTGAACTGAATATAAAAAGAAATGTACAACACAGTAGGATGTAATATGACCTATTATTTTTCTGTGCAAACATCCAATCATGCTGGATATCTGCACGGAAAGGATATGCAACTGATCTCAGCCAGACAGTGCAATTAATGACAATAAGCAAAAGTAACCAGGACAAAAGACGCAATGAGATTAACTGCGTAGTGGGCATATCCAACTCAATCAAGCCGAAAAATAGGCATAAAGGAATTACATAGAATGTTAAGATTACGGAACCAGGCCATTTGGCCCAACTAGTCTTTGCCAGTATTTATACTCCACCCCAACTAATCCCTTTTATTCCTTTCTCTTGCATATATGTATTGTGTTTCTACTAAAATACATGTACTTCAAGCAAAGCATCCAGCAGCGAGCTCCACATTCGTATACCCTCCGCATAAAGAAGTTCCTCCTAAACTCCCTCAAGATCTTACATTTATGCCCCTCGTTTTGGACTCACGGACAAGTGGAAACTCCAAATCCTTTCATAATGTTGAAAACCTCCATCGGATAAAAAAAATAAGCAAAGGGAAGTGAAAGAATCATTATGTAGTTGCAAAATATTAATGTTGCACAACAGGTTTTACATTTATAACATATGTGTTACTCCCCCTCCCCAGTCAGGATCTAAATAGGTAATAGAAGGAAACAGTGCAAGTACAAATTAAAATAACCACTTTCATAACCAAACTGTAAAACTTAAATCTTTCTTCATTGGTAGTCCTGCTTTATATTTGAGGTCAATCCACAGCATCAAACTTATGTAGAATGAAAAGAAAGACCTCAATCCTTTGTGGTTTCTTGTACAGTGGAGTAACTGGACTAGGAATGGTAGGCAGGTGAGTGGAGCTGCCTGGAAGGTAATACGGAAGCACAGGTGAGGAAACTGCGGTCAGGGTGGCAGCGAGATAGAGGCAGTGCGGCCTGCAGAGGCACAGAAAGAAAGGGCGACAGCATGAAAGGTCCTGAAGCCATCTCACCGGTGAGAATGGGAGGTAATAAAGTAGCAGGTATGTCATCAAGCAAGAGTTGAGCACATATAAGGAGCACTCAGTAAATGGGTCACTGGAAATTAACTAACGCTCTTATGGACAGAGATTGAGTGTTTAGAAGATGGCTGCAACTCAGCAGAGAGAAGCAAAGCAAAGAGAATGGTTGGTGACAAAGAGTAAGAAGGGCTCAGAATTTGTAGGAGGATTCTCACCAATTCCCCGCCAACTCCCCCCCCAACACACACACACACACACTTTCTTCTCATCTTCTGAACGTGTTGGAAATCTCTTTTTCCTGGGTATGTTTTCATAGGCACAAAATGATATGTACAGATCTATAAAACAGTCCAATAATCCAATTTAATCTAATTTTTGATATATATGATATACATTATAGGCCTATAATTTAGGTGTCACCCTGGCTCTGTTCGAAGCACTTTCACCTCTGAGTCAGAGGTTCAAGCTGCATATCCAGACTTTGAGTTCATAGTCTAAGTTGACACTCCAATTCGAACTGCTGTCTTTCCGTCAGAAGTTAAACCAAGATCCTGTTTATCTGTTCGGGTAGACCTTAAAGATCCCATGGCAGTAATCAAAAAGAGAAGGGAGTTTCTCCCAGTGTCCTGGACAAGATTCGCACAAATACAATCCTGACTAACAATCCCTCAAATAAAACTATTCATTCACTTCAAGGCTTTTTGTGGGACATTACTGTGCACAAATTGGTTGCCGCCTTTGTTTACAAAGTACACAGTTATACGCTCCACAGTAAATCCTATGAGACGTTTGAAATCACAGTTACTATATTACATTGCAAGGATTATTCATTTATTAAACTAACAAGGGAGGCCTTGGAGACTAATTGTATCACCCAGTGCAACAAAGAATCAGATAGCTAATTGGCAAAGAATATTTAATTGAGAGAGCGCGAATAGCAAAAGATTAATTAGTTATTTTATTTATTATTTTTGGGACCCATCAGATGGACTGCAGTGGTCTTTTCCGATTCTTAGATTAAATGAGGTAAAGAAAGGGAAATGGTAACCATTTTCCTCTGTTCTCCCAATCTGCCCAGGACATACCACTGAATATTGGATAACCGAAGAGCTCCTCAGTAAAACCCAGCTGACTTGCGTTTAAACCAAAGCAGAAGTCAAATGCTCTGTTGAGAAAAGTTAGAGGATCCTGGTGTAGACATTCCACAAACAGCCACATACTGATGTCCTTCGATCCTTCAAATGGATCAAACGTCATTGTCATTTTTAAACTTCTCAGGGAAGAGTTTTGTCATTAGCTGTACACCATAAAGGTACGAATCAGATAACTTCACAACCAGAAATAATATAATTTTAAAAAACGGATATTCATAGAGCACTATTACAATAAGTTTGGTTTATAATTAGCATTGGCCAGATTTAGGTTAGGGATTTTTCTGAAGAAGCAAATCATCATAAACAACCCAGTGAGGTCACTAAAGCCACTGCAGCATGACAACGGTGCATACAGGGACAACATTCCACAGATGAGTCGATTCAATGGTGTAAAACAGAGTACGGTATACCTCACATAAGTTGTATCAGTTGGGACCATACATTTAAGACGACTTATGCAAAGTACGAGTTATGTCAAACTTTCAGAGAAGATAAACTCTTGAATGGGACCTGGGTAGATGTATGTCTTAGGCAATTATACGATTTATACAGATCTGACTTATTTGAGTTTTACTGGACAACACAACTCAAGATATTCCCTTCCTTATTCTGTTTCACTTCATCTGTTTCAAAAAACTAAGGCAAAATAGAGTTACTATTTTGGAATGTAAACCCCAGTGATCATGACATTGGAATCATCACACTTGCAGCATCCATAACCCATCCATAACCATCGTGCTGACCGGCTCAGTTGTGACTTACGTAATTTCATATGAATCGTAGGGGCTCTGGTGGTCACAGTTGGTGTTTTTCTCTCCAATCCTTTTACTGCGCTCTCATTTTTCCAGCTTTTGCTGTGACCCTATTTAGAAGCAAGACAGAAGACATCTGAGCCTAAGATTGAAGGAAGCAAATTAATGTCACACGCTGTATGTGTAAGTTGGAAGATCATTAAATACGCATTCCATTTACAGACATAGATTGAATGCATTGAAGAAGTGATTATGCTAAATCCGAACCCTAGCTCATTTCCCCCTCCTTATCCCAGGGCTATTGTAGTGGCCATCAGGGTCTATCTGCAATTAGTGCATTCTACCATTGTCATTTTGCTTTCACTTGTTAATACCAGAACTAAACATAGAAAACACAAAAAAGGTCTCCAAAAATAACCTGCTAGATAAGAGAGCTCCACACTTCAATATATAATGTAAGAATGGAGATAACATTGGACTAAATAGTATAAGAAGAGTAACTACAAAGCAGTCATTTTAAGAGTCCTGTAGCTCAGTACTTGGGGCACTCACCTCGCAAGCGAGAGAGCTGGGTTCGATTCCCGGCAGGGAGAAACCTTGGGCAAATTTCCTTTTACCTACTGAATTTTCCCAGAGACTTCTGTTTTTATTTCACTTTACAGTATATTCTGTGAAGCGTTTTGAGACGTCCAGGCGACGTGAAAAGTGCTATATCAAATGTAAGGATTATTATTAAGAAGCTTTCAGATTTAATTTGTAAATTTGGGTTCATCTGAACCTCAAGATTAGATTATTATTTGGGTTTCCTTCCAGAAAAACTGATCACTAGAGGGAGTAAAAATTATACAATTTTCTTCAGAAAGACAGCAAACTCAGCTCATGCAGTTCCAGAAATATAAGGTGAATATTGTGATTAACTTAACACTTGGAGGTCTGTAAGTTTCCCTCCCTCCTTCTCACACACACAGTAAATTTCTTCTCTTTTATTCATGTGACCAGTAAATGTACAAATTGAACATTTACAATCTAATTTGGATTTATTCCCAGGCCTCAAACCTCACACTCATTGCCGCTTTATCCCGGGTTTATGTGTGTAATTGACTCATGAGAGAAAGAAAGAATTAACAAGTCAAACCAGAATTGTTTTCTTGGTATTTTGATTGTTGGCGTTCAGATTAGCACATCTAGTAGGCTTTTACTTCTAATCGAGAGTCTACAGAAAAGTTGAAAAAGCAGAGGGGGATGCTCCATGTCCAAAGTGAAAGGGATGGAACAGATCTCAAATAAATAATAATTTGTTCACTTAATTCATGACTGTTTGTGGGACACTGCTGTGTGCAATTGGCTGCCCCGTTAGCCCACAAAATACACAGTAATGCATGAAATTCACTTTACTACAACAATATGCGAGCTAATTTCAGGAATTACAGTATCCAGACTTAGTTTATTCAACAGATTCAAGGATAAGTGTGAGGTCAAAACAAATAGGAGTCAATCGTCACCAAATGTCAAATCTTTGGCATCAATAGAAATCAGGAGAAAACCTGAATGTCAGGACATTAAATTAAGCTTTGGTGACACATTTGAATGTTTGTCCTTATATCTGAAGAAAAAAGCAAAGTTTCCCTTTCTAATGGAACAAGAATTGATCTTTTGGGTTCTTTTTAAAACAATATCTCGGTTCAATTGAAACAGTACAGCACATCAGTAATACATAGCAGAGTAAAGCTAAATGAGCTTTGTTAAATCCGTAGCAATCAAATGCCACCTTCTATCGACTCAGCACTAATTCAATAGAATGGAACCATTTCAGTACAGCAATCACAATTATACGCTATGTCTCAAACTAGTCTGAAGCAATTATACTAGTGTGGTCACTGGGGATTATTTATCATATCACCAATAGAGGAGGGGGTGGGAGGGGAAGAGTGTATAATTCCAAACTCTCCTTTTCAATTTTCTCAATTCATCACTTAAAGTGCTCTTGCGACCATCCCTACCAGTACAATAGCTAAGCACAATTACAGCAACAGTTTAACCCTCTCATTCTCTCTCTCTCTATATATAAATTTGGAATACTCTGTATAATATCCTATATATTTCACTCTCTCTATACATAATAATTAGTGTATAACTCTCTCCCGTTTTATGTACAGCATATATATATAACCAGTATAGAGTAGAGGCCTCACTCGATCTAGTGGAGTCCTGTAGCTCAGTGGTTATAGCACTCGCTTTGCAAGTGAGAGATCTGAGTTCAGTTCCAGACAGGTCAGGGCGAAACCTTGGGCAAGTTTCCTTACTCCACACAGAGCCTAATAATAATCCCTCCAAAACCAAAAACAATAATAAATTGGTCATTTTCAATCTACGACTGTTTGTGGGACATTTCTGTGCGCAATTGGCTGCCGCGTTCCCCAACAAATATATAGTCAATTCACTTTACAGTGTGTTCTGTGAAGCGCTTTGGGACGTCCTCCCGACGTGAAAGCGCAATATCAAATGCAAGGATTATTATTATTATCTATATATATGCAGTGTGTAACCCGCCCTCTATCTGTATATATCCAGTGTATAACCATTTCACTCTCTCTAATAACCACTAACTAACCCTCTGTCTCTCTCTATAAATATACATATAGTGTTTAACTTGCTCACTCTATATATATATATATACATATGGTGACTGGAACACTTCAGGTAATGATATATTATAATAATAATTCTTGCATTTGATATATATAGTGTATGTGTGTGTATATATATGTAATATCCCCTATCTGTCCATCTGCATATATATATTCAGTTTATAGCCTTTTCACTCCCTCTATAATAATCGCTATCTAACCCTCTCTCTATATATAAAGTATGTGTATATACACATATATATCCCATCTGTATGTGTCTGTCTGTGTGTCTGTCTGTGTGTGTCTGTCCGTGTGTCTCTGTCTGTCTGTTTGTCTGTTTATCTGTGTGGTGTGTCTGTCTGTGTGTCTGTGCCTCTCTATCTGTGTGTGTCTGTCTGTCTGTGTGTGTGTGTCTGTGTGTGTGTCTTTGTGTGTGTGTCTGTGTGTGTCTTTGTGTGTGTGTGTCTGTCTGTGTGTCTGTTTGTGCGTCTGTCTGCTTGTGTCTGTATGTGTGTGACTGTGTGTGTCTGTGTCTGTCTGTGTGTGTCTTTGTGTGTGTGTCTGTTTGTGTGTCTGTCTGTTTGTGTGTGTGTGTGTCTGTCTGTCTGTTTGTGTGACTGTCTGTGTGTGTGTCTTTGTGTGTGTGTCTGTGTGTGTTTTTGTGTGTGTGTGTCTGTCTGTGTGTCTGTTTGTGTGTCTGTCTGCTTGTGTCTGTGTGACTGTGTGTGTGACTGTGTGTGTCTGTCTGTTTGTGTCTGTGTGTGTGACTGTGTGTGTCTGTGTCTGTCTTTGTGTGTGTGTCTGTGTGTCTGTCTGTCTGTTTGTGTGACTGTCTGTTTGTGTGACTGTGTGTGTGTGTGTGTGTGTGTGTGACTGTGTGTGTGTGTGTGTCCGCGCTGTCAGGTTGTGGTTACCGAGGTCCCGGGCCGGGGCTGGGGGCCGGGGCCGGGGTCGGGCGGGGAGGCCGCTGTGTCCCGGGGCTCCATGTCTCGCTCTCAGGGAATCTGAAGCGGCTTCATGGCTCCGGGGGGTGTGGGGGTGGGGGGGTCCCGGGAGGTCCCGGTGTCGCCGCCGCCGGTCCAGTTCACCCGAAAACCGTCGTCCACCGTCGTCGTCAGTCCGCGAGCAACTTCCGCTTCCGGGTCACAGTTTCCTGGCCCCGCCCCCTCACCCCATCACCTGTCACTTTGCAGCTCAATCCGCCCCCAAATACACCCCCAACACCAAAATAATATAGTAATATAATATAATATTCCTCGCATTTGGTATAACAATCATAATATCAATCCTTGCATTTGATCAGAGCTCCTTATCAAGTGTTGAAGGCGCCTCAAAGCGCTTCACAGAATACACTGCGATTTCACCCACACGACGAAGACAGAGCTGAAAGATGGCGCGAGAAGGGGTCAGCGGGTAACGGAGAGGGGAATCCTAAAGTATTTTACGAGCACATACCGGAAACAAGGTTAGTTAACGGTCGGGTGAGGCCAATCAAAGGCAATGACGGCCATCTTGTGGTGGAGGCGGAGGGCACATCGCGGCTCTGACGTACTGAACGAGTACTTTGCGTCTGTCTTCACAACGGAAACGGAGGCCCCAAACGCCGCAGTGTTGGAGGAGAGGGCAGAGGACATAGATCGGATTACTGTAGACAGAGAGGAAGTTCTGAAAAGATTGACTGGGCTCAGAATTGATAAGTCCCCAGGACCAGATGGGTTTCACCCAAGGTTGCTGTGGGAGATACGGGTTCAAATAGCGGAGGCTTTGGCCATTATATTTCAATCGTCATTGGACACAGGAGTGGTGCCAAGAGACTGGAGAGTGGCTAATGTTACCCCCCTCTACAAAAAGGGGCAGAAAGACAAACCCGGAAATTACAGGCCAGTCAGCCTAACTTCGGTAATAGGAAAGCTACTGGAGACCGTAATCCGGGACAAAATAAATCTCTACTTAGAGGAACACGAGGTAATTAGAGACAGCCAACATGGATTTGTTAAAGGCAAATCTTGCCTAACAAATCTAATAGAATGTTTTGAAGAGGTGACTGCGAGGGTTGATGAGGGAAATGCGGTGGACGTTATTTACATGGATTTCAAAAAGGCTTTTGAGACAGTACCACATAAAAGATTAATACAAAAACTAGAGGCCCACGGTATTAAGGGGACAGTGGCAGTTTGGATTAAGAACTGGCTGAGTGACAGAAAGCAGAGGGTGGTGGTTAATGGGTGTTTCTCGCAATGGAAGGAGGTGTGCAGCGGTGTCCCCCAGGGATCGGTATTGGGACCACTGCTCTTTCTAATATATATTAATGATCTGGACTTGGGCATAGAGAGCACTATTTCCAAGTTTGCAGATGATACAAAGTTAGGTAGGGTAGTAAATAGTGAGGAGGACTGTAACCAACTGCAAGCAGACATACACAGAATGGTGGAATGGGCTGACATGTGGCAGATGGATTTCAATGTGGATAAGTGTGAGGTGATACACTTAGGTAGGAAAAATGATAGGAGGCAATATAGACTTGGTAGCTCAATCTTAAGGTGGGTGAATGTACAGAGGAGTGTTCAAGTAAGCGAATCATTAAAGGTAGCGGGGCAGGTAGATAAGGCAGTAAAAAAGGCATTTGGTGTACTGAGCTTTATTAGTAGGGGCATAGAGTATAAGAGTAGGGAGGTTATGGTTAATCTATGAAAAACACTGGTTAGGCCTCAGCTGGAGTGCTGCGTCCAGTTCTGGGCACCTTACTTCAGGAAGGACATTAAAGCACTGGAAAGGGTGCAGAGGAGATTCACGAGAATGATACCAGGAATGGGGAACCTTAGCTATGAGGACAGGCTGGAGAAGTTAGGACTTTTCCCATTAGAGCAGAGAAGGTTACGCGGGGACCTGATAGAGGTCTTCAAGATCATGAAAGATTTTGACAGGTGAGATAGGGAAAAGCTGTTTCCGCTGGTAGGTGTGTCTGACCCGCGGTCACAGTCTTAAGATATCTACCAAAAGAAGCAGAGGGGAGGTTAGAAGAAATTTTTTCACTCAGCGAGTTGTTCGAATTTGGAATGATCTGCCCGAAAGGGCAGTGAAGTCCGATTCGATAACAGCTTTTAAGAGAGAACTGAATAGGTATCTGGAGAAGACAGGTTTGCAGGGTTATGGGGAGAAAGCTGGTGATTGGGGTTAATGAAAGTGACTTGCTCTGTCAAAGAGACGGCACAGACTCGATGGGCCGAATGGCCTCCTTCTGGGACAGAACATTCTATGAATCTATGAATATACAGTCAACTCGCTTTACAGTATATTCTCTGAAGAGTTTTGAGACGTCTCGAAGACGTGATAAGGCCCTATGTCAAATGCAAGGATTATTATTATTAGTGTAAAGTAAATTGAAGTATATTTTGTGGCCCAACGTTTTGCCAGTTGCTTTGGTTTCTTTTGTCCTGTGCGTGAACAAAAGCAGCTTTAGACGGGTGTAGTTTTTAAAATTTTATTTTAAACCTGCAAAATATTCACCCCTTCCCAACCTCCCCTTTGAAGACCTTTTCTTACACAGATTCAAAAGCAGTGAAACCTATATAAGCCTCTCTGCTACCCTATAGGAGCGACACGTAATATTGGGCTTCTTTTTGGCTAGTGTTTGGTTGACTTTGGGCTATAAATGTATTTTAACTTGTATCAACCCTGCTGCACCTGAGCACTTATATCACCATCAGGGCGATACATAACGATTTGGTCACTCAATCCATAACTTTATATGGGAAACTGCTGTGTGCAATTGGCTACCTCATTTCGCTCACAAAACATACAGTCATTCTACTTTACCAAGTATTCTGTGAAGTGCTTTGAGAAGCAGAGAATTCAATTATTCTTAAGAGTCTGATTCACAAGTCCTATTTGAGAAATTGTACACGTTGATCAAATAAGTCTCGCTGTGGTAATGAGATAGAAAGAAATACAATTGGTGTCATAATATAAAATAATAGAACTCATTACTATCTGCAACACAGATAATTACAGAGATTAATAGCAGTGCTGATCTATTGGCAGATAGGAATCTCGCCATTACTACCTTCTGCTCACTGTGCAACACAGATTATTGCCATTACAATTATTTATTTCTTGCTCTCTTACAAAGTAATGGTGCACTTGAATTTAATGAGTTATGTATATTGCCACTGATTCAAAGTGAAGCATTCTATTACTCAGTCTAATGGCACAAGTCCCTAAGGATCTTGTTAGGAACAGCCCAAAACCTTACTCAGCAGTTACTGAATCAGTGGCAGCGCCTCCGAATTCTATGATTAAACATCTGCAGAGTTGTGTGTCGAGAACAATATTATCCTCTTTCTGTAGAAATCTTATCCATTCTCCTTAGTTGGGTTAAATTCATCAACACAGAACAGCTCTAGCCCGTGCAGTGAAGAACTAAAAGAAAGAGAATTTTTAGTACCACACAAAACCAAACCTGGAATAGGTCACTAGACAGAAAGCATCTCAAGACCTTCCTCTTCAACCACGCCTTCGGTCATCTTCACACCTCCACCCCACCCCTTGCCCTCCACCTCTCTTGACCACCAGACCCCAGCTCAGGTACAAACCCTTCACTGTCCAGCGCCTTGGGACATCCTCCTGACATGAAAGGTGCTATATAAATGCATTTGTTGTTGGTGGTGGTCAAGGCCAAGACATTAGAATAGTTTAAGAAGCAGCTTGATGCTGTAAAACACAAAGATGGTAGAGTGGGTATTCTAGAATGAGACCACATGGGCTAAATCTGTTATGATCATGTGATGAAGATTCTTTCTAGCAATAATCATTGAAATAATCTTGTAAAGTTTGTCCCGGGTAAAAGGGTTATCTTGTACAAATACAAAGAGTGCTACATTTAATTCAAACCTGGCACCCATAATAAGAGCAAAAGAGATGCTGACTGTAGCTGGTAGGTACGTGAGACTGGTCAGTAACTTGGAATGTGGACATCAATCTCACAATCTGACAATGCCCCGAGGCATTTCAGGGGCTATGTTTTTAGCAGAAACAGCTGGTAACAGCTTTTTTTTGTGTGTGGATATTATATTTAAAAGGTGAACAATCAAGCTGTGTCAGTATTTTCTATACTCTCTAAATCGTGCAATGATCCACACTGACATTAATTATTAACGGCATGGTAGGACTATTGTCTTCAGTCACTTATACTAACCCAGGTGGTCTCATAGGGAGACTTTGTCACTTCAATAGAGTGTGGCATTTCCTTTTGCTTTTGAAGTCCATCCGCATCATTATTGAAGCACAGCTCTTTGGAAAACAGTGTAAAGGTCAACATTAAAATTTCATGGCTTCCCACGGATCCAGATGTCACATCACAAAAATAGGATCCACATATTACCATTTAGGCCAACATCAGACTTCTCCCCTCGCCCCCAAATGTGTCAGCACTTTGACACTTTATTCAAGTGCGAAGTTTGTTTTTATAGGTCTACTTTATAGAGGCAAATGCTCAAATAAAACTCATACATTAAAAAATGTTTACTCCAGTGCAACACATTAATAGTATGGGACTATGGGAAGCTTTTCACTTAAAACTGGCCCCCTTCTTTTTCTCTAATTGATCACTCCAGTGGGGAAGCAAGAATGGCACAGGCATGATGGACAGAATGGTCTCCTTCTTTGCTAGACTCTTTGATTAAAAATGTAGACTTTTTGCATTATTGTCTTCCTTCAAGGTCATTGCGCCCAAGTACCTCCAAGCAAAAGAGTTGAATGGTCTGAGTTACTGAATCTCCATTGACTGCCAGCTGCGTTGCTCTATGATAACAAATTACAAACATGTAGCCGGTCTCCTCCACTGCTTCCCCAAAGGAACCATAATTCAGCAGGCTGATGTAAACTCAGCACAAAGATAAATAAACAAGGACAAGTGGGCTCAAATACCAGGCAGCTTTAACACTTAAACTCATAACTTTCCGACTGGGAGTCAAATATGCTGCGATCACAGAAATAGCGCTTGAGAACAGTTTGAGTGAGTTTGCTGAAACCAAGATGCAAAGTATTCAACTTGGTGTACGAATTGAAAACTAATGAAATTGAAAAAGAATTCTGCGCACCTCCAGGACAGTTTATTTGCATATTCAGCCTGACCTCTGAACCACTGCTCTATTATTCTCCCTTATCTACAGGTATTCTACTATTGAGAAATGCTAATGAACGATTTATTTAATTAGAATCGCTTAACTGCCGAGAAAACAAAATAAGACTTGCATTTGACACAGGGCTCGATTGTTAGTTGATTGGCGGATCGCTTTTCGGGGGATAATAATTCCTTATAAAAAAATAATAAATTGCTCACTTCAATCCACGACTGTTTGTGGGACATTGCTGTGCAGAATTGGCTGCCATGTTTTGCCCATAAAATATACAGTCAATTCACTTTACAGAATATTCTGCGAAGCACTTTGAGACGTCTAGAAGACGTGAAAAGCGCTATATCAAATGCAAGGATTATTATTATTATTATCTTGAAGACATAAATCAATATATCAAATGCAAGTATTATTATTAGCCAGCTGCATAATAATAAGCTGAAATCTAACATATAATAAACAATCACCGAGGAGTCCTGTTCGATGAATCAGAAGACACTCAACAGACCCAAACTGCAGTTACCTGCTCACTATATTGTCGTTGTCTCTGTCACGGTTAAGCACTCTGAGACCCTACCCTGCCTGAAAGACGCTATATAAATGCAAGTTGCTGTTGTATATCATTTCCATGGCAACTCTCAATGTTGATTGTACTGCACTGGGCTCAAGAACATTTTTAAAAATCCTGTTGAGCTTTTTTAAAAAAAAACATTAATATTTCACAGGGGGCTGCAAGCATATGTAATGCAATCCATCAGGTGAATTAACGAAGAAATCGGTATGAGGGATAAAGTGCTGGATTTTGTTTTACTTTGGAAACAGCCTCCTATTCCTGTGGAATGGCATTGCAAAATTGGTTAAAAAAGAATCTATTGTGTGCCTATTACGAAATGCTGTTAGTCATTATATGACCTCATTTTGAATGTTGGCAAGCACTTCAACTCTTGATAATTTCCCTTGAAGTTCCTGATACCTTGCCACTCAACTAAGGAGCGGTCAAATCCGCACTTGTAGGGTGGGAAGAAACCAGCTAATGACTATCCTTCCTGGGTGGACAGGTAAGGGGAGGGGGGGTGGGGATCTCATTGGAACTGAACTGGCTCCAAGACATGTTTAGCAACAGAATGTCAGAATCTAGCCAACCCATCGTGATAGTCGCAGTAGTCCAGTTCCTGAGCCAGGCTGCTCTGTGGTACTCCAGGGTACTGCTGATGACAGCCTAGCCTCATCGGCAGGTCTCGGAAGGACAGATCAGTCACTGGAGTAGGGATACTTTCCATTCAGTTCCCGTTAAGCCTGCAAGCGGAAGCCCTAACCGGAGGATGATCCTAGCTGGACAAGCAGCGGGAAGCTTGTTAGTTAATGCTGTCATTGGCAAGCTATGTTGGACTCCAGCAGTACCCAACACATGCTCTGGGGTCCCCAAGTCTTGGCTCTTGCCAACCTGCGCCTAATACTCTCCTAAATTAGGTGAGAATTAGGAAGTAGGTGAGCAGGATACATCTCTTTAGTGAGAGAGTGCACAGTGCATTGCAACAAATATCTCAGAATTTCCATGTATAGGTGGGATGCATGGAATTCTCAGCTTGGTTCGGATTTCCACATGTGAGACACGAAAATATGATTGTGCAAGATTGTCTGTTACTTGTTTCAGGTAACTACCACATCAGTGAAAAATTTTAGGAAAGTTAAGAACAGCTTAATTGCCTGCTCGGAAACACACCCTGCTTTCAGGGAGAGTACGCATTCCATTCTAACAACAACTTGCCCTTACATAGCACCCTCCACGCAGGTTAGCGTCTCAGACATTCCAACAAATACCTCAGGATTTTTTAAGTATAGGTGGGATGGAACTCTCAGCTTGGTTTGGATACTCCTAAGCACGGTGATGGATTTCTACATGTCAGGCAAGGCTGCCCCCAGCCTCCCCTCCAAAAAAATCCCTTTCATGTTACATGATCTTCTATGAAATACGATTGGTCACCAAGCCAGTTATTAAAACAGGTTTCAGAAATTTCACAAGAAGCTTAAGGAAAAAGCTCCTGAGAATAATAGACAAATGTTTTTTAGGCAGTAGTGATAGTTGTGATAATATCTGTGAACAGTGCTATTTGGGTGTCAGCTTTGTTGTTAGCAGCAGTCTTACCTCTGGGTCAGAGGTATTCTGTTCAAACTTCATACCTGGACTTGAGCACGTACATCAAGGATGACACTCCAATACTTTCCTTCAGTTGAGAGTTTAAATAGAGGACTCGCTGCCTGTTCTTCACGTAGAAACTATTTGAAGAGAGTGTTTCTCCTAGTGTCCTGGCCATCACAACTCCAGATAAATTGGTAACTCATACAAAATAGTTGTTCAAAAAAGTCACTATAAAAAATACTTTGTGAGATTTTGACTTATATAGTGCTCTGAAAATGCAAGTTATTTCTTTCATATGTCAGTGATGAGTCCTGGGATCTGAGTTTGGAATATTTTACAAATGAGCTTGGTAAAAACCTTTAAAGTAATAATGCTTGCATTTGATATAGCACATCTTCGAGAGGTCTCAAAAGCACTTCGCAGAATATACAGTAAAGTGAATCGACTGTATATTTTGTGAGAGAAAGGTAAAGATTGCAAATGATAAAGGATGATCTCTAGAGCACTGACTTTGCAAAGCCAAAATAAGCTGAATCTGCTCCAACTTGAGAACAAAAGCTAAAAGGAAGCTGGAATCCAACATCTTTCAATTAACAAAGATGAAAACGTGGACTGCAGAGGTATTTAAATAAATGTGAAGCGAAAAATAAATTAAAAAACAAGAAAAACAAGTTAAAGAAAATCAACGTGCCCTTAATTTATTATAGATTCTCATCTTTTCCCTCACCCAACCACCTGACTAAAAGGGAATTTCCAACACTACACAAGGTATTGTAGTTACTTCAGGGCCTCATTATTTTGATGTCAAAGGGTGGTTTTCAAGGCGAGACTATCACAACCAGGTATCTATGTTTTCCTGCTTTAATGGTCTCTCAATGCCTAATGCCACTTCCAGCCAAGAAGGTGAGGAGGTCACTAATTTCATAACCAACAATGACATTCAAATCCCTGTGCCTATAGCACCAGCTGGGAATGTGCGTAGCCTCAAATCAACACCTCAGCTAAGATCAGAAGTCAGTTTACGGTAGACTGGAAATTAAGCTGTATCCCACTGCTCTGTGGCATTGCATTCTCGTGCACAAACTCAACAATTACTATATATATACACACACACACATAGGACCCTCTCAGCAAGATTACGGAGCAGAAATACTGTAATTCCCATAAAGTATTAACGATTTATCTGCATTCAAGTGGTTAAACCTATGTAAAATATTACAGGCAATTTTTAAGTGTAAATGCACAATGATAAATAAGTCTTCATATTGTAATGCCTGCTCTGCACGTTGAAACTCTGACAGTGTCAGATACTAATGAAAGACCATTCCGAGTGCAGTATCTCAGCTTTCATTGGTATGGGGAGGGAGTTGTCTCCATCTGAAGCACTGTACAAACAATTGTGCTGATATCATCTCAAGGAACCTTGGACGTTCGCTGATGCCAGAAAATGGGTCCCCTATGAAAAGAAAAGTTCCTTACAAAAATGATAGAGGAAAAGTCAGCAATACCTGGAATAATAGCAGGAGATACATTATAAATTGCTCTCCAGGGAACTCCGAACTAATCCCATACGATATTACAAATTACTAAAACCACCTTATGATTTCAGGATAAAAATAAAACTGCAGATGGAGGATATTGAAGCAATTTTGTATTCCGTCGGGTACCTTTACCCCAGCTCACAGTGCGTATTAATTGGAAGATTGAACAAAATCTTCTGGGAAGAGAAAGTATTAACCCTTTCCACTCAGACATTGTTGATCCACTTTGATGTTAGAAATACTTTGATGGTCCCTCAACTTCCCAAAATATTTTATTAAAATAACAGCAGGAAGCTAGGTTCTAATCATGAGAACACTAATATAAAAGGAAACTACTAAATACACGAGATAATAAAGAAATTAAAGTACATTACAGGTTTAGCTCATTCTACTGATTAAATAATAATTCTTGCTTTTGATATAACGCCTTATCAGGTCGTCCAGATTTCTCAAAGTTCTTCACAAATTTTATTTGTAAGTAAGGAGCAAGGGTGGGAGATGGGAAGTTACAGATATTTAGGTTCAACAAAATTACATTTGTAAAGCGCTTTTCACGTTGGGAGGACGTCCCAAGGTGCTGGACAGTCAGAGTTTCAGACCCGTGCTGGGAGTCAGGATTAGAGAGGGTGGGGGGTGGTGGGGGGGAGTAGGGAGATCAAAAGCACGGTCGAAGAGGAGGATACTGTTACAGAGGGTCTTGAGATGGATCTTGAAGGACGCAAGAGGAGGGTTGCAGGATGGTGTTCCAGAGGGTGGGGGCAGAGTGACAGAAGGTTCATGGTGACAATTAATTATTTTCTAAAATGTGTAGCACGAAATCTAATTTTTCATGAACCACCAATTCCCCGTTTTCTATTTTAAACATTGTAGCCTTTGTTCAGGTTTCATGTCTGCAAGTTATCAAGCCACAGAAGATATCATATTAATAGGCGAATCATTAACAGCAACTATATAATAATCCTTGCATTTGCAGATGTTACACCAGCACCAGATGGTAACATTCAAAGCTCTTTGTGTAGAACAAAGGTTAAGCGAGTGCTCTCATCCCCTGTGTGAAACTGCAATGCTTGTTTTCACTTTTGTCTTTTTTACATGAGATGTGGCCTCCTTGCCTCTCAGATCCACCTTAAGAGGCGTTCCATATTCTCCCCTCCCTCTACCCCCAGTTGCCCCCTCCCCACCTAATAATAATAGTAATCCTTGCATTTGATATAGCGCCTTATCACGTCTACAAGACATCTCACAGAGCTTCACAGAATATACTGTAAAGTGAATTGACTGTATTTTGTGTGCAAAACGCAGCAGCCAATATAATATGTAGTCATTGTACAAACCACCTATTCAGAGTAGGACGACCTACTTATGGCACACCAGCCCCATTCGCGAGCTGTAAGGCCAATACCTTTGTGTGTGGGTTTTGCTGGAACACTGTTCTCAGACATGAAAACTCTGCACAAATATAGAAGGCTCAAAGAATTGATCTAGGCATTTGGCTACTTCAGAAAAATCTCCATCTAAAGTAGTCTCTAAATCAGCAATAAAAACGTAGCTGGTTACAAGTCCCCTGAACCTCATTTGGAAAAGCCAAGTTAAATTTATGTTGGAAGCTCTGATTCCACATCCTGTAACAAAACATAGGCTCAGCATTTTCCTTTACAATCATTTTTCATTGGGACTAAAAGAATAAACAAGATGGAACATCAAATTCCATATTTAACTTTGATAAAAAGTAACAAGCAGGTCCGAGGTATTCATATTTTGAATGTGAAATCTATCAAATGCGAAACTAATTAATGTATCTTCAAACTTTCAGATGGTAGTCTCCTATCAAATCAATTCTTTACGAATTCACCCACCTAGCAATTCTGGCACAAAAGAGCAGTTAACATCTTTCCATTATAAATAGCCTATTGCAGTGCTGTGAACGCACACACAGATAAGAAAATTGTTAAGTAATAGAAACAGTAGTCAATTGTTGCAAAATTGCCCAGCTGGGACTCAACAAGAATTACACATCTGGTCTCCTGCACTGATTTGGATTCCTAATGTGGGGGGTTCATTAAATGAAAGTTTGGGGAAAAAAATCTAATTTCTCCAAACAAATTACTTTTGCATGGAATAATCATTCTCGTTACTTATATGAAATGAGGAACATCCCCGATGCAAACAAATTGACTGAAGTTTGGCAACAGAACCCTGTAACTTCAATAATAAGTTTTAACCCTGTTCTTAATACACAACAGAAAGATTGCTTTTACAAACGAGAGATAACCCAACTGGGACAGTCAACAGCACGTTCATCTTTCAAAGTGCAGTCTGTAGTGACATTATTAAATAGAGGAAAATGTTCAACTGGAGCAAATATAGAATATATTGTATTCCCAAATAGAATTTTTGCATCAGTTGAATTTACATGCTTGCAATGTAAAGGGTCCAAGTTACCACCTAAAACTATTTCTTCCACCTGTAACAAAACATTTTTGTTAAGAGGTGGAAGAATGCAATGCAACTGTGCCTGGCATCACCTAGCAACCTGCTCCTAACACTGAGGGTGTGGCAAGTTTGACCAGAGAGAGAGGCGCTGAACTTGGTCATTCACTTCATGGCTGTTTGTGGGACTTTGATGTATGTAAATTGGCTGCCGCGTTTCAGC
Source organism: Callorhinchus milii (assembly GCF_018977255.1). Lineage (NCBI taxonomy): Eukaryota > Metazoa > Chordata > Chondrichthyes > Chimaeriformes > Callorhinchidae > Callorhinchus > Callorhinchus milii. Next base: position 6,530,512 of record NW_024704763.1, on the reverse strand, counting down.
CAATGGATCCCACCATCAAAATGAACAGATAAAGGGGGAGGGAATAAGAGGGGAAAGAAGGCAGGGCAAATGTAGATGTATAGGTTTATTTGTAACTTAGGGCTACATTGCAGTAATAAAACTAGTGCTAAAACCTGAATAGCTTTATTATCTTATGTATTAGTGTGCACACTGAATATTGAAATAGGCTGTTACAGCAAATGGAATTTCCTGAGCTGCAGTAGTCCAAGAGTCAATCTAGCCAAAATGTATGCACAGTCTGTACAATATAATCTGAAGTTTTGTCTCTTTATTGAATTGATCTCAAGGATAGACATAATACATACAACTGAATAAAGACAAATTTTGAATACACATTTTATGCCACATCTTGGAGAATGTAGAATCACTTCAGAAGATCTTCAGAAAACTATCTGGAAGAAATTTGACAAAGCATTAGTCCTCATAGCTGTGGACCTACAACTATGTGCGCTCTGCTAAACTAAAGCGCTCTGAGACTCCATCTGGAGTGGAGGGCGCTATATAAATCCAAGTCATTGTTGCTGTATTTGTATACATATATTAAACAGATTTAGCCAATCAATGGGGAAATATAGTAGTTTTAAACACCAAGTATAAAATCTGGTGTTTCACTGGTTTTCTGTATGTTTCTCACATGCTGTATACATCAACTAACAGATTCTTCTCAGCTCAGTATTGAAATTCAAGACTCAATCTGATGCATTCTTTTTCAGGATCTTTCATTGAGAGATCAGAAGTTAATTTGCTTCTCTTGTGCCCAACTCATTGTGACAATTCTATTCTTAAAGCAGTCACACCCTTCTTTAAAATCTGACTGCATCAAATACAGAATAGAGCCTACAGACATTGATTGCCGAACATTTTCTGGAGTGATGTGACAAAAAAAAGTAATTGGTCGAATTTAAAAGAACAAATTAAAAGGGAACCTAACATTGATATAAACTCACCAAGTATTGGATTTATAATTTGTCTAAACCGAGCTCCTCTGGGGTAGAGATTCCCAACTCATCCAATGTGGGCCTAAGTTCCTGAATCACATAAGGGTAAATATCCTTGTGAGGGCCAGCTTTGTCCTAAAAGAGAAAACATACAAGTCAAATTGATAAACTACATAAACAGAAGAGTCTGGATTTCAAAGTCTTGGAATGCACAAGGAAAGGATGGAAATGACTCTCCACAATCACAAATAATTAAAGATATTCAAAACAATTGTAAAAGAGCATGTGCCAGAAAGATTACGGATTGATGAACTCACTCAAACTTGTTGAAGAATCCAGAATTCAAGAAATATTATTGTCAATATCAGTGTTTTAAGAAGGAAGTGTACAAGATTCCAAAAGTCCTGCAAGATTTCAATTACTGAAGCACATAAACCAGTTATAAAAGCTCACTCGTGTCACAGTGGGCAAAAAAATCACCTAGAACTTTCCTAAAATAATATTAACCTCGCAATCAGTCAAAATTAAAGACCGCTGCCTAAATTTAAACCTGTGAGTTAATGTCTTTGGGAATTTAGTTTCAAGGGCACATTATTCCACCCTTCTGTCATCTCCCCAAAATTCTCCAAAAGTGTCAAACCCATATAAACATTCATGTTTATTGCAACTAGCATTCATGCGGAGAATCAGAACTGCCAAATAATAGCAGCAAATGGCCTACCAAAGTAATCGAGTATGCTTTTCAAGCCTCTCCATTACATTTCAAAAATAGGCCTGTCCAAAGTGTATCAGTTTACAAAATCATTATGCCCTCAGATTATTTAACAGCAATTTACAAATCTTTACTGGTAAGAATCACAATTCATAGAAGTAAAAGGAGGTGTAAGGAAAATATCTAACATAATAGTAAATTCAATAATGGCACATTACATTTTGCAGTTCATACAAGAGCCCAGCAGAATCCTATTTCTGCACAGTTCCTCATACTGCATTCAGAAGAGACCAGTATTTTTGAAAGAATAAGTGTAATCATGCATAATGGCAACTAATGTGTAGCAATTCACAACAGTTTCTAATCAGGACCACATACCATACACGGGTAAGAGAATGCAAAAGGATTGGACAAAAGTTATTATTAAACACCTTATTGATTTAAGACAATTTACAAAGGAAAGTAGTCAAAAGAACCATCTGACAATAAAATTTCAGTGATAATTCATAAAAATACTAAAGAATTTTTACAGTGTCAAATGTTGGAAAATTTTGAATTTGTTTTTAATCTGTTATATTCAGATTTTGAAAACGAAACTTCTTATGTCTCAGACTCGTTGACATAACTTTATTTCACTTTGTTCCAAAATATTGACATTTGTTTAAATAGGGGCACTACAGAGCTTCTTTGAGGAGGGATCAACAGGACAAAACCTTCACAACCTATTAATTTAACAACCGTCAGATAATATAATTCAAGCAGAGAGAGATGAATGCTTTTACCTACCACTCCCCAGTGGGGCTCGATCACCATATCCTCCAGTGAATTTAAAATGTTATCAGATTCTCTTTTAGTCAAAACTATAAAGTTGAGAAGCTAACAAGATTGCTGAAAGGTGTGGTTTAAATTGAACTGACCTTCACTGCTTCTAGGATACGGATTGCACTGGCTAGATCATTTAATCTACGACATGCCCTCAAAGCTGCGTCAAGGATTTTAGGCTCAGGTACGAGATCGTATCCAATTAAGGTGTTCATTCCTGTCAAATAATAAACACAGTTTACGACTGTAGTACAACAGTTCACACATTTACTAATGACGTGATGTGAAAACAGCATATTAATGTAAATCATACAAGATACATACAGCATCAGTTCCTGTTGGAGATCTATATTCAGATACATTAAGCTCTTTCTGCTGGTATGTTATTGAAAAAAATTATTATTTTATGAAATGAGAAATTTTTGGAAATGCTCTGCTACTCAACGAAAGAAGCTACCTTGTTTTTTTTATCTAGATGTTTATTACATTTCCAAAGGTTAGCATATAGCAAAACACTAATGTTCAAGGTCAGAAATGGAACATGGAGCAAAGATTGTCAGATGTATTTTTCAACATCATCCTCTCAACTGTGAGACAATTTATGCACTTCTTGTTAACTTGTCAAACAACTAGGAACTTTTACAGCTCTTCATCCACAATGTACAAGTCTTTCTTTAAAATGTCTTTGGCTGTAATATGCAAACCTTTCAAACATCTTGAGATTTATGTGGTATAATTAAAGAAAATCAAGATTCAGTTATACACCAATGCAGCACACTTACCCTGAAATACTGAGAAACTCAGACTGATTAGGCTGAATAGCATGTTCCTGTCCTAGAATCATAGAATATTACGGTATAGAAGGAGGCCGTTCGGCCCATCGGGCCTGTAACGTTCTACATCATTTTATGTAATAAGGAACAGGTTCAAAAGGATAAACTGTGAAAGATTATTTCTATTAGCAATTAAGGAATGAAGATATAAAGGGTAAATATGTGAAAGAGCAAAGGAACAGAACAAGAGCAGTGGGTGAGAGATTACAGCGCACTGTCAAATGTCCTCTCCCTCGTAAAAAAAATAATTTTTGGAAATGCTTTCCCAAAATACATATTCATCGTAATTATTTTTGCCCCCCGCCACTCATATTACTCCAGTAAGAAAATAATAATAATAATCCTTCCATTTGATAAAGCGCTTTTCAGGTCTTCTAGACATCTCAAAGAGCTTCACAGAATATGCTGTGGGCGAAACGCGGCAGCCAATTGCACACAGCAGTGTCCCACAAACAATCGTGGATTGAAAATGACCAATTTATTATTATTTTTTTGGAGAGATTATTATTAGGCATGTGGAGTAAGGAAACTTGCCTAAGGTTTTGCCCTGCCTGTAATTGAACCCAGGCAGTATTAGAGACTAAATATGATGCTGACATTTTCCTCCTTCATAATAGCTACAGTATGAGAAAAAAATGATTCCTCAAATAGAATTGAAGCTTACCTTTTCTTAGTTCCCAGGCATCAATATCAGGCTTATTGAAGTATGTCACCCAACGAGCATCAAACTCTTCATCAGTCTCCTCTCTGCCATGTGAATACCAGCGAGAAGCAAGGGCAACTGTCAAACAGAGGACATTCAGAGCTTAATGCTTACAAATTCCATCTCCACTCTATGCAAACGCAGAAGCACGTCCTGGAGGAATGAGCTTCAGTGTGCCAAATGGCACTTCCTCATTTGATCTTTCTATCTTTCAAATGGTGAATAAAACAGAACCAAAACTGATTAACAAAAAGAATACATTTGCATCCATATCCATCTCCAAACCATCTTAGTTTTTCCCATCTTTTCTTAAAATGCAAGAGTGGTTAGAATAACTGTACAGTTATGCACAACTATCCCAAATACCACAGATAAAAGAAACAGCGGAACAAGATCAGCAGCAACTTAAATCAGTCTGGCATATTTTGAGCATTAAGTGATGGAACCAAACCACAAGACTTTTCAGTTCTCTAACAGAAGTGGAAACCCCTACTCCCCTACAAGAGCAGAAATGACAACAGCCATGAAGTTCAATGCATACAATTTCGCAATCTCGAGTGGAAGCTACTGTAAAATGTCTGTTGCAGAGGAGTCAATTTTTTTTTAAATATTCCAGTTAAACTGTGTCAGTGAACCACACATCAAAGCCTGTCAACAACAACAACACGATTCCATTTATAGAGCGCCTTTCACGTCGGGAGGACGTCCCAAGGCGCTGTACAGTTGGATCAGGACCTGAGCAGGGGGAAATGGTCAGGGTGAGGGGAGGGAAGGGAGGGACTCCTCTGTCCTGCGCATAATCTAGCACAAATAGAAGCCACAATTTAGGCCAAGGTAGTTTGCCTGTTCCAGGCATAGACATATCCTGGAAATGTTTAAATTGAATCGATAGAGATGTTAAGATTAACCTGGCATTTCTGCTAGAACTCAACCAAAATGTTAGTAACCCAAAACTTCCAAATTCTCACTGGGATCCAATTCTAACATTTCAACCTATCACCGAATGGGCATGGCCCGATTCCTGATATGTTCTGCATTTTTGCACTACATTCTCTTATCTCTGCAAATCCAGACATCTCATCATAAAAAAGAATGGAAAATAATGAAGAAAACGTGACAGACTGAGCAGAGTTGTTTCTCTCCTTTCTTCCCCACATCGCCTATCCTGAGTTACTAATAGTCAAGTAATTCTGAGTAATAGGCTTGAGATGCAAACAAGCTACTTTCAACCACAAGTGAAACATAACTTGAGGTAAACCAAAAGTAGCAACATAATCACAAATACGTAAATGAACAAAAATTAATGAGTTAGAGAGAATAGTCCATGCTGTATAAGGCCAATGAAAAGACAAATTTACCCAAGTTTCAAAGTTACCCAACAGTCAAAATCATACTCTACCATCTTGAATACAAATCTTGAAAAATATGCTGCAATAGAAATTGATCCAGGTGCAACTAACAAGGTTGTAATGTACTATCAAAAAGTGAGCTCTGGCTACTTTGCATCTAAAATACAGGTAATATGAAGTCTGTCACATTAGGTATCTACAATCAGGATATGAATATGAAGGTAAAGTTTGTTTGTAAGTCAAGCACTGCATTATAACTATACCAAGAAACAGTTCTATTGCATTGTATGTTAAACGCAGACTACTGGAATCAGAAAGAAAATGTTAATGAGTGTTAATTCTAACTTAGAACCTAGTTCTCGTACATCTTAGCGGTGGCAATTTAAGTAAATAGCTTGTGCAGCTATTTTCCTATTAAAAAGTGTAAATTATGACAGAGATAAGGAAAACTGCAAACATTAGAAATCCTAAACAAAAAACAGAAATTACACAGCAGGCTGATCACCAAGGTTAATATTCTGAATACTGCAAAATCTTCATCCTTTGTGAAGGGGTGGTTTGAAAGAGGAACAAAGAAAGTAAGATGAGACAAAGAAAAAGCTTAGCAAAAAGTTTAAAGGATTACAACTTGCGCAAAAAAGAGCAGCTTGAAACAGTGATAAAGATGCCAAGAAATATGACATATTAGAGGTTATAAATGGATTCCACAATGCTACAGTTTCTAAGCCAACAATTGCACGCTTAAATTGCTCTTATGTCAATGCAAATGGCAAACGATCAAGTTGTCAGAGTGTAGGTAGTATGGAACAATTTGTTTCACCTCTTACGTTATCAAAGCACATGACAGCTTGAAGTTAACCTTCTGATTGGCTGGTTTATGCCATATAATTACTGCATATAATTACTGGGAAATGTAAATTATTGATAGAATAAAGCTAAAAAAGTTTCCAAGAAAACTGATTAACTATTTAGTCAGATTTTTCTCAACAGATATATTGAAGGAAAAATTGATAGTTTTTGTGAGTTACTGAATGTAAATTTTAAGGATTGATGACCAAAAACCAATCTCTATGGAACCTAAATTGCTATCCGATTTCTCAGCGAGCCACATTAGGCTACCAAGTTCAAAATGAAAAAAAANTCACTTAACGTTGGAAATGAAAGATTTCTACCAAATTTCATCAGAGGTTCAGGATTGCAAATGGTTTACATCAGAGGAAAATGCTTTCATTTTTAATTATGATTTAATTTTACATTAATTAAACACTACTTATCCCTACCAGGAACAAAATTGACTTTCAAAATTAATTTCAGTGATGAAGCTTTCTACAATCTCAGGAATTCAAGCCCTGTTCTTAAACCCAGTCAATATTCTGGAATATACACATTTGGTCATTATTTTTACATATTCCTTTAAATATAATTATCATTGTGACATTAAATGTAATAGATGGGGAGTATGGGACCTTTTATTCATCACTGTGAAAAAGTTATTTTATTCTTCTCCCCACACTATAATTTCCTATTTTTTTGAGAGGGGGAGGGAAGAGATGCGAGGAAGAGAAAGGGGAGGCAGACTACCAGATTATTACGAATAATCCTTGCTGCCTAATTAGTTCTGCAGCAAAAGAGCAGGAATCTTTAAGTGATTTGCCCCTCAAATATTTTTCTTCCCACTGTAACAATGGAGATAAGAAGCTCAGCTAAAATCCTCACCATAGAAATACATTATGTCGGTTTATAACCCACATCCTACTAGCATTACAGTACAGTCACGCCTCTATTTCCTTTCCTTTGCAAATGACTTTCGCAATCAAAAAACAGATTACATAGTTGACAATAGTTTAACCCTTTGTATCAAATATTCAACTAAGTACAAACATTGAATTCCAATGATTCAGTCTCAAGGACAATGGGTGTAAAATGCAAATACTTGTAATATGGAGTTAATAAGATGAATGTAAAATACGCAATCTACAAATCCCAAAAATTGGGATAGATCTGAACAAATTGTGCATACGAGTGACATTGCAAAGAATAAAACACAGACATTTGACAAGTGTCGCGTAGAATGGCTACGGGAAAGAAAATGACCTTGAATCATAACCTGCTATTTTAAGCATTCAACCCTGCAAACCAACGCACTCTTTCTTCAGCAGCAAAGATTCACCTTCGGGTTTCAAAAGTGGCGATTTTTAAAAAATATATATATAATTTTATTCAAAACTGGAGCTTGAGATCCTTTCCCAATGTGACTCCGTTGAAAGGTCCAATGCTGCTGTGTGTGGGTATATATATATAAAAAACCACAAGCCCCCCTCTCTCTCTCTCTCTCTCTCTATCTGTGCACTTGCTCTCCCCCACCCCCCCAACCCCACACCCTCTCAACCCCCCCATCCCTCACTCCCAACCCCCCATCCCCTCTCCCCCACCCCCCATCCCCTCTCCCCCATCCCTCTCCCCAACTCCCCATCCCCACATCACCTCTCCCCACATCACCTCACCCACACCCCTCTCCCCACCCACACCCCCACCAACACACACACACACAGACACGGAGGATGTGACTAGGCCTCGGAGCCTGAGTGCCGGGCGGGTCATTGCAAGGTCACACGGGCACAACAGCCAGACAGCCGCGTCTCACACCCCGGCCCGGCCCGGCCCCGACCTCTATTCGCCTCAGTCTCTTCCCCCCAACCGCTCTCCCCCCACCCCCCGCGCCCCTGAACGTTACACGTTAGTGTAGTGTAACGGTGGCGGACGCGGGGGGGACGGGGGGGGACGGGGACCGTTATCCCCGAGAGGGAGCGTTTGAAGGGCTGAAGGTGACAGGAGGAAGCGCCGCGCGCGGGCGGGCGGGCGGGAGCCCCTCACACACACTCACTCCCTCACTCACTCACTCCCCTCCATTCCTCACTCCCCTCCCCTCGAGGCTCTTTACCTGTCGGCGCCTGCCGTCTGCCCGCCGCCGCCGCCGCCACCACCGCCGCCCGTCTCCAGACCCCCAGGCCGGTGGACGTGCACCTCAGGGCGGCTCTGAACATGGCTCGGAAGGAGAGAGAGGGAGGGAGGAGGGAAGGTGAGATGAGGGAAGAGGAGCGCCGGCCGAAGCGCTGCCGCTCACACACACACACGCACACGCACGCGCGCACCGACGGAAAGGCGAGAGCGCGCCACTTCCGCCCAAACCGGAAATCGCCGCACGTTTTTTCCCCGCCCTCCAGCTGCCGCTGTGACAAGCGCTTTGCCAGGACCCGCCATCTTTGTTACTGGCACAGACACGCCGCCCCCAGGGGGGGGGGTGGCCAGGTTGGGCGGGTTTCACGCCCCAAATTGGGCGGGTTTCACGCTCAATTGGGCGTTTTTGTGTGTATGTGTGTGTGTTGCCTTGTTACAAGGTGTTTAACAATGTCTTGTTACCCCCCCATGTGTTTTTTTGTCTACGGTGCATTGGCCAACAACTGAAACACGCGGAAGAATGATGGTAATTGTATTTAGAAACACTGCACTTCATCGTATTATAGGAACAGGAGTATGCCATTCGGCCCCTCAACAACCACGACGACAACTTGCATTTATAGTGGCGCCCCTCACGCAGGGTAGAGGCCCGGAGCGCTCGACCGTGGCGGAGCACGACGCCGAGTCAGGGGGAGGTGATCCTCAGCCACAGTCGATTAGGTCTTCAGGCCCGACCGAAAGATGGGGAAGGAGGGGGGAAGGTGGAGGGAGAGAGGAAGAGTGTTCCAGAGTTCCCTCGAGCCGGTTCCTCCATGCGATTAGATCGTGGCTGATCTGGACCTCAACTCCAATTACCCGCCTTCGCTCCATAGCATTTGATACTCTGACCTGACAAAAATCTATCCACCTCAGTCTTGAAAATTTGAATGGATCCAACACCCACAGCTTTTTGGGGGAGTGAGTTCCAGATTTCCACTACGCTTTGCATGAGTTAATGCTTCCTGATTTCACTACCGGATGGCCTAACTCTAATTTTAAGATTATGTCCCCTTGTTCTGGATTTCCCTCACCAGAGGAAATAGTAGCTATCCTATCAAATCCCTGTATCATTTTAAACACCTCAATCAGATCATCCCTCAGCCTTCTAAACTCAAGGAAATACAGACCAAGTTTATGCAACCTGTCCTCATAATTTAACGCATTAAGCCCTGGTATCATTTTGGTGAATCTGAACCGAACCCCCTCCAGGGCCAATGTATCTTTCCTGAGGTGCGGTGCACAAAACTGAACATAGTACTCCAGATCCACATTCAGTACAAGTGTTTAACTGTATCAGTGTAAGTACTATAATCTTCCGTAACATGGATGGAATCACGAGGAAGTTACTGGTAATATCAGACATTGTTACACTCGACTCATCTGCAACAGAAAATAAAAATTCATTGTAAGAAAAAATAACGGGGGGCGCAGGACTGAAGAGCCCCAGCTTGGCTAATCGTTGCTCATCGCTTTAAAGAGCTGCACATCACATTGTTTTTGTTCTGAAAAGTGTGGTAATTCCAAATACAACTGCGGGAAGGAAGAGGGAAAAAAGAACAAGTTTGCACCAAACATCAATTCATTTTGATCATTCAGAAACTGGCGGCTCTGCAATGCAGCTATTTGGTTTACATTACACAGGGGGTGCAAGCGAGTCACTTACAAACCACACAGAGCCAAATCCAGCACTGTACAATTAATACAGTGGAACCACACTCATGAGATTTTTGCCCTTATAAGTTAGTTTTTGATCACCACCAATTAATAATAATCCTTGCATTTGATACAGTGCCTTATTTCATTAAAGCATCTCAAAATGCCTCATAGGGTTTATGGAAGTGTTGTGACTATATCTTTTGGATTGTTGCTTAGGACTCCAGGAAGAACAACCTTTTCTTTTTCAATAGTGCCAATGGGATTTTTAACATCTCAGTGCAACATCTTGCCTGAAGGATGACACCTCCAACACTGCTGTGATTTCCCCCCTGCGCAGCACTACAGAGGAGTGCCAGCAGAGACTGTGAGCTCAAAAAGTCATGAGCTTGAACACGCAACCTTCTGATTCAGAGGGTACCAACTGAGCCTGGCTGGCACCCAGTTTCAAATGAGAAAACAGACTGAAAGAGTGTCCTGAATAATGCAGTGAGTTGGTTTCTTCATCAAGGTGCTGAAAATGTATATAAAGTAGATTGTTTGCATGTTTGTTAATCTCTGAAGTCAGAGCCTTGGGACGTCCTCCCAACGTGAAAGGCACTATATAAATGTAATATTGTTGTTGAAGTGTTTTTGCAAATAAAAACAATGAAACTTAAAACGTTTCATAATGTATTCCTGGAACTAACTTTCGAACGCCATAGAGTTCACCCAAAATTCTTTGAATAAAACTATTTTTGGTTTAATTTTCTTGTATTTCCTTCCAGCAGTATTAATAATAATAATCCTTGCAGCTGATATAGCACTTTTCAAATCACGTAGACGCCTCAAAGAGCTTCACAGAATGTACTGTAAAGTGAACTAACTGTATATTTATGAGTGAAACACGGCAGCCAATTGCGCACAGCAGTGTCCCACAAATAGTCAGGTTTGAGTGACCAAATTATTATTGTTTTTTTAAAGGATTATTTATCCCCTGAAAAGCGATCCGCCAATCGACTAACACCTGGGTGCCTACATACTGCTGGGTAAGCAGAGGTGTGTGGAGTAAGGAAACTTGTCCAACATTCACCCTGTCGGGAATAGAACCCAGGTCTCTTGCTTGCGAAGGTGAGTGCTCTAACCACTGAGCTACAGGACTCCAAATTAACAGTATTTTAAAATGGGAGTTAATTTACAGAGAAAAAAACAAACCTGATCTTATGGGGAGGAGTAGTATCTCCCCATAAGATGACCAGCTTGATAATCAGCCATTGCCAAAGTGAAACAAAACTGAGCCATGCACCTTAGATGGAGAATCTATTGGGAATAAAAGAACTGAAAGCACAGAGGTAAGTATTAAGCGGGCTTTGAAAGTGGGGACCGAGTGGCCAAAAACACCCTTTAATCCTTTAATACCTACCCAAGTATTTGTCTCTCTCTCTTTTAAACAGCTAAATTCTTAAAAATTAACATTTTCTTCTGATATTAATTCAGGATTATTTTTATATATCATACATCTAAAAGTAATTGATTAAATATAAATTAATCAGCTGAATAATCAATAAAACAGATCCCAAGTAGATCTGTCAGTGGAACGTCCTCCCGACGTGAAAGGCGCTATACAAATGTAATTTTGTTGTTATTGTACTTGGAACACTGGACTGAGAGCATGATATTTTGGGTTTGAATGCTGGTGTGAAGTAGGGTCTCCCTTGGAATGAACCTGGTTTTCAATAGACAAACAAAGACTTAATGCATAAGTACCATTAGACACATGAAAAAATTGGTTACTGTACTTGCTCAATAACCCACAGTAAGAAATGTGCACTCAACAAAACTGCAAAGGAATTGCAAGAAAATCCCATTTGAAACTGAAATCGTCAAGGTCAGTTAATTTCTCAAGAATCTCAGAATGACGCCCCAAAACCTTTTCAAATGTTTTAGTTGTGGGAAGATTATTCCACATGCAAGTCACTGAACTTTACAGTAAATCCCATGAAGCGCTTTGAGACATTTGGACAATGTGATCAGGCTCAAAATCAATTGCAAAAATTATTGTTTATTGTTATAAAAGCAACAATTCTGTGATCTTCTGGTATCCGATTCCACTAGCAAAGACATGACTAATTAAATCAGAGAAGGCTTCTGGCTTCCCATCACACACAGAGCTGCCTCTCAGAGCCATTCCTTTGTACCTCTTCCTCCTACGCACATATGCACATCGAAACAGAACAAAAATCACAGGCCAACATATTCACAATGTGAAGCTGTTAAGCATACTGTACTTGGGAGAAAATTGTCTGCCTACACACTTATTATTTCTGAGTTTTTAAAACTAATTGCGGACTGTTATATAATCAATGTCATGTTAGGCAGTGATTGGCAAACAGTCAGATAAGGTGTGTGAATAAAATAATCTCTCAACAGGAATGAGTGCAACACAGGAATCTTTTCAATGCTGTTCCGTGGAAGTAGATGAATGGGGATTGTGGATGTGGCTACCTGGGCAATATGTGAACCCAACATTCTCCCGAGGCTAAGACGGTTGAATAGAAGGTTCAACAAGAAATAGCAACAATACATTATTATAAGCCCCCCATCAAATACCATAACTTTTAAACATTGCATTTTTCTTCTGCTTTCCTTATTAAACTGAAACACTATACGGTATTGCACAACATCCTCTCTATAATACCCCTTATACTTCTTTTCTATCACTCCCAAAGGCAATGTTAGGGATTGGCGATGCTGTTTTGAAACTACAACCAATATTTATTTGAAATATTAACATGGCAACATTCCTTTTTAATGGGTACTTTATAGGCTGCTGATAAAAGTGTAGAACAGTAATACACTATGTTCCAGTTGGCAGTTCTACAATTACTTAATGCATCATTTTATTCTCTACAAATGTGTCACTTGTTACAGAAAGAAACTCACTAATAGTCCAAAGTAAACCATAGTATTTAGAGGGTAACATGTCAGGATTCTGAGCTCATAGTCCAGGCTGACAATCCAGTCCAGTGGTGAGGGAGGCGCCGTCTTTTGAATGAGACATTAAACTGAGGTTCCATCTGCCTTTTCAGGTGAATGTTAAAGATCCCATGACACTATTCAAAAAGAGAAGGGAGTTTCTCCCGGTGTCCTGACCAACCAAACCCCTGATTAAACAGAAAGCTCCTTCATTTCATGGCTGCTTGTGAGACATTGCTGGGTGCAAATCGGTTGCCAAGTTCACAAAATTACACAGTCACTGCACTTTACAAAAACTTCTGTGAAGTGCTTTGAGTCATTTTGATGTGATAAGGTGTTATATTAAATGCAAGGATTATTATTTTCTTAGAGCGTATCCATTGGTTCAGAGGTGCGAATTTACTCACAATCAGTTGTCACCTTTACGTCTTTACTATAAATTGGGTAAATTCTAAATTCAGTGTTACAGAACAATAGAGCTCAGATCACTATTACTCTGGAGTGAGTGCTTTACGCATGTGATGGGACAGTCTTAGCACCAGAGGCATGCCAAGATCTGTTGGAATTCTAAAACTGCACAACAACGCATCAGGAGTCGTACCAGACTCAAGCCTTTCTTTTAGAGTTATTTGTGCTAACAGAAGTCAAAGCAGGACAAAAGTGGATGTTTCACAGCTGTCTCACACCAGCTGCAGTGCTAACATATCCACCTCAGCACAAACTGTATGTCCAATCCAGAGTTATCTTGTCAACATAAAGCAGTGTTGGCCTTTTAATGGTCAGAGTTCAGTTGCTGTGCATTGCTGGGAGTTGTGGAAGGGAGGAGGGTGTTAATCTTTGTCTATGACACATAGAGGCCGGTTGGTCAAATGTTTCCATGTATGAAGCCATGTGTGACGCCACACAGAAACCTTCCTAAGGTGCGATCCCTCACCACAAAGTGTGTTTGTTCATTTCAGTGCTAAACACATTGTCACAAACAGGAGGGAGTTTCTCTCAGTGTCCTGGTCAACAAGACCCAAATAAAATTGGCCATTCATTTTGTAGGCTGTTTGTGGGGTATTGCTGTTCACAGATTGGCTGCTGTGTTCACCTGCAAAATACACACCTTGCACTATATCTTGTGAAGTGCTTTGAGGAATCTTCCTGATGTGAAAAGCACTATATGAAATGTAAGGATTATTGTTATTATAAATGGGGCGTAAGAACTAATAGTTTGTGAAATAGAATCAGAAGAGGACAGATCCTTTCTCTCGCAGTGCTGTGCATTGCATTTTATGTTCGTCGCACTATAACCACAAAGTGACTGATACTGTGCAAGAGCCCAAGGTCAAATAGGATGGATTAGAGCCAGCTGCTGGTTCCAGTTCAGTTCATCTAACTGGAAATGGTAGCACACAAGGGCAGGGGCAAATATTGGAATGATTTATTAAGGTGACAGGATTCATTTGGCTGGCATAAGTAACAGTGATTTAAAATGCATAGAAGATCCGAACATAGAGGTAAATCTATTTGAAATATCGTTCATTCAAAGCGCAGTGTGGATCAGGGCAGCTGCTTTTCTGATTGTGCATTAAAGTTATGGTAATGTCTGCGCTCGTATGTCACAGGAGATCAGGATTAGCAGCAGATGTTTGGGCGTGTCTCTGACTCAATAATACATGAGATGTGATGTGGAACACCCTGCCAGGTGTGGTGGATGAGGCAGGAACCCATATTAGCTTTCATGGGAGAACTGGAATGACACTCAAAAAGGAGTACGTTTGTGGGACGCTCCTGTGCGCAAATTGGCTGTTGCGTTTGCCAGCAAATACGCACTCACTACAATTCACAGTAAGATGTGAAGCGCTTTGAGATGCCTCCACGATGTGATAAGTTGCTATATAAATGAATGGATAGAACGGACAAGGAGTTCCAGAGGGTTGGGGGCAGAGAAGCTATATCAAGCCCATTTACCTGAATACACTGAAATTTACCTGAATTAGTGAAAATGCTTAGTGTTTTTCGAATCGTTCAATAACTTCCAGATCTTAACAACGAAATCCAAAAAGGATCAACCGTTTGCATTCACGCATAGTTTGAAGCTCGCTTGTTATTGTCTGTTTTCCAGTTAGAATTCCTTAGAATCTGATCATTTCCAATGGGAAATTGAATGGAGTGCAGAACACAGCCTTACCCTCTTCTCTTTGTTATCTCCTGCCTTAGAATTCCCCTGGATATAATTGGTCATTCACTTCATGGCAGTGTGTTGGACACTACAATTTCTCTCACATAACATAGTCAATTTACTTTACAGTATATTCTGTGAAGTGTTTTGAGATGTCTAGAATATGTAACAAGGCGCTATATGAAATGCAAGGATTATTATTATTACAATAATAGGCGGCAGCATTCACCCTCTGCGCTTTAGAGAAAATCCTGCGAAATGCTTTGAAATTTCCAGTCCTACTGATGTGACAGGTGCTGTATCAAATGTAAAGATTATTATTACAGTGATGCAGTGAATTTAAATCATGGTCCAAAATGAGAGATTATCCCAAAATTTGGCATCTTGTTAGAGCCAACTACAAACTGAATTCAGCAAGGTTCAAGCTGTAGCTAATCATGGATTTATTTTCAAGAGTAAAACCAAATTCTGGTACTGAGGCAGATTTTCCCCTTTTTGCCGTACTTTGCTAAGGGAATAGGGGATAACGATTTCAACGATTCCGATTTAGCCAGGATTTCATTTAGATTCAAAGAGGCAGTTTGTTAATCCTGATCTCATAGGATAATTAAAATTCTGCCCTTGAACCCTGGAAAGTCATTGCACCTTTCACCACTCTCAAAACATGAGCCATTTATAGCAAGAGTGTGAATTGCATTGTTAATGTGCACAGGCAGTAATAGAAAAAGTCAATGCTTATTTGAGGACAGCACCTATTGACTAATTGTTAAACGTTAGCTGCCTGAGTGGACTCCTCGCTTGATCCTGTGTATGTTTCCACTCTTCCTCAATCAAAACAATGCTCGTGGGATCGTGCAACAAAAAAANTCACTCTCTAGACTTCAATACGTATCCGTGTTACCTGATTCAAATGCAGTGTGTGCTGCCTGGGTTCAGTTAATAAGTAGTTGGAAAAAAAGTATTGACCCCAATTAGTCCATCTTTCCTCTGCACTTTTTCTCTCTCTCCCTCCCTCCCATTGCAAGCCCAATTACATCATTCTCAACCCACACAGGAGAGAGAAAGATCTGGGAAGTATCAGAGAGAGTAAACCTTGGTTGTTATAGTAATCTTCCTCTCTCCACAGCAACCGAAGAAATTCATATTTCTCTTGAACCGACCGTTTGCGGGACGCTGCTGTGCGCAATTGGCTGCCGCGTTTCGCCCACAAAACCTACAGTCAATTCACTTTACAGTATATTCTGTGAAGCGCTTTGAGACGTCTCAAAGACATGATAAGGCGTTATATCAAATGCAAGGATTATTATTATTATTATATTTCTATTTGCTCTTTTTCTGTTTTTTTAGAGGAGTGTCCAAATCAAACTACGGAGTTCTACATAAGCACAGCACTGCACGTACGGAATTTCCCTGTCTCTGGAATGGAATCTGCACTTCCACGTTCCACAAAGGGAGGCATCTAATTACCTGCTTACCTCTTGCAAAATGTATTAGGTGCAGGTTGGCAAGAGTCAGGACTTTGGAACACCAGAGCGTGTGGGTTGAGGATACTGCTAATGATTAACCAGTTTGTTTAACCACTTCAGCACTTGAGCAAGCAACCTTCTGTTGTCAGTGCTACTGTAATTGGAGTCCTATAGCTCAGTGGTTAAAGCACTCGCCTCGCAAGCAAGAGACCTGGGTTTGATTCCCAGCAGGGCGAAATGTTGGAAAAGTTTCCTTACTCCACACATCTGTTTACCTAGTCGATTGGCAGACCGTTTTTCAGGGGTAATAATTCCTTAAAAAGATAATAATAATAAATTGGTCGCTTCAATCCATGACTGTTTGTGGGACGCTGTTGCTGCCGCGTTTCACCCACAAAATATACAGTCAATCCACTTTACAGTATATTCTGTGAAGCGCTTTGTGATGTCTCGAATACGTGACAAGGTGCTATATCAAATGCAAGGATTATTATTAGTTGTGATGAAGGCATTTCGGCAACAGCTTCAGATGAGACGCTAAACTGAGATCACATCCACCAGTTCAGGTGGAAGTTAAAGTTGCCTTGGCATTATTTCAAAAGAGAAGGGAGCTTCTCTTAGTGTCTAGGCTAACAATCCTCCAGGTAACATTGGTTATTCACATTCTGGCTGTTTATGGGCATGGCTGTGTACAAATTGGCTGCTGTGTTTATCTGTGAGTACACAGTCAGTCTATTTCAGAGTCATTACTGCAAAGTATTTTAATGTTAGTGTTATAGGCACTAAATCTAACAGAAGGATTATTATTCTCATAGCTGATTTGCTTGCCGATACTCAATGTCCAGCATCTCGAGGAGGAAAGTGAAGCTTGTGTTATTTTATAGCATGTTCAATGCACGAAATGCATTATGAATCATCATAAAAACCTTTACCCCATTAATGACCACTTCAGCAAGGAACCTGTGGGCTGCTGGTGTCAAGGATTTACACACAGTCATTGTGATAAGGGTTATAATCTCCTTATTATCTTGCCTACAAGGCAAGATAATAAATCTTATAGATATTACTTGGGCATGGAACTGCTACTTTCATGTTATCTCTCTCCCACATATTTTCTCTCCTCCCCTCTTTTTCTGTTTGATTTTATTTACCTTCGGTTGGTATTAAGGTTCCATGCCCAATACGGAGGGCAGAGAAAGCAGCTACTACTAAACATCAGTAGGGATGTTTAAAAGTGAGATTAATGGTGGAGGTATGAAGGAATGTGGTGTAAGAGCAGGTCATTGGCCTTAAAATATCTACCAAGATCTAAAAAGACTGGTGGAACAGGCTTACTAGGCTGAATGGCCCCCTTTCTCTTCCTGTTTTTCCTATGTTCCTTTGCGCACGCTCTGCTCGAGAATGAGCCTTCACAGTGAGGGTCTGAAGACTATTTGGCTCTGACAATCAAGCCCGAACCTGTCCTCACAAGGCGTGCGCTCACACATCTCCAGCAGGGCTATCTGCACGGGAAACAGATCTCATCGTCTCATCGAGGGTGGAGAGGAGGGAATACAACAAACAACAACAACAAATTACAGTATATGAGTAGTTCACAACATGACACATCCATGCGATTGCCAGGATGGTAGAAGGTAAACTGATAGACCTTGTGGGTTTTTTTGGCTAGTGTTTCCTATGTTCCTAAATTATAGAGGGCGTAGGTTACAACAACAACAACTTGATTTATATAGCGCCCTTCACGCAGGGTAGTGTCCCGGAGAGCTTGAGGGTTAGGGGAATGGGATGCGGGTGGGTGGGGGGGAGTTTATATGGAATACAAGCGCAGGCAAAGTTAGACTGAATGGCCTGTTTCCGTGGCCACATCAATCCGTGTAACCATGTAACTCGGGACTGATCCAACCGGCATGGCTGAGCTGTTCACTGAATAACCTCATCGTTCATCAGGGGAGCCCAGCACTGTTGTTTTCAATAGACCATGTGATGCCTTCTGCGCTTTCATATTTCTTTCAATATGAATGCTAATAAGAACCATTTAACCAAACTCCATCTGCATCCTGGGAGGAAAGCAATCTTCTCGGCAATGATTCCGCATTTAGAATTAAATTGGGGCATTTGTACCTTGTATCTCAAAGAGTGTACTTGAGTACAAATTCTGTTATAGCACAGCTCGGTCATCCTCTGCTTCTTGATTTTTAAGTGAGATGTGATTACATCACAGATATTACCATAAAGACTTCATTTCCTCTAGTGCCGAAATATTTCACTGTGTTATCAGTCATAAATATTTATTAGTTGCACGGATGACTTTTTTTTNCCAAAGCTCTGAGAAACGTCCATTATTCTAAAAAGGTCTGGGTTGGAAGCCTTATCGCAAGAGCAAGGGTTTTTCCAGTGTGTTTTGTGCAGTCCGCAGTACCAGTAACAATGCAGACATGTATTTACTGGACATTGATTGTCCTGAGTCATAGTAATAATCCCTCCAAACAAAAATGTGGTCATTCAATCCACGACTGCTTGTGGGACGCTGCTGTGTGTAATTGGCTGCTGTGTTTCACCACAAAATATACAGTCAATCCACTTTACAATATATTCTGTGAAGCGCTTTGAGATGTCTCAATAATGTGACAAGGCACTATAATGCAAAGAATATTATTATTTCTTTTAGCTGTTTCTAGTCAATATGTTTGGGTCCCTGTTTATCTTGATTCATTGAAGTCAAGATGTGGCAGACAGCAAACAAGGACTGTTATAAAAGGCGACAAGGAAAGGGAATTGAGATTGCAGTCGATAGCTCCAGTGTAGGAGCACCAAGTGCAGGCTTGATGGATAGGAATGACCTTCCTTCAGCCCTCTAATTCCATGAAATACCATTCAATAAAAGCAGATTCTACATGAAACAACTTGCGCTTATACACTGAACGACTTGCATGTAGGATGATGTGTCTTCAAGTGTTTCACAAAGGAAGGTTCTCCAGGTTTCTTGGCCAGCAATCCACCAAATAAAATAGGCTGTCTGTGTGACACTGTTGAGACATGCTATATCAAATACAAGGAATTTATTGATAATATCTGCACAAATTGATTTAGGCTCCACTGTGGATATGAAAATAGTGCAGATATCAGACCTTTATGTGTGTGTGTGTGTGTTTCCGACTCTCTTGCTCTCTCAGAGTTTTTGTGTCTCTGATCCTGTACTGACCTGTTCTGATCTACCCACCTCACATTGCTGATTCACAGTGCCACTTGGGTAAATTATATATGGAAAGATTTAAGGATAGGTGCAAATACTTACTCGACAGGACAAATGGTTTCTGTGCTACCAAGAGAAATGGCCCCAGTGCTTGTGGAGGGAAGCAGGCCAGCGTGGCACAGTGGAGATGTGAGTGTGTGCAGATTTTGCTTAATTACTTTCGGGGCTTAGGAATTGCCTTTCCTCCAGAGTAGACTGAGGTGCAGTCCAAGATAGCATTGGAGGGATGCAATCTAGGATAGAGTCTTTGCAGGGGGCAGTTTGACGAACTGAATGTTTTTTTCTGGTTCCTCCTTTCTCACATGACAGCTTGGTTGAGTCTGTTCACTCTCACCTCTAGATAAGAAAGTTACAGATTTACCCTTAGATTAAACTTGAGTTTGGACTCCATGCCATCACTCCATTGCATTACCAGGGAGCATTGGGTTGTTGGAGGTGCTATGTTTTGGATGAGACAATAAACTGAGATGCTGCTGCCTGTTCGTGCGCATGTTAAAAGTTCCTCGACACGATTGGAAACAAAAAGAGTTTTCCCCCCATTGTCCTTGCAAATAATCCTCCTCATAAATTGATCATTGATCATGGAGTCCTGTAGCTAAGTGGTTAGAGCACCCGCTTCGCAAGCGAGAGACCCGGGTTCGATTCCCGGCAGGGAGAAATGTTGTTAAGTTTCCTTACTCCACACACACTCCTCTGTTTACCTAGCAGTAAGTAGGAACCCGGTTGTTAGTCGATTGGCGGATCGCTTTCAGGGGGTAATAATTCCTTCCAAATAAATAATAATGAATTGGCCACTCAATCCACGACTGTTTGTGGGACACTGCTGTGCCCAATTGGCTGCCGCGTTCCGCCCACAAAGTCAATTCACTTTACATTATATTCTGCGAAGCGCTTGAGACATCTCGAAGACGTGATAAGGCGCTATATCAAATGGAAGGATTATTATTAATTTCATGGTTGATTGTGGGATATTGCTGTGCAGATAGTGGACACTATTTGCTACAAATACACAATTACTACACTTAACAGTGATTACCTATTAGGTGCTTCAAAGACACTGCAATGCCATAAGGGATTGCATCATCAAATATTATAGTATTGAACGTGAACACCAGCACGGACTGGTACAGCAATGTGGAGAAACCATTTCCAATTATAGAACTGTAATTAAAACTTCAAATAATAAAGTGCTTTCAAGTCCGATTTTGCCTACTGCCATTCCATCCAAGCAAGCTAATTTCAAAATGTAAATGATTCAACTTCCTTTTCAAGTCCCTCCCGGGGAGGAAATAAAAGGACCTTATAATCTGGGTTTACCACGAGGCAAAGTCATTGAGGTGGCGATAGGGACAGCAGCAACCGTTGGGAATTGCGTACGTTGGAGTGAATTTGAAAGGATGTTGTGACTGTGAAGCGGTTTATGATTTGCGGTCTGCGGCCAAACAGATTAAATTTGTGCAGGAGAAAGGAAGCCATCATGTACCGAATGGGGGAGTTGCTTTCGGTTCCCAGCCATTCACCATTCCGAGCGTCTTACCTTCCTTCCTTATCTCCTGGCGTCCCAGAACAGCTGAGATTACCTCATTTCTTTGCATTACACTTATCTTAGCATTCCATAATCGAATACTAATTCCCTATTCCCTGTCCAATTTTGTGCTTGTCTCACTTCCCTTCCCCCAACCAGATTCCAGCACCTCACAGCATCGTCTCAGTACATGTAACTAAATGTACACGGCTGTTTGTGGGACGCTGCTGCGTGCAATTGGCTGCTGCATTTCGCCCACAAAATTTACAGTCAATTCACTTTGCAGTACATTCTGTGAAGCGCTTTGAGATACCTTCAACAGTGGAGCCATTAGGAGCTGGTCCTGTGTGTAACGTTGGCACTCAGCTTCCTTAATGGTCACAATGTGCTTACTTCTTATAAATCAAACAACTAAAAATGATTTGAACTAATGGTTATTCATAATAATAAAAAAAAGATTAGGTGTATACAAACTTAGTCCATTCCCTCCTTTGAATGGTAGATTCTAAGCGGTGAATCACAACAGTAATTTATAATTTCCTGTTCCTGCATATGTTGATGAGTGCAATTATCACATGCTAATTTGTTTAATTTTTTTTTGCAAATGATATGCAATAGCAATATGAGATCATCCACTTGGTCCTCCTGTGTTCTAATGCTAATACTTTAATGGCAAGATTATCCAATCAAGAAGAGCAAACAATTAATGGATGAAAATGTATTACTATTTCTGTATAGCATTGGTAAATATAATACTCCAAGTTTAAATATCGCAGGTACTTTGGAATGTCCTCCTGATGTGTACAATATACTCTATGAAGCACTTTGAGACGTCTTATCAAATGGAAGTATTATTATTATTATTATAATATTATAAATTTGTATTGTTCTGTAACACTGCCAGGATTGGCAGATATAATATTGCTAACCAGAATGCCACCATATATTGAATATGAATAGATCTCGGCAAAATGCATAAACACTCCATATTTACGCGATTCACAATGATGCTGAACAGCAAAGGCTTTTGGACTGTTGAGTACCAGCAATAAGGCAATTCATGGTCTGAACACGACCCATTACTCAGAAATCTCATGTGTACCTGATCAGGATGTGTATCTAGATATCCTGCTTCCCAAAATTCCAAGTCACTAGGTAGAAAAGCACACATCAGCATGTGTGAAAATGCCTTGTGATAAGTTGTACCCTAACCATTTCAGGTTCGGAAGATAGTTGCTTCTTAAGTGTTTGCCCAATGCACTTTTTAACACATTGAGAAACACTTGTGCTTATAATCGAATTTGGGGCTAATCACTGTTGAAAGACAGACTGCATACTGCATTTTTTTTTAGAAAAATCAGATTAAGATTTCAAGTTGCAATTGTGAATGTTCGAAAATGCACTTGCCATTAACTCCGCCTTGAAAGCGTTATGCCCTCTATGGACAGTTCCTTTTGTACGGAAACCCTTTATTGCCGGATTTACACTGCACCTTAAACATTTATAAGCTGCGAATTAACATATTCTAGACACCTACTGTATTGCGAAGTACTGTATCACGCTGGAATGGAAATATACAAATTGATACAATTAGAATCATTTAAAAACGGAATTAATCTGCATATAATCACACTGCACAGAAACGTGATGATCTCTAAAGAGCAAAAGACGTAGTAACAAAAATCTTTAGTATGGATGAGAAATACTTTTAAGGTCTGCAGTGAAATTAAGACCGGTTTCGGAGACCTGTCTGCACGGACCATTTAAGAATTTGAAATGATCAATTTAGGCTTTGTCCAGCAGACTTCTTCCACGGGTGCATTGGTGAGATTTTTTTTATATCGCTACTCGCTAGCATATGACAGCTGATTTGATCTAATAATATAAGGTGACAGGCAGTCACACGGTACTATGTGTGTCAGATATGTGTGACCCTAATGCTGTCTCATTAGTTTCTAAGGCTTGGATTTGTGGACAATGTAACAACGAGGTGGAGGGGAATGGGCAAGAGAAAATACGGATGTGTTTTGTTATCCACACTGTTTGCAGTCATAAACCCTTTCATATGACACATACCAACTGAAAGCACCTAAATATTCTCAAACATATATAAAGGACATAAACGTTACCCATCTTCAATACGTGTCAGCCCGGTTCAATTGGTAGCATTCTCGCCTCTGAGTCAGAAGGTTGTGGGTTCAATCCGGCTTTGCGACCCGTCTAGGCTGACACTCCAGTGTGGTGGTGGGGTTGTGCTGCATTGTTGAAGGTGTCATCTTTCAAAATAAGACGCAAACCAAAGTCCCATCTGCATGTTCAGGTGGATGTTAAAGATTCTGTGGCGCTACCCAAAAAGAGAAGAAAGCTTCTCCCGGTGTCTCGGCCAACAATCCCTCGAATAAAATTGGTCATTCAATTCATGGCTGTTTGTGGGAAATTGCTGTGCGCAAATGGACTGCCACATTTTCCTATAAAATACACAGTCATAACACTTTAAACTATATCTTGTGAAGCGCTTTGAGATTGTTTCCTGACATGAAAGACACTATACCAAATACAAGAAATATTATTATTATATTTTGGTTGACTGAATAGAATACAGGCTGTAAAAAAACCTGCAGTCTCGTTTTACCTTTGACCAATTATTTTGATAAAGTGTCAGATTCAGCTTTTACACAAAATATTTCCTGATTCAAACATCCTCAGAGCAAAAACAAGTAATGTTGTTCAACTGTCCTATATTTGTGTCACACTGCTGTGCGCAAATTGGCTGCCATGTTCGTCTACAAAATACACAGTCACTACACTTCATAGTAAATTCTATAAATCTCCCCTACTTGAACATCTGTATCAAATGCAAGAATTCTTATTATGTAACAGTAAAGCAGGTGAAGTGTCTTCTAAATCGGCAATAGTGATTTTTTCTTGCTTAAGTGCGGCATTAATTCAGTTGAATCAGATTATTGTTTTTCTAAAGGTAGAATAGGGGCTGACCTATCCAGTGATTTCTCCGAAGGTAGCCTGTGCAATGAAAACACACAGAGATCCCTTCAAGCTGTGAAGTGTATTGCAGAGTATTTTCTAGGAGTAAAACCATGGTTATAAATTATACAGAACACTTGCAGAGTGCCAAAATAGTCTTTGATTTATTGCAAAGTTTGAAAATCTAATTTTCTAACTAGTTTCGAGGAATTATACAATTATACCTGTTCTAGTCACCAATTTGGTTCATTGAAATAAATGGCATCTCATCTGATTTGTTTAGCTCATCTGCTGCAATGGCCGAGCAATAACTTATACTGTACTTCCATAAAGCAATCACTGCAGGATCCAGCCTTCAGGTGCAGCTTAAACATTTAATACATTTAACAATGCATTCACCAGCTGTCTGCAGTAAACCAGAGCCAGCTGATCCAAGGCTGGTTGGAACGTATGGGCAAGCAATTTATGTGGTGGGAAAATATTGTCAATTACTTTGAAAGCTCTTTGAAACAAACCATTTCAATTGTAGGACTGAACCTGTGATAACTGAGATTTGCCCACCGTATCCTAGTAACCCAGCTATAAAATTTTACAATGATAACCCTTGCATTTGATACAGCACCTTTCATGTAAGGAAGATATCTCAAAGCGATTTACTGTAAAGTGTAGTGAATGTGTACTCTTCAACCAGTTTACAAAAAAAAACACTATTTCCAGCATTTCTGTGTTTCCCATTTTATTCCAGGAATAATTTGATAATAATAACAATAATAATCCTTGCAGTTGATACAGCGCCTGATCCCGTCATTGAGACATCCCAAAGAGCTTTACAGAACGCACAGCAAAATGGATTGACTGTGTATTTTGTCCGTGAAATGCAGCAGCCAATTGCGCACAGCAGCGTTCCACAACTACTCATGGATTGAGTCAAGTGCCGGAATATTGGGATAGAGAGCTAGGTGGGGAGGGGGCAACTGGGGGTAATAATAATCCCGCCAAAAAACAAAACAATAATAAATTGGTCATTTTCAATCCATGACTGTCTGTGGAACATTGCTGTGCGCAATTGGCTGCCGCGTTCGCCCACAAATATACAGTCAATTCACTTTACAGTATATTCTGTGAAGTGCTTTGGGACGTCCTCCCGACGTGAAAAGCGCTATATCAAATGCAAGGATTACTATTATTATTATTAGGTGGGGAGGGGACAACTGGGGGTAGAGGGAGGGGAGAATATGGAACGCCTCTTAAGGTGGATCTGAGAGGCAAGGAGGCCACATCTCATGTAAAAAAGACACAAAGGTGAAAACAAGCATTGCAGTTTCACACAGGGGATGAGAGCAATCGCTTAACCTTCTTTGTTCTACACAAAGAGCTTTGAATGTTACCATCTGGTGCTGGTGTAACATCTGCTGCAACCCAACGAATCCTCTCATTATTGCCGACTGCAAACAATTAGTCATTTTCAAAAAGAGTTGATCCATAAAACAAATCTGTATTTTTTTTGCAACTACATTAAGTGCAGCTTTGTCTTTATCTTGTCGGGTTACAATGGAAGTGTGTAGGAAGTGAGTAGGAGGTGATTCGGAATGCCCCGTTGAATAATAATAATAATAATCCCTGCATTCGATATAGCGCCTTATCACGTCTTCGAGACGTCTTAAAGCGCTTCACAGAATATACTGTAAAGTGAATTAACTGTATACTTTGTGGGTGAAATGCAGCAGCCAATTGCGCACAGCAGTGTCCCACAATCAGTCGTGGATTGAGTGACCAAATTATTATCATTAATAATAATCATTTATTATTATTTTTTAAAGGGATTATTACCCCCGGAAAAAGCGATCCGCCCATCGACTAACAACCGGATTTCTACTTACTGCAAGGTAAACGGGCTTGTGGAGTAAGGAAACTTGCCTAAGGTTTCACCCTGCCCGGGAATCGAACCCAGGTCCTCTCGCTTGCGAAGCGAGTGCTCTATCCAATACATTACAGGACTCCAAAGTCTCATGTGTATTTCCCATTTTATCACACGCTTTATGATCTACTCTGAGTCAGTTCAGCACAGCAATGAGCAATGCTCATGATTCCGTAACATTCACTGCTAGAGCACATGACCATCATTACGTTATGACCTTGTACAAAAAGTGCTAATGCAGTTTTTTAAAGAATGAAACGTATATCAGCATTTCTGCGCCAGTAAGGAACCACTGTATTTTTATTTTGCAAAAGGCTAGCGAAGACCATTTTAATAGGAGTGGTTAATTGGTGTGATCTGAAATGCTTTTTATTTTTCCATTTGATATTGACAGAACAGAAGGTGAATGTGCAAGGGAGCACACAAGGAATACATTAAAATAGCTCTCAGCCAGTAAGTAATAATAATAATAAAAATAATCCTTGCATTTGACATTATCACATCATGAGACGTCTCACAGTGCTTCACAGAATATAATGTAAAGTGTATTTTGTGGGCAAAATAAAGCTTGATACAGCTGAATCCCAATTTTGATGACCTTTCCAGCTGCATTAGTGTGACTCTTGCCTCTGCGTTAAACAGATTAGCCAGTGACTATTTTATCCTGTGGACTCGTATCACCAGGGGCCAATTGATTGGAAACTTCCCAAATTAATTAGACTCGTTTAGCTAGCAAGACTTTCAAGGGGATCTCAAGTTCTTTTGAGTCCAAGTCCCAATGGTGAAATCAGTCAAGTGATTCTGGAAGTTATGGAACGTATTCCCTTCCTTGTTCCCACATTCAGAACATGTGGCAGGGCCAAGCCAGGGGAATAATGCCTTTGTTTGGAATTGAGAAAATATTACACTTGGAAAATAAACAGACTTTTGAAACTGAAATACAAATGACCGAGTTAGATGGCTTTTCGAATGATACATTCAGGAAGGCCTGGGCGAGGGAGCATTTTTGTTCTTGAATGAAAGAGCAGCGAGGTTTTAATGTCTAGTGATTGCAGTGGACTGTGAGAGAACCTGAGGCACACTTCACAGTCGATATCGCAGTCACTGCCTTTTGTAAAATGAACTTTACAGTGGTGTCATAATGCAGTGGCATGCTCATGAATGTCGGGTGTTTAAATTCAATTTCAAGCAATTTAATTACAGGCATTGGGAAGTTGGGTTAAATTTTAACCCCAAGGCGATAAACCAGGTGGGGGGAAAAAAAGGTAATATTTCAAAAGGCCATTTGAAAGCAGATGATGGATTCTAATACTTTCAATTGATGCAGTTTGCTTGCTCCTTGTTTGCCAATAAGAATCACAACCATACGAACACATTTCATCCCTATTGTGCTGCCAAACCCATATTTGACTAAACGGTTCAAGCCTTCAATTTAATATGCAGACTCATGATTACCTATGTGGGTATCAATTAATAAACACAATGGATTAGAACCTTATTACATGTCAAACTGAACCGTGTGTACAGAAGCATATTTGCGCTTTAAAAGTTACTGTGTTGTATTGTGGTCAGTAATGATAATAATAATAATAACAATAATAATAATCCTGACATTTGATATAGTGTTACACTTTGGAAGGACATCTCAAAGCTCTTCACAGGATGAACTGCCAAGTTTAGTGACTGTATTTTCACATCTTACCGAGCTTAAGATCCTTGTCCTCACTTTTAAAGCCTCCATGGTCTTACTCCTCCCTACCTCTGCAACCTTACCAATCTGCCTACTCCATGTCCCCCACCCTGCCCACCCCACCATTGGTGGTGAGGCCTTCAGCCTTTCTGCGGGAATCCCTGTTGAATTGCATCCCTCTCCCTTACCTCCATCAAGTCCAGTCTCAAGACCTCCCCCTTGACGATGCATTCGGTCATCCTCCCACTCCCACCCCCTTTGCCATCCACCTCTCCATTTCACCCCCCAGCTCGGGTGCAAACCCTTGACTGTCCAGCTCCTTGCGACATCCTCCTGACATGAAAGTCAACCATCAACAATGCGTTTGCAAACACCAGGAAAGTTTACACTGGTTCCCAATCCCCCATGTTCTGGTTCATCTTAAAAGAAAGACATTGTGTTAATCTGGAAAGCGAGTTTTGGAGAGTCTCAATTGCTTCACAAACTGCATTAAAAAAACTAGCATTTGATATAGTGCCAGATTAGTCAACAAACCTCAAAGTGCTTCATACAATGAATTGCTTTGTAATGATTGTTGTTATGTAAGCAAAGGTAGCACCTCATCTGTGCCAGCAATTTCCCAAAGAGAAACTGAGTCATCTGTGAATTTAAATAAGGGGGATTATTGGGCAGAAGATCAGGAGAACGTCTGACTCTTTGAAACAGTACCGTGGGATCTGTAATGTCCATCTCAACCAAAAGTACATGTAAAAGACACCTCAGTTTAAAATCTCATTCAAAGTGTTTAAACTTCTCCTTTGGTGTACTTTCTAAATGGGTGTGCAGTCAAAGAAAGCATAAGCCCTTCTGTTTATGAACACCATAACAGAATAAATTCAAACTAAAGGATCGCTTTCCGGGGGTAATAATCCCTCCGAAAGAAAAATGATTTGGTTACTCAGTCCGCGATTGTATGTGGGACACTGCTGTGTGCAATTGGCTGCAGTGTTGTGCCCACAAAATACCAGGTCACTCCACTTTATGGTATATTCTGTGAAGCATTTTGCGAGGCTTGACAACTTGATAAGGCTCTGTATCAAATGCAAGGATTATTATTATTATTATTACCATCGGTAGCTATGAACAAGATGAGTGTATCCATTACATTAGTCTACATGGCTCGATAACAGCATTATAACATTACAGAAAAAACAAAGTAAAACATAAATTATATATTTTTAAAAATCAGGTAAGGCATTTTTTGTTGATTTCTTTCATATTTTCTAAAGAAAGTTTATTTTTGTTGAAAAATATGTGCATCAGAATAAAAGAAATGCAATTGAGAAAAAATGATTCACTTCTTAAAAAAAAACTTGCCTGTGGTGAGCGATGCACAGGTTTGATGTCAGATTTACAGAAAGCTGTTGCTATATCTTTAGCCAACAAAAACACAGTCACTTTACAATATATTCTGCGAAGAGCTTTGTACTATCTCAACTACATGAAAAGGTGCTATGTCAAAAGATTATTATTATTATTATTACCTTATAATGTGCTCCATTGACAGGCAAAAGCTATGTCCTGAGTACAGTAGGTTAAATCCCTTGAATGCTTCTATTTGTGAATAAAGTCCTTTTCTGCTTCATTGATTCTACAGAATCTTATATCGTTATATGTGGCCGTACGCAGCTAAATTGCAGTGCTCTGCCACGGTCAAAGCAAGGTTGTGTCAAACAGCCCCACCTTTGCAGGCATGGTGGTGGGGGGGGCAAAAGTTTACTTTTTCCATAAACGTAGACAAATAGCAAAGAATTTCACATGTGGATGCATTTGCACATTGCTTACGCTGATCGTTATAGAAGTACGTCTTGTGAGCTTGTGCAATGTACAAAAATGCATATTAGTACAATGAAAATAGCATTTGCAACATGTAGAGCAGATCGACTGTGTGAGCAAGCAACATTATTTGTATGTACATACATACACAGACCCATTAATCTACATAAGGGCACTGAGCAGTTCGACAATGATGATTTAACAGAAATAAATGAACAAGGAGGAACATTGAATGGCCAGTTCATTTGCAGGCTAATGTTTAAGTGAAAGAGTTAACCACTGGTAAACCGCTGGACTAAGATTTTGAATACAGTATTTAACATTCAAGAGGTTTTTTTTTAAAGTTTATTTTGTGTTTCAGGCCAACTGTGCTGAATAGTTACGAGTGACTCCCCCACTCACTCTCCCCAAGTCTGTGCAATATACAACACTGCTGGTCATTTAAAAACATTTCATAGCAATTTCATAATTCAAGAAAATTTGGTCACTCAATCCACGACTGTTTGTGGGGCACTGCTGTGCGCAATTGGCTGCCGCATTCTGCCCACAAAATACCCAGTCAATTCACTTCACGATATATTCTGTGAAGCGCTTTGAGACGTCTCAATGACTAGATATGGTGCGATACAAATGCAAGGATTATTATTATTATTAATTTGAGGGAAAATTTCAAGTCGTGCTTAAAGCTGTGTGACTAGATTTCCTTTCCATTAACTGGATTTACAGACAAAGTGGCAGAGACTGCAAATACAACAGCGCACTTTACTGCGCACAAGCAGATATCTTTCGAATGATTTGCTTTTAAACAAAAGCTTTCCCGCTTGTTACGAGGCACAGGGTTACAGCCTTAAGGATTGGGTGGAAAATGTCAAGATCCAATCCCCAAAATAACGCACCGCTCGCCAGTTTCACAGCGAGAGTGAAATCAACGAACTTCCACGGTTTCCAATGAAAGAAAGAAAAAAAAATCTGGCAAAGAGATCACGAGGAGAAATCTCGGATTACCGACGTGTTGTGTATTTGACCACAGATATAAATTTAAAATGTGTGTGTGTATATATATATATACCCCACATTTTTTTAAAAAAACCTGCACTATCTTACATAGAGTCGTGGTGGTATTCATTTGCAAGCGGTCACTCAATCCACGACTGTTTGTGGGACACTGAATTGACCGCCCCGTTTCGCCCACAAAATACAGTCAATCCAATACATTGCAATACATTGTGTGAAGCGCTTTGAGACGTCTCGACGACGTGGTAAGGCACAGTATCAAATACAAGGATTATTAATTATAATAGTAATAACCTTATGGAAAGTGTAAGTTGAGAGAGGTTCCTGTACCGCTGCTGCTTGCGTGACTGATTCCCATCAATGTCACTGCAAAAAGATGCACAGGAAACAAAAAAAAAAACAGTGCTTACCCTCTCCTACTGGTGATGCATTTAATCCTCTCCTTTACAGAGCTTGTGTCCCGGGCCAAACCACACCAAAAGCATCTAACTTTGATTTAATTTAATCTTCTTCCCTCGAAACCTCCAGGGCAAGGTCCCTCCAAGATCCTATGTAACCTGCTGGTGTCAAGTCAGTGATGCAAAGTTAAGGTAGTAGTTTAAAGAGCCAGTAATTTGCCTGGGGGGGGGTGGGGGGGGGGGGGTGAAAGGGGGTGGGAGCAATAATATTAAATATTAAATCCATCTCCCCCTTTTCCTTCCCTGCTCCCCAAAACCAACCCCAACCCAACCCCAACAGCATAAAACTTTCCCCACATAACACACAGTGCAGAGTGATGGTTCTCGATTTGCATTTTAATGGTTATTATAAACTGCTCTAGAAATTTGGATAGTCTGAGTATATAACATATATATATATAATATGTGTGTGTGTGTGTGTGTATATATGATGTGCTTACAACCAGTTAGTGCTGGTAGTCCAATAAATAGGCGAAGCTGAGAGGGTTAACCTGAGTCTCCTCTCTGGTGACTTTCCTGACCACGTCGGTGTCCCCACCACACGCCAGAGATCGCTTGACTCCCCGGGGAGAGGGGCTGCCCTCCCCCTCCCCCTCCCGGTCCCGCACCCCCTCCCCATCCCCCTCCCCCTCCCGGACCCCCTCGGTCCCTGTCCACAGCCCGTCCCTGGTCTCTGGGGACTGGTACCCGGCGGCGGTGATGTCCGGGGGGTCCTTGGACAGGAGGATGCAGATGGACGGCACGTTCTTGAGCAGAGTCAGGTTGTGTGCGCTCGGCTCGGGCTCCCTCCGCTCCCACACCTCCTGCACGCTCTTGTAGCGCAGTTTGGTGATCTGGTGGAGCCCCGAGACTCTCCTCTTCATGATCTCCACGCAGGTGATGGTCTTGGTCACGGCTCTGCCCGAGCCGCTGAACACGATCTGCCTGGTGTCCTCCGTCTCCATCCTGCCCATGGCGAAGCCCATCAGGTTCCTGATCTTGCTGCCCTCCTTCACCTTCATCTCCACGATGTCCGGGGGTAAGTTCTCGAAGGGCAGAGGGCTCTGCTCCTCCGTCTTGCGCACTTTCCTGTAGTTGTCCATGTCCCCAGCCCTCGCCGAGCCCTGCAGGGCGATGGCTGGTCCTCCCAACGCCATCCCCCGCTTACACGCGACGCGCTGCCATCCTGGTCAAGTCGCTGTGGTTGTTGTTGTTGTTGTTGTTGAGGTGGGGGGGAGGTGGGGAGGTGAGGGGGGAAATGCAAAGTTTCAGAACTTTTTCTTGCCCCCCTCCCCTCCCCCTCCCACACTTCTTCTCCTCCTCCTCCTCCTGTCCTTCTCTCTCTCTCTCCTCTCTCTCTCTCTCTCAGTTGGCCAGGGCAGGGCTGGCAGGGCAGGGCAGGGCTGGCAGGGCAGGGCAGGGCTGGCAGGGCAGGGCTGGCAGGGCAGGGCAGGGCTGGCAGGGCAGGGCTGGCAGGGCAGGGCAGGGCAGGGCTGGCAGGGCAGGGCAGGGCTGGCAGGGCAGGGCTGGCAGGGCTGGCAGGGCAGGGCTGGGGCTTGTGTTAGCAGCACAGATGATGCCCTGGGATTGGGAACCCCTCTTGTGTTAACGGGCAGTTATCTCAGCTGGTGACTAGGGAACTGCATTGAGCCCACACACACACACACACTTCCAGGGGAGAATCAATCTATCTATCTATCTGTCTGTCTATCTGTCTATCTGTCTGTCTATCTGTCTGTCTGTCTGTCTCATATATATATAAAGAAAACTCCCCTAAACTATGGACAGCTAATTCCAACCCTCACTGAATCTCTCTCTGTGTCTGTCCTCTTGCTCTGTGCACCTCTCCCTATCTCTCTCCTCTGTCTCTCTGTCTGCCCACTTGCTCTCTGCACCTCCCTCTCTCTGTCTATCTGTCTATCTCTCTCTCTCTGGCTGCATCTCTCTCCCCCTCTCTCTCTCTCTCTCTATAGCCCTGGCATCTGCCCGGGACCCTGTGCTGTCGACAGCCTCTCTGCACAAACCCACCACTGCTCTGTGTCTGCGACGTTAAGCAAGTCTGCTATTAGCATCATTCTTCACCACTGCCTCTGATCCTCCCCCCTTGTTAAAGACAGAGAGGAGTCCTCTAGCTCTGCACACACCCCCTTCCCTTACCCACTACCCCAGCCCAGCCCCTCCTCAATCCCTTTTTTTGTGTTGAGGGGGGGGGGGGATTGCTCTCAAGGTTTAAGCTTGCAATGGTTACTTTCTCTCTTGGGGCTAAAACAGTGGATGTGCTCAGCAGCCTTGTATTGCTCTCTCTCTCTCTCTCTTACACAAGCTGTGATTCACTGCGAGGGCTGTCCACCACTTAACCCCTTCAACACCGAGCTCCTCTCTTCCCCCTCCCCCACCCCACCACACCTTTATATCCCACCCTTCCAGGCAATAATAATTAATAATATTGATGATCGTTCCATTTTGATACAGCGCCTTAACATGTTGTTGAGACGTCTCAAAGCGCTTCACGGAACGGATTGTCAAGTGGATTGACCGTGTGTTTTTTTTTTGGGTGGGTGGGTGGGGGGCGGAAAGCGGCAGTCAATTGCGCACAGCGGTGTCCCGCAGTATCCAAACAGTCGTGGAGCGAGAGCGCGATGGGAACAGATGGCAGAAAAACGCAGCTATTGCGAGATGATGAAGGCTATACATACAAATTCTACACATATATATTTCAGAAGACAGTCCATCTGATAAATGTATGGGGTAACGAGAGACTACACTACAATGTAAGGAGTTATGAGAGGATGCA
Organism: Callorhinchus milii; assembly: GCF_018977255.1. Taxonomy (NCBI): domain Eukaryota; kingdom Metazoa; phylum Chordata; class Chondrichthyes; order Chimaeriformes; family Callorhinchidae; genus Callorhinchus; species Callorhinchus milii. The sequence continues at coordinate 6,496,468 of NW_024704763.1, read as the reverse complement.
CTACAATTTTGAAGCACTATAATTTGTCCCCGCATCTTACCTTAGAACAAAGGCAAAATAACGGCTTTTCAATATCATTGTTTTAATGAGTTTTGCCAGTGGATCCGAATCGATGGCACACAATTGTTCCCGGTCAGCACTTCACTGAGCAGTACCGCCTCCGACTTACCTCTAGGTTGTTATAATCCATGAAACAATTTGAAATCGCCCATATAAAGAGATCATTGAAAAGAATAGAACCACAACCAGTGGCCCGCCAAATGTCTGGATTATCTCTGGAGTTATATAAGCGTCTGGGAAAATAACATGGTTGACCACTGTCGCTTCACAAACACAAAAAGAATTTCAATTATAACGTCTGAAACTGCATCAGAAACTGCTCATTTTCAGACATTTACTTGATTACTAATGCCCTCCTCCTCCTCCTCCTCCAATTTCCTATTATTCTAAAGCTCTGATTCCTCTACAGTACAGTCTGGCTTCCCACAACTTGTCAAAGTGTTTCTTAATCTCAAAAGGTGAGCTGAAAAGTAAGCATTAGGAGGCTGTTCGACTGTGAGAGGCAGCAAGCTGCCTAATGCTAACACCTGATTGACTTCCACTTTCACATACACTTTCCAGCAAGGATAGCAGTCGGGTGCAAGGGCACTGGTTGAATTTGGCCTCCCTGAAGCCAATTGAAGCACTGAAACTGCTGACTTGGCTTGGCAGAGCCAGGCAAACTCCACACAGGCTGGGGATTCATGGGGATTGACTGAACGGCTCAAGGTTACACTAGGCAGGGATTTTAATCCACTGGAATAATGTCATTTCTGTCTATATTCTAATACTATGACACGCTCCTCTCTTTACAGCTGGCTTGGTTAAAGCAATCTGTGCTGAAGCTTCTCGACTGAGACCAGGCTGAGAGGGTGGTTTCAACGGGACATTCTTTCATATTGCTGAGTTATAAATTCAGGTGGGCACAAATCAATTTGCCTTTTGCTTCAGAAATAACTCGATCAAAGTTCCAATATGTAATGGCAATATTTCTTAACAGATTTCCGATTAAGAAATTAGAAGAAATTCAATACCATCAATTGTGCTGAAGAATGCAAATTAGACCCAACTGATAATGTTAACAACAATAACTTGTATTTATATAACGTCCCTCACGCAGGGTAGCCTCCCAGAGCGCTTTATCCATTAATAACAATAATAATAACAATCTTTAATAAAACACCTTTCACATCAGGAGAAATTCCCTTCTCTTGAGATCTTTAACGTCCACCTAAACAGGTAGATTGGGCCTCAGTTTAACATCTGAGGTAACTTCACTAAGAACATTAGTGGAGCTCAGCGAATATACACAGATGTTGTCCTCCGCTTCCAACAAGAGCGATCCAATTCTAGAGGAGGAAGAACGTAAGGCATTAATCAAGCACTGAAAATCTTCCAATAAGTGTCACGGCAATTGTACCAATCACCATGTTCTAATAACATTGTAAATGATAGGAATATACCGTATAAATGGAGCATTTTATATGTGAACCCTGAGATTTGCGTAAAGGCCTTGAAACACAATCAGTGCCATCTGCTATTTATATATCATGGACACTTTGCTTTATGATTCTGGCTGTGAGATCCCTATAAATGATCCTTGCATTTGATATAGCGCCTTATCGCATCTTCGAGATAACTTGAAGCACTTCACCGAGTATACTGTAAAATGAATTGGCTGTGTGCAATTAGCTGGCACATTTTGTCCACAAAATACACAGAAATAATAATAATACTTACATTTGATATGGTACCTTTCATGTCACAAAGACATCTCAAAGTGTTTCACAGGATTTACTATAAAGTATAGTGACTATTTTGTAGAAAAAATGCTGCAGCCTATTTGAGGACAGCAATGTCCCACAATTCAGCCATGAAGTGAATGACCAATTTTATCCAGTGGATTGTTGGGCTGGACATCAGGAGAAACTTCCTTCTCTGTTCTGTTCTGCAATGGGATCTTTCATGTCTTCTTAAACAAGCAGAGGGGACCTCGATTTAACGTCTCATCCGAAGAGCAAAGCTATTGCGGAAAAATTCATGCTTTACCATTGCAATTCCAGATGAACTACAATATACTTAGAATCCCTTGTGGGCCTGCAACTTAGTAAAATTATACAACAGAGTCGAATTTGCAGTAGTTTGTAAGAGATTTCTTAATCAGAAAGGGGCAGTTATCGAATTTCTGAAACAGTAATTGTGCTGAGTCTGCGCTATTAAGCACATTCGATGTTTGAGAAATTTGCAAATTACGCATTTCGTATTACGAAATACCACACATTATACCCCATTGTAAGAGCTGTAATCATCTGGCTAGCCAGCAGATAAATGAGACACAGTTGACTTTCCTGCTGTCATTGACGGGAGCCTGAAGTTGGTTTGTTACGTATCGAGTTGTAGGCAATGACCTATGATCTCAAAATCCAGTCCTTTTGGTTATCCAAACAGATTTCTGTAGTCCACACAGCATTTAAGCTGATGCCTCGTTCGGTAGGTTGGCAAAGCAGGCTTGACAAAAAAGATTTCAGTCCTTACCTGACTGACAGAAAATGTCATCAGGACTATTTATGCATTTTCCTTTGGGGAGGGTGGGCGGGGAGGAGGAAGGGGGGGATCACTATGACCTGTTTTATTTTTTTATATCGAGCTCCTTTCTCAGCAAGTCTTAATGTCTTTTGACCATTACCCTTGCACTAGCGTTGTGCATGAGGGCCATTTATGTCCTTCACAGGCCAGTGAAATAAATAGGCAGGCAGGTCTCCTCAGCTGATATTGAACATGCCAGATTGCTCTTTGATGGACAGCATTCTGCTTGAAGGCATATTGCAAGATTTTTTTTGCTGAGAACTGCGATTTTTCCCTTCCTCCAAGTCATCCTTCGACACAGGTGACATTGGCAGAAACAGCCTAAAGCCTGCACTTTTCAGAACTGCTTACCTCACGAGAAATCTTACTGCTGCTAAAGCATCTGCTTGCTCGTAATTAGAACAATAATTATAGTGTCCTCTTTACCCCACTCGACTAATTATGGATTTGCATATATGCAAATCCAATCTACAGATATATGCACTAACCATATTCCTTGCATTTGATACAGCGCCTTATCTTGCTGTCAAGATGTTTCGAAGAGCTACACAGGATTTTACTGTGAAGTGTACTGTAGGTAATAATAATAGAATAATTCTTGCATTTGATACAGTGCCTTATCACATCGTTGAGGCATCTCAAAGTGCTTCACAGAATATATTGTGAAGTGGATTGACTGTGTATTTTGTTGGTGAAATGTGACAGCCAATTGCATGCAATAGTGTCCCACAAACAATTGTGGATTGAGTGACCAAATTTTTTTTTGAGGAATTATTACCCCCGAAAAGCAATCCGTCAATTGACTAACATCCAGGTTCCTACTTACTGCGAGATAAACAGACGCTTGTGGAGTAACGAACCTGAGTCCTCTCACTTGTGAGGCGAGCATGCTAATCACTATGCTACAGGACTCCAGAGGTGAACGTACCAGCCAATTTGCGCACAGCAATGTCCCAGGCGTGGCCATTAAGTGACATTTTTTTTAACTCCCTTCTCTTTTTAAATAGTGCTATGGGAACTTTGATGTCCACCTGAACCAGCAGACGGGACCTTGGTTTAACATGTCATTGAAAGATGGTATCTCTGAAAATGCAGCACAGACTATTAGCCCAATATTTCAATGTGTGGCACTTGAACCCACAACCTTCTTGAGAGCGCTCTCAACTGTGCCAAGCCAACATATTTTTAGGAAGACAACCCAGGTTAATCTTTTCTCCTTAAAGGCTGCTAAGGATTATAAATGAAATACATTCGGAGTGATCTGATTCCCAATGGCGTAGATCAATTGAAGAAAAGTTCTTGTAAGTTGGAGCAAATAGGACAATGCTCACAGAGATAAATCATGATAATCCTTGCATTTGAAACAGCGCTAACATGTCGTGCAGTGACTGTGTGTATTTTGTGGGTGAAAGAAATGCACCAAATAAAATTGTTACCCAGGAGAGGTTTGTTCTTCGAAGATTCTGGAAATGGCACATTATTGGGGAATTGTAAAGGGAGCTTCACAGCGAATCTATTTAGTTCTGTACCTTGTCTTTCAGTGCTTTATGCTATCATTGAATACATAGCACACATTATTCCCCTCAGTGCAATCATTATCTATCGCCACGGAAACATCAAATTCACCCTAAAACTGTGAAACGTTGATTGAATGCATATTGATTTTAATTGCAAGCATTCAGACGGTCCATTTAAAGAAAGTGCTTTTCTCTCAAATTGTCATATTCAGAATAATACCTTTATTCAGCCGAATGAGTAATGCGTATGTAATTACACAAGTTTTTCAAACCCTCATAGACTTAGAAACTCACAAAATAAAGTAATTATTTGAGCTCAATAGGTGCTGACAGCTCAGATAATGTTGTATTGCATCTAGCTGGGAAGCGGGCCAGATCGTGGAATGACGTAACTTATTTTTGGGCCTAGGATATTTAATTTACCTATTTGTTCTGTCTTTTCATCATGTCCAAACAAAAGTCAAAGCTCAAATGATGAAATCTTTTCTGAAAATAACTATCTAATAATAATAATCCTTGCATTTGGTAAAGCTCCTTATCAGGTCGTTGAGATGTCTCAAACGCTTCACAGGATATATTGTAAAGTTGGGCGAAGAGCGACAACCAATTTTGCGCAGCAGTGACCCACAAACCAAGTAAACTTACTTTGGGTGGGGAAGTGGTTTGCATTTTACCAATTTAATATGATAGATGTTTTAAATTTCCCAGTTTAATTTCCCACGTTTACCCAGTTAAATTTCCCCATTTAATCTACCATGTTAAACTGGGAATTTTCCATTCTTTGGATTCCGACTCATTTCTGTTCCCTTCGTCATCATGCACCATAGAAAGCTTCATTCGAAAGACCTTTGATATGATGAGTAAAGTGTACAAAACGCTGTCAACAACACACCATGAAAAGCATCGTAATTTGCAGTTGATGAATTTTTCAGAATTACAGTAATACCAAAGTAAGATACGCAGGGGCTCATGTATTTTCAGATAGTGGGTGAATTCAGGAGGTGCTTTTCATCAGTTTTATTCCGGGAAGTACTACTAATTGAAAATGTGTATTTTATGTTTCAGCACAGAGACAAATTGGGGAAATCAATAAAGTCAGAGTTTGGATATTGGAAGCGGTGTTAATATACAGCACTATCATCTGAACTCAGTAAATATGGTCAAAATATTGTAATTTGTTGAACAGGAAATAGGGTTTATCCTACAATACCAACAACAACACTAACAATGATAACAACAACAAAATTACACTGTTTCATGTTGAAAGGACTTCCAAGGTACTGAAACAACAATGACATTGATACTGCCCTACACTCAGGGTATATAGCGTTTCCTAATAAAATAGTTGCAAGTGTGCTGTGTGTGTAAGTGCGCGTGTGTGTATTTAAGGTGCGTGTATGTGTAAAAGCGAGTGAGAGGGTGTGTGAGAGTTGGTGTGTAAATATGTGTACGTGAGGTTACTTTAAAACAATTTAAATCATCTAGATTCATCTACACTTCAGTGTGTTACACCTACAAAATCCGCCACTTAAACTTTCACCAGTTGAAACAGAGTTTAACAACTTAAGCTATTACCATAGAGATGGTACCAGTTGGAACATTCAGAGAAGTTGAGGGAAATACAAGCCCGCACTCATTCTGAAAGTAGAAGTCTTTTATGAGTGTTCCAAAAGTTTTTGTCAATTAAAACCACTGTCCATTGATTCTCCTTGCAACAATTGCTTGCTTATTCCTCTGACGTCTGCTGTATTTTTCAGTCGGCCAGGTGTGTCTGACTCATGCAGAAACCCATTATCACACTTAAGAACATCGAAATGGTATTGAGTGTTCTGCATATATATATATATACCACCTACACATGGAGATTTCTCTGAGTCTGGAATCGAAGGCACAGTCTCCCCTTAGAGGGATGCACCTCTAAGGGATCACGTTTTAAATCTTAAAAGTATTTTGTGGGCAAAACGCGGCAGCGAATTACGCACAGAAGTATCCCACAAATAGTCGTGGATTGAGTAAACAATTTATTATTTTTTTTGAAGGAATTATTACCCCCAGAAAAGGCATCCGCCAATCGACTAACAACCGGGTTCCTACTTACTGCTAGGTAAACAGAGCTGTGTGGAGTAAGGAAACTTGCCCAACATTTCACCCTGTCGGGAATAGAACCCAGATCTCTCGCTTGCGAAGCGAGTGCTCTAACTACTGAGTTACAGGTTGGCAAGAGCCAAGGCTTGGGGAGCCCAGAGTGCAAGTTGGGGAACTCCCAATTAACCAACCAAAACAGCATAGCTTGCCATTGATAGCACTGTCTGGTAAGCATTCCCACTGCTTGTCCAGCTAGGACCACTCTACCCATTAAAGCTTTCACTTGTAGGGTCAATAGGAGCTGAGCGGGAAGATCATTGCTGTGACCAGTCCTTATTTCCAAGTCCTGCTGACGAGCCAGGCTGGCTGATCTGCCACAGGCAGTGAGTCCCTGGAGTACACAGGCTTACAAAGCAGACAGATTGTGGCAACAATATCAATGGCAAGATTTGTAAAATTGTTACTCTGCGTCCATGACCACGGAAAGAAATGTACGAGATTTCACAGCAGATTCAATGCGATCATTAGCACAATAACTGTTTAGAAATGGAACACGTTTCCACCTAAATGTGTGTTTTTGTTAGAAAAAATGGTGCCATCAGCCCCCCAAATCCTACAGCTTTCCTCCGTGAATTATGTCACTCCTTTAACCTCTGAGACTCTCGGTTTTCTGTTCCTTTGAGTTCCATTAGTAGCTGGCATTTGGATAGAAGAACGCTTCCATTGATCATATCTGTAATGATCCTGTTCAGTCAACCATATAAATGTCACTATTGCAGGTTGTTTGTGTGAATCAAGTGCCTTCATCTGTTTTAGGGAATGGCAAGGAAGCTTATTCAAAACAGTTTTATCCATAATAAACATGGATGGCAGCTTTGTAATCTATCATTTGACTTACAATTAATTGGTGTTACTTTCACATACTCCGGAGCAACAGATCAAGATGGCACAGGTTTAGAGTTGCAAAGGGCAATTTCAAGGCAGATATCAGGAAGCGGATTCTTTACCCAGAAGGTAATTAACGACTGGAACTAGATTGCGGTGGAGGTCAGGACACTTGACTCATTCAAGAAAGGTGTGGATGCTGTGATGAAAAGATGGTAAGGTGGGCGGGTATTATGGAAGGATGAGATCTGATGGGCGGAAGAGTCTTCTTTAGCCAAAACCTGTGTTTAAACTATTGTCTTATGTCATAGAATCTTACAGCACAGAAGGATGCCATTCGGCCCATCATACTTGTGCCAGCTCTTTGAAAGACCTATCCAAATCGTTCCGCTCCCCTGCTCTTTCCCCCAGCTTGGAAAGTTTTTCTTTTCAAGTACACTGTATGTCCTTTTGAACGTTATTATTGAATCTGCTTCCACCACCCTTTCAGACAGTGGATTCCATGATTGTAACGGCTCACTGCGTAAAAAGAACCTTCTTCTCATCTCCCATCTGGTTCTTTTGGCAATTATCTTAAATCTGTGTCATCCGGTTACCGACCAGTGAAAATAGTTTCTATTTATTTATTTATTCTATTCAAACCCCTCCTAACTTTGAACACTAATTGTTGAAATTATACATGCCAACGTTACCACCAAATACCTGCCCGATTATAAGCATTAGCAAGGCTAGTGCAGTGTGCAAGTTCCAAACAACTCAGGAAGAGGAGGCTTTGGTGGCCCTTTGGCACTTTAAGGGTTAGTCGTTTTGGCACTCGAGAAGCTTATTAAACTGGTGTGTGATAATAATAATAATAATAAAAACAGTTCTTGAGCTCACTTGGAAAGAGCATTGACCAACAGTAACTCCAGAGTATACACTTCCTGATGTGTTTGTGGTACTTTGCTGTGCGTAAAATCGGCTGCTACGTTCACCTACAAAGTTCCCAGTCATTACACTTGACAGTAAATCCTGTGAAGCTCTTTGACTAAATGATAAGGGTATATCAAATGCAAGGCTTGTTATTGAAATAAAACAGGAGTGCTGTGGTTCAACCTTTCTCTCCCTTATGAAGTGTCACTGCTGGGAAACGATTCAGCGAGTGTTTTTTTTAACCCGCGCAAAATAATACACGAAGAAGCCTGAGCACAAAATTTCCAGCACGCAGCTTTGTGTATCGCGCGCAGTAAACATTCCTGAGAAATGAGTAATGATTTTATCTTGAATTTCAGTAATAGGCTCTCATGTGCGAATATTCTAACTCCAATTAACTCTAACTCTAACTCAGAATGCGGATTGAGTTTCTGCAATGTTTGATCTATATTATGCGGCATGTCAGAATGGATTTTTATTGTACGTTCATGACTAGATACACAAAGGAATAGCAATTTGTGCGTACTCGGCCTAGTCCTTCAGATGTCATTGAGAGCTTAGTCGCTCATACAAAGAAACCTGTTTCTTCATCATTCCGCATTAGGTCTGCTAGCATTTTTTTTAAAAACACAGAAAACCCCCAAAATTCTACCTTGTCTTTAACCTTAGCCTCTTAAAATGTAACGTCACACCGAATCGTGGGAAATTATTTAATTCAGTCGCAATTTGGAAGCCGTGTTTTCAAAGTTCTTAAAAAGCAGGTTCAATTTCAGGGCCTCAGGTATATAGCGTTGCAGCATTCTTTAAAACCTTGTCAAACAATAAGTGTGTAACTCGCGACATCACATAGTATTAAATATCTTTCCCAGATAAACTGCTCTCTTTATTGTCCTGTAGGTGTCCCAGGCAACTTGACGACACAGAAGAGTGATGGGAACCTTTCGAAAGACCAATTCGACTTCTCAAGCCGACCCTCTGGAACTCTGCTCAGTTGCTGAGGGGTCCAATTGGGATTTCAATTTCAAAACTGAATTTGTGTCAAATGAGGCTGCTGGTGCTCAGGAGAACTCACAGTGGTAAGGTGGAATGTTTAAAGCCGTTTATAGCCTCATAGCCGCTTGTTTCACTCTCGGTCCCTTCCATTTGGAAGGAAATCCTATACAAGATCCTAGACTCGCTCTACCACACCAGAAACAATCTTGTGTATCTCTCTGTATTGCTCCACCTGTTGCCTTGTTTCCCAGCCATATAGTCACCTGTATCTCCCAGCCCTTTCCTATGGTAAAACCATTGTTCGTAGAGACAAACCCCTCTTTCTCCAATTAATACAAGATTCTTCAATCCTGTTCCCACGAGGTGTAGCTAATATCCATGTTTCCTACCATGTCTTTCACAAAATCACAGATGAAAAAGGTCCAATGGTCCAAAGTCTAGTTAACCATCAATTGTGTTCAGTGTCCAATTCAACTTTCAATAACTTAACAATGATAATGATGTCTTCACACTATGTAGAATGTACATTCATATTCGTTGTGCTGTTAGGCGTAGCATATTAATGAGCTGTATTATTAAATGTAGCAATTTAAGTCAATTGGAAAATGAGCTTTGCCATAAATCAAAAAGAGTATCTCACTTGTTTGTAAAAGACGGAGGAGTGAAAACAGTTAATGCTACCTTCTCAATTATGCTAAATAGACCCAATTTATATGTATGATTCAAATAATCACATTTTGTAAAAACTTGATGATAATTATCCTAAGTATAGCGCTTTTCACGTCAGGAGATCATTTCAAAGCGCTGACAGGATTTTTACTTTAAGTATAGCGACTCTTTATTTTGTAAGTGAACGAAGTAGCCAATTTGCACACAGCAATGACTGACAAACAGTCATGAAATGAATGACCAATTTTATTGGGGAGGGGGAGGGGGAAGGAATCGTTGTCCAGGAAACTAGGAGAGAGAAATTCCCTTTGAGTTTATCTTTCGAGAATACCTACCTCACATGAATAGCAAGATCTGAAAGCACTTCACAGGATTTTACTGTGAAGTGGAATGACTGTGTGTTAGTAGACAAACCCATGGCAAGGGATTCGATTAAGTCACGTGCATTATCCTGGTTGAGCCAGTCCTTGCAATATCACTTTCATTGCTCATCACTGTTAACACTGAACCAGTTGAAAAACAATGCTCAGAATCCCTTCTCAAAACCCAAGCTAAGCAATTGCTGCCCTTTCATTTGCAGCCCCTTGACAGATCACCTCAATTATAGAATAATACCTTTGCATGTCAGTACACTGTGCCGTAGCAGAACTTAATGTGACCTTGCTCAGCACTTCTGGGATTTCAGTGCTCTCAGTTAAGTGATAAAAACAACAGCGCTCAGCATTCTTTAAATGGCACTGATGATAGACTTTCAAGATTTAAAACGTGATACCTTTTGTCAGATGCTACCGACTGTGTTTCAAAAGAGTCATCCTTTAACTGGCTGTAACTCAAAGATCGTACCAAGATGATTGCTTCTCAACACAGTCTAATTTTTCGTCATAGGGCTGATGGTTGTGGCCTCCGTGGTTGTCAGCTCCGAAGAAATTAAATAATTATACTTAAATAATTATACACTGCTGTGCGCAATTGGCAGCTGCGTTTCGCCCGCAAAAATATACAGTCAATCCACTTTACAGTATATTCTGTGAACCACTTTGAGACGTCTCAATGATGTGATAAGGCGCTGCATCAAAGGCAAGGATTATTATTAGTATTAATATACTTTCCGTTTATACCGAGTAGTCCTGTACCATTGACAGAGCATGTTTTTTTTTCAGCGTTTGAAAGTGACATTATTGTTTGGGGCAAAAACAGAGAGAGCTGGAAAAAGTCAGCAGGTCAGGCAACATCTATGCAGAAAGGAAAGTGAGTCAACGTTTCGGGTCCACGACCCTTCGTCAGAACTTTTTTTATTATTATTTGGGATATTGTCATGTAGGACTCTACTGGATTTGAATAAATAAAATGTAATTCAGGGTGAAATAATTGAATCAGCGCTGTTATATTTTTGTCCATTGAATCCTTAGAACCAGAGAAATGTAGCACACAGTTGAAGGCCATTTGATCCATTAATTCTTTGAAAGGCTTTGAATATACCCACCACAAACAAAATTGAAATAGATTACATTTTGTTCCAAAAACACATTTTGGAACAGATAGAGCATACAAACCAATCCAATTGTGAATGATGACATGCTGTGGTTTGAAATGGTCTACTCATAACCACTGCAGAAGACCTTGTCTTGTACCTGGATGGATTTAAGATAAGACATTGGACCATCATATTCTCTGTTCATTTCAGTCCGCAGTTCTTCCAATCTCCTCGGGGACTGCACCCAGTCAGACACTTGTTCCAGTTTATTTCTGAAGGAGTTAATTGCCACAACATGAACTGTTTTTGTTACGAGTTCCACGTATTGATTACTTGGTGGGAAAATCAATTATTTCTGATCTGCAGTCTTGTTGAGGCTTGTTAATTTCAAATGGGTGTCCTCCAGTTCTGCCCTTATGGTTTTAGTCAAATAGCTTGATTACATCATCTGTACCGCTCAACAGTTTAAAGACTTAGGACAATGCCTTTCCAGTCTTCTTTTCTACTTCAAAAGCACTTCAGCCCTACATGCCTCTCTTTATAATATCCCTTATAATATAGTCCTCTATTCCCTGGAATCATTGTTGCTCTTCTCTGAACCTCTGAGATAGATCAGTGTTCTGTTAGAAACAGGCTTCCCAAAATTGGAACAGAATATCTTGAGCCTCCAAAGTATGGAAGATGTGACTCACGGAGTGAATCATTGGCCATATTTGTGTGTTGAATAAATTTGAGCTTTGGCTGCCATCGTGACAGAGGAAATAGCAATAGAATTTATTCTCGAGATTTCACTTGGCTAAATCAATAATTAGGGCGATTGATGGCATAATGACTAATCTAAGAAGGAGATATTCGATGCAGTTCTTCACTTGACTTTGTTTATTTTCTTTGCCCGAGCGTACAGTACTCTCCTATTACTCTATCCAATTACTTCCATCAAAATGTTGATGAAAATTATCCTTGGTTTGAAAAAAAATTGGTCATAGTTTGCGTGATTAAAATTAGCTCTGCTTCACCTGAGGTTTATAAAATCACAGCGACAGGCTGTCGTCTTACACTATTATCTTCAATCACCCATGAAAACAATTTGAAGCGCTAAGTAGAAAAAGTACAGGCAACAGAGCGACTTGTCAATCACAAAACAACTGCTTCCTGGGCAAGAGTCAAACTGAACTCAAAATGGCTTCCCTTTAGGGACACTTTTTATAACATGAGGAATTTTGTTATACAACAAAAAAAAATCACTAAAATGATCCACAATTAGCATTAAGTTGGAGTTGTTAACTTCAAGGGCTCTGAACATGGAGTATAATAGACAGAAGCTTTCAGCGATAATCCTGCAAGAGATAAAATACAAAATTAACCAAAGTGTACTATGAACAACTTAATTACTAAAAAGCATCTTCTTGACGTAATAATAATAATCCTTGCATTTGATATAGTGCCTTTTCATGTTTTCGAGACGCCTCAAAGCGCTTCACAGAATACACTGTAAAGTGGATTGACTGTATATTTTGTAGGCGAAACATAGCAGCCAGTTTGCACACAGCAATGTCTCACAAACAGCAATTTAGAAAACAATTGGGTGGATTTATTGGCCAGGACACTGGGAGAAACTCCTTTTTTTGAATTCAATAGCACCATGGGATCTTTAATGTCCACCTGAACAGGCAGACAGGATCTCAGTTTAATATCTCAACCAAAAGACAGCACCTCCAACAATGCAACACAGACCCCCAGCACTGCATTTGAGCGTCGGGTTTGACTACATGATTCCAAGTCCCAGCATGGAGCTTGAACCCACAACCTTCTGACTCAGAAGCGAGAGCTCTAGCACTGAGCCAGGCTAACACAGAGAGGCAATACAGTAATGCCTGCCTACACTAACCCTGATCATCATGGGCCAATGTTTTCTAATATAACATGAGTCTATTGCATTTATATTAGAACATTCCATTTTTCACTCCGCCCATGGTAACCTCATCAATATATCAATGGAAGGGAATGCTCAAGATGGTGAAAAGAAGGAAAGATGCAAGGTAATGGTTCAGATTGTTGTCTTAGTCCACTGCAACATGTCCATTGGTCACCACTTTGCTATATTTCTTAGTTGTAGCCCCAATCTTTTATTTTTCTGCCAGAAAATAACGTGTTACCAAGTATAGTGTTTCTCTGCTGGGAAGTCTGACTTCCATTCTCCGTGACAATCAATGATGGAGGTTTGACCTCACTTGATAAATTACTCGGTGTGTCTGTGTCCGGAGGAGATGGCAATACCACGTTTTTTCCCTTGTTCTGTAGGATGGATCTTCTTATGGTAATGAAACATTCTGTCCACCAACCTGTCTTTAAAACAGATGAATCTGGCTCCCAACAGTGACAGGTAAATTATTGTGATAGACAGCCCTGGGACTCAAACCTACAACCCTCTGACCCAGTAGGTTGGTGCCCAATTACTTACTTTACCTGGATACCAGACAACTTCAGTACTGGTCTTACAGACCACAATATTTCTTTCCGGTTTAATGTTCTTACTTTTCATTGTGTACAAGTAACCTAGTCATTCAGGAAGAGGACTCTTGCTCAATCACAAGATTATGACCTCCGTTAGCGAATGAAGATGGATTCTATTCTTACTGTTGTATTGCACCAGTGTGAAGGTTTAACATTTCTCACCACTTGCTCAGGGGGGAATACAATAAAGAGAAGGTACATCACTCACACTGAGCTTTGAGGCAGGGGTATCCAATCTGTTTGATGATCCCTGACCAATACCTCTATCAGAGCTAAATGATGAAAAAGACCCTTTGGGCCATTTGCTCAATTTGTGCATTACTCTTCCACGGAACAGACTTTGCTCGTCTCTATGGCTCAGTTGGTAAAGTTGAATAGCTGTGCAGACTAGATCCTCTAGGTTATGCATGAAGTTGATACAAATGCTATGGTGTAACTTCCTATACAATTTACTCTGATGCCGTGATCAGGTTAGATCATTGGTTCCCAATTTATCAGTAAATATCTGATTTCCTTCAAAATGTCTGTTTTATTCAACTGCGGAATGGAATTAGCTTTATAATGAGGAATCTTAACTAATGTAATTTCACTTTCTCAAATCACAAGAAACAGAATCCAGCACAAGCTGAAATCCATCTTGAAAAACTGGGACTGTTTTTTAGAGATAGGATCTATAAACAACAGTTTACAATTATATGGCGCCTTTAATGTCACGAGGACATCTCAAACTGCTTCACACAACTGACTGGGAACCTGAGCTGGGAGGGGTATGGAAAGGTGACTGAAAGCACTGTCTTAAGGTGGTTTTTGACAGTAGGCCTGGGGCTGAGGGACTCCAGGAAGGAGTTTCAGAGAGCGGAGCAGAATTAGTGAAAGCTCATCCACCAATTGTGGGGTGGATTGAGCAGGGAGACATGAAGTAGGTCGTTGTTAGCTGAGCGGAGGGAGTGGTCAGGCAGCCTGGCTGAAACGGTTGCAGGAGGTACCAGAGGTAGGGTGGGCGAGGTTGTGCCGGGATTGCAACGTGAGGACAAGGATCTTGAATTTTTGATTCTTAATAAAGACTATTTCCACTGATTGACCAGTCAGTAAAGAAAGAGGAGAGAAATTGAGCAAACAAATGGGAGGTCAAGGGAAATTCACACAATGGGTTGTCGTCTATGGAATGCCTTTTCTTGATTGATGTTGAAAATGAGTTCACACCAGAGTTTAAAAGAACGGGATAAATACTTGAAGATAAATAATATTCAAGTTCACGGGCGGAAAGCACAGTAATGGGATTGCTGTAGATAGCTCCCATCTAAGGAGCTAGTATCAGCACAGACATAAGCTTCCGCTCTTTTAAATCACGACTGAAGACCAAGCTTACAGTCACCTCCTCCCTCCCCCCAGCTTGGTTTCAGACTCGGCCACCATTAAGCGCTCCAAGATACTGTCCCTCGTGAAGGACACTATATAAATGCAAGTTTTGCTGTTGTTGAGCTTAGCCATCTCCTCTTGTGCTGTTCTATGGTACAACAGCAACGTTGAAACATTTTAGATATTGGGTCCAATGAAATAAAATATTGTGATTTTATTTTCAAATACGATGAGAAATGGTTGGAAAAATATTTAGGGCACCCTGTTAAAATAGGTGATGTTGTAGTTTAGAGGAAGGTAATCAAATAGCCCTTAAAATGAGCTATTTTGATAGTAATCGAATCCCCAATATAAGGTTACAAGCTGAGAACCTTGATAGTTTGTACAGAAAGGATTTTGTGTAACATATGCAAATTAGCCTTTCTGTGGAGTCAACAGATTGTTTGAGAGTCTCATGCATATAGCTCTCAGGAAACAAAATTACATTATTTAAGGACCAGATGTTTAAAAAATGAAAAAAATTTTTACTCATAAAAAATGATTTGAAACACAAATGTAAATGCAACATTGCCACATTTCTGATGGAGGAGGATGAAAGGCTTACAAAACAATTTACCTTTTATATAGTGTCTTTCAGGTCAGGAGGACATCTGAAAGCACTTCACATTGCTGGCTGGCCACTTAGTTATACAAAAGTGGATAAGTGTTTGAGCATCATTCCTGTGGTTCGGAACAATATGCATCTGGCTATCTTCAGGATTTACGACTGCTTTTCAAATCCCGTTTCACATCCTATTCTATGATCAAATCATCCGATTTTACTTTCATCCCAACATTAATAGTGGGAAAAACGTCAACCATTCTCACTATGAAAATTCAAGAGAGGATACATTTCCTTATTTGGAGACTGTCTGAATGAGTGGGGAAAATAGTAACTCTGCTGAACTTAGTGACGTGATGCACAACGGTCCAACAAGCCTGAGGGTCAAACTCTGTGCAAGTTCAGAAGGCAGAATATCTGAAGAATTATATTACTGAGCAAAGCTGATGTGGCATGTACTGTAAAGTGGAATGACTCCATTCTGCAACTGAACGCAGCAGCCAATTTGCTCACAGCAATGTCTCACAAACAGCCATGAAGTGAGTGAACAATTCTATTTGGGGGATTGTTGGCCAGGACACCGAGAGAAACTCCCTTCTCTTTTCGAACTGAGCCACAGCATCTTCAACATCCACCTGTACAGGCAGAGGGGACCTTGGGTTTGACATCTTACCTGAAGCAAGTAACCACGTGCAGCCCTGGCACAACCGTAGCAATTCACTGGATGGAGTGCCAACCTAGAATGTTGGGTTCAAAGTCCTGATGTGAGGTTGGAACCTACAATCTTCTAACTCGGAGGCGAAAGGGCTACCAACTGAGCCAGGCTGAGATGTTGGTATTATTAATAATAATAATCCTTGCATTTGATATAGCACTTTTCACATCTTCTAGACGTCTCAAAGCGCTTCACAGAATATACGGTAAAGTGAATTGGCTGTATATTTGTGGGCGAAACGCGGCAGCCAATTTGCACCTCAGTGTCCTACAAACAGTCGTGGATTGAAGTGACCAATTTATTATTGTTTTCTTTCTTGAGGGATTATTATTAGGTGTGGGGAGGAAGAAAACTTGCCCAAGGTTTTGTCCTAACAGGAATCGAACCCAGATCTCTCGCTTGAGAGGCGAGCGCTCTAACCACTGAGCTACAGGACTCCATGGTATTGTATGGTGGATGTATGTGATGAGGTTACAAGATTGTCCAATCAAGTAGTTTCGACAAAGAATCAAAGCACTTGTGGTATAAAGTTAAATGGATTTGGCTGTGCTGGACTGTCCCCACACTTCTCCCACCTGCTCTCCCCCTTCCCCCCTCCCATGTCGTTCTCAATGCAATGTCTGTGGAAGCCTGGCTCCGAGATTGTGGCTTTCATTTACCGGTCAGTGGGACACCAACTTTTCACTAAGCAAACGATCAGGATCACTTGCATTGTTCTGTAGGAGCTATAGATTAATCTCTATTTAGAGGTTCGGTTTGCTGGTTGTAAATAATTGCATTCTGCGAAGGATATAATAATAATAATCCTTGCATTTGATATAGCGATTTAACACATCTTCGAGACGTCTCAAAGCACTTCACAGAATATACTGTGAAGTGAATTGACTGTATATTTTGTGAGCAAAATGCTACAGTCAATTGCACACAGCAGTGTCCCACAAACAGTTGTGGATTGAGTGACCACATTTTTTTTATATACATCAGATAATTATTGTACTAAAGTGTTACTTTATTTGTGTAAATGCAGGTACCAACACTAATATTTGAAGGATAACTGCTTCAATTCAACAAAAGGATTTGATATTACATATCGAGGGATATGTGGCAAAGGCAAGTAATTGGAGTTGAGGTGCAGATCAGCCATGATCTTATAGAATGTCGGAACAGGTTCGGGGCTGAATGGCCCAGTGCTGTTCCTATGTGTCTATGTAGACTGAAGCTTTTATAGAACCCATGACAGTTTATAGAACCCATAACACCTTCCTCCCATGGCCCATTCACTGGTGTGAAACTGAGGGTCTGCCTGAAAGGCGACTAGGACCAAATGTGAAGTGAAGGCATGTATGACTGAGTAAAACTTCAAAACGAACATGTCATGAAAAGAACATAATTCTCATAAGCCGCTGTCAAACACATCAATTCTTATTGTATTCCCCCAAGGTTTGATCATTCTTTTTATGACTTCTTTCAAAGCGGATTGAAAGCTGCAGAGGCAGAATCAATAGGGGTGTTTAAAAGTGGTGTAGATGGATGCTTGTGTAGTGGAGATGTTAAGGGGAACAGTGAGAGACATTGTGATTTATAGACTTGTTAAGATTTAATAAACTGGTAGAACAGGCTTGATGGGCTGCATGACTTCATCCTGTTCTTGTGTTCCTACGTCTATGGGGTCCCCAAGCGTAGGCTCCTACCAGCCAGTACCTAAATCCTCTGCGGAATTAGGTAAGCGGGGTGCATCCCTCTGTGCAAGAGCAAACACTCTGTTCCAGACACAGGGGAATTTCCATGTGTAAGTGGAATGCGTGGAACTCTCAGTTTGGTTTAGATACTCTTAATCATGGTGATGGGTCTCCACATTTACCAAACACCCAGCTAATCCAAAATAACATTTCTGAACACAGTGAAAGAACGGAGCACTGTGATTAAAAGTCCTGCCAAGATCCAGTAAACTGGTGGAACAGGCTTGACGGGCTGAATGGCCTCTTCCTGTTCCTGGTGTCTTAAGATCCATGGTGATCTTCACAAAAAAGCCAACATGCAGCCCATCTGATTCTGATACTCTCCTTGTCAATCACACCTAAGTCTAGTGCACGCTGCAATCAAATAGATATTTGTTAGATCAGGGCATTAAGAAATATGGGACAGGGAGGAATAACAGGACTTGAGATACAGATCAATCATGATCTTATAAAATGGGGGAACAGGCTTGAAGGGCTGAATAGCCTACTCCTGTTTCTATGTTTCTAATTCTCAGTGTCCTTTTTGCCATGACATGACATTTGTGCCCCCCCCATTTTTTACTTTCATAATAATCCTTGAATTTGATATAATTCCTAATCCCATCGTCGAGGCATCTCAAAGCACTTCACAGAATGTATATTTTGTGGGCAAAACCCGGAAGCCAATTGCACACAGCAAACAATCATGGATTGAGTGACCACATTTTATTATTTTATTTTAATTATTTATTTGTTTATTTTTTTTCGAAGGGATTGTTACCCTTTGGAAAGCAATCCGCCAATCGACTAACAAATGGATTCTTACTTACTGCTAGATAAACGGAAGCGTGTAGAGGTCAGGAAACTTGCTTAAGGTTTGGCCCTGCCTGAGAATCGAACTTGGGTCCTCTTGCTTGCGATTGCTCTGACTAACGCACCACTGGACTCCATTGCTTTTCAGCGAGGCTTTTGTGTTCAGGAAAAAAAACAAGCAAAGGGAAAACAAAGGGAGTGTACACAATAGGCCCACGTTCCACTGAAATTACAACTATCAGTCATGAGAAGCCACTCAAGAGTATTGAGGCTGTTATTAAGAAAACTCTTATTAAATATTATGAGAAAACCCCCTCAGGCTGTTTATTCCCCTGAGTTTCGCAGGAGATATCATCATCTACAAACAGCAGGCGAACCGCATTTAACCATTATCACCACAGAGAGATAATGAAATAGATAGAGAGAAAATATTCCTGTAGGAATTTGGTATTGCATTGTAAGATCCAATTAGTTATTGAAGGAAAAACAAATTCGCACATTATCATATTTATTAAACATATACCTCTGTGTTGAAACAAGATATCATAGGGATAAAACAAACCCTTTTTGTTAAATGTTCTAGTTATTTACAATATAATCATTGCATTTGATTTTGTGCCTTATCATGTTGTCAACATGCGCTTCACAGGATTTTGCTGCAAAGTGTAGTGATTCTGTATTTTGTCAATGTATCATAGAAGTCATCCTGCACACAGTGAATTGAATGACCAATTTTATTTGGGGGTTGGTTGGCTGGGACAGTGGGAGCAACTCCCTTCTCTTTTCAAATAGTGTCACGGGATCTTTAACGTCCACCAGAACAGCAGACAGGACACGGTTAAACATCACATCTGAAAGACGACACCTCCAACAATGCATCTCACCCCCAGCACTGTACTGGAGCATCAATCTATAGAAACACAATACAAAATTACATTTGTAATAGCGCCTTTCACGCCGGAAGGACGTCCCAAGGCGCTGCACAGTCAGGAATTGGACCCGAGCTGGAGGTCGGGATCAGGTAGGGTGGAAGGCAGGGAGGGTAGGAGGGTGGCCGAAGGCTCAGTTGAAGAGGACGGTTTTGAGACGCACCTTCAAAGAGGCAAGGGAGGGGGTGAGGTGAAGGGAATGTGGGATGGAGTTCCATAGGTTGGGAGCTGAAAGGCTGAAGTCCCGACTGCTGATGCTGAAGAAAATCCTCTTGAAGCGAAAGACACTAATCTAAATTGGGTTTTCTGTTGCTTTCCTGCCCTGGTAGAATGGGGGAATGAATTGAGTGCAAAGCAGAGGACTTAGACTAAAGGTATCAGCTTGCTGACTCACATCTACACTTACTCCTGGCAGCTTTTTAATCTTGAATATGTGTGACAAGAGCTGGGTTATATTCTGGGGAAAAAAATTCCCAAATCTGCTGGGATGGGAGTTCTATCTGCCACCCACACAATGGTATTCAAAATTATTTCTGAACTGTCATTGATTAAAACTGCTCAGCCAAACGGTGCTATGGATTTTTTGTGAAAAGGGAGGAAATTTTTAAAAAACCACACATTTCCGCACTTGATATATTCTCAACCCAGATTTTGCCGTGGAATGGTATGTTTAGCAAGGATATTCAGTCTGTTATTGTGCCGGCTGAGTTCAGCTCCACATAAATTAACCCTTGATCTAAAATGTAGATTTGACACGCAGCTGTGTAATTTCTCATTCACTCCCGTTGCACAGGAGACCCGGTTCTCAGTAGAAAATGAGAAAATGATGATCCTGATACAAACGCAAGATGCACCCAATTATTGCAAGTTCTGGTAACACGGAATCCCATAGCGTAGTGGTTATCGTGCTCAGCTCGCGAGCAAGAGTGACCCGGGTTCGATTCTCGGCGAAAACGTACTCCAACTTACTCCAAGTTTCCTTACTCCACACGCCTCTGCTTACTTAGCAGTGAGTAGGTATCCTGTTGTTGTTTGATTGGAGTATCGCTTTCCAGGGCTGATAATCCCTCCGCCAGTAATTGATCCTGTTTATTTATTGCTTGCTTACAAGGTGAAAACAAAATCTATTTCCAGCTCTGTTTGTCATATGACCTCATCCTTTGCTCCTTGGTTTGAGGACTTCACTGCATCAGAATTGGTGAAGTGCCCATCGCATGAGTGGTGTTGGCTATCGGCATGTGCTCACCTGGAATGAAATCTAAACATTCTTTCTGTTTCCTGGATCTGACTGTTTTGCATTCCCTGTTGCATGATTCAACTGTTTGCTCCGCAGGGCAGCTGTTGAACTGACAAAGAGCAACGTTCAGATTAACTGGCCATTCGCCTCGTCACTGCGAGACGCAATTTGCTTTGCATAAAATGCTCGC
Source organism: Callorhinchus milii (assembly GCF_018977255.1). Lineage (NCBI taxonomy): Eukaryota > Metazoa > Chordata > Chondrichthyes > Chimaeriformes > Callorhinchidae > Callorhinchus > Callorhinchus milii. The sequence continues at coordinate 6,475,232 of NW_024704763.1, read as the reverse complement.
TTTGTTTGCCTGCCAAAATCTGTGCCAGTTGATTAGTTGGGTAACACACTCTCTGCATCAGCAAGATATGGGTTCCAACCCCACAGCAGTCTAGGCCGACACTCTCACAGGTGTGTCATATATCCTGTGAAGCAAATGAGACGTCTCGACGACGTGATAAGGTGCTATGTCAAATGCAAGGATTATTATTAGTATTCTTAATAAAACCCAGGTCCTTCCTGCCTGTTCAGGTGGATGTTAAAGATCCTATGACATCTATTTGAAAAGAGAAGGCAGTTTCTCCCGGTGTTCTGACCAAAAATCCCCCAATTAAAGTTGGCCACTCACACCATGACTGATTGAGGGACAATGCTGTGAGCAAATAGGCTGCCCATAAGCCTAATAATTGCAGTCACTACACCAACCTATGAAGCACTTTGAGATATTTCAACATGACAGGTGATACATGAAATACAACAAATATCATGTCATTAAAATACTAGTTCTCTTATACACCTCACTTACAAGTGAAAACAGTAAGGGAATAATTCAACATCTCAAGCAATCAGAGTAACCCCATCCTGCTGAAAATGTTCCAGCATAAAAATACAATGGCTCCATTAATTTCCTTAATTTGGCTGGTGCCGTGTACAAATTCAATTAATAATATAATAATGCAAGGATTATTGTATTATATTAATCGAATAATTAATATTGAAGCATGTGGCCACTGCAGTCACACAGTCTGCTTCCTGCAGATTTCCATTTATTTCTGAAGCGTTCTATTTCCGTCCACATACTCGAGTAGAGCCGCAAACATGACTGAACGGTTCCTTTGAATAAATCAATATGTTGTTACCAACTACATAAATCTTGGCCACAGCAGAACTTAAAGGATAATTAGGAGATGGCTATGAACATTGCTCTATGCGGTAAGAAATGATGGCATCAAATTTATAGGTTCCGTGGAAACCCACAGATACTTCAGCAGGAGAGAGTCAGAAAGGTCATTCAGGGCATTAATATCCTGGCATTGTTTGTGTAATACATTCGTACTGGAATCACAGTATGTTTGTAGACTTGACTGAACGGTTCTGCGATTCTGCAAGCTGTGAGTTTCCTTCTACCTGCACTATAATAATAATAATTATTATTATAAACCTTGCATTTGGTATAGTGCCTTATCACGTCATAAGGACGATTCAAAGTGCTTTACAGGAATTACTGTGAAATGGAATGACTGTGAATTCAGAACTCTGCAGCTCGTGTACTGTCCCGCACCAGGCTTCAGGAACACATCACTCCCACCCTCGCTCGCCTCCACTGGCTCCCCGTCCCCCAGAGGATCGAATTCAAGATCCTCATCCTCACCTACAAGGCCATTCACGGCCTTTCTCCCTCCTACCTCTCCAACCTACTATCCCCCTACCTACCTGCCCGTACCCTCCGTTCCTCCGGCTCCGGTCTGCTCCACATCCCCCGCCCCAACCGCCCTACCATCGGTGGCCGGGCCTTCAGCCTCTCAGCCCCGAGGCTCTGAAACTCTATCACCCAGTGCCTTCGCCGCTTCCTCCCTTTCCTCCTTCAAGGCCGGTCTCAAGACCTTTCTCTTTGACCGTGCCTTCAGCTCCTCTCTAGAATCTCTACCCCCTCCTCGCTCCCTCCCTTCCCTCCCCTCACCCTGACCATTTCCCCCCTGCTCGGGTCCTGACCCAACTGTACAGCGCCTTGGGATGTCCTCCCGACGTGAAAGGCGCTCAATAAATGGAATCTTGTTGTTGTTGTTGTTGTTGTAGACAAGTACAGCAGTACAATTGAATATAGCAATGCCCACGAACAGCCATGAAAGGAATGACCAGTTTTATTTTAGGGGATTGTTGGCCAGGACACTGGGAGAAACTCCCTTCTCTTTTTGAATAGTGCCAGGGATCTTTAATGACCACACGAAAAGGCAGAGAGGACCTTGGCTTAACGCCTCATCCAAAGGACGGCACCTCCGACATTGCAACACACCCTTAGCACTGCATTGCAGTTTTAGCTTAGCTTACCCCCAACGAGCACTCTGGGGTCCTGAAGTCTTGTCTCTTGTCAACCCGCAGCTAACACTCTTTGGAATCAGGTAAGCAGGGTGTGTCCTTTGAGGGAGAGAGTGCGCGTTCCATTGCAGACACAGAGAAATATCCATGTCTACGCAGGATAGATGGAACTCTTAATCTGCTTTGGGTACTCTTAAGCATTATGACGAGTCCTGAATGTGGAAGACACCCGGCTGACCGAAATAAAGATTGATACAAGTCTGTGCAGTCGGTTAAACAACTCCAGCTTGTCCTTCAGGTGAAACTGTTGCCCGTATGCAGACCTTTCCAGCACAACACTGAAAACTATCGAGCAGCATTTAATTACAGCAAATCACAGCCTTTTTTTTACCAGATATCGCCAGGACATTGAAGTGCCAGCCGCATCGTTGTGATTACAGATGTGTTAAGTGTGTTGCAGAACTTGGCAAAGGGATTTCAATCAAAATGACTTTGGGAATGAGAGAATGTTCATAGTTTACACGAGGGGAGATTAGTAATGCCTGGTCTTTCAATGGGAACTCACACTTGGATAAAGCTCCATTCCCCTACCGGTGTCTTGCTTAAGAAGCTAAGAGATCAGTGTTCATGGGCAATCCCGGACAGTCTACACCAAAGAGGAGGTTAACATTATACAGCGATCGCAAGAATTTTGATTGAAAAAAGCCTTGTTTACCTCGCAGTAAGTAACCATTGTGTGCACAGCAATGTCCCACAAACAGCCACGGAGTGAGTGGCAAATTTTATTTAATACATATATATTAAAACATATATTAGATAAAATATTTCAATAAAATATTATGGTACATCAAATGTAAGGATTATTATTATTATGACACAGAGGTTACAGGATAATCATGTTAAATTGTCAAATGATACACCGCACACATATTAATTTCAATGAAGTTGAGCAGTTTACATGGTGACTGAAACCATGGAAATGATTTTCTCAGTTGACTGCATGTGTCTGGATTATCGCTTTTATTTCAAGCTTGTGTGAAAAATTACCTTCAGGGATTGTAAAATTGTTAATAACCGACTGAAATGTTTCCTGTTAAATCCGGTGATAAAATGCCAGTGGAATGACGAGTTTAATTTTGTCTGAAAATTTCAATTAATTTTTCTTTGTACCAAACATTTGAAAGAAAAACTGAACATTAATCAAAAATATGTTCAATAGGAAAGTAGATCAATTTCATAAGAAAGGACTTGTATTTTGCTGAAAACTGCAACATCGAAATGTCTCAATGCACGTAATTACTGTTAAAATATTGCAGTATATTTAGTGCACTTTGACAATGTGTGCTTATAATGCAGGTAGCACCTCCAGCTCTCTATACCTCCACTAGGACTCTCTGAGAAATGCCTTTTCAAGGCTGAAGAGCCTCAACAGTGCTGCTTATAGTTCATTTCTCTTAACACCGAAGAGCATCCTTATTGCTGTCCTTAAGTCGCGGTCATCAGAAATCTATGCGGTATCTAGGTATAGCTTAACCAGAGCATTGCGAGCTTGGACATGATTTATTATGATCTGAGGTCAACTGATTTAGGAATAAAGCCCATTTCTCTGACTCTCTCTCTTTCTGTTTCCACTCGGCAAGAGACCAAGGCAAGAGAGTACAAGTTTACAGTTCGAAGGCCATTTTTTTTTGGAATGGGCAGCAAGAAAGATTTTTGTTATACAGAGAGGTTGCAATAACCTACCATAGAGAAATATCTAGCAGGGTAAGAACAACAACAACAACAACAAAAACAAGATTCCATTTATAGAGCGCCTTTCACGTCGGGAGGACGTCCCAAGGCGCTGGACAGTTGGGTCAAGAACAAAACTGGAGCCGAGGGTATGATGAACAAGTGCGCGGATCCTGTGTTCAATAATGTGTGGTTAGATTAAGATTTAATAGCCTGTTAGATATTACTGGCAAGAATATTTGCCACCAATAGGTGTTGATGTTCTTGGTTCCATATTGAATGTCAGGGTCCTGAGCCTCACTCATACTATTTCTCCTCAGTGCACTTTTACAACGCAATGCTGATGTCTTGATCACTCAAACAGAACCTTGCCATCAGCACACAAAGCTGCCTCTAAGCAGAACAGACAGAAGTTGCACTATTTGATATCTGCTCGGGTTGTGATCAGCCGTCATGCCACTGCCAAATGCCTCAGATTGCTTTTCTCCTGATGTCTTTTATTTCAGAACTGAAGCATTTTGGATAACCATATATGCTCTCCTTATGTCTCACTCCTTATCCTCCTCACAGCTCGTTCCAGCAAAGGGACATGTCCAGAGCAACAAGAACATCATACACTTATTTAGTCCTTCTCTCATGTGAAAGAATGTCTCAAAATAAAATGAAACACTGCAGGGAAATGTGGGATTTAAAGACAATCACTGAGGGCATGGTCAAAGAGATATGTTTCAGGAAGTTTTTTGTGGGTAGAGAGAGAGAGGAGACACTGGTCTCATGTAAGGAACAACTTGATGTCAAAAAGGGAAGATTGTAGGGTGGCTCTTCAAGAAGGATAAGTTCAAATGGGTCAAAGGGCTTTCTTTAAGTGAGTATCTTAGGTACGTTTCCTGATACCACACACCTATTTATGTAGCAGTAAGTAGAAACTTTGTTGTTAGTCGATTGGTGGATCGCTTTCTGGGCGTAATATTCCTTCCAAAACAGAAATTTGGTCATTCAGTCCACAAATTGCTGGGACATTGCTGTGCGTAATTGATTGCCGTGTTTCGCCCACCGATAAACAGCCAATACGCTTTACAGTATATTCCATGAAGCGCTTTGAGACGTTTCAATCCTTCAATCTTTCTACCTTGCTCTGTTCTTCAGGTGCGACCTGAAGACCTTCTGCTTCGACAGTTACCTCCCCTCTGTCCCAGGCTCGGCCTCGTGCTCCGCCACTGTCAAGCGCTCTGGGAAACTACCCTGCATGATGGGCATTAGATAAATACAAGTTATTGTTGTTTTAAACAACATGATAAGGCACTATATCAAATGCACGGATTATTATTATCAACATCTGCTGGACTCCTGAGACCTCGTTCATCAAGACAATTTTTCTTCACCTCAGTAACTTGTTACAATGTGGATATTCCACTTCCCATCATTGTGCATTAGGCTCAGGACCAATGCCTTGACAGAGAAGCTTCAGGCAGTGTCCAGGTATCAAAACAGCCTCAGTAATCTTAAAGAGGGCTTAACACTGAACACAACTCAAGAAGACTTAGAGAACATGACCAAGAAAGGAATGGCTGAGTAATTTTCATATGTTAATTCAATGTGTTCCCCTTCTCAAACAGCCTTTGTGCAGTGACCTAATACCAGAATAAAGTTGTGATTACACATCTAGCCAAAATGTCAGATATGTCTGACTGCATTTGCATCCAGAGATGAATGACAATCTAACTATATAAAATAATTAATCTGAATATTGTTTAAATAAATTAATTTACTGAAAGCTCCGTTTTATATCCCCTTCACCACATCTGACGTCATCTGCTGCTATTATTAGCTCCTTGCTCTTATATTGACAGCAATATGATACGACTCTAAATGTATTGGACTAATGTTATTCCTGGATTTAATTGCTTGACACAGACTTTCATTACGCTGTCAGCTCACTTGTTTTAGATGGTTTAAACCTCTAATTCATCCCACAAATAAAAAACAGAACCACCATAATTGGTTCTTTCTCACGCATCTCGGAGAATGCACATTTGATGTAGCCTACCAACTAAAAATCATTTCCTTTAATCAAGTGCAGTTTACTTCTACAGCATTAACGGAAGAGACCAAATGCATTGCGTTAATGAATGCAAGGTGTCTCCAATTCTAATTGAATTAAGTTGTTTGGGGAATTATTTCCCATTAATATCTCCGCCATTGAAAGATTGCTCAGTGATGAAACTCATTGCCTTTCAAGACTGAGCACACAAACACTCATGCCACAATGTGCCAGAGGGCATCTTTATGTTGCCTTTCATACACAACAATGGCGACTCAGGTCAAAGCAACGGCTGCAATTTTTTGAGGGCAAAGAAAGAGGAAAGTAGGAAGAGAGCGACTGATAGCTCACGTGGAACCAGGTCTCACACTTTAGTTCCCGAGACCTCAAATCCACTTAATCTTTGTCTGTGAAACCATTTTACCTTAAAATGTAATTGTCACAATTCAGGCATAGTTGGGAAGCGATTTTTTCACAGTTCGAAAAAAGACCCGACTTCCAAATTAAGACTGAATTTAAGAATGTTCCACCGTTCTGCACAGTCTAAACATTTTCAAATACAATAGTCTCACAAGCTAAGACTAGGTGGAATTTAGAGCTGCTTATTTCTCCAGCTAATATCCCGATGAAGTGCTTCCTTTTCTTCACCACATCTCCGATCATTGTCGTTCGAATGTTATTCAGTGCTTCTTTTACAACTTATATTAACAGCGTATAAAAAGAACGGTATTCTTTATGTTGTGCAACTGCAAAAGCTTTTTGAGAAGCAAACTGATAAAACTGCAGCAGTTTTCAAAGTTCTTGTCCATTAGGACATTGCACATGCAGTGGCTTTGGTCTACAGGGCTGAGATCATGTCTGTGTTGGAGATTAACACCAGATGGATCCTTGGCATCTAGGACAACAGTGCTTTTCAGAAAGGGCATTGCTGACCAAACTTCCAGAAAGGGCATCAAACCAAAATATCACGAAAGACCCCAAAACATAATCTTTGCATTTGATATAGCACCTTATCAAGTTGGAAATGACGTCTCAAAGTGCTTCACAGGATTTACTGTGAAATGGAGTGATTGTGTGTATTTGTAGCAGGACAATTGCACACAGCAATATCCAACAAACAGCCTTGAAACAAATGACCAATTTTTAATTTTATTTGGAGTATTGTTGGCCAGGACACGGGGAGAAACTCCCTTCTCTTTTCGAATATCTGCATGTAAACTGCAGCAAGGAAATTGGTACAACCCCAATTCTTAGAAGAAGCAAATTGAAACGTTGTCAGTTGTGAAATCCTTTTGCTGCATAAAGGAACACGTGACGTCCTTTAAACAGCTGCACGAATGGCAAGTTTTTCACATCGGCAAACATCAGAAACGTTGAGCAAATCTTTTTGAACTGTGGAACGGGGTAATAAGCGATTAGATCTGTTTCAGTAGAATGGAGAGTCAGCCGACAGAAAGATGCTCTCAGCACCCACTTGCAAAGGGTTTCACATTTTTCAACATATATTTTAAATCGATTTTAATAAATAAAGCAAAAACCATTACAAACTAGCCCACAAAATACACAGTCAATTCGCTTTACAATATATTCTGGGAGGCACTTTGAAACATGATAAGGCACTATATCAAATGCAAGGATTATTATTGTCACAAGGATATATTCAAACGTAATCTGGACTTGGTGGGGTGGGGGCTGCGGGGGGTCAGGGAGGCTCGGATTTCAGTTCTCGCAAATACGTTTCCATTGTACTACAGCAGATTATCCTAATCCCATAACCTGGAACGTAAGAAAATGATAATTGCATCTTATATAGTGCCTTTCACTATATTGAAGCTCTCCGGGATGCTGCCCCATGTACTAAAGGTACTATATCAATGCAAGTTGTTGTTGTTTCGCGTCGGGAGGATGTCTCAAGGTTCCTTGCAGGATTTTACTGCAAAAGCATAGTAACTATGGAGCACTTAGGTCTCGATCTCGTAGCTTTGCTTTCTGTGCTATGGATGGGTTTGATTAGTGTAATCAGGAGTTTGGCTGAGCTACAGGTCAGCGTTAGTGGCAGCAGACCACAAGCCCAAACTCACTGCTCATACCCATCAGTGTATAAAGTGGTTACATGTTGCGGCAGCTTTACAAGAGTGGGGGGGTGGCTCACACTTGATTGTCTCTAATGCCCATTTGTTTTTACCATTCATTGCAAAGGTCACAGTACAAGTGATATTATTGAATTGAAAGGAAAAGTCCCTGTAGCAAAGTGGACATAATAACTACTGGATTAAATCTTTTTCTGAAAACCTTTCGGAAACATGTATCTGCAGAGAACACTCTTTGATTTTAGTGTTATTTGGGGATTGTTGGCCAGGACACCAGGAGAACCCTTTTTCGTTTTTAAAATAAAGGCATGAGAATTTTAAGGCAGAAGGGACCTTGGTTTAACATCTCACCCAAAGGCCAGCACCCACAACAATGCAGAACCCCTTCACAGCACATTGGAGTGTCAGTCTAGACTATTTGAGTTCAAAATCCTGTCCTGGGACTTGAACGCCATTCTAACTCAGGGGCGAGAGTGCTGCCAACTTAGTGGGCGACGTGACAATGATATTGATTCCGCAGTGATCCAGTGCAAAACAATGAAAGACACTAAAAAATATTCACTCTTGTAAACACAGTGCTTACAACAACAAACAACAACTTGCACTTATATAGTGCCCTCCACGCAGGGTAGCGTCTCAGAGCTATATATATATAGTCTCAGAGCCGGGGTGGGAGGGGGGAGGGGCGAGGTGGCCGTAAGCACGGTTGAAGAGGAAAGTTTTCAGGCGGGACTTGAAAGAGGAGAGAGAGGAAGGAAGGCAGAAGATTTGAGGGAGAGTGTTCCAGAGTTTTAGGGGGTAGTGGCTGAAAGCCTGACCTCCAATGGTGGGGTGTAGGATACGAGGGACGAGCAGGAGGCCAATGCCAGTCGAGCAGAGGCGCCGGGTGATGGATTGGGGAATGAGGAGACTGGAGAGGTAGGGAGGTTTTAAGGAGTGAATGGAGTGAAAGCAATGATGTTGCAGTGGATCTGTTAGGTAAACACTGTCAATTACTCCCTCCCAACATCATCTTTTAAACATACCTCAGTGACAGCACAATTCAATAGCTCAGAAAGGCAGCACAGAATGCGCGGTGCATATTATGTTGGATTAAATGGATCCGAGTGAGGCTCAAACTGAAATGGAAACCAGAGGTTACAAACATCTAGTGGAGTCCTGTAGCTCAGTGGTTAGAGCACTCGCTTTGCAAGCGAGAGACCTGAGTTCAATTCCAGGCAGAGGGCGAAACCTTGGGCAAGTTTCCTTACTCCACACGCCTAATAATAATCCCTCCAAAAAAAAAAAAAACAATAATAAATTGGTCATTTTCAATCCATGACTGTTTGTGGGACATTGCTGTGCGCAATTGGCTGCCGCGTTCGCCCACAAATATACAGTCAATTCACTTTACAGTGTGTCTGTGAAGCGCTTTGGGACGTCCTCCCGACGTGAAAAGCGCTATATCAAATGCAAGGATTATTATTATTATCTAGTTAAAAGAAACATCGGACATTTGTAGGACATCTTGTCACGTCAAAACATGATTTACATGTTATTTCTGGCAAGTGAAGTGACTGCTTTTGTGAACAACCCAGCAGTCGTTTTGGCCACAGCACCACAAACATCAAGCTCCTGACTGCTTATTCAGATGAATGGTAAAGATCCACTCGAATAGAGAAGGCAGTTTTTCCCAGTGTCCAAGCCAACAATCTCCCAGAAAAGATGGATCATTCACTTCATGGCTGTTTGTGGGATGTTGTTGTGTGCAAATTTCCTACAAAATACACAGACGTGACACTCTATAGTAATTCCTGTGAAGTGGTTTGAGATAATAATAATAATAATAATAATCCTTGCATTTGATATAGCGCTTTTCACGTCGGGAGGACGTCCCAAAGCGCTTCACAGAACACACTGTAAAGTGAATTGACTGTATATTTGTGGGCGAACGCGGCAGCCAATTGCGCACAGCAATGTCCCACAAACAGTCGTGGATTGAAAATGACCAATTTAATTATTGTTTTTGGTTTTTTGGAGGGATTATTATTAGACTCTGTGTGGAGTAAGGAAACTTGCCCAAGGTTTCGCCCTCTGCCTGGAATTGAACTCAGGTCTCTCACTTGCAAAGCGAGTGCTCTAACCACTGAGCTACAGGACTCCACAAATGTCCTACTGATGTGAAAGGCACTGTGATCAAAAACAAGGATTGTTGTTAGGCACTGGGAGATGGGAAACAATCCCGGAATGACTGATTTTCCTTCCATTCAAGAGAATTATCTTGTCCCAATTTAGATTGGGAACTCACTGGATGAAGAATCAATCACATTACTGATTGCCACACCACATGGGAGACATAGCAAGGTGAGATACCTCATGGCTCAGAAATCTTTTAAGGATGAAAGGTGCATTAGAGAGAGAACAGGATGAACAGTCATGCAAACTACATGCAGACGTTGAAGACTATTTGCAGTTGGTTGGCGCCAGAGAGCCTCCAAGGCTTAGACAACATAGCAGGGCTATCAGGGGCCAAGTGGGAAGAATCTCTGCCCCTAATGACTGGTCCTCTCCTCCAGGTCCTACCGACGAGCCAGTGTGGTTGGTGCGACATCAACAGTGCCTTAGACTTCTACAGGTCTGCTTGTCTCAAAAAAACAGCCGACGAAGACTGTCACAAAGAATTCATTCAATTCTGCTATTTTATTTTCAGGCATGTCACCTTTGGGCCAGTCCAGCCTCAAAGGGTCTCCATGTGTGTTCCAACAACCACCCACCCAACTACCGCCCCCTCCCCTTTCCCGCCCAGGGGGATAGTTGAGCAGAAAGCCCTTGCTCTAGAATTTCCAGCTTTAGTTGGCAACACAGATTTGTGACAGGAACTTTCAAATCGTGCAGCTTTATCATTCATGGGTTTTGACGTCTGACTTGTGGGATAAATTGCGTGTTATCAGTGCGGCAGATATTAAATAAATTGCAGCCAAAGCTACACGCTCCAGACTTTCAAAACGCAACCACTTTGATTGATATTCTAATGTAGCTACCTTAACTTAATGTTTGCCTGCAGGCATTTTCTGAGTTGGAGAGTTGTTCATTACCCTGCTGTTTATCTGTTAGTCAGCAATGCATTAACTTCTGGAAGGCAGTCACAATGACAGCCACTGGATATGCACATCACAAAGAATAATGGGCTTTGCCTGAATGAATTTCCAACAGTTTGATGAGTAAATGGACGTATCTCTTTTTACTCCTTAAAGACAAATAACTCCGCTGCTTGCTTCGGACTTTGGACATATTTATCCCAGTGGAGCTCTGCTCTCTGGAGCCCTTTGAGAAAGGCATTGTTGAGAACATCGTGCATTTGGCTTCTTCTTTCTCCTTGAAGTTCATGCAAGAATACAATCTAGTTAAGGGCACTCTGTATAGAAGGTGTCTTGCACCGTTTCTCTGTGAGATGCCTTTTATTATTGCTCTTGCATCCAATTACCTGTGTCTGCCATTGTCTCTATGACTATTTAACAGTACCCATAAGAGAGAGGACACACAGGTTAATGTGAGGTCTTTCTTCAATGATTGCCTATTATCATGGCTATTTGTGAGGCACTGAAGTTGGGAAATTGACTGCCACGTTTGTACACAAACATTACACTTCACAACAATAACCCATGACCCGTGCAGCGCTTTGAGATGTTTTCACGTTACAAGATGTATCAAATGCAAGAATTTTTTAGTTATCATTTACCTTGTGTATTTAGTGACCTTTCCCCATAAACCCCAATTCCGCTTGTCTATGCACCCGTGGAACTAACAGCTACGTTCTCCATCTGGAGGCAAAACAAGTGGTGGAAGGTGACTCATCCAATTTGCTGTGAAGGAACAGAGAGCATCAGTTGTATTCTGTGTCGGTGGGAAATCAGCGTGTGAAGGATAATGCCTCCAACAATGAAACACACCCCCAGCACAGCACTGGAGTGCCAGCCGAGCCTGCGTGAATTAAAAATCCCAACGTGGGGCTTGAACGCATATCCTTCTGCCTCAGTGGGGAGAGTGCTACCGACTGTCTGACACCTAAATATGTGAATTTCACACAATAAATTTCTTGCTGCAGAACAGTGGTTTCTGGAGCTGCCAGCCGGCCCCAATGAGCTACCCTGACAATTGGCTTGACGTAAACTGCACTTTCTTTTGAATTTTTATGTGTTCAAATATTCTAATGGTTTTCATTGATTCCTCTTCAGCACCTTGTTGACTCATGGATCATCCATGCCTCAGTAGTCTCCCTTGACATTCTGAAAGCTTTGCACAAGTTTATTACAGAAAAGCACTGGTGCAGCATAAACAGTGTCAAGCTCGGCGTTTCTCAGTGCCAACAGCACCGCAGATCGTACATGGATAAATCAACAGAAGAATTCTAATTAGCTTGCCACAAAAGCTAGCTTTGAAAATATTTTATTGATTGTCTATCTTTCTTATATTGCAATCGCTGTTTAATTGCTACGTAGGTCAAAAAATAAATTGGTCCTAATGTGCGGTACTTCTAAATTAAGACCTACACAATGCAATACAAAATTAAGTTTGTATAGCACCATTCACATTGGGAGGAAGTCCCAATAGAATTCCCATCAGGTGGAAGCAGATAGTCCCAGAGCAGAGTCCCCTATGAGTAGGTGTGAAGTAGTTCCAGTTACCAAGAAGAATAGTGCTGTTAGGAAATACTACTGGAGGCAGAACAAGTGGTGATACCAAATATTGGTAGCACTCTCACCTCTGAGTAAGAGGGTTGTGGGTTCAAGGCCCTCGGCAGGATCTTGAACTCACAGTCTAGGCTGACACTCCAGTGGGTACTGGGGGAGCTGTGCATTTGCTGGAGGTGCTGTACTTCGGATGAGATGTTAAACTGAGTTCCTGTCTGCCTGTTCACATGAACGTTAAAGATTCCAAGGCATTATTCAAATGGAAAAGGAAGTTTCTACCGGTGTCCTGGTCAACAATCTGCTACATAAAATTGGTGACTCACTTCATGGCTGTGTGAGGAATATTACAGTATGCAGATTGGCTATTGTGTTTGCTTACAAATACAGTCACTACACTTCACTGTAAAGTCCCTTAAAGGACTTTGAGTGTCTGAACAATCTGAGGCGGCACTATCCCAAATGCAAGGATTCTTCTTATTATTATTATAAAATAGATTCTATTGCATTTAAATTTATTTCTCTCTCTGTAGCAAAAAGCTTGTCCATTTTTATTTGCTCATTATATTACTAGGGTCCGTACATTTACACACCAGTGGAAAATCCCTTTCATGTTGTTTAAAAATAAGCCGAGATATAATAAAGAAAGTATTTTATGCTTCCAGGTATGTTCATTGAATCCTTTTCTACCTGAGGTGTTTTTTGCAGGAGAGGCACATTTAAATTTGACTCAACAAAGCTGAGATGTAAATTAGAAGCAGATCCCTGTGCAGCAAACGTATTGTTAGTAAACTAATCCTTCCGAGGTTTCTCTTTTTTGCAGCAAACTGCACAAAGAACTGAGTCAATCCATGTAAAGCTGATGCAGGGCAAATTAGACTCCAATTGACTCTTTTTCCTAGCAATTTTAATCTCAGCTAAATGTGCGAAGCCTATTGGAAAACTGCAGCAAGTCTCTACTTGGCAAGACATTTTGCCTCAACACGGGTGAATTAAACTGCTGGTCACGAGGCACCCGTGGTTGCTATGAGGGATTTTGGCAATGATTGAACAAAGTATGCAAGGCATAAATATACCAAGCCACATTTTTTTTTGTTAACGGTTCCCTCTGGGTTTGTCCAATTCCATATTTGCAAATAGATATGAGGTGAAACCATTTGCTTCAGTCTGCACGGGATATTCATTACTTTCGTGCGACGTACATACAGGGACCAGTCAGGGCACTTGCCAATTCACTACTTAACAATGCTGGCCATGCCCGCTCGATCCTATTTTCCTTTGGGTTATAATTCTATGATGAGACATTGTTCCACAGTCCCCATACATTAAGCTCCATCTTTTCAAAGGCCTGAAATTTCACCTACATAGAATGCGATAGCTTGGAAACTGACCATTCGACCCAACTAGTCCTTCCTGGTGTTTAGACTCCGCACTAGCCTCCACTCCTACTATTCCCCTCGCCCTCACATAGTCCTAATCTTAGCCTGTGCTTAAAATTTGTGAACGTGGAAAATTGTTCAAATTTAATTAGCCTTAATCTGGAATCCGGATTTTCACAGATTTTAACAAGATGTACCGGCTTCCAAATTAGGACGGAATTGAAGAATGTTCCCCAATGCGTCATTTAAGACAAAACGATCTTACTGATGGCAGTGGAATTTCAGGCCTTTTCATATTCAGAAAGCGGAGGAGGAGATAACAATAATAATCCTTGTATTTCATGTAGAGCTTTAGATTGAGGGAAGTATACAATAATAATATAATAATCTTAGCAGTTGATTTAGTACCTTATCATAAGATTGTAGGTCAGGAGCCTTGCCATCCACACCCCACTGGGACTACAAAAAAAATTGGCAATTTAATATAGCGTCTTTCACTTCAGGAGAAGATCTCAAAACGCTTCAGAGGATTTACAGTAAAGTATAGAGACTGTGTATTTTGAAGGCAAACTCTACTTTTCATTCTCCCTTCCAAATATTTTCCATTGATCTGCTAATGATTTAAGATTTAAATTTGGGCCTCGCAATACATTTGGTTCCTACCCTTCACTGAGAAATACAATGTCGACTGATTATACTCTGATTGCGTTTGATTTCTGTAGATGTTACTCACACAGAAACTTCCCACTGGTGATTTGATATGATTTTTGCTGCCAAAAGCTCCTTTTTGCTAGTTTTTAGACAGCGAATTTGTTCACTTTTTCAACCTTACTGGGACAATTGGTAACAGTCTGATTCCTCTATGGAATTCAAGTTAAGCATATCTTAGGGGTCACTTTGAGTCTAGGAATAAAACTGAATATATAACGAGGTTGGAGGAAGGAAAGCAATATTTATTAAGGCAGCGTACTTTATCTGTCAAGCCACAGAAACTGATGACTAAGAAATATCAATAGAATTAATTACACTGGAACTGAGTTACAGGAACTCAACCTCAGCTTTGGTTTTGTGCCAGTGTTGGGGGTACGAGCTGCTCCTGAAACTCATGCATTGTAAGACACATGTCCCTTGAAAGGTGTGATGTTTCATAACACATTTGATGTGATTAAAAAATTGCTTTGCATGAATAATAATAATAAAGTCCTTACACTTCATACAAGTACAACAACAATTTGGATTTATATATTGTCCTTCACACGGAGTAGCGTCCCAGAACGCTGGCTGATAATATAGCTTGCTTCACACCTCAAAGTTTCTGTTTTGTGTATATTGACTTGAATTTGTAGTCAAAGACCGCGGCCATCAGGTGAATGATCAATTTAACAGAGGGATTGTTAGTTATGGTCATGGGAGGAACTGCCTTCTCTTTCCAAATTGTGCCATGGAATCTTTCAGGTCCACATGAACAGGTAGATGGGATTTCGGTTTAAGATTTCAAGAACACAAAATTGGTTTGGATGAAGAAGTCCTTTCGGCCCATCCGATCTCACACCATCTTTACTATTCTCTCAACACAGCAACAAACTGCTTTTTAAATGAGTCCAGTGTCCTGGCCTCAACCACCCTTCTTGTTAACCTGTTCCAGTCATTAATTATTCATATGAAGGATAACACCTCTGACAATGCAGTACTCCCTCCAGGATTGCAATGGAGTGTAAACTGATATGGAGCTTAAATCCGCAACTTCTGATCCAGTGGTGAGAGTGCTGAGCCAGAATTGACACCTCGTACATAAGTTCCAGGAGTGTATTCATTGGAAATGGAAATAACTCTGCACTGCACTCTTCATTTTACCTCAATCATTAATTCCCTGAATATGCACTTAAAATGCACTAATTCAGGGTTGTCTGATAATGGCTGTAATCACTCAACACAGCTGATGATTCTTATACTTAATTCCTCAAATCCTTTCAAGTGTAGATATAACTAACTACACACACACACCCATGTCGTGATCAAATGCATTCCAAGGTACATTGAAGATGAGCTTCTTAATCTTTAAAAATAATAATCCTTGCATTTGTGGAGTCCTGTAGCTCAGTGGTTAGAGCACTCGCTTTGCAAGTGAGAGACCTGAGTTCAATTCCAGGCAGAGGCCGAAACCTTGGGCAAGTTTCCTTACTCCACACACTGAATAATAATCCCTCCAAAAAACCCCAAACAATAATAAATTGGTCATTTTCAATCTACCACTGTTTGTGGGACATTGCTGTGCGCAATTGGCTGTCGCGTTCGCCCACAAATATACAGTCAATTCACTTTACAGTGTGTTCTGTGAAGCGCTTTGGGACGTCCTCCTGACGTGAAAAGCACTGTATCAAATGCAAGGATTATTATTATTATTTGATATAGCATCTTATCACTTTATTGAGACGCCTCAAAGCGCTTCACAGGATATACTATAAAGTGGATTGACTGTGGGCGAAAATTATAATTATTTTAGTCCTGGCTTCAACCACTCTTCCTGGCAACCTGTTCCAGGCATAAATTACCCTCTGAATAAAGAAAAATGTCCTGGTATCTGTGCTGAAATTTCCCTTTGCAACTTTAAACCTATGTGAATGCAAATTTGTATTGTGTTGAATGACCTCTTGTTCTGTGGTCTTGGTGCATCCTAAAGTATTGCTCTGGGTTTGTTTTTTCAATCCCATTAATCTTTCTGAAGTTCAGACAAGACTATAACCTGATGTTTTCGCATAGGACTTGAACCCATGAGCCTTTTGATTCCAAGGTTATCAACTGAGCTTGGCTGACAGGACAAATGACTATTTGAAGGACTATTTGGCAAATAGTAATGGGTCGTGGGGGAGATGGTGGAAAATACTCCAGTATCATAAAATATAATAATAAAATAAGACAATAATAATAGATAATGAGAGGAATCTAATTGGATGGAGAAAGTCTGAGAAAATGTTCTTTTTTCTCCAAATTTATGTTTTTTATAGGTTGAGTTCAACTGATTTGGGACTGATCTGGGAACTGAAAGCATCAAATGATACTCTGGGCAGTTTAATTAATTCTAAATGCATCTGTTTCTGTGATGTGCGGTGTTCAAATGAATGCTTCCTAAAAATAAAAGACTCCACTTTTTTGAAACTGTTAACAGTTGTATGTTGCAGATGGAATATTAATGGGGCTCACGGCAGGTTAGTTTCGCACTGTTGGCACCAAGGGATCATAGTTCATGTCAGCCAGAGATGTGTCCTGTCTCTCTGACAAAAAAGGCAAGTTTTAAATCAGGTAAGTAGAACTTCACAACCCGTTAGACTGACAACAGTGAAAAAAATATTGGCTGGAGGTTGGGAGGCTGGATGCTTCTTATCAGTTGGAAAGCACATTAGTCATTGTTGCTTCGTCCCACACCATTCATCATCCCCATGAGACAAGGACAATAAAAGTCAATCACTAAAGTCCTTTCAAGCAATATCGCAGAGTGCTGTGCCTATGTCAATAACGTCCTGCCGGGATGTTCAATTGTCTGTCAAAGGTGAGCGCTGATCCCTCTGCCAGCAGGAGTGACTATCATAGCGCAATTAAAATGGGGACAGCAGTGCTGTGATGTGCTTTGAATACTGTCCTCTCTGTTCTGGAGCTTGGCTTTTAACCCTGTCCAGATAAGATGACGGACTCTTATTTTATTGCTGTTAAATATCAGCGAGAATAGGTCATACGTAAATTTATGCACTGAAGAATTATATGTATTCCAGATGAGCTAGGAGGACACTTGGCACTTGAACTTCCTGACCAGGAGGAAGAGGAGTCCATTTGGCCCATTGATGCCAGCTCCAACACTGGAGCCAAGTGTCAACTCCCTGCTCTTCCTGCCTGTAATCTTCCACAATCTTCCTTTACCTCATTAAAATGTCAGTGAAGAGTGTGCTAATTCTCACCCGGCTAAGGTTCATATATCTATCGAGGGCTCAGGATTACCCCAGCCTATCGTCCGCATTACATGTGAAATAAAAGGTTGATAAAGGAAACACTTGCCAGCTCCCCTGCAGAATAATATAGCCCCGGAACCCATTGCCAAAATGTTGGGATCTTTAACAGCCACTTAAACAGGCAGATGGGACCTTGGTTTAACATCTCATCCGAAGGACGGCACCTCTGATAATGCGATACACCCCAAAAGCTGCATTGGAGTATTATCTTATTTATGTGAGTTCAAGTCCCAACGTGGGATTTGAACGCACAACCTTTCGACTCAGAGGCAAGAGTCCTCCCATTGAACTAGGCTGACACAGTTATTCACAAGCTTATAGCAGGGTCATAAAATTGGAGACAAATTATCCTTTATTCTCAAAGTGACACATGAATGCATCTGATCACGAAACTTGATATAATTTGCGTTCATTATAAATTAAGTTCCAAATAACTAAAAGGAAGTGCAAAAAATCAGCTTCACTGGATACGTGATTAAAAACATTTTAAACAGGCACTTAGTCAGCCAATTACATCTCTTCTGAGTAATTTCAAAAACGCTGAGCAGTCAACCCACAATTTATTGCTCAAAAAGATGTATTTTATGGTAATATGTTAATGTAGCAAACTGAAAAATATAGGAAAACCCACACAGTAATGTGAAGTCTGTTGTTTGTATTTAGAATGTATCAAAGCATTTTCCAGACTAAGTTCATCATTGCTTTGCCCAATTGACTGCCGCATTTTGGCCACAAAATGCACAGTCGCTGCACTTCACAATATATCTCGTGAAGCACTTTGAGGCATTTCAACGATGCAATGCGGCACTATATCAAATACAAGGATTATTATTATCATCATCACAAATTACTCTGAAATCCTATTACCTTACAAAGAATTGAACATTCCAGAGTTAGTCGGCAAGTCATAGAATCATAAAGCTAAATGAAGAGGAAACTTGATTCACACACAAGGGAGCAATGTGATGCAGGGAGCACATAAGCTCTTAAGGGTGGCACTGGTTAAGAAATTCATAAGAAATTTGTGGGGTATCCCTTGAAGCATTCCTTGTGCTAAAACAAACAGGTTAAGGAATACTGCAAAGTTTGTCCATATTCTTCAGTGGTAGCTATCTCGCCTCTGAGTCAGAAGGATGTGGGATTTTTTAAGGGATGAGACCATTTTTTTTGTTCTCCTATAAGCTTGAATAGATGTGACCCACATTTGCCTTGTTAATCCTGCCAATCCATTTTTGCAGAGATTAGACCTGCTAGGCACATTTGATGTGATATGTAGACAGCAGTGAGAGAAATGAATGTCCTTGTGGCCATCAAAGGGTCACCACAATGATCAAAACCATCTAATTCACATCCAAAGCAACGTCCTAATGAGATTTGTTATGAGGAAGAGTTCTTACAGTAATCAAGAGGAAAATAATCCCCCACAAGACATGTTTTTATGAAGTTAATAGCCCAGGGATCTTGGGTTATGCATGTTGAAGTCATTTCATGTCTGCTTGTCAACTGAAGTCAGTGCTAAATCACATCATCTTCAGCACTTCTTCTGCACATGTTACACCCTAAAACCCAAAGCCACTACACTTTATAATATATCCTGTGAAGTGCTTTCAGACATCTCGAAGACGCGATAAGGTGCTATATCAAAGGCAAGGATTATTATTATTATTATTATATCTAGGCTGTAACTTAGATGATTCTAGTTAGAATTTTTCAGAGGCCATCTCAGAAATATACCAACTATGTAAACGTATGGGGAGGAATCAGTACAGCAGTCAATCTCAAAAGCCCTAGCGGTCACTGCTGTAAGGAATTTAAAGTCTATCTGGTTGCAAATGCCATGACATTTGCCAGACTATGCAGGAACTTGAAAATGTACAGACCACAATGTCTGCATGACATTTGGTGGAATTACATTGCCTTTCTACTTGTAAAGCAAAATTCCACAAGATATCCTAGCAGAATGCGCTTCATTATTTGCATGCTCTAATAATAATAATAATCTTCATATGTAATAATAATTTTTGCATTTCACGGCAGGAGGATGACTCAAATCGTCTCACGGTATTTAATGTGAAGAGCAGTCATTTTATTTTGTCGACAAACACACAAGCTCATTTGCGCATGACAAAGTCCCACAAAAAGCCATGAGGTGAATGATTAATTTTAATTTTATATGGGTGGGGGGGGGGTACTCTGTAATTCTATGTTAGCCAGGACTCAGGGTGAAATTCCCTTCACTTTTTGAATAGTACCTAACTTTCAGCTAAGGAAGCAGATAGGAACTCAGTTTAACATCCCATCCAAAGGACACACTTTCACAATGACCTGTAGTAGAGTGTCAGCCTAGACTGTGAGCTCAATCTCCTGATTTGGGGTTTGAACCCACACATTTCTGACTCGGAGGTGAGACTGCTACCAGCTGAGCCAGGCTACTGTTCATCACATCACAGAATGAATTTGGATAGGAGTTAGGGCACCTTGAAGAGGTTTAGGCGATTGAAAAAGGATTCTGCCCAGACTGTTCTTGCTTGCGCACGTTCCTCATTGCATTTTGAGCCGGGCGTCCTGTGGATAGAATTTGAATTCCAAAAGTTATATCATTTGCACAGCTCCTTTGAATAAGAAACTGATCACTAATCGGCATCAAGAACTTGAAAGACGCATGCAATTGTTATTCTTTGTGAAAATGGATCGGTGTACTTTGGTGTATATTTATTTATGTATAAACCGTAAAACCTCGGCGGTAGGGAAATAAGAGCTTTTTACAACAATCTTTTAAAAGAAATCACTGAGTTCATGTCTGATGACACTCAAACCCCAATATTTATTTGAACTTACCCATGAGACTCACCTGAGGGCAGCGCTCACTGTAAACCTTCAGTCACCTGATTTGACTTTGTTCTGATCTGGTGCGTCTGGCTGTTAAAAGTGCTCCCGACGTGAAAGGCGCAATACAAATGTAATTTTGTTGTTGTTTTTGTTATTCAGTGCTGCCAGCACACTCCCCTTGAGACTTACTTTAATTGTTTTTTAAAAAGAACACAGCTTACTGATGGACTCACCTTTCCTCCGAATCCGAACCTTCAGCAAGAACTGCACTGATATCCTCTGTCGGACCCTTGAGATTCAGGGCTGCGTGGAGTTCTGTAGCTCAGTGGTTAGAGCACTTGCCTCACAAGCCTGGGTTTCAATTCCTGACAGAGTGAAATGTTGGGCAAGGTTCCTTACTCCACACGCCTGTTTGCCTAGTAGTAAGTAGGAACCCGATTGTTAGAGACGATCGCTTTTCCGGGAGTAATAATTCCTTCAAAAAACATTAAATAAATAAATAAATTGGTCACTCAATTCATTTGTGGGACACTGCTGTGGACAATTGGCTGCCACATTTCACCCACAAAATATACAGTAAATTTACTTTAAGGTTTGTATATTCTGTGAAGTATTTTGAGACTCCTCGAAGACGTGATAATATTGTTATATCAAATGCAAGGATTATTATTAATATTATTATGGTCACTTTGAAATCATCTCAAAAAGTGTCTCCTTTCCATTTTTTTTACTCTGTTTTGGGATGTGGGCAACTACTGATTAATAGCAACCCTCTCCTTTTTCATACAGGGCCTAAGACGTCGAGACTTCTCAAAGCACTTCACAGATCATTTCGGTCAAATGTAATGTTTTGTGTATTTGTAGGCAAACATGTCAGCGAATTTGTGCCCAGCAATGTCCCGCAAACAGCCATGAAGTGAACGGCCAATCTTTTTNATCTGGGCTATTGTTGGCCACGACGCTGGGAGGAATTATTTTCTCTATTCAAATAGTGTCCCAAGATCTTTAACATTGTCTAAATAGCCAGACTGCACCTCATCTGAAAGACAGAACCTCCAATAATGTAGTACTCCTCTAATACTAATGAGTTCCCCAAAGTCTCAGCGGGCAGGGCTAACATTTAATCCCCTTCCTTAGGTTCCCAGATGTCAATGAGGGCTTCTCTTTGAACACACTCTTTGGTGTGCGATCCAATTAATTTTTCAAATAGCATGCAGTTAATAACGACTGGCTTTCTGTTTACACTTCATGATTTCCATATCTCTATTCAATAATTATCAGATAAAATCTTGTTGTTTTGCAACAGTTTTGAATCTGTTATTATGAAATATTGTGTTTTTGACCATTATAGCTCATCAAAAACATTTCTGACATCAAGATAGATGTCATAGGGCCCCTGAGGTAATTGAAGTATTTCTGGATTTGCTTTCTCACCGCTCAGTAAGAGATTGGCTGGAGCAACAGAAACATGACCGATGCACCTGCACATGACAGCTTAGTTCATGGGAAAAATGTCTCCAGTTGGGAGTACAGAGCCAAGAGCTCAAAGAACAAAACAAAATTCGCAGCTGCATGGCCACAGACCCATCTGTGCTGAGCACTGACTGGGAATTGAAAGCCTCCTAGAATTCAGCAGAGGGACTGGACAGTGTTTGTACTGAGTGTAAGTCTGAGTGAGATTGATCTTACATCAAAGCAACCTCCAAAGGCCTGCCTAACCCACAGGAACAGTTATTGGCCTTTTGCTTTGGCAGCATTGACCACCTGAGCTCTCCTCATCCTGCTACAAGGAGCCTGTGCTCTTGACTTTGGCTGTGACCTTATTTGGATCAGTTGGTTTACTAAGTGCTAGGCCTTCATGCTGGGAGATCACATTGAGTATCTGGATTCCCAAACATTGAAGCTGACAATTAGGTTGGTTTACAATTGCAGTTTCAGGGGGTTGGCATGAGTTCACAAGGTCATTCGAGAGGTTTGAATGGCCCATTTCATCTCATCTCATCCTTCCAGAACATGCACCCTTGCGTTCTTCTGTCATAATAGCAATAATAATAATCCTTACATTTGATATAGCACCTTATCATGTCTTCGGGATGTCTCAAAGTGCTTCACAGAATATACTATAAAGTGAATTGACCATATATTTTGTGGGCGAAATAGCATAAACAGTCTCTTAACCTAGTTCAGTGTCCTAGCTTGAAGCACTCTTCCGAGTAACCAGATCCAGATGATATTGACCCTCTGGGTAAACAAATGCTTTCTGGCGTCTGTCTGTAAATTGTCCTTTTGCAACCCTAAACCTTTGTGCTCTTGTTCTGCTGACTCGATACATCCAAAAAGTTCTGAGATTACTTTCTCAATCCCATTTAAAATCTGCATTCAGCGACCTGCAGGATTTCCTATTTATAAAACCTTTTGTGAATCTCATACACTAGGTGCAGTGTTGAATTATGGTCAGTTTAGGTACAATGTTCTGAGTACTGGAAGCCGGGTTCACACTCCCTAATCGCTTATAGCTGGTAGAAAGAGGAAACTTCCCTCCATGCATTTGAACCTTCCAAGGCAAAAGAAACTTCTATGCCAACCAGTTCCCTCCAACCTTTCATATTCATAATATAATAATATTAATAATCCTTGCATTTGATATAGCGCCTTATCACGTCATTGAGACGTCTCAAACGCTTCACAGAATATACTGTAAGGTGTGTATTTTGTGGGCAAAACATGGCAGCCAGATGCATCCCACACATACATCCACTGAGTGAGTGACCGATTTTATTTGGGATATTGTTGGTCAGGATATTTAACCGAAAGTTGACGGCTATTTGAGTATTGAGGGTCCTTGATGCGGTTTCACTTTGTACATGTGGAGAGATGTAAGAGGAAGGAACGAGGAGAAGATTCAAAAGCATGAAAGGCACGGGAAGTGGTGGGTGAAAAGGCTAATTGGAATTGTCTGTAGTATTAGGCCTCTCATGTGCATTTTAGAAAATAGAAAGTGCTGTGATCTCTGTACGCTGTATGCGTAGCCTGCAGAAAAGAGAGAATTCAAAATGTATACTATGAATAGCGCTTTCCTTTGTCATCAGCTACAGGCAGTGCTTTTTGAGCACTGTTGGTTTTGTCTCTTTCCGCAGCGAGAGGAATCCTAATACTAATCCATTCAAGGAGTGATGTTAAACTGCATAAACCCCAACTGCCCTTCATTTATTAAGTGTCAGTGAGCCTGTCAGAGACAGAGAGGGCTTGGGAATATCACCAACGTACTTTCATTTCAAACCCCCGCTGCTTGAAAACTGATTAACCTTCAGTAAAACACTTCACAAATCAATGATGGATCCCGTTATATTTTACATCAACCACTTGCTCAATAAAAGCTTTTAAGAGAGATTTGTTAAGTTAAAGGCTTGTTCAAATGGCGCTATGAAAGCAGAGGAATCATAACCTTGCTATGAACAGATCAGACCTGACGGCCTCACAGTTTAACGGGAAAGTCAATGTTAATTACAGTTGGATCAAAGCTGAAATGCCACACATTGCCTCGGACAAATGTTATTTGAAGAGGAAAGTCCAGGGGGAGTACTGTTTCTTGAAAGTACACCTACCTAGGGAAGAGGAAAATGTGTGTATAAATATATATTTGACCGAGAGTGATTGTTTATTGCGTCCCAACTATCCGTCTCCCAATGTGCTTACAATTCAATCATTGGGGATATGTGCTTGAGATGTCACATCCTGACGTTTGTTAAGCATTGACATAATCTCAAGCACTTTCACTGGTAACTGCTGTGCAATGTACTGATTCAGTATTTGTAGGTAAATGGGGCAGGCAATTTGTGCACAGTGGGTCCTATGAATAGCCATGATACGTAGAGCTAATTTTATCTGGGGAACTTTTGTATAATTTCTGCAGTATTTTAAACTGAAATGACAAACATTGAACAAAAAGGAATTATTTATGATTGATAATCTGCATTTGCTAATACATTACAATATTCATTGTTCAATGCGAGACAATTAATATCAGTGAGATATTAACTGCAGCATTGTGCACCAGTCAGAAATCCTGACCACAACAGTCCTACAGATGAAAATTGGACATCCACCTCATGGCTGTTTGTGGGACATCGTTGTGTGCAAATCGGCTGCTGCATTCGACTACAAATAACATAGTCACAACAAATCACACTGATTCGGTGAAGCCCTTTGATATGTCTGCACAAAATGATCAGATGTTATATCAAATGCAAGGATTCTTAAATCCTCACTCAAATGTGGATTCCCGTAGCGTAGTAGTTAGCACTTGCCTCGCAAGAGACAGGACCCGAGTTCGCCTTAGATACATCACCTTGCTCCACACGCCTCTGTTTGCCTAGCAATAAGTAGGAACCCGGTTGTTAGTCAATTGGCAGCTTGCTTTCCATCCATAATCATCCCTCCCCCACCCCCCCAAAAACGTGGTTATTCAATCCACGACTGTTTGTGGGACATTGCTGTGTGCAACTGGCAGCCTTTTGCCCCTAAAATACAGTCAATTCACTTTACAGTACATTCTGCGAAACACTTTGAGTTATCTCAATGATGTGTTAAGGCGCTATGTCAAATGCAAGGATTATTATTTTTATATGAAGATGGGCCAGGGAGTAACATGGAATAGCGGAAGGAGAGAGTGGCATTCTATTTGCCTCATCTGATAGATAAATAGATAGAAGTTCACCTGGAGTCCAGATTGACTGTGTTAACATAACATTTCAGAGTATCCAGAACTTGCCATACACTTAAAGACAGTATTCGTGGAGTCCTGTAGCTCAGTGGTTAGAGCACTCGCTTTGCAAGTGAGAGACCAGAGTTCAATTCCAGGCAGAGGGCGAAACCTTGGGCAAGTTTCCTTACTCCACACAGAGCCTAATAATAATCCCTCCAAAACCAAAACAATAATAAATTGGTCATTTTCAATCCACGACTGTTTGTGGGACATTGCTGTGCGCAATTGGCTGCCGCGTTCGCCCACAAATATACAGTCAATTCACTTTACAGTGTGTTCTGTGAAGCGCTTTGGGACGTCCTCCCGACGTGAAAAGTGCTATATCAAATGCAAGAATTATTATTCGTTTTGAAGCTGTTTTTTTTCATTTGAAGAACCACAGAAAACGGGCTTCAAAGTTAAAGAATGAAAGAATGAATTCAACAATTTGCCGAGTTCTGCCACCCTCTGAAAATGCTATGTTAATGAAATATATCTACAGCCAGATGGAATTTCGATCGAAAAAAAAATGTTACAGTGCAATAAGTCACACGGGACTGCTGCATGTATTCATTGCCATTCGTTAATTACAAATTAATGAAGCAACTCGGTCTAACAAAGATCCTGAATAAATTGTCTTTTTAAAGCAGCCACAAACTTTATCATTCGCTGTTAGGCTGTTAAAATATTAAAATTGTAATAAGTGGCTAATAATCTATGGCTGTTTTATCATGGAAGCACAGCTGAAGTCTGTGTAGATTGTATCGTTTTAGGAAAGTGATTAAACCGCGTATTCAATTTAAAAGACAGCTTACTTCTAAAGAGGGTAACATTTTTAAATGATCACAAAAGGGATGAAAGGAGGGAATGGAAAGATTCTTTAATAGAGAGAGTGCGTCATTCCCAGAGTCCATAAATTATTTTTTAAAATGCAGCAATAGCTTGCATTTATATAACACCCTTCACATAGGACAGACAGCATGAGCAACAGGAGTCAGCAAACGAGACCAGTCACTGGGGTAGGGAATCCTCCCACTCAGCTCCTGTTAACCCTGCAAGCCAAAGCCTTAACTGGTAGGGTGGTCAGAGCTGGACAAGTACCAGGAAAGATTGACAGTGCTAAAATGGCAAGCCATGCGGTTTTAGCTGGTTGGACTTCAGCAGTTACCCCAACGCACACTTTGGCGTCCCCAAGTCTTGGGTCTTGCGAACCTGTGCCTAATACTGTCTGGAATTAGTTAAGCAGGATGTGTCCCTCCAGGGAGAGAGTGCACATTGCATTCCAACAATCTATCTCGTGGAGTCCTGTAGCTCAGTGGTTAGAGCACTCACTTTGCAAGTGAGAGACCTGAGTTCAATTCCAGGCAGAGGGCAAAACCTTGGGCAAGTTTCCTTACTCCACACAGAGCCTAATAATAATCCCTCCAAAACCAAAAACAATAATAAAAATTGGTCATTTTCAATCTACGACTGTTTGTGGGACATTGCTGTGCGTAATTGGCTGCCGCGTTCGCCCACAAATATACAGTCAATTCACTTTACAGTGTGTTCTGTGAAGCGCTTTGGGACGTCCTCCCGACTTGAAAAGCGCTATATCAAATGCAACGATTATTATTATTATTATTATTATTATTATTATCTCTGAGATTTCCATGTGTAGGTGGGATGTATGGAAATCTCAGTTGGGTTTGGATACTCTTAAGTAACGTGATGGGTTTCCACATGTGTCAGACACCTGGCTGACTCTCAGTTCCTGAACTCCTGTTACTCCATCCACACCCTCCACTCTTGTCTCCCTCCCCCTCCGCCCACCATCATGCACCTTGAGATGTCCTCCTGACGTGAAAGGCGTTATATAAATGTAAATTTTTATTGTATCTAGATCTGAGCATTCTGAAACTCTTTCCCTAAATCCCTCCACCTCGCACCCTCCCTTTGTGTTTTCAAAACCTTTCTGAAACCCTACTTCTTTGAATGAACCTTTGGTCATCTCCTTGGTACCTCGCTATCTCCCACCCTGCTTAAGCTCCCACTCTGTCTCTGTGAAACCCCTTGACATAGTTCCTTACATGAAAGGCCCCGTATAGCTGCAAGCTGTGACTGTATTCAGTTACAGGGTGAAACTTGTAACATATTGTTACCGATTTGATGTGATAATTATCACTGGTGGTAACCATTGAACAATACGAAATATAGGAGCATAAGTTGACGTTAATTATCACCGATGATAATTTAATCAAATGTTATGGAGAGTTAATAGTCCATTCAATAATAATAACAATAATAATCCTTGCATTTGATATAGTGCCTTATTACGTCTTTGAGACATAGGGGAGTCCTGTAGCTCAGTGGTTAGAGCACTCGCCTCGCAAGCAAGAGACCTGGGTTTGATTCCCGGCAGGGTGAAACCTTGGGCAAGTTTCCTTATTCCACACACCTGATAATAATCCCTCAAGAAAGAAAAACAATAAGAAATTGGTCATTCAATCCACGACTGTTTGTGGGACACTGCTGTGCGCAATTGGCTGCCGCGTTTCGCCCACAAAAATACAGTCAATTCACTTTACAGTCTATTCTGTGAAGCGCTTTGAGACGTCTAGAAGACGTGCAAAGTGTTATATCAAATGCAAGGATTATTATTATTATATTACAATAATACAATTTACATCTATATAACGTCTTTCACGTCGAGAGGACGTTTCAAAGCGTTTTCACACTGCTGTCTGGGCATCCAGGTCAGGAGTGGGGGTCAGGCAGTGGGGAGAAATGATGACCAAGAACACTGTCAAAGAAATGAAAATTATCACGTCAAATTAGTTATGAAATAAGGCGCATGTTACTCCATTAAAAGATGAACATCAATAAGCGGAGTGGTCAGGCAGTGTTTGTAGCTGATCTAAACGTAGCAAATTACTCTTCTGTAGTCATACTTTGGGAACAATGTTATGATTTCACAGCTAAATCAAGTCAATTACATATTGAAATCAATAAGTCCCTTCAGGCATTGCTTAGCATGTGAGTAGGTTTTATTAATAATAATTCCTGCATTTGATATAATAATCCTTGCACTTTATCACATCGCCGAGACATCTCAAAGTGCTTACTGTAAACTGTAGTGACTGTGGATTTTGTAGGCGATTGCTACATTATTATTATGCAATTTGCACAAAGCCACATTCAACAAACAGCCATGAAGTGAATGATCAATTTTATCTGGGGGATTGTTGGCCAAGACACCGGGAGAAACTCCATTCTCTTTTTCGAACAGTGCCATGGGATTTTTAACAACTGCCTGACTAGGCAGACAGGACCTCAGTTTACAATCTCATGCAAAGGATGGAACCTGCAACAATACAGCACTCCTCCGGTACAGCACTGGAGTGTCAGCCTAGCCTGTGACTCCAAAATCCTGACGTGGGCTCGAATCCACAACCTTCTGACGAGGAGGCTGCTAACTGAGCCAGGCTGACACTTATGCCATCTCTCCATTGGGCTGTTAAGATAACCATACCATTGCGATAGACCAATTCCTTCGCAGATCTTCCCATGACAGATGGTTGAGCTGTGGTAGGAGGCAGAAAACCTCCGCAAGTCAACAGCCATGAAGAGTTGGTCTTGAACCGATTCCATCCCTGCTTCAGTTGGAAACTCATTCATTGTCAGGCTGACTGGTTTTACCCTGTTGCCAACACAGCGCCGGCATTACTGTCTGGGTTGAGGTTTTCAGTATTCGATCAGATGTACGCTCTGGGGAATCGAAAACAGCCTCACCAACAACACATCAATGCAGCCTGGGGCAACCGCAACAAAAGGTCACCTCACCTCACAGCTTGGTGGCTCAAAGTGAGAGTCCCAGGTTGATAGGCAGGCAAATTTATCAGTCATATTCTTGGAAAGTACGGTAACATCCCTAGGCCAGACCTTTGTTTCTGCTTGGAGTAGCCTCAGGGCTGGACATCCAAATGATTTGATTTTGATATAGGTTAGTGGGTGTCAGCCAGGCTCACTTGGTAGCATTCTTGCGTCTGAGTTGTGGGGTGGGCCTTTGAGCTCACAATCCAGGCTGATTCTCCAATGTAGTGCTGCGTGTACACTGCTTCGTTAGAGCTGGTGTCCTTCGTTTGAGACGTTAAACTGAGGTCCCGCCTGACTGTTCAGGTGGGAGTTCATGCCCTCCTGTTGCGAAAAGCACTACATCAAATGCAAAGATTATTATTATCATCTGCAATTCACTGACTGGATTGTAAATGGTGAATTGACCCTCTGTTGGGGAATCATGTACACGCCTTCCCTCCTCCCATCACCAAGAATTCCAACGGCTCTTTGTGTGTGAGCTACTGCACACAGCATCACAGCATAGTCCTGTCCTCACCAATATCCATGCATCGCAACACTATCACTAATACCTTTCAAAATCAGTTACATTGAAGTGTAGTGACTGTTCTTAGGTCGGCAAATGGAGGCAATTAATTTTGCGCCATCAAAACATCCCAAATAACTGCAATGAAAATAACAACAGCTTACATTTCTATAGTGGTCTGTATGTGATTCTGTTTCAATGGGACAGGGTTGGAAAGCTCTTTCAACTTAAATCTCACTGAACGCAGTATCGACAAGGCACAGTACTTAATGCAGAGCAATTATAAATCGACTGTCTAACTTTTCCACACGCTCGGAACAAATAAATCAAGAGTAAAGACTCATGTTGTGCATTTATTTTCAATCATTTTATTAAGTTTAGTTGCAACTTTTTAGCAGTGGTGTAAATAAAACATTATGCGGTTACACGAGGGATAATGGATCATTTTAAGTGAGTTACAAAGGAGTAATCCATTTGAGTTGATGGGAAGTATGAGAGTGAATTCTATGCAGTTTGTGAACATCACCTCAATGCCAAAATTGGATCAGGGCTTTATATTAAACAACAACAACAACTTGCATTTATATAATGCCCCTCACAGGGAAGCGTCCCAGAGCACTTCCTTTACAGCATGGATGTGATTGGGATTTTTCAGCTTCATTTGGCTGTGGTGAAGCTCAGATCTGTTCCATTGACTATCACATTGGAATCCCAACCTCTTTTAGGACTAGCCTACAGTATTTCTCCCCAACAATCTCTCTCTCTCTCTCTCTGAGTCTCTATGAATTCACTCTGAGATTTTACCCTATGTGACAAGCACTATATAAATGCAAGTTGGTGTTTAATTTCTGTCTCTCCCCCTCTGACTTCCTCCATCTCTATGACAATCAATGCCTTGGGCCTTCCTCTCGACATGAAAGGCGCTGTACAAATGTAATTTGTTGACAATCGATCTGTTCCTCTGAGATCAACTGTAACACTATACTCTATTCAAAAATATGAAAACTCACCTTTATGCAACTGGCAGGCAAAATATACAGCTGTGCACATTCACATGAGCTTACTGAGGAAGCAATTTATTCTAATAGTGATAAATAATCCTTACATTTGGTATGGGGTGTATCCACATGTCAGAAGAGCATTTGAAAGCACTTCAGAAGGTATTCAGTAAAGTGACGTGATTGTGTTTTTGTGGGCAAACACACAGTGCAAATAAATCGTGTTCCTATTATTGTAGCGGGGATATCCGCAGTTTTGCACATGAGAGAGACTGGCCTCTTGTGACAGGCTTTCACCGATTGATCGTTGCTGAGGTTCGATGAGTTCAGGAATAATGAGACCTTGTTCCTCAGTCTTGGTGCATCGCACAGGGGTCTGACAACGAGGCAAGGTTGACCACACACACGCGAACAGTCATTTGCAACTCCCTACCGGGAACACTCCTGAAGGACGCGTAATAAATAAAATATTGTAGTCCAGGTACAAATATAGAAATGAATTATAAATGAGGAATAAATAAGCTAAGAATACGCAACTACAGTCGTGTTATGGGGATGTGCACTTACTCATTGAGGACTTACACATTCCACTGACTTTGATTCCACAGACAGCATTTGCCATCTGCCACAATACAGATAGCATCCATTCGGAAAGTGCCTGTAAGGCACAAGCAGTCTCTAGACCGCTTATTGCTTTGGACTTAAAGAAACTGGATAAGATCTGTCACCCCACATCAACCCATGGTACATCTGACAGGGCTCCCGCTATCTAGTTCCTGGCCACTCTCTGTCTCTGAGCCTTTTCCCCATAGAAATAACTGTAAAACACATCCATAAATAGTGAATAATTCTTTCCACTGGCCAGTGAATCAGTGACAAAGGGACATAAGCTCAGGGTCGTCACTGGAAGTTCTGAAAACGTTTTTTTTCAGCGTTGAGGATTATAAGAGTGACTGCAGAGCCTGGAACAAAAACAGCATTTAAAAGGGAACTAGAAAGTATTAGAGTATAAGAGTAGGGAAGTCTTGCTGCCACTCTATAGGGCCCTGGTGAGACTATACATGGAATACTGTGTGCAGTTTTGGTCAACTTATTTAAGAAAGGATGTACTTGCCTTTGAGGGGGTGCAGCGTAGATTTACTAGGTTAGTACCAGGGATGAAGGGGTTGAGTTACGAGGATAGGCTGACCAATTTGGACCTATATTCTCTGGAATATAGAAGAATTAGAGGGGATCTTATAGAAACCTATAAGATCATCAAAGGGCATGATAGAGTAGATAGTGGGAGATTGTTTCCCCGGTTGGAGAAACTAAAACCAGGGGTCACAACCTTAAAATCAGAGGCAGCCCTTTCGCACTGAGTTGAGGAAGAACTTCTTCACTCAGAGGCTGGTGAATGTATGGAACTCACTACCCCAAAGGGCTGTTGACGCTCAGTCCTTGAACATATTCAAGACTGAGATAGATAAATTTCTTATTGCAAAAGGTATTAAGGGATATGGAAGGCAGTGTTAGGTTATTAGCTGGAGTTAGATTAGAAGATCAGCCATGATTGAATAACGGGGCAGGCTCGAAGGGCCGAATGGTCTATAATAATAATAATAATAATAATAATCCTTGCATTTGATATAGCGCTTTTCATGTCAGGAGGACGTCCCAAAGCGCTTCACAGAACACACTGTAAAGTGAATTGACTGTATATTTGTGGGCGAACGCGGCAGCCAATTGCGCACAGCAATGTCCCACAAACAGTCATGGATTGAAAATGACCAATTTATTATTGTTTTTGTTTAGGAGGGATTGTTTGGAGGGTTTACTCCTGCTCCTACATGTTATGTTATGTTAGATAAATATATTAAGAGGAATAATACATAAGGGGGATGGAGGGATAATTGGTATTCGAATCATAGGTTCATAGAAATTTTCAGCGCAGAAGGAGATCATTCAGCCCATTGAGTCTGCATCAGCTCTCAGACCAAGCTATTCATTCCATCCCACTTGCCAGCCCTATCCCTATACCCATTCAAGTCTTTATTTTTCATCTATCTGTCTACGTTCCTCTTCAAACCTACAATCGATTCTGCCTCTACCACCTACTTGACAGGGCATTTCATGTTCCAACTATTGGGTGTTTGTGGCACATTGCTGTGCACAAATTGGCTTCCGCATTCGCCTACAAATATAGTCCAGGCACTTTACAGTAAATCCTGTGAAGCGTTTTGAGACATTTCACTGATATAATCAGATGCTACATAAAGGGAAAAAAGTACTGTCCTCTTTGACCTTAACCTTAACTGTGACCTGCACAATATACTTCAAAGATAAATTCTGCTGTAATACTTTATTTTGTTTTCCCTTTTCCTCCTTCCGTTTTCCAATTTCACTTTATAAAAGTGTAGAAAATGATGGATGATTGGTTGCATCATTGCACACACCTTGTTTTACAAATCTGGAAAATTGTCTTTGAAAATTGCTTCGGTGCGCAAGGTTAACCCTCGAAAATCCAGACTGAAATCCCGCGCGAAATGTTGTGAAGGGGGCCCCATGTCATAATAATAATAATAATAATATTCACAATAGTAATCCTTGCATTTGATATAGCACTTTATCATGTCTTTGAGATGTCTCAAAGCGCTTCACAGAATATATTGTAAAGTGAATTGACTGTATATTTTATGGGCGATATCTGGCAGCCATCTCAGAATGCCTCCAGTCAATTGCTGCAAGCAGTTAATGGTACCATATGGGTTTGTCCTCAGTTCCCAGGCACATTGGCTGTTGGCTCCTAGCTATATGTGCCTGATTACCATCACAGGCAGCTGAGAGGAATTAATCGCCTGAAAATCTCTTTTTGTTCAAAGGCAGATCTGCATAAAATGAAAAAATCTTGCTCTTTTATTTTTAACCGCAGCTGCACAGGAGACACGCCAGCGACTTCCTTTAAGTCGCTCCACAAGTCTTGTGAAATTGGCTTTTAACCCTTAAAACACAAACGCCAACAGCCCAATACTACTTCAAAGCAAAATGCAAAATCCGTACACATTTGCGGTATTCCTTGTTTTCATTCGGTGCTGTCCCTCAGATGATCCATCAAACTGTTGTCCCGTCTGCCTGTTCAGGTGGACATTAACGAACTCAGGGCGCTATTCGAAAAGAGAAGAGAGTTATACCCTAAGTAAAATTATTTGTTCACTGTTTGTGGCTGTCATATTTGCCTATAAAATACACAACACTTTACAGTAAATCCTGTGAAGCACTTTGTGACATCCTTCCGATATAAAAGGCGCTAGAAGAAAAAATACTAGTATTTCTCTTGTGATCGTAAATTTAAGACAAAGGCTAAGACAGGGTGAAATTTCAAGTCTACTATTCTTATACCACTGAGATTACTTCACGGAATAGTTATCATCAAAAGAGCCTCGATGCCCATAGACAGAACAAAATAGCTTTATCTCTTCCAGCTTTCAGTTCAGCCACACTGTCAAGTTCATTCACCCTTGTAGCCAGTGACCCTATTGATAGATTTAACATATGTTTTGTTTTCGTTCAATCAATGAAAGGCAAAAGAGAACAGAGGTTATTGAAGTTAATCTGGATTTGTTGTAACTATTTAATATTTAATGAGAGCTCCTGGAGGTGGCATCATTATTCAAAGCATTAATTTTTAAATAGCTCCTTATCCTATTCCCACATTGAATATAATGCTGAATAAGCAGTAAAATTATAGTAAGCCAAACTATATTACGGATCAGTGTGGACAGGCCAGTGTGGATCAGATTTGCGCACAGCATTATCAAAGGTATTGGCCTTTGGATGAGTTATTAAACTGAGGTCCATTTGCATTTTCAGGTACATGTTAAAGATCTCATGGCACCATTCAAAAAGGGAAGAGAGCTTATTGATGTGCCCCAGCCGACAATCCCCTGATAAAATTGATCACTCACTTCATGGGTATTTGTGGGACATTGCTTAATGCAAATTACCCGCAAGGATTTACGTTTTTGCTTGATAATAATAATAATCCTTGCATTTGATAAAATGCTGTATCACGTCGTTCAGACATCTCAAAGCGCTTCACAAGATATTCTGTAAAGTGCAGTGACTGTATTGTGGGGGCGAAAGACTGCAGCCAGTTGCACAAAGCATTGTCCCACCAACAGCCATGGAGTGAGTAACTAATTTTATTTTGGGGGATTGTTGTCCAGGTCCACAGGAGAAACTCTTGTCTTTTTGAATAGTGCCATTGGATCTTTACCATTCACCTGAACTGGCAGATAGGACCTTGGTTTAACTATTATTATGATTATAAAGTGAAATGTTGCCCGTCTTGATTTCAAGGTGAACTTCCCTTGTGTGAAAGCACACAGGAGGTTTTACCCGTTCCCAATGATAGGCTCTTTTAATTTCACGGGCTCTTAATTTTATGCATTTTAATTCCGCAACAACCTAGTGAATGGATAATGTAGCAGCGAACCTGGGTGGGGTGGAAGAGGAAGAATATACGATTTCAAGTCGATCAGCTGTGGTAGGCACAGAGCAGGAAAAAAGCAGGGAATTAATATGACTAGTACCCTAATAATGCAAATGTGCTTATGCTGAAAATAAGTCTATGAGCTGAAAAGCTGACGGTGTCTTTGTACCCATCAGAGGCTAACGCAAGCACCACTTTTCCGCAGCTCATTAAATAGGACAAAGGTAACACTTAAGTATATTCATGGGAATGTTACTGTGCGTTATCACCCTTCCCTTTGTCACCCACAGTTGTTCCGAGGCACTGCTGATGACAGCAGCTCATCAGCAGAAACTGGAAGGGCAGACCAGTCACTGGGGGCAGGGAGTCATCCCACTCAGCTCCGATCAACCCAGCAAGCCAAAGCTTTAACGGGTAGAGTGGTCCTACCTGGACAAGCAGCCGGAAAACTTGCCAGACAGTGATATCAATGGCAAGCTGTTTTAGCTGGTTAGACTCACACTCTGGGGTCCCAGAGCCTTAGCTCTTCCCAACCAATGCCCAATACTTTCCAGAATCAGGTAAGCAAGATACATCCCTCCAGGAAGAGAGAAAGGTTCAACAATCTACCTCTGGGATTTCCATGTGTGGGTGGGATGCATGGAATCCTCAGTTTGGTCAGGGTATGCTTAAGCATAGTGATGGGTTTCCGCATGTGTCAGACACCTGGCTGACCAAATGAAAAACACCCCGAGTTGTACCAGTGAAAGTACTTAAAAAAAACAAAGGCTAAGGCCTTGCTGGGATCAAAAGGAGGTTTATTTTGTAAAGCAGAAGGAGAGTGGTAAGTTTATGTATTTGTTTTGTCACTTCCTTGTTGTCAAGTGGTATCAGCCCAGCTCAGTTGCTAGCCATGTTGCCTCTGAGTCACAAGGCTGTGGGTTCAAATCCCATGTCGGGACTTGGAACTCCTATAGTCTACGTCAATACTCCAATATAGTGATTGGGGTGTGTTAGCATTGCTTGCAAAAAAATAGATACATATCTTTGTTTGAAATGTAATTTATTCTTTGCAGCCTCTGCATCATAACATTTGGTAGGTTGTAATGTGTGTATCAGACCAGACTGTCTACATTCAAATAATAAACCCATCTCTCGCTGGGGTTTCTCTTGCACAAACCTCCGCTTGACAGCTCTCTGGAGAGTTTGCCTCTAATCTCTAATGAAAAGAACTCATGGAGTTACACGTGCCGGCTCCCAGCCCGCTTCTCCCTCCTCCATTCCCATATCTTGGCTGCTTTGCATCTGTGTTAAGCATTAGCATAGCGGGCATGTGATGCAAAGCTATTGAGCAGCAGCTGTAATCTCCTACTGCGGATTTGATGTGCCAGTAAAAGTACCCATAAATATGGCTTACTGATGAATTCATTTGTTGCCAACATATGCTGGGCAACATTTATACAGGAGTTTCTGGGTTCCGTCGAGACAGCAACTGCAGTGCGTATCAATGTGCTGAGCCTGATAAACCACCTCAGACTCAGGATTTATGTATTTAATCTGGGCTCCCAAACTCTGCTTAAAAATTCAGCCACTGAGGGATGTCAGCGTTCCTCTGAGTTGCCCCTAAGTATCCCTCAAAGGATGATAGGGAAGCATCACCCACAGGTTTCGACAGCTAGCAATTTTCAACAGCGGAGACTCTCGATAATGCGAAATCACAGCCTCATATTAGGCTGTCATTTGGCATTATGAAGCTATCAGGGGCAGTTAAACCTCATTCTGATCTACTTACCATTAGCAGAGAATCACAACTAATTTCCCTTGGATTTTTTGTTGTTGTGCCTGTCTGGCCTGTATATTAGGAAGAGCTGATCACTGGTTTAAAGCACTTTCAGCCGCTACGCCCCGAAACTCTGGAACACACTCACTCTCTCAATTCCTCTGCCTTGCCCCACCCTTGTGCCCATCCTTCACCTTCACCACCCCGAGGAGGGGGTAGAGAGTCGAGAGGGGAGCTGAAGGCACGGTTGAAGAGAAAGGTCTTCAGACCGGCCTTGAAGAAGGAAAGGGAGGAAGCAAGGCGAAGGCACTGGGGGATGGAGTTCCAGAGCCTAGGGGCTGAGAGGCTGAGAGGCTGAAGACCCGGCCACCGATGGTAGGGCGGTTGAGGCGGGGGATGTGGAGCAGACCGGAGCCAGAGGAACGGAGGGTACGGGCAGGTAGGTAGGGGGATAGTAGGTCGGAGACGTAGGAGGGAGCAAGGCCGTGAATGGCCTTGTAGGTGAGGATGAGGATCTTGAATTCGAAATGGCAACCCTTTATTTTTATAGCATCCTTCACTTGCCTACAACACACAGTCTGCCAAACATTACAGTATATCTTATGAAGCACTTTGGGACGTCCTCCCGACATAAAAGGTTCTAAACCAAATGTAAGGATTATTATAACGCAGAGAACATTTTTTAAAAATTGCTCATAATAGGTGGCTTCCTAACACACCCTGTTAGAACCCATGGAATCCCATTCCTTTGTTTTATATTTCAATCCACCGTGTTTTATTTAATTGTCCACTGGATAAAGCTCTTCTCTGTGAACTATTAATCTAACACTGAGCATTACATCTCCCTGCTATTAAAGGCTCAGAGTGGTGCTACTATAATAATGATCATAAAGATTAATAAATCTTACAGTTAAATAGAGTATCAAGAGGACGACTGAAAGTGCTTCACATAAATTACTGTAAAGTGCAGAGACTGTGTATTTTGTAGGCAAACATGGAAGACAGTTTGCGCACAGCAATGTCTCACAAACAGTCAGGAAGTGAGTAACCAATTTATTTGAGGGATTGTTGGCCAGGACAACGGGAGAGAGAAACTCCCTTCACTTTTCGACTAGTACCATGGTATCTTTAATGTCCACCTGAACAAGGCAGACTGGATATTACTTCCTATTGTAACCAAAGCATTGCCAGGGGAGCAGTAATGACAGTTGGGAGACACTCTCTTCTTTTTACAGATAGTGCTATGGCACAGGCACTATCCGTAATGTCCACCTGAACAGGCAGAGGGAGCCTCGGTTTAACATCTCATCCAAACGAACGGCACCTCCAACATGGCAATGCTCCCCCCAGCACTGCATTGGAGTGTCAGCCTAGACTGGGAGCTCAAAGTCCGGACATTGGGCTTGAACCCACAACCTCCAAACAACAGATCCAAGCTAACTGTATTTCTTAACTAACCTCTTAATTAAGAAACCTGGCCAGATGTCATCATTGAGACAAGTATGATGCCTCTGAGATGTCATTGTACTACTACCAAGAGGCAAAGGCATCCAACCCAACATTCTCCTCTGTAATCTCCACATAGTGAATTCTTCACTGTGGCCTGTTCTGTTCAGTAAGTTTCAGAAATGTGTCCCTGGGTGCTTATGAATAACTAATGCAGATTTAACGCATATATATATGACGCTACATTATAAATGCACAATTAAATTGCACATTTAACATTAAATTGAACAGGGACAAATTCACAAACCGAGAACACACTTCAATCAGCCTGTAGCAGCCAATTCACTCTCTGAAGGGAATGGAGTAAAATAGGTTCTAGATTGCCAGCGGATAGAATACCAATACTATACTTGGCGCCTTGAGCTACCCCGCAACCTGATTCCAACAATAGAGGGCTGCTACTGATAGAGATTTCTGTCTTCCCATCCAGGCTCTGAACTCCTCCCTCCATCTGTGTGGCTCTATCAGTGGGTTATTAAGAGAATGTGTGTGGGTTTGAGACCTTTATTGATAACGAGTTCAGTAATGTGTAGTTTCTTTAACAAAGTAAATACGCCTTCCAGTGAATTTGGACGTATTGTGTATGAGGGGGGAGATTTATTTGATATAAATTGTCTGGTTTAATTGTGTACAATTATGGCTTAAAGACCACAGCAACAGGCTTGATTGCTTCTCTGTTGAGTTCACACGCAGCGTGTTGTATTGGACTGACATGTGGGGTGGCAATTGGCCAATGCTATGCTGAATGGTAACTCACTACCCCTTATGTCTCAAGTAAATCCATGTTTCTTTGTTGCAACTGTGTCCTACTTTGGATCCAGACCAATAAATCCCTTCCCATTAAAATCAGCCATTCGTTTCATGGCTGTTTGTGGAACATCACATTGCTGTGCACAAATTGGCTGCTGTGTGCGTCTACAAAACATACAGTCACTATGTACAGTGAAGCACTTTCAGACATCTTCCTGATGTGACAGAAGCTATATCAAATGCAAGAATTATTATTATTTTTTAAATTGCATTCAACCTTCCTTTGGAATTTGCTAATGATAGATAGGTTGAAGTCTATGCAGGTCCATCGATGTGACAGAGGATACGTCCCATTGCACTTAAACCCACTGACAGTACCTCTGTGTCGAGTTTATATTTAATCCCAACCACTTGGCCTGAAAGGGACAAGTTCCTTATCAAAGCATTTGATAAAGTACTCAAAGTATTCAAAGTACTTCACAGAATATACTTTAAAGTGAGTTGATTATACATTTTGTGGGCGAAATGCAGCAGCCAATTGCGCACAGCAGTGTCACGCAAACAGTCGTGGATTGAGTGATCAGATTATTATCAGTAGTATTTTTTTGAAGGGGTTATTACCCCAGGAAAAACAATCCGCCAACCGACTAACAACTGGGTTCCTACTTACTGCTGGGTAAACAAAGGAGCGTGGAATAAGGAAACTTGCCTAAGGTTTTGCCCTGCCCCGTAATAGAACCTGGGTCCTCTCGCTTGCGAGGCGAGTGCTCTAACCACTGAGCTACAGGACTCCACAAAAGAACCAGCTCTTTGAAAGAACCAGCCCAGGCACGATGAGCTGAAAGGCCCTCTTCTGTACTGTAAAGTTGCAAGGATCTAAATCTTATAATGTGCACAAAGCAGATGTACTGTGCTGTGTAATGATGCACCGAGCTCACTCAGTTGGAGTGAAGAACTTGCCATCGTTCCGCTGATCACCTCAGGAAATAGTGTCAAATATTTAGGGAGAATTTACTCTCTTATTTACCCTCATGCGAACCGAGCAGTGAGCATCAATCAGGTGACGCCTCTGCACTTACTAACGGAGCACAGAAAAAGCTGCTGTCAAAAGCAATTGGGAGCGTTTCGATTTTCACTCGCTCTCAGTGGCTTCATTATAAAATGATTCTAACGCCCGCGGTCAGATGACCAGAAAACCCATAATTATTTTGCCCTGAATGTTGCAAGGCTGCGTTGTTCCCCCAAGGGTCAACGGGACAGCTGATTCCGTGTTTCAGGCAATCTGTCAGGCCTTTGCGTGCTGTAAAAAAATCATGTAAGTGTTCAAGCTGTTTAAAGGGATTGACTTTAAAGGGAAAAGAGAAATGGTTAAACCATCTGGTGGATAGGCTGTAATTAGTACCTCTGCAACTTCTTTATTGAAACCATGAATCACTGGTGTACATTTGAATTTTCCCTGTGTGTGCAGTCAGCAAAGAGGAGTACTGTAGTGTATCTAAGTGATGAAAAGAAATATCACGTTCTAATTTGCGGTATTTCCTACTGGGGTTCATTAATAACCAGCAATCCAAATCATGCAGATGGAGACTCTTGAAAGTACTGACAGGCTGGAACTCGATCGACTTCCAAATCAACTTACTTCCTAAGCAGGTTAAGAGATACCGCAAATTTCATCCTGAAGACAAGATGGAGGTCTATATATTTCTTGCAAAAATTGCAGCATCGTGTAAAGAATAAATTAATTGGGGTAGAGAGTCAAAAACACATGTATAAATATATTTACATATTATATATGTGTGAATTGACTCCACTAATTCAGGGTAGTGGTTTGCGTGCTCACCTAACGTTTCGGCCTGTGTGGGGACCAAAGCCAGGTCCCCTTACTTGTGAGGCGAGGTGAACGCTTCAACCAATATGCTACAGGACTCCACAGGTTTACCACTTTAATGCTCACAGCGGTCATCCCCAGAGAGAGCAGAATCAGGAGGTTGTGGGTTGGAATCCCAGGCTAGGCTGAAGTTTAAACTTGTCTGTCATTTCAAAGTGAACAAGAGGCAATGTCTAATCATTCAGGGCAGCAGATCGAACTCCCTTCAGGCTAGCTGCTGGCTACCTGACTGAGTGCTGCCTGGTTTGTTTACCGAGACCATCTCTCTCTTTAATTGTCGGATTGACGATGAGCGGCAAGTGACTGACAGCTCGCGCATTCATTCAAAACAAATTTCCCTGCCAGCTGCCGGAAAAGCACAGCCTCCCACTGGTGAGATCAGAATGCAGTGAGACAGTGACGGGTTAGCACATTAATTAACATTCCTGCTCTGCCAAGCCAAGCTTGGTGGAATTATTTAGATAAGGATTTGATACTTGTCAGGAAAAGCTTGCAAGTAAACTCTATGCCAGGGACGGAGTTAGGGAGGGAAGAGGTGTCACACTTTCTCCATTTCAGAGCAGACACCTGGAAGTTTTTCTTTACTCAGAGGGTAATTAATGACTAGTACAGGTTGCCAGGAAGGGTAATTAAGGCCAGGGTGTTGGACTCATTCAAAAAGCAGTTTGATGCTTTGATCAGATCGGCCAAAGGACCTCATTCATCCTCGCCTAACAAATATCTATCGACTCAGTTGTTTCAGTTGTTATACTTTCAAACATTTTGCTTTTGAATTATAATTAAAATAACAATTGCATTTGATACAGTGCCTTATCACACCATCAAGGCGTTTCAATGCACTTCACAAGATTTAATACAAAGTGTAACTGCTGTGTATCTTATTCCTGTCTTCTTCCTTGTTAAATTCTTTTACTCTTTTCCCTCCCCGTCTTTATCAGCAACTTGGGAGAAGTTTCTGGGCTACAAAATGCTTCTTTTTTGACTCCCATAATAATAATCCTTGCATCTGATACAGCACATAGAATGATGAAATATCTCAAAGCGTTTCACAGGGAATTGCTGTAAATTATAATGACTGTATATTTGAATGCAGCAGCCAATTTGTGCACAGCAATGTCCCACAAACAGCCATAAAGTAAATCACCAAATTCCCTCTGAGATCAACTAGCACAGCACAGAGTGGGATTCAGTCCTGTTGGGAACTAATCACATCAAATAATAGTTGTCTGAGCCTGGCTCAATTGGTAGCACTCCCGCCTCTAAGTCAGAAGGTTCTGGGATCCAGATCCATATTGGGACTTCGAACTCACAAGTCTTTCATCTGACACTCCAAAGCAGTACTGGGGGAGCAGTGCATTGTCGCAGATGCCGTCCTTCGGATGAGTCATTAAACCAAGGCCCTGTCTGCTTGTTCAGGAGGATGTTAAAGATCCCATGGCAATATTTGAAAAGAGAAGGGAGTTTCTCTCTCCCGTTGTCCTCGGCAATAATCCCCCGAATACAATCAGTCATTTGCTTTGTGGATGTTTGTGAGACATTGGTGTGTGTAAATTGACTGCTGTGTTCACCTACAAAATACACAGTCGCTACACTTTACAAACATTACGTCCTGTGAAGAGCTTTGAGACATTCTCCTGGCATGAAAGGCAGTGTCATCACATGCGAGGATTAGTATTATTTATCAAGTCAAAGTTCTGAACTATCAGACTTTTGAACTACTTTTACTTGTCGTGTACAATAGCTAGAGGCAGCTCATTACTCCCAGTCGCCAAGGGTTAGGAAGATTACCAGATGCTGGTGAAACATTGCCTTCAAGTCAACAAGATACACAGCACTGAGGTGATGAAAGAACAGGCAACAGATGGTTGTTTGGGAAATAATTA
This sequence comes from Callorhinchus milii, assembly GCF_018977255.1. NCBI lineage: Eukaryota > Metazoa > Chordata > Chondrichthyes > Chimaeriformes > Callorhinchidae > Callorhinchus > Callorhinchus milii. The sequence goes on along the minus strand of NW_024704763.1, from coordinate 6,432,120 downwards.
GCGGGATAATCGATCCCGACGGAAATAAAATAATAGGAAATTGAGTTTTGTAAATTTGTGCATTTCAAATTCTGTATTATAATTATAATAATAAGCCCTGCATTTAGAACCTTATCACGTTGCCAAGACGTCTCAAAGAGATTCACGAATCTTTTGCTGGGAAGTCTATTGTGTGTTTTTGTAAGCAAATGCAGCAGCCAATTTGCACACAACAATGTCCCGTAAACTGCCATGAAGTGAATGCCCATTTTTTTTCTCACTTGGATATTGTTGGCCAGGACATTCGGAGAAACTACCTACTACCTTGTGGAGTCCTGTAGCTCAGTGGTTAGAGCACTCGCTTTGCAAGCGAGAGACCTGAGTTCAATTCCAGGCAGAGGGCGAAACCTTGGGCAAGTTTCCTTACTCCACACGCCTCATAATAATCCCTCCAAAAAAACAAAACAATAATAAATTGGTCATTTTCAATCTACGACTGTTTGTGGGACATTGTTGTGCGCAATTGGCTGCCGCGTTCGCCCACAAATATACAGTCAATTGACTTTACAGTGTGTTCTGTGAAGCGCTTTGGGACGTCCTCCCGACGTGAAAAGCACTGTATCAAATGCAAGGATTATTATTATTATTATTATTATTCTCCTTTCAAATTTGTGCCCCACTCCTCTGCCCTCCCCCTCCACTCAGCTAGCACATGTATAGGTGGGCTGCATTTCTCAGTTTGATTTGGATACTCTTAAGCGTGGGGATGGGTTTCCGCCTGTGTCAGACACCCGGCTGAACAATCAAAAAACAGGTGGCGTAGCCCTGCCCTGTAACTCCCTATTACCATCAGTGACCGTGCCTCCAGCTATTAAGCCCCTAACCTCCGGAATTCCCTATCTCAATCCCTCCACCACGCTCCCTCTTTGATCGTGTCTATGGTCACCTCCCCCTCTCCCATCTTCCTTGCTCAGAGTCCAACCCCACCACGGTGCAGAGCTCTGAGACGCTATCCTGCGTGAAGGGTGCCATATAAATCCAAGTGGTTATCATTATTAATCTTATAATTCCTCCGAAGCTCTCTGAGATATCCTCCCAATGTGAAACTGGATGAGGATTATTATTATTTTATACTTGCACCTGAGTTGCAAGACTAAACCTCGACTTTCATCAGAGCACCTTGAACCCATAAATCATTGTGTCGTTGTGTTCCAAGTAAATCTAATTTTATTTTTTTCTTAATAATCCATTGATCTTTTTTATTGCTCTCGCCAGAACCTTCCCAATATTTTGTTCCTTGTCTCCAGCAAGGAATTATCATTGCGCCTCTCTGGCTGTAAGTAAGCTTTAGGTTTTAGCAAATTAGATTGAACAGCTTATGAACCGTTATAGCAAACATGGTTCATTGCCTGGGGCTATATGTAAAAAAAGTTATAACATTACATGGTTTAGTATTTTTATTGCTGAATATCTGTAATATCTGTAATATTGGCTGCTGCATTTGACTTAAAATTACACAGTGACTACACTTTCCATTAATTCCTATCAAGTGCTATGACATGTTATCCCGACGTGAAATGCGTTAATCAAATACAAATTTCTTTTTCCACATTTAAACATGGAATTCTGTTGGAATTTCACTACGTGAAATCACGTAGTGGTAATTTCCAAAAGTAGTCAAAGTGTGAATAAAATCCAGGGAGCGAAACAAACTGTCTTGTGGAGATGCCATTTTGCCCACTTTGTGGCTTTCTTCTGATTCCCAACCCCTTTTATAAAGAACACAAATCCTCCCCCCGCCATCCTCCCACTGCTCACCACCACCATACACTGTATTACTGACACTGTACCTTCCTGACAATCACCTGTGGATTATCACCGTTAACTAATGATTTATATCCCAACTGCTAATCCTTCAGTCTGGAGCTCAGTTCACTGGTGCACTGAAGGGCATCTCCCTACTGCGGTCGAAAGCGGATAAATTCAAAACAAATCTGCGGAAACACTATTTCAGTGAGCGAGTAGTAAATGTATGGAACAGGCACCCTGGGGGAGACAGTGAGAGCAGAAAGTGTTGATTCAAAAGCAAATTATATAGATTTATTTTAGGAAATATTATTGCGGGATACAGTATATAGTTTGGGACACGACATGTGCCAGCGACTGCCAGGATGATGGAAGGTGAACTGGATGGACCTTGGTCTCCTCTCGTCTAGTAATTCTTATGTTCTTATGTTCTTTTTTTCAAATAGCAGCATGGGATCTTTGAAGAATAATTGACCTGGCATCAAAGATGTAAAATAATAATAATATTAAACCTTTCAAAATTGCTTTCAAATTATTTATTTATTTATTTATTATAGGCGAAGGCAAAACCTATTGAATTAATTCCGCTGTAGGGAACACAATATCCGAGAGGGTAAGAGATGGAGATAAGATACAGCACAGTACATATATCATTGAGACATGAGTTATGGCTAGATATTATTCTTAGATGCATTCAGTGACAATTTTATATTTGTTCGGTAATGAATTTTTACATTGACTTTCTTTAATGCGATAACTTTAACTCCATTTGAACGCTCGTTGGTTGGCTGTTATTTGCGAAACGATTAGAGAATTGCAGCTGTAAGACCCGACAACTGGAAGATTGAAGACTGAAAATGGAATTATAATTGGAAGACTGGTTAGTCTTTCAAATTTCACTAAGATAATACCTCAGCGGCCTGGAATGAAAAGGATTTGGCTTTGATTAATGGAACTGCGGCCCTGTTATTAGAGATGATGAAATCCTAAGTAATTGCATCCATTAAACCAGTTTGTCATTAGCAGTTTGTGATATTATCAAACCAACTGTGATTTAAACCACTGAAAGTGATGGGTGCTGTAGGCTGTATGATTTGTTTCAGTTACTGGCACACACTCTGCTGCCTGGTTTAATCTGCACTTTTTGGGTCGATTTGAGGCACTTCCCACAAGGATCAGAGTTTGATATGTCTCAAAGCTCTTCACTGAATATACTGTAAAGTGAATTAACTGTAGATTTTGTGGGCGAAACGCAGCAGCCAATTGCGCACAGCAGCGTCCCACAAACTGTCGTGGATTGAGTATTAGGAAATTAATGTTTAAGTTCTGTAGCCGTCGAAATCCCATCTTTTATCGCAACGCAGTGGGCTTTCAGAGGAATCTGGGCGGCTGAGGTTTTTGGCGGTTGAAACAAGAGTCGTTACCGTGGGAGCCTTGTTTGCTTCGAAGAACATTCAAAGAGTTAAAAGTGCTGAGCTGAAGCAGCGGATGATGCAGGCTTGATGCAGTGTGGAGCTTTGCACTGCATTCTCCTGAATGACTTTCAAAGGAGATCCAAGTTTTTACTCTGTATTCAAAGGGAGTCCTCTGTCTGGGTTTTAAAACCACCGCATTGGCAAATTACTTTTGTAAATGCTTTTCGGAGAGATAGCTGAGCAGGAATAGCATTTATTTAATAGAAGTTTGGGTTGTCTGGCCTTCCCATGGTCTAGATAATGATATCTTCAATCCACCTGTGTATTGCAAGCCTGCCCTTTTGCAGCAAGTAAGAACCAGCAAATAACGTAATCCTCTACCGTGCGCACATGAGCACGTCCCCGCTTCGTGTTTTCAGAGAGTTTATCGGTCGTTCGCTAAAAGCTTAGCTGCTTTGTGCTGTTTCTGTCCCACGTTAATAATAATAATAATAGTCCTTGCATTTGATACAGCGCCTTATCACATCTTCAAGACGTCTCAAAGCGCGTCACAGAATATAATGTCGATGAATTGACTGTATATTTTGTGGGCGAAACGAGGCAGCCAATGATGCATAGCAGTGGCCCACAAACAGTTGTGGATTGAGTGAACGATTTTTTAAAAGTGAATTATTACCCCTGGAAAAGCAATCCGCCAACTGACTAACAAACGGGTTCCTACTTATTGCTGGGTAAGAAAACTGCCCAACGTTTCGCCCTGCTGGGAATCGAACCCAGGTCTCTTGCTTGCAGGCAAGTGCTCGAACCACTGAGTTTCAGGACGCCTAATCTGTTGGTATTCCTTAACAAATTGAACTACAATTCCCGTCAAGCCACCAGGAACTCCGAACTCCAGTCCAGAAGTAAATTAACAATAATAATAATAATCATGTTGATACAGAGCCTTTCATGTCAGGAGAACATTTCAAAGTGCTTCACAGGATTTACTGGGAAATGGAGTGACTGTGGATTTTGTAGGTGAATGCAGCAGCCAGTTTGCTCACAGCAATGTCCCGCAAACAGCCTTGTCCTACATTACAGGACTCCACTTTGCAGATGGGATTAATGTTTCTCCTCCCAGCAAACGCCCATGTCCTCTTTCTGGACAGAACATTTCACCATTAGATACGTGACAGCTGGACGTCATATAACTCGCTCCTAGCATTGCAGGCAGATTGGAGTCCAGGCTGCTTTGAAAACTCCCAAGATATCCATCTGATACAGTGGTAGGAACCTGGTCAGATCTAGGGGCAAAAAAAAGGAAGCTTCATTTAACACTCCATTTACCAGATAGGAACAACCGCTGATTCGAACCAACTAAAATATCAAATATCCCCTCATTTCCTTTTTCAGGTAACAAAACATTCTGGTGGGAAAAGAGGCGTTAAATTACAGATTTTAATCCTTTTTTAAACCTTCGGTAACCTGACTGTGCACAGCAGGGTTCACTCAGGGAATAAAATGCATCATGGCCGTTTGGTACAATACGGGCTTCAAGCATTTTGGACTTTCACTGAGTTAATATCTATTTCACAGCGTGAACTGCACATTTCCTCACTGCTCCAGGCTTGGGAACGAATGCTTAAAACATGCTGTGGAACCTTAAGAGAAATAAATTACTGAACTATTTGCCTGGCAATTTAGACAAAATGGGGAGAAATTCCCCCTGGACCTAGGTTTAGACTTTTTTTTTCTCCGGATTTCAGAGCATGCAAAGTCTGGAAAATTCTTGGCTTCAGTATTGGCAGTTTGAAGGACTTTGCAGTGCACAAATTGTCTGCCTTGCTCACTTGCAAAATACACAGTCTTTGAATTTCATAATGAAATCCTGTGAGTCGCTTTGAGATGTCCTCCCAACGTAAATCAAATGATAGTATTATTATTATTATTAGCATGAATTTTTTAAGATGGTTTTCTGGAGAAATCCCTCTTCGGAATTAAGATTGAATTACAAGGTTGCCCATGGGCTGGGATTCCCCGGTAGGCACGAGCAAAGTCACTGTTGGGAGTTACAGTTGATTAGAGTGAAGTTCTGAGAGTGTAACAGCGACCAGCCCCCACCTCGCCGCCCTCTCACCCACCCACCCAACTGAATCTAAATGCTTCCGAGGCCCCTAGATTGTCATCATCTCTGAGTGGCATTCCAGTCAGCCGCTTCATGAACATCCTTAATGATCTTTGCGTTAGATACAGCCCCTCGTTACTTCATCAAGACGTCTCAAGGCACTTTACAGGATGTTAATGTGAAGTATGGTGACTGGAGTGAAATTCCCTTCTCTTTTCGAGTAGTGTGGAGTCCTGTAGCTCAGTGGTTAGAGCACTCGCCTTGCAAGCAAGAGACCTGAGTTCAATTCCAGGCAGGGCGAAACCTTGGGCAAGTTTCCTTACTCCACACGCCTAATAATAATCCCTCCAAAAAACATAAATAATAATAAATTGGTCATTTTCAATCCATGACTGTTTGTGGGACGCTGCTGTGCGCAATTAGCTGCCGCATTTCACCCACAAATATACAGTCAATTCACTTTACAGTGTATTCTGTGAAGCGCTTTGGGACGTCCTCCCGATGTGAAAAGCGCTATATCAAATGCAAGGATTATTATTATTATTATTATCTTCGGTTTTAATGCCTTATCTGATATTTGTGAGGTGCGCCGGTTTGCATATCTCCTGAATTGTACAGACAAAATAATTGCATTCAATATTATATCTTGTAGGAAAATTGCACTAAATTTTATACGTTTAGTATAAGAACATCTTATAAATGGATTGGCAACGGCAGAAAAAAAGGGACCAATTTCAATGTTGGTGTGTCAAATTATAGCCAGTAGATGGGGCCATTGCAATAGTTTTCCTCAAGCACTCCAACTGCAAACTGGAGGTTATTCACTGAGGGGTGAAGGATGGGGAGAGGGAACAGAATTAGCATTCAATGTTTAAAACCAGATGTGCAACATTAAGCAGCCATAAGAGCAAAATGCTATCTGTGTTCACGCATGCTTAATTATGCTGTCTGGCATAAAAGACAAGAATAATGATGCTTGCGTTCAATATAACGCCAGGTAATTGTTGTCCAGTGTAGTGACTGATGACCATATCTGTCCCTTTTTTTTAAGATGGTGCAGGATTATGGAAAACTCTTAATTTGAAAAAAAAAATTCCCGCAGCTCTTTTTCTTTTTCTTCCCAATTAAGGCTGGATTTGAGAATTTTTCCAATGATTTTGCATAATCTTAAGGGTTAAGACAAAATATTTTGTTTGCAAAATTGGGTGGAGTTTCACACCTTACCTATTTATAGATAATAATGCAAACTAACCTCACTTTATAAATACAAGGGAACAGTGGTTTACTTGGTAGTACTCTTGCCTCTGAAGTTTGCGGGTTCAAGCCCCGTATTGAGACTTTGAACTCAGTCGAGGCTGACATTCCAATGCAGTGCTGGGGGTGTGCTGCATTGTGAGAGGTGCCAACCTTTGGTAAACTGCTTTTTCTGTACAGTACAGGAGATAAAACACCCCTCACAAATATCGGATGAGACAACAAACCCGTCCCCCTGTTCAGATGGATGTTAAAGATCCTGTTGTAATATTCAAAAAGAAAAGGGAGTTGCTCCTGGTGTCCTGCTCAACAATCCCCCAGATAAAACTGATCATTCAATTTGTGTTTGTTTGTGGGACATTGCTGTGTGCATATTGGCTGCTACGTTTGTCCGCAAATGCACAGTCACTGCACTTCGCTTTGACGCGATTTGAGATGTCCTCCTGACGTGACAGGCAGCGTTACCAAGTGTAAGATTTATTATTATTATGCTAATGCTTTTCTTTTGACTACGTTTCCACCTTCCTCGCAGGAAGACATTGCCTCAGGTGGGAATACACTCACTCACCACCTTCAGGAGAGGAAGAGAGAAGATCAGAAGAGGAAATAACAAGCACAAAATGCACCTGATTTTCACTGTGATTTCTTCTGGGTTACAATGTGAAATACAATTTCAGAACAGTGCAACACAATGCCAACACAGTACATAGTTTCCACCTCCCACAATGATAATTCGTTTCAAAGTGCTGATTGTTTGATACAAAGCACTCATCGATTCTCTCCCACTCCCAATCCCACATCTCTCTCCCCATTCCTCTTGGCTGACGTCCAGACACGGTTAGTTACTCAGTTCAACCGCAGGGTGGCGCTCACGAAGAGCAATTGGATTGATAAGGTCCACAGTCAGACTTGATGGCACAGAATTTGTATCCAATATAGAAATACATATTATGGGATCCTTATAGTTCTTAACAGTTCCTCGCTTCCGTGCAATTAATTTTACAGATCACTGCGTGGAAGAAGCCTCCAGGAGGGAACAATTTAATGATGTGTGACAGCCATGGGTGTCAATTTGGCTTAGCGTGGTAGCACTTTTGGCAGGTTGGAAGGTTGTGGGTTCAAACCTCGCGTCAAGACTTGAGCTCATAGTCCAGGCTGACATTCTAGTTGTAGTACTGGGGGAGTGCTGCCTTGTTAAACCAAGCGCCCCATATCCTCAGGACTAATGGACATGAAAGATCCTGCGAGACTTCCAAAAGAGAAGGAAGTTTCTCCCTGGTCAATAATCTAGACACATTGGTCATCCACCTCATGTCTGCTGGTGAGACCTCTGCTGTGTACAAAATGGACGCCACAAAAAACAGTCACTGCCCTCAACATATTGCAGACATGTTTTGAAATGACAAGGGACACTATAAAATGCAAGTTCTTTGTCATAGATTGCTTACCATTTCCTGTGGTTACGAGCAGGAAACAAATAGATTTCTTGTTTCTCAATCCTATTATAACATGGGAGGGGGGAGGGGGAGGGGGGAGGATGGTTTGAGGAGAAGCTCAGCTCACGTTTCTGATGACAACAACCTGAACTCACTTGAACCAACGTGGCATAACACTAAACATGACACCTGGTGTATCTGGGGCTAGGGTTAGACCAACCATGAACCTTAAAGGGTTCACCATATTGTGCAACTCAGATTTCTAGTCTGTTTTTCACAGATTTAGGCTTAAAAATCACAATAGAACCTCAGCAACAGCAATGAATCGATTACCCCCATGCCCCCCTTTTTTTCACAGGGTTTAGGAAGGGGTTAAACTGCTCTCCACACTCATTGTTTACGGTATCATCAGAATCCTATTGCAGCCTCATGATATGGAAATAATGCAATCCTGATGCATCCCACAAAATATACAGTCAATTCATTTTACAGTATATTCTGTGAAGCGATTTGAGACGTCTTGAACACGTGATAAGGCGCTATATCAAATGCAAGGATTGTTATTATTATTATCCCGGCATTTTTACACCCGCCCGCCACTGCATTACCTCCACTGCAACTCATGTTAAGCTATCCTATGTATACTGGCAGAACTGGGGATAGTTTTGCGCCTTGGTGCGTGCATGGCTCCGGTTAAGAGTGTTACACACATTCCTGCTTTTAATCTTCTTCCAAATTGGTAGCAAGTCTGAGGCGTAAGATTCCATCTAATCTTCCACCGCCTGTTGGACCATTTTGTCTTAAAATTTTAAGATTACCCAGAATTGTGGAATTTCTTCAAATCGGTCACAATTTGGAAGGCGTTTTTTTTTTTACACGGGTCTTAAAATTGAAGTCGAATTAAGGAAACATTCCACAGATTTGTTCAGGATCTTTAATTTTGACGAAAAAACATTTGAGATTTAAGTGGTTCACGGCTTTCAATTTTGGTTTTAAGAGATTTGAGAAAAAAATGTTTGTGTTCTACTCCTGTAAGTGGAATTTGGGGCGTTAGATAAAAGACGAGAAGGGGAATGAGGAGGGTGGTTCCGATGAGGAAGTTAAAACCATCTCCAAAACAGCAATCAAATGCATAACGTAGGGCAGTCCTACTGTTGGGATTTGGTTCAATAAGTTCAGCCCCCCCCGTTCAAAAGGAACACGGAAAAATGACAGCGTTAGGTGTCATTAACTCATTGTTGACATCGCTTAGGAAAGGAAGTGAAGTCAGTGCGCTCTTCCTGCACACAGTGGCGTGCGCAGGACGTGACATCCGCGGCAATCTGACAAGCCGGAAGCCCGCTGTTATTTCGTCCACAGGAGACCCGCATTGACAGTCAACTCACGATCCATCGGGGTGCTGAATGCCTGGGACGCCCTGTGTACAACACGCACAGGAAATTAGATGGGGAAACCCTCCCAAAAAACTTTTACATATCAACTTTTTGATCTTAATAAAATATTCACAACCAAACCATCAAATCACTCCCAAGCCAACTGACCGGACCCACAATTGCCCGGAGCAGAGCTGGATCAGTTAATCTTCTTTCCCGAGGTTTGATTATTCAAAGTGACCAGAAACTTTTGGCGGGTGGGGCTGATGGGGAAATGCAGAAGCAGACATTTGTGCAATGCATTGCTGTATAAGATAATAATCTGCATATAAGGGAGTTCCTCCCATGTCCTGGCCAACAATCATTCCTCATCGCCCCCCACCGCACCCCGCCACTCCCAACCCCGATAAAAAATTGAAACCTTTAAAAAGAAACTTAACACTTAAACCTTCGGCAAGTTTCCTCACTCCACACAGCTCTGTTTACCCAGCAGTAAGTAGGAACCCGTTTCTGGGGTAATAATCCCTTACGAAAACGAACTTGAGTTACTCCATCCACGACTGTTTGTGGGGACGACGCTGTGCGTAACTGACTGCCGCGTTTCACCCGCAAAATATACAGTCGATGCGCTTTACAGTCTATTCCGCGAAGCGCTTAGAGACGTCTCCGAGACGTGATGAGGCGCTGCATCAAACGCCAGGCCAGCCATCGTGACCGTTCGCGGGACCTCTGCTGCGTGGGCACCGGAGCCCGCGGAAAAAACACGGAGAGCCGGCGCACTTTGGCCGGTAAAATCACGCAAAGGGCTCGGAGACCCCCCCCCCACTCCTCGCCGGGCGAAAGGCTCCGCGGGAAACACCAGGGCAAACATTCGAAACGTTCTTCTTCGTTTCTCGCCCCCAACGGTACGGTCCATTCGCTTCACAGTCTCATTCGGTGAAGCGCTTTGAGAACGTCTCGAAGACGTGATGAGGCGCTGCGGCAAATGCAACGATTATTATTATTATTATTGCGCGTTTCCCCCTACTCTGCCTTTTGGGTATAACAAGAGAGAGGAGAGAGTGGGGAAAAGAGAGGGGGTGGTGGGGGGGTGGAGAGAGGGGGGGGAGAGAGAGAGGGGGGGGGATCACCCCCCCATCACCCCCCCAACCCCCCCACAACCCCCCCCACACAACCCCCCCCCCCGACAACTCCCCCATCACCCCCACAACCCTCCCGTCACCCCCACAACAACCACCCATCACCCCCACGCCCCCCCCCATCACCCCACGCCCCCCCCCATCACCCCCACGCCCCCCCATCACCCCACGCCCCCCCCAGGCTCGGGCTGTGCGGTGTCCTGGTTCCAGGCCGCCGGGACCAGGCGTTTTGGGGGAAAGACACGCGAAGCAATTAAAAAGCAGCGGCTCCGCGGGGTTGGCTTTCAACCCACTCTGACCCCCCGCCCCCCATCCCAGGAACCGGCCCAACCTTTCTATGCCCTCCCCCCCCCCCGCCCCTCCTCCCCACCGCCCACCCCCTGCCCTCCCCTCACCCCCTGCCCTCCCAACCGCCCACCCCCTGCCTCCCCCGCCCCTCCTCCCCTCACCCCCCCCCTCCCCTCCCCCACCGCCCACCCCCTGCCCTCCCCTCACCCCTCCCCACCGCCCACCTCCCCTCACCCCTCCCCACCGCCCACCCCCTGCCCTCCCCTCACCCCCCCCTCCTCCCCACCGCCCTCCCCCCCTCCTCCCCTCACCCCCCCCCCCCCCTCCCCTCACCCCTCCCTCCTCCCCACCGCCCACCCCCTGCCCTCCCCTCACCCCCTCCCCTCCTCCCCACCGCCCACCCCCTGCCCTCCCCTCCCACCCCCTCCTCCCCACCGCCCACCCCCTGCCCTCCCCTCACCCCCTCCCCTCCTCCCCACCGCCCACCCCCTGCCCTCCCTCACCCCCCCCCCTCCCCGGGCTCTGTGAGTCGGTCACTATGGTGGACAACACTGGCAATGGGAGCAGCAGCGGCGGTGAGGCGCCCATGGTGAGTGGGGTTAGATATAAAGGGGGTTACCCCCCTCTCTCTCTCTCTCTCCCCCCTCTCTCTCTCCCCCCCTGTCTCCCCCCCCCCCCCCTCTCTCTCTCCCCCCTCTCTCTCTCCCCCCCTCTCTCCCCCCCCTGTCTCCCCCTCTCTCTCTCTCCCCCCCGCTGTCTCCCCCTCTCTCTCTCTCCCCCCCTGTCTCCCCCCCCCTCTCTCTCTCCCCCCTCTCTCCCCCCCCCTGTCTCCCCCCCCTCTCTCTCTCCCCCCCTCTCTCCCCCCCTGTCTCCCCCCTCTCTCTCTCCCCCCTGTCTCCCCCCCCCTCTCTCTCTCTCCCCCCCTCTCTCTCCCCCCTGTCTCCCCCCTGTCTCCCCCCCCCTCTCTCTCTCTCCCCCCCTCTCTCTCCCCCCTCTGTCTCCCCCCCCTCTCTCTCTCCCCCCCCCTCTCTCTCCCCCTGTCTCCCCCCCTGTCTGCCCCCCCTCTCTCTCCCCCCCTCTCTCTCCCCCCTGTCTCCCCCCCCACACACACACACACACACGCGCGCGCGAGCCGCCGCTTGCGATATAAATACAGTGTAAAGTGCGAGGGGATCAGATCTCAGGCGGAGAGAGAGAGGGAGAGAGAGGGAGGGAGAGAGGGAGGGCTGAGTGTGTGAGTGTGTGTGGGGGGAGAGAAGAGATCAGAGGCAACGATTGCTGCCCGTCTTGGAGTCGAGGGAGAGACAGAGAGAGAGAGAGAGAGAGAGGGACACAGAGAGAGAGAGAGAGAGAGGGACACAGAGAGAGAGACCCAGAGAGAGGGACACAGAGGGAGACCCAGAGAGAGGGACACAGAGGGAGACCCAGAGAGAGGGACACGGGGGGGGGAGAGGGAGGGAGAGGGGTCTCCGATTGTTTGCAAAGATCTGGCAAAAGTTTTTAAGCAGGAAAAGTGGGAGCTGCTGCATGGAGCGGGATGAGGTATGTCAGTGAGCTTTGCTGATCTGTCTGTCTGTCTATTTATTTATCTGTCTGTCTGTCTGTGTCTGTCTGTCTGTGTCTGTGTCTATCTGTGTCTGTCTGTCTGTGTCTGTCTGTCCTGATGGCTGTATTTTTGTAACGATGTGGTTTTCACTGCCACTGTTGGGGGGTTTGTGTTGCTGTTTGTGTTTGTGTTGGGGTGGGGGTTGGTGTTGGGGTGGGGTTGGGGTGGGGGTGGGTTGGGGTGGGGGTGGGGGTGGGTGTTGGGGTGGGGTGGGGGTGGGGTGGGGGTGGGTGTGGGGTAGGGGTGGGTGTTGGGGGTGGGGGTGGGTGTGGGTGGGGTTTGTGTTGGGGTGGGGGTGGGGTGGGGGTTGATGTTGGGTTGATGTTGGGGTTGGTGTTGGGGTGTTGGGGTTGGTGTTGGGGTGGGGTTGGGGTTGGTGTGGGGGTTGGTGTTGGGGTGTTGGGGTTGGTGTTGGGGTGGGGTAGGGGTTGGGGTTGATGTGGGGGTTGATGTTGGGGTTGATGTTGGGGTTGATGTTGGGGTTGGGGTGTTTGGGGTTGGTGTTGGGGTGGGGGTTGGTGTGGGGGTTGGTGTTGGGGTGGGGGTTGGTGTTGGGGTGGGGGTTGGTGTTGGGGTGGGGGTGGTGTTGGGGTGGGGGTTGGTGTTTGGGGTGGGGGTTGGTGTTTGGGGTGGGGGTTGGTGTTTGGGGTGGGGGTTGGTGTTTGGGGTCGGGTGGGGGTGGTGTTGGGGGAGAGTCTGTCTGTGGTTTGGGAAGAGTCGCTCCTTTTAAGAAAGGTTTTTAAGAAAATATTTATCCCCATAATCTTTAATACGTGTCTGCGTTTATTTATCAATATAAATCTACGTGTATCTGCGCGTCGGAGAGCTTTCCTGCAGCGAAACTCGCGTGATGCGGGGACAGTGGAGTGTTATTAGTTGATAGCGTTGGTTCTGGGCTGGAACTTGTCTCTATTTTTGAGGCTGTGAATGCGTTTGTGTTCCTTTTATTATATATATATATATATATTATACATTTATCTATTTAAATAAACAAATGGTCTCGTTTGTAATAAAACCTTTACAAAAAAAAACTTCTTTTTCTCCCCTTCTGTCTCGCCACGATCATGTTCTTTCTCTTCCCCACAAACACCCACACACACTGAACTGGGATTAAATGTTACATTAATTGTCCCTTTCCCCCCCACAAAAAAAGTAAGGATTAGGTTAGATTTGTAAACATGTTTATTCTATTTATATTCTATTTATTTATTTATTCAATCTATTTGTTCTATTGTGGTCGGTGGTGTTTGAGGGGTGGGGAGAGGAGGTCGAATTAACACACAAGGCTGTGCAGGACAGGGTGGAGGGGAGATGGATAGCTTTATATTTCTGTCTCTATAAAGTGGTATCAATCTATAAATGAAACGAGACACATCATATGGAAACCCTCCAGCCAGAACCAAGCAGGCGACACTCTCGCCAACTCTTTTGAGATGCGGGTTGGTTTCATGTTGTATTTCAGATCCAATTGTAAGAATAGTTATGAATGAGTCAATCTGCCCTGAAAATTGACCAGATGTGGAAATCAACCCCCTCTCAATTTGATCAATTTCTCTTCCTTGTTACTGTAACCCTCTTTCCCTCTCTTCTCCCCCCACCCCCCCCCCCCCCCCCCTCTCCTCTCCAACCCAATCCCAACCCAGGTTGATGTTACAACCCGGATTACTTGTTATCATTGCAAAATCCACAAGATGAACTTGTCGCGTTTCCTTGAGCCATATTTGTTAAGCCTTTAGCAAGATCCCCCCACCCCCCCTATCCCCACCTTCCCATCCACACTCGATCCGGGTTCATAAGAACCTTTTCACAAGAATTGCGAGCTTTTATTTTGTAAAGAAAAAACAAGAGTGCTTTATTATCTTTTTTGGAGGCAGAAAAACATAAGAATCATTATTCTTATGCAATATACAATGCTCTGGAAAGAAATCTTGAGAATTTCTAGCAACTATTTTTGTGCATAAAGTGGAATTTCCCGATAGACCACATGGACCGCTGATGTGGTTACTGGATTTACACTCTGTGTGTGTGTGTGTGTGTTTGTGTGGAGGGGGGTGGGGGTGGTTAGAGATCGGAATTGAGATGTCAGGGACTTGTTTGCTAGTCTCTAATCTTTCTGATTGCTCAGCAGCAGTTATGTGGATGAAAATGTGTACTTGGATGTGGGCAGCCTTTGATGTGCCTCTTTTTGCCCCTTGGTCTTACTGCTTTGTGTCTTCATCTATATTTACCCCCCCCCCGCCCCCATGCTAGAAAACAATGCACGTCCGATAAACCTGACATAAGTCGTATCAGTTGGGATCATACATTTAATACGACTTACTCAAAGTATGAGTTATGTCAACTTGCATAAAATCTAAACTCTTGAACTGGACTTGGGCAGATGTATGACTTGGGTGATTTATATCGGTCAGGCTTATGCGAGTTTTACTGTATAATAATCTTGCGTTTGATACAGCACTTTCATGTCGGCAAGACGTCTCAAAGCGCTTCACAGGATGCGCTGTAAAGTGCAGTGTGTATGCGCATTTTGTAGACGAACGCAACAGCCAAAGAGATGTGAAGGGGATGACCAAGTTTATCCGGGGGAATTATAGACCAGGACACTGGAGACACTCCCTTCTCTCTATGAATAAATAATACAGTGAGATCTTTAACATCCACCCAAACGGGACCTCTGTTTAATAATAATTCTTGCATTTGGTGTAGCGCCTCACCACGTCCGAAGGACATCTCAAAGTGCTTCACTGGAATTACTGGAGTGAATGTGTATATGTAGGTACATAATGTCTCAGGACAGCACCTCTGACATCACAACGATTCCCCCAACACTGCACCGGAGTGTCAGGCTAGTAGACCAGGAGCTCAAAGTCCCTACGGCTTTGAGGAAAGGCTGCAAACATCTGGGGAAGTCCACTGAAGGAAGCCCATGTCACATCTTGACCTGAAGCAGCTGTTGCAGTGAAGGCCGTCTGTTTACTGCTGCTTCTGGCGATTTCCTCGCCCCACCCACATCTCCTTCCACCTCCCCTCAATTTCTTATACACTGGATTTGGAGAGAGCGAGAGAGAGAGAGCTATATAATCTGTTGCACATTGACCTGCTATTATGGCAGTACAGTATTAATGTATTAGGACATTGAGCTGATAGTCTAGGCTGACATTGCAGTGTAGTGCTGGGGGGTGAGTGGGAAGTAAGTGGGTTGCATTGCTAGAGATGCTGTCATCCTGACGGCGGATTAAACCGAGGTCATCTCAACCTGATCGGGTGGATGTGAAAGATCCCGAGGCACTTTTCGAACAGAGAAGGGAATTCTCTCCTTCCTGTGTCCTGGTTAACAATGCCCCAGATAGAATTGGCCATTCCTTTGCGACTGCCATTGCCGTGTGCAAACTGCTGCGTTTGCTCGTGAATCCACAGTCACTACACTCAGGAATTCCCTGTGGAGCACCAGGTGTTTGATGTCGTAGAATTGTCGGTGGTGTTGTTGTCGTCGTTAATGTGGCCTTGACGTCCTCTTGGCGTGAATGGCGCTATACAAGTGTAATTTGTTGTTGTTTCTGCAGCCCGGCCTGGCTTCAGGGGAAGGCTTAAACCTGGTCCTGACTGGAAGCTCCCAGTTTCACCACCAGGGAATGAAGCTGGAGGCTGTGATGGAACACCTGCAGAGGCAGCAGCAGGCGAGGCTTCAGATGGTGGGGAGGGAGAGGAAGGACCGCGAGATCCGAGACGCTCACATCTTCTACACTCAGCAGCTCGTAGCCCAGCAGGCAGGGCTGGTGCCTGCCGGAGCCAGGCCATCGCTGGGATCGCTGGTCACCGGGCTAGCAAGACCCTCGGCCTCTGCCTCTACCGTCCCGCGGGCCTCCGACAAGAGCAGCATGGACTCCGAACCTGAGGAGGACGCTTTCGAGGGAGAGGAGCCCGCCAGCGAAGCTGAGGAGGAGGAGGAGGAGGGGGATGAAGAGGAAGAGGAGACAGTGGCCAGAGGAGAGGCTGATGAGGACATGGATGGGGAGGAAAGAGACATGGACTACCTCAGGGGGAGGGCTGGTGCTGCGCTTCTCACCCCCAAACCCCCGCCACAGGCAAATCGCCCGACCAGCGACCCCCAGTCCCCATCACAGGGAAATAGCCGGGCTCTTTCGCCAACTCACACTCACTCAAAGTCACCCTCCGGCCACTATGATTGGGGTTACGAAGAACAGTTCAAACAGGTAAGATTATCTCTGCTCAGCGAGCGTTTGAGATGGCATAGCCTTCTGACTCTGAGGCGAGAGAGAGTGCTACCTCTGCGCCAGGCTGAAACACGGGCATTTATAGGGTGCCTTTCACCTGGGATGGACGTCTCAAAGGTTGCGTATTGTGTAATGTCACCATCACTGGAGATGGAGGAAGAGAGATTGAGGGTCCTGACTGCATTTTTAAGGGGGATTTCAAGATAGAGTCGGCAAAGGTAGGGGGGTGAGGGGGGGGGGGGGAGGTGTTTTGACCGAAAGTTACAGAGACCGCGGGCACAGTGACCAAAGGCAGGACTGAGCCAGTGGAGGGTTGGACAGAGGACTGGCCTGGGGAGGAGCGGGAGAGTGAAAGGCAAACGAAACGGAGGTCCTGTTTACAGAAAGCCGTGTTACATTTCACAGCTTATTCCAAAGTAAATGTTTGAAATCCTCCACGTAATTGAACAAGTATGATGTGTAACGGGGAAATCCCTAGCACAAGCTCTCACAAACCTGTTGTTCATCAGCCAAGCCCATTTAGACGTGCAGCGCCAAAGTGAAGTCTTAATTGCACAGATGATCTGTTGGGGATTAAGTGTCTGTATTACTTTGCAGGAGGAGGAGGTGGTGAGGGTGGGGGGAAAACCAGGGAAATATTTTTCTTGACAAAGTAGAAAGGTTATTAGCGTAACTATACCGCAAACCGGGGCTGGTAATAGTTGCCATCTGTTTGACTGAAAACTGAAACTGTCATGTTTGGAATCAGGCCAGTTAGTGCTTTCAAAGAACAGCTCGTGCGTTTGCCTCTGGCATGAACTCCCACCCGCCCTCGCTTGCGCATCAAAGATTTATAAAGCTCCGGTCACGGAGCTCGCTTGCAGCGAGAGCCAGCGCAGCACGCGAGAGAGAGAGAGAGAGAGAGAGAGCGTGCGCACGTGCGGTGACTGGCTAGGGGTGGACTTGCAGGTGTGTCGGAGCTGCGGTGAGTGTTATGTGACGTTTAATCAGATCTCCCCAGTGACAGAGCAGGCTGTGTGCCTTCCCAGTGCGGAATGTGCGTCGGGAGCCATTGTAATGTCAGGTTGAGTTTCGGTTCGCCTGTGTGATTTGGCTGGGTTCCCAGACAGCTCAGCCCAGTGGGGGGGGACTTTCAGTTTACTACGAAATACTGCTCCAGGTAAGATCCAGACAAGGTTTTCCCCATTGAAGGGCTGAGGGAATTAAAGTGGCTTCCTTCCTGGGAGGGGTATTTGTGGGGGAAGGGGTGCAAATGAAATGTATAACTTTAAATTCAGAAAGGTTGAAACAATATAATGATGTGCTGATGTTACTTGACTTTTTTGGGGTATTTTCAAAATTCAGAGGGAAACAACACAATACAAATTTGCATTTATATAGCATCTATCACGTTGGGAGGACGTCCCAAGGAGCTGGGGATAGGGGGAGAGGTGCGGGCGGGAGAGATGCCCAAAAGCTTGGTCAAGGAGGAAGATCTTGAGGCATCTATGGGTTTAAACCCACAATGTTCTACAAACAATCATTACTGAACGATTCATTATATATATTTGGGAGACTGCTGGACAGCACACTGGGAGCTGGAAACTGCCTTCTCTTTTCAAATAGGGCCGTGGGATCTTTAATGACCAACCGGTGTAACGTCTCATCCAAAGGACGCCACCTCCAATGATGCAGTGAGCTAATGAAGTCTCACCCAGACTGTGTGAGTTCATGGGGCTTGAAAGCACAGCTGTCCACCTCAGAGGTGAGAGTGTTACCATCTAAGCCTGGATGACACCTAAGCTTTTATCTAGTTGAGAATTAGAAACTGAAACACCTGCCTCTGACATTTAATGTCCCTTTCAACCCCCCCCACCCACCCCATTGAAATTGGCACTCACTAAAAGTATCCGCAAAGTAAATGCAGGATTTACTGGAATAAAACATAACGGTGAAATGGGCAGCAAAAACCTGCTGTGCCCCCAAAATAAAATCCTCCTTAGGGTTTCGACGTTGCCTTTCTTGGTTTTAGATTTAATTTCCGCCCACCTTTATGCCAAGACGCAAAGTCTTGTTTATTTTCAAATCGTTGTAGTGTCCATCTTCCCCCATTATGTAGTGGGTGTTTCTGTCTGTGCCACATACTGTGCTCGGCTGTGTGTGCTGCTATTTCAAAGCCTCTGCTCAGCATTGCTGCTTTCTCCATTGAGTTTTGACCCTAACTCTGTTGTCGGCACAAGAGTAAATAATTGTTGAACAAGTGATGGGACAATAGGGCTGCAGCAGGGGGGGGATTGGAGGTTGGGAGAGGTGGTGGGGGTGGACTTGTCAGCGCTGAGGCCTGGCAGAAATGGCCTCATTCACTTTCGCCTGAACTTCGACAACCTCATAAATCCATCAGAGAGTCTTGACAGGTTAGGAACTCCCACAGTGGGACTGGGAGGGAGAGCGGTCTGTCTGTCTTTAGTTATCAGCACAGATAGATGGTGTTTTAATAAAGCCATCCGATGAGTTGAGAGAATGGTTCTGGCAGGTCGCTGCTTTGTGTAAAGGATTGTCAGGGAAAGCTCGGCGGTAACGACAGGAAAAGTAGCCAGTGGTTTACTTGCAGAACAAACCCTGTCGTCAAGATGAGGTCAATACTGATAACGCCTTTAAAAAGTTCAAACAGGTAAGCAAATGTACACCGTGGAGCCCAGGGGAGATAAGGGCAAGGGCCGGCACATCTCGGTTACAAATGAGAATTTTGACTGAAATGGTCAATTATCTCGCACAGGAAATTAGAGCTAAGCCATTTACAAGTCAATCCAGAAACCATTCTTAACAGAAAAGGTTGTGAGAGTGTGGAATGCATGGCCCCAGAAGGCTGTAAATGCAGGATCAATTCAGCAGCTTAGATAGATAGATACATTAGCTGGTGAGCAAACAGAGGCATGTTATAGCTGGGGTCTTACATACATACATACACACACACACACACACACATACACAGTCATCATTGCATTTGATATAGCGTTTTTCAACAACTCGCATTTATATAGTGCCCTTCACGCCGGATGACGTCTCAGAGCATTTCACAGTAACGGATCCCGGGGCTGAGCCGGGGGAGGAAGGTGACCAAAGACACAGCAGAGACCTGAAAGTAGGGGCGAGGCGAAGGGAGTGAGGAAGGGAGTTCCAGAGCCTCGGGGCCTAGTGGCTGAAGGCACGGCCACCGAGGGTAGAGCGGAGGACTCGGGGGACAAGAAGGAGGCCAGACCCGGTGGAACGAAGGCAACGGGTACTGTTGTGAGGAGAGAGGAGGTCAGAGAGGTCGGGGGTACAGAGGAGTGGAGGGATTTGAAGACAAGGGTGAGCATCTTGAAATCTATCCTCGCTGGAACAGGCAGCCAGTGCAGTCTGGCAAGGACTGGGGTAATCGGGGAGCGGAGTTTGGTGCAGGTGAGAATGCGGGTGGCAGAGTTTTGAATAATCGGGATTTTATGGATGGTAGCGGAGGGGAGGCCGGCGAGGAGGGCGTTAGAATAGTCCAGCCAAGAGGTGACAAAGGCATGGACTAGGGTTTCAGCGGCTTTTGAAGTGAAGTATTGGCGGAGACGGGCGATGAGTCGGAAGTGGAAGAAGGCGGTGCTGGTGAGGGACTGGATTTGGGGGAGGAAGGATAATTGGGGGGCGAATCTGACGCCTGGGTTGCGTACGGGTTCAAAGAGTTTTTGGAGGAGGTTGGGTAGGTGGAGGAGGTGAGAACCATGAGATTTTAGACATTGACGAGAGCCAAAGAGTATGGCTTCTGTCTTGTTAACGTTCAGCTGAAGGTTGAATTTATCTATTTTCACGTCTTCTAGACGTCTCAAAGCACTTCACAGAATAGACTGTAAAGATGAATTGGCTGTATATTTGTGGGCGAGATAGATAGATAGATAGATAGATAGATAGATAGATAGATAGATAGATAGATAGATAGATAGATAGATAGATAGATAGATAGATAGATAGATAGATAGATAGATAGATAGATAGATAGATAGATAGATAGATAGATAGATAGATAGATAGATAGATAGATAGATAGATAGATAGATAGATAGATAGATAGATAGATAGATAGATAGATAGATAGATATCATGTCTTCCAGACACCTCAAAGCGCTTAACGCTTATTGTAAAATGAATTGACTGTATTTTGAGAGCAAAACGCGGCAGTCAATTGCGCACAGCAGTGTCCCAGGAAATCTGTGCAGAAGATCATTGCCACCTGCAAGCAGTAATGTGCAAATACACAGCTAGCTTTGTGCGCACTACATCTTTCTTGGCAAGAGCTTCCATTTTATATTTAACCCCTTCGGCTCCTAACACCTTATTACATCGAGACGTCTCTATGCGCAACAAAGGATGTAAAGTGGGCGCAAGTAGGACAAGAGAATGTGAAGAGGTCAATTGTTTCCTCTGGAGAGCAATTGTGTGTTTGAACCAATTGCATGGATTCGGTGTACTTTAGAGTTAAAATCCGTTTTTGCACAAGTTCATAATTCCCGAGTATCAGGATTGCTTTGATTGTCTGTGTGCCAGAGGGTGAGATAAGCAGGGGATAATAAATGGCTGGCGCTGAGCTGAGCTGTGATTTAGCTGAGGGTTTCCGTTGGACGTTATAGAGGAGGCGAAACTGTAGTGGGAGAGGCTCAGTGATGTCTTGGGGACTACTCAGCCCCCAGATCACTCCCGGGTCTTAGTTTGCTTTTTCCTTTTCCTTCGTGCGCTGGGTACGGAGCCAATGGGTAGGAGTAACCTTTGTGCCTTCATGTGAGCAACAGCTCAGTGTTATGACGGCTTGACCTGGCAGTACATACCCAAACCTCCGGTTGCATCATTAACTAAAATTGCTCCTCGGGTCTCAAAAGGAATTTGAGAGGTGGAATTCCACCTAGACTTTTCTAGGTACTTGAAAAGAAAACATTTGCAAGGCTATGGGGATAGAGTGGGGAAGTGGGACTGATTGGATATCTCTTCCAAAGAGCAGGCACAGACACGATGGGCCGAATGGACTCCTTCTGTGCTGTAATATTCTTTGATTCTAATCTTAGTCCCTCCGATTGCTTTGAAATGTACGGTCACGCAGAATTGTGAGGAATAATTCTTTAATCTTTATTCGGAGGAAATTCTCGTCTGAACGAAGACTGAATAATTTTTCCCAACGTTAAAGCTTCAGCACCAAATGGTCTCACGAGTTAAGCCTGGGCGGAGGTTTGGGTCTCGTCCTGGTTGTGACACAACGAACAGGAAGCAACAAGATGTGGAAGATGGCATAAAGCCGTTATGTGGAACTCGATGCAGGAAGTTGTGGTCGAAGTATCAACGAGTATCAATGTGTTTAAGAGGAAACTTGACATGTACACAGGGGAGAAATGAATAGAGGGGTATAGGAAGAGTGGAGGCTCATGTGGAATATAAACACCTGCACGGACTAATTGAGCTGAATGGTCTGTTTCCGTGCTGTATCGTTCTTTGTTTAAAAAATACCTTCATTGAATCAATGAGATATCAAAGCTGCGTTGCTCTTTTGTTGTGCAATGGTATAATACACCAGATGAGATGTTAAACCGAGTTTCCCATCTGTCTGTTCAGGTGGTTGTTAATGATCCCATGGTGCTATTCAGAAAGAGAAGGGAAGTTCTCCCAGATTCCTGAGCGCTATTCCTCCCTGAATGAAGCTCATCTTAGAAAAATAAAGGGGTAATTGATCTCCTTGTCATTCACGTAGGTGGCTGCCTGGAACTGACACAGATTAGCTGCCAAGGTTTGCCTCACCCAACAGACTGTAAATTTAAAGTAAGGGGCGTTTCAATGATGGTAATAATAATCGTTGCATTTGATAAAGTGCCTCGAGTGTAAAGTGGATTGACTGTGTATTTTGTGGGTGAAACGAAAGTGATAAGGAACAAGACAAAATTCCAGGTATTAACATCGATTTCAAAGGGTCGATTGTTTAACGTACAGTCAGACTGAGGTCGCTTTCTCTCCATTCTATTTGTATCTTTATTTGTAAAACATTCCTGACCCAATTTAAAAATCAGAGCTCTTCCTGAGTAGTCTAATCACAGCTGAGGTGGCCAAACCCAACAGTGTTGCGACGCTGTGTGAGGCAGCGTGTTGCTCTTGACAGGTGATTCCCTAATACTTTGGGGAAGTCTCATCTGCAAACAGACCTCCCACTGAATGCTTCCATTCAGAACAACCACAAACGTGAGTGCTGAGTAACCCTCGTATGTCTGAAGCCGATCTCAACAGCTTTGCTTCTGTCTCGCTTCCAATCCAGCCCTTGGCTCAATGCCATTTGGTTCGTGTCCCACCCCTTGGCTCGATGCCAGCCCCTGACCTGGCAGCGTTTCAACAGACACTTAAGTCTCTGTGACTACCTCCGTTGGCTCGCGGCTGTGGTTGGAATTTACTACAGTTGAACGTAGATCATTTTACACGTTGTGATGACGACGTAACGGAACAGCACTCGAGAATCAAAACACTACAGCCTCGCGTGAGTGAGTGGGTGGCCTCGGCAGCGGGTGCATTGTGAATGTGAAGGTTGGCAAGTTACCTGTCACGATAGCCTGGCTCCGTACCAGGACTAAAACCGAATAGAAAATTGCTCGGCTTATTTTACAGCTGCAACTGAATTTGGATGAGATCTTGGTGGACGTTGGGTTCGAAGATACGGTCAATGGTGGACTTAGTCTGGTTCAAAAGTGTGGCTATAAAAGACCAGTTTATTCTGATGTGATAAGGCCCTATGTCAACCGCAAGGATTATATTAAATTACATTGGGTTCGTTCGAAGGTACAGTAGTACAACCAGTCGCGAGTTTACGACGAGTCTGTTGAGTCTAGGAGGCCCGGCCAAGAGTCGTGTTAAGAATAGCGTTGAGCTGACCAATAGCCGGCATTGAATCAAAGAACCAAAGGTCTTGTCTCGGGAGCTGGAGATGACAGTAGTTCAGACACTGCGAGCTGCTCAGGGGAGCTGTCCTGCCTGCGTTATGGGTAACGGCAGTGTCTGGGATGTCTGTGTTGAGTGCAATCTTTAGGAAGAACTTGCTTCAGCGCGATATGACTATTTGGATCACGGGCAGCGTGCATAAGTGTCTCAGTTCCCTGCCTGCTCGGGCAGAGGATGGGTTCGATAACCTACAGCTCTATTCGAAAAGAGAAGGGAGTTTCTCCTGGTGTCTTGGCCGACAATTCCCCCAGTTAAAATGTGTCACTTAATCCATGTCTTTTTTTTGTGTGTGAAAATATATATGTGTCTATATATATGTGTGTGTATATATATATGTGTGTATATGTGTATATATATGTGTGTGTATATGTGTATATATATGTGTGTGTATATCATAGAATCATAGAATTGTACAGCACAAAAAGAGGCCATTCGGCCCATCGAATCTGTGCCGGCTCTTTGAATAGAGCAATTTAATGTCAATCCCACTCCCCAGCCCTTTCCCCATAACCCTGCAAACCCGTCCCCCTCAAATACCCGTCCACCGCATTTTTAAAAGTAGTTATCGAATCGGCCTCGACCGCCCTTTCAGGCGATGCGTTCCAGATTCGAACAACTCGCTGCGTGAAAACATTTCTTCTCACCTCCCCTCTGCTTCTTTTAGAGACTATTTTGAATCTGTGACCTCGAGTCACCGACACACCCACCAGTGGAAACAGTTTTTCCCTTTCTAACCTATGAAATCTCCTCATGATTTTGAAGACCTCTATTAGGTCCTCGTAACCTTCTCTGCTCCAATGAGAATAATCCCGGCCTCTCCAGCCTTTCCTCATCATCAAGGCCCCTCATTCCTGGTACCATTCTCGTAAATCTCCTCTGCACCCTTTCCAATGCCTTAACATCCCTCGTATAGTGTGGTGCCCAGAACTGGGCGCAGTATTCTAACTGAGGCCTAACCAGTGTTTATATGGGTTAATCATAACCTCCTGACTCTTGTACTCTATGCCCCTATTTATAAAGCCTAGCATCCCATATGCCCTTTTTACAGCCTTATCTACCTGTCCTGCCACCATCAAGGACTCATTTACCTGCACCCCCAGGTCTCTCTGCTCTTTTACCCCCCCTTAAGATTGTATTACCAGTCTATATTGCCTCCCCTCATTCTTTCTACCAAAATGCATTGCCTTGCATTTCTATATATATATTTATATATATATATATATATATATAGAAATGTGTGTGTGTTTGTATGGCATGATATAATACCGGAGCACTTTACAAGAGAGGTCCCAGGTGGTGTATGGCAGGCCAACTGAATCGCGTGCATCTGTGGCGTGTGAGAGAAAGCCTAATTCGTCAGTTTCGTGTATTTGTATCAAACTCCCTAAAACAGGAAGTACATCCTGCTTGTACGAATGTTTTGCCGTGCTGACACTTTTAGTTGTTTTCAGCGAATTGTTAACTTCTCTAAAACAGTTACATGAACTAATAACACTGCCTCGTTCTCCCACACCAGGCTCTCCATGCCCATTACTGTCCAGCCTCGCCTAGCTTCACTGATTCTCAGTAACCACTGCATTGACAGTAATCTTTTGTGTTCTTGCCCTCGCCTACTTCTGCAACCTCTTCTCTCCTTGCCCTCTTGCAAATTGTCTATCGTTCACCCCCACCCCTCTCTCTCTCTCTCTCTTAATTTCCCTACCTTCAACACCTTCTTAAAAGCATAACTAAAATAATAAATAATCCTTTCATTTTGTATAACGCCCTATTACGTTGTTGAAACTCAAAGTGCTTCACAGGATTAACTGCAAAGTGTGGTGACTGTGTATTCTGTAGAGGAACGCAGCAATCAAATTTGCTCACAGCAGTGTCCCACAAACTGCCATGACTGGGGGGCTTGTTGGGCAGGATACTGGGAGAAATCCCTTCTCCTTTCGAAAAGGACGGACCTTTTACTGCTTCCCTGAGTGCTGTTCCCTCCAGAGATAATAATAATAATCCTTGCATTTGATATTAGAGCCTTATCATGTCTTCTAGACGTCTCTAAGCACTTCGCTTAATATACTGTAAAGTGAATTGACTGGGTATTTGTGGGCGAATCGCGCAGCCAATTGTGTACAGAAGTGTCCCACAAACAGTCGTGCAATGAGTGACCAAATTATTGCTTTTTTTCAGGGATTATTATCCCCGGAAAAGCGATCCGTCAATCGACTAACAATCGGTCCTACTTACTGCTAGGTAAACAGAGGTGCATGGAGTAAGGAAACTTGCCCAAAATTTCGCCCTGCCGAGAATCGAATCCAGGTCTCTTGCTTGTGAGGCGAGTGCTCTAACCACTGAGCTACAGGACTCCAAATGGGATGAAAACCCACTTTGCGTCCTTGGTCGACAATTGGCCAGATCAAATTGGTCATTCACTCCACTGCTGCTGTTTGCATGGAACATTGCCATTTGCAAATTGGGATTATTAGTAAAATATAATGTTGCTAATGTCAGTTCTTTAAATCTCGGCCGAACCCCCCCAACCCGAGCAGAGCCCTATGTTATTGCACTGAATAATTTCCTCCCACATCTTTAAAAACCCAAACCGTCAGTTAACATTCAGATAAATGAATCCATGTTTGTTTGGTGGGAAGGCGTACACAGTTTCAAATAAATGGTTTGCAAGGATTTAATTTGGTTTCTAGGGTTTTTTTATATATGAAAAAGAAAAGTAGTGATCAAAAAAAATACCCTCAAGAGTTTGGAAATAGATTTTTTTTTATATAAAAAAAGAAACATTCCCAATTGCTGAGGATTGTTCGTTGACGGAGGTGAGAGTTGGCCGAAAAAGTGAGACCCGATGAGGCCTTGCTAGCTAACTAACATGGCCTGCCCAGGGCATAAAGCTGGCTGGAAGTGGGATTAATCACACCGATGAAGGATTTACACACAGCACTTTGACTCTGCATTAAACTGGGTGTCGTCAGGAATTACAGCAAATGGCCTGCTCCCTGCTGAGGCCAACAAGAGGCTGAGAGGAAGCGATTTGTTGGACTGAAACTTTCTAGCACACTCGTTCCCCAGGCAAACACAGATCAGCAGCTCCATTAACAAGCGGCCCGAGCTGACGCCTGATAATGCATTGTGCTGGCAGGTATTGCAACAGTGGGTCCCGCTTTTCGTTGGTCAATTCAAATCCTCAGCAAACAAGCCTGAGAGCAATTAACGCTCCTCTCAGCCCAGCCACAATAACATCTCCGGAACATTCCTGCAGGGCACGTAGCCTCAACATGACCAATTGCAATGAAACAGTCACATTCTTATTGTTTGCCTACAAGCCATTTTATACCGGCGTCTGAAAACGTGCGAGCTCTCATGCAGTTAGTCTACTGTGATGTTTACTGTGCCTCCATGGTCCGCCCTCCCAATACCCCTGCACCTCGATGCTTGCAAAAGCTTTCTTAAAAATCTTCCTCATCTGCTTCCATCCCTTTCCCGCCTCGATCCAGGCCATTCCATTGAAACTAAAGCTCTTCCAAGACTTTCCTATGAAAGACTTTTATGAAAATCTCATTCTGATTTGGATACTCTTAAGCACAGTGATTGATGGGTTTCCGCATGTGTCAGACACTGAGCTTTTGGTGCAGAACATTCAGTATCTTCAGCTCTCACTCTCTGTGTGAAGAAATACTTCCCAACCTCAGCTGTAACTGCCCTAGGCAGTTTGGCGGTCAGGGACTCCTTTTGTCGAGTAATAGAAAGTTGTGGAAGTGATTGTAGGACTTGTGGAACCGTACCCCCAGTAGAAGGGAGAGGGGGAAATTGGTAGAAAATATAGGCATAAGAAATGATCAGATGTATTTGTGATTGTCGTGCGATGGACTCGAGCTCTGCAACCGACTTGTACATACGTATCAGTCAGCTGCATTCGATGCTCTTTGCTATACATCTCCCAGAACATGTGACACTCCACCCCAGAACAAAAAGGCTTTGTTTGTTAGTGCCTTTGCAGAGTTTGTACCTAAAATTGTAGCTGTATAATAATAATCTTTGCATTTGATATAATGGAATGACCAAATTATTTTATTCATTTATTTGATCCGCCAATCGACTAACAACCGGGTTCCTACTTACTGCTGGTTAAACGGAGACGTGTGCGTCAAGTAAGGAAACTTGCCCAAGGTTTCACCCTGCCGGGAATCGAACCAGGTCTCTCGCTTGCGAGGCGAGTGCTCTAACCACCGAGCTACAGGACTCTACAAAGTGGAGTTAAGTTAGTTGCTTACAAATGCCACAGTCCAGCAGTTTTTCCTGCTGAGCACTTTGGAACATTTTCAACACCATAGGTGAGGATTATTGTAAAAGAGAAGTCATGGGGGCAAATGTGAAGGTTCAGCAACAACTTGCATTTATATAGCGCCCTTCATGTGGGATAGCGTCCTGGAGTGCTGTATAACATCAGCGAGTTGGGAAGGAATGAGGAACCTGAAAGTTTAAGGAAATAACTGGATTGTTACTGAGTCTTATTACTCTAGAAAGTTTATGTCCTGATATTTTTTCCGCCCTCACTTCCCCCCGGACCCCAACACTATTAGTCAAGGAATGTGTGAAGTGTGACTCGAGTGCCGATGGGCAGCACAATGATGTAATTTCTGATGTGTGGTCCTGCAGACAAGTGAAAAACTTCAAGCAAGTTCAGCAAAATCCCATTTTATATCTTTTTAACAGTTTCTGCTCCTCACACAAACTGCGTCGTCTTAAACCTTCAAACCCAGATCATTCATTCACTTCCCTATATACATTTTTAAAAAAATCCTCTTGAGTCATATTTAGATTGGTTTATGCTCTGCCAATTCAGCCGGTAACTAAGTGCAGACTCTGTAGTTAAATCCCACGATCTGCCTGATCAGGTGGAAGTTAAGGATGACGCTACAGAATTTGAAAAGACAAGTAAGTTTTTCCTCGTGTCCTGGCCAATAATTAATACTCCAGATAAAATTGGTTATTCACTTAATGGCTGATCGTGGGACATTGCTGTGTGCAAATTGGCTGGCGTGATTGCTGGCAAATATGCAGTCACTACTCTTCGCAGTAAAATACACTGAAGTGTTTGAGACATCGTGATAAGGCATTAGCTATACTAAATTCAAGGAATATTTAAAAAAATAAGAATTTGGTCAAGCTCCTTCCTTCCTCCGTGACCTGCAAACGCCATATCAACCTGTCCTTTTCCTCCGCTCGGCAGGCTCTGGCCTGCTCCACAGCCCAGCCCGGCCCACCATCAACAGTCTGGCCTTCAGCCACTCAGACCCCACCCTTTGGAATTCTATCCCACGTTCCCTTCGCCTCGCTCCCTCTCGTGCCTCCTTCGAGGCACATCTCGAGACCCTTGTCTTCGACCACGCCTTTGGCCACCCTCCCTGTCCTCCACCCCTCCTGATCCCAACCCCTGCTCAGGTCCGAATCCCTGACTGTCCAGGCTTGGGATGTCCTCCCGATGTGACAGGCTGTATACAGTTGGAATTTGTTGTTGTTTGTGGGACACTGCTGCGCGTAATTGACTGCCATGTTTTGCCAACAAAATACACAGTCAATTCACTTTACAGTATATCCAGTGAAGCGCTTTAAGATATCTCGACTGTGTGGTAAGGCACTATGTCAAATTCAAGGATTATTATTATCATGTTAATTAATCTGATCTTTTTGTACACAGGAGCACCATGATCTCTCACTCAGCTGAGGCCGCACAGCGTTGAGTAGACGTGTCCGAATCTTTGGTTTATCTGTGACCGAGAAAGTAGATTAATAAAACTTCCAGCTGACATCCCTCTGGGTTTTCCCCAGTGAATAGCTAAGGTGTACAGCCCGGGAACATGTCTGGTTCTGAGGTGACTCAGTATTTTTGGGCTGTATAACTGCGGTAGTATTCGTTTCAATGAAGTGGTTATTTGTTCCACACTGGCAGACAAGTGGGAGTAGTTTGCATTATCATTTTATGTCTGTCTGGAGACTATTTATTCAGCTGTTGCATTGACATGAGCTGGAATGCGCTGGAAATGAAGGTGAAACAACGTAAGAATGTCTCAGCTAGATTTTTCTAATCTCTCGCTTACCCCCTCCACGTCTCCGTAGCTCTGTGAGTTTATCTAGTGAGCAGAGGTTTGTGCTGAGCTAGCTGGCATTTCCCCAACTCCCAGCTCGGGTCCAAAACTCCTGATAGTCCAGTGCCCAGGGACATCTTTCCAACGTAAACAACAACAACAACAAAATTCTATTTATAAAGCGCCTTTCACGTCAGGAGGACGTCCCAAGGCGCTGGGAGTAAAGGGAGCCATATAAATGTAATTTGCTGTTGTTGGTCTCATCACTCAAAACCATGGCTGTGCGCAAATAATAATAATAATACTTGCATTGATATAGCGCTTTTCACATCTTCTCAACGTCTCAAAGCGCTTCACAGAATGTACTATAAAGTGATTTTTCCCTATATTTGTGGGCGAAACACGGCAGCCAATTGCTCATAGCAGTGTCCCACAAACAGTCGTGGATTGAAAATGACCAATTTTATTATTGTTTTTGGTTTTGGAGGGATTATTATTAGGAGTGTGGGGTAAGGAAACTTGCCCAATGTTTCGCCCTGCCTGGAATTGGACCCAGGTATCTCGCTTGCAAGGTGAGTGCTCTAACCACTGAGCTACAGGACTCCACAGTCTGCCATGTTTCGCCTACAAAATACACAGTCACCACACTTTACAGTAGGCACAGCCCATTAATGTAGGTTGTGAAGCCCTTTGAGATGTCTTCTTATTGTGAAAAGACACACTCAAATGTAGGGACTATTATTACTATTACCTGTATTATAATGGGGGAAAACATTATATGTGGGAGGGAGAGGTACGAGGCGAGCTGAGTTCCCTTTAGTTTGCAGGATGTCTTTCGTACCGAAAAACAGAGAGGCGGGCAGTGTGGGCGGATGAGATAATAACAAGGAGGCCAAAGGCAAGTTAAAGTCTGTGTTGTTTTACTTGCTTTGTGAGTCTCCCCAGTGAGACAACAAAAAATCGCAGCCTTCACCAGCATGCTATTGAAGCTGGTCACGAGCATTCAACTCTGCTCTAAATAAACCACCTCGACGATTGTCTCTTACACAATTGGCGGGCGGGCCTTCTGCCACTCTGCCCCCACCCTCTGGAACTCCATCCCTCCGTCCCTCCGCCTTCTCAAGACCCTCCTCTTTGATCATGCTTTCGATCTCCCTCCTTCCCCCACTGCCCTCCACCCTCCCCGATCCCGACCCCCAGCTCGGGTCCGAAACACTGATTGTCCAACACCTTGGGACATCCTCCCGACGTGAAAGACGCTCTACACACGTGTAATTTTGTTGTTGTTGTACACCTCACCCTTTCTCCTTTGATGATCAAATTGAAACATGTGTAACCGTCGGGTCAAATTTGCCAATTTGAAGTACCCGTTTCCCGCAGCTGCCCTCCAGCTCACTGCAGAGCAATAATGTTGTAATGCGATGAGCCCGATCCACGTTCTATCGGGTCAGCTGAAAAGAAAAGGCCATTTCCAGGTCAGCAGATCGCTACTGACATCACTTCTGGTGTAATGCGATGAGCCCGATCCACGTTCTATCGGGTCAGCTGAAAAGAAAAGGCCATTTCCAGGTCAGCAAATCACTACTGACATCACTTCTGGTGCGGACTGGCTCGCGTCCTGCGTCCTGGCGCACGGAGCAGAGGGAACGTGCGTGCGGAGTAGGGCGTGGGAAAACTGGCCAGTCAGCCGTGACCCCTTTCGGAAGCTTCTCTGGTGTGTAAATTGTTGTTTATCGCTAAATAGGAAAAGGGTAGGGTCAGCAAGATATAACTAACATGTTTAATCCTATTCCTTTCTGCCGGTCTGTGGTGGGGGGGGGGGGGTACTTGCAACCAGCTTTGCAGCGCAGGTCTGTCTCTGTAAGCAAAGCTCCCTCCGTTCCCTCCCCTCTGAGACCATCTGCACTGCACGTTGATAGCAAACACAAGGCCTCCCCAACACCTCGGAGCACTTGAGAAAGCATGAATAATTTAGCCAGCGATGGCGACATCAGATCGTGAGGTAGAGAGCGAGGTTTTCTTTCAAGTCCCTGTGCAGAATGAACATCAAAGAGGTATAATTAGTGAAAGTCCCATTGAATTTATTAGAAGCTGGTCGCAGAGTTGCAAAACAGTGCAATATATTAGTGGTGCCCATGGCCTGATTCCTTGCAGAGGCTTCTGGTCATTACAGTGTAATGTTTTTATAGCCTCAATAGCTGTTTACCAGACTCCCACTGCTAATTAAAAGACCCAGGAGTTAGAGTGCAATAAAATGCCGAGCATCTCCCAGCGTCTGTGTGCTAATGGGGAAGGCATTCCTCCCCTCGCTTCACCAAAAAGGGGTGGGGAGGGCAGAACGGAGACTCGTTATGTTTGGAGACCGTAACCAGCCATTTTCCCCAGAGAGCGCAAGTCTGGCCCAGCAATAAGAAAAAACCTTCCCTCCGTTGCAGGATCTTGCCAGCGATTTGTGGGATGCTCTGGCGAACTGTGCTCTACAGCCCATTCGCTGTTCACCGGTCCCTCGCTCATTCATTCATTCACTCACTCACCCCGTTACTCGCTCGCTCACTCACTCGCTCACACATTCACTCGCTCGCTCACTCACACACTCACTCCTTCACTCACTCCTTCACTCACCAGAGTTGTTCAGGGCTTGACTTCCGAGTGCTACGATCTGTTTAAGGATGCACGCTCTGGACTCTTATTTATTACTTATTAGATCTAGTCCCAGCCATTGGAAGTGTAGGCACACACAGCTTTGTTATTTCCATAAGTGTATCTTTCTGGATTTGCTTTTCTGTGCCCACTTCAGCCTGGCTCAGTTGGTAGCACTCTCGTCTCGGAGTCAGCAGGTTGTGGGTTCAATCCACACTTTGGGACTTTTGAACTCCTGAAGTCTAGGCTGACACTCCAGTGCAGTGCTGTGGGTGAGTTACATTGTCGGGCGTGAAACATAAAACAAAAGTTCCGTCTGCCTGTACAGATGGACGTTAAAGATTCAATGGCATTATTTCAAAAGAGAAGGGAGTTTCTCCCAGTGTCATGGGCAACAATCCCCCCAAACAAAATTGATCACTCACTTCATGGCTCTTCGTGAAGTGTTGCTGTGCGCAAATTGGCTGCTGGAATTGCCTACAAATACAGTCGTTACATGTCACAGTAAAATGCTGTGAAGCGGAGATTCAAACCTGCGAGTTTCTGGTCTGTACAGGTTAAGGCTGAACCAGGAGTTGCCTTCACACACTCGGCCAGAGGCAAGGCAGTGTGGTGCCATTTTTAGTGACGCTCCCACAATCCTTCATCACTGATAACGTGCAGATAGGAGAACTGAGACTTCTGCTGAAATGGAGGGTGACCACATAAGGATTTCATTAAAGGCAGCTGGTGGATAGCTCTGGTTCCTCACCACTCCGCCTCGGTCAGTTACTTTATTAGGACTAACAGATGTTTGTTTTTTGCGTTTTTACTACGCGAAAGACTTGTGTAAGAGGCCCTTGTAATGCCACTGAATTCAACAGCAGCATGTAACTCCACTCCCGTTCTGGCCAGATTACGTGTACCTAATGGGAGATTTGGATACAAAACCACTTGGCTGTGAAGTGTCGTTTATTCCCTGAAATCTCTTAATCTCTTTCCCCCCTCCCCACCGGATGGTTGCAGATGCCCAGGTGATAACACCTCCTCCCGCTGATCCGGGTCCCTGTTTATTGACCGTGACCAATCCCTCATGGAAGAAATCAAACTTCAACCTTTTCAGTACCCTTAGAAAATGCCGAGACATCTGTCAATACTTTGCCATACCCCAGGCAGTATCATTACTGTCTCTGTGGATGAGGCCGGATTTCCCACTATCTCTGGATGATTATGGGTTTAAGGGGAGGTTTTCTTTGGGAATTACCAGATTTCTGCACTTATTTAAGGAAAAGCTTGTTTTCAATCCTTCTGACATCTCTCTGAAATACTACTACTCTGAGCTCTGCTTATTCCCCTTTCCCCCTCCCTCCCCAAATTCCCCCATTCTCTCTCTTGAGACGTCGACATTAGAAGGCGGACGCTTCTAAATCGCATGTATCCGTTCATTTAAAAAGGATTCCTTCAAAACGTATAGGGAATATTTGTTAACCAATTGTGCAGCGAGTAACTTGACTCTTAAAATGTAGAATGTGTTGCATTCAAAACCCAAAACATAGACCCTACAGAGAACTTCTGCTGTGCGCAATTGGCTTCCATGTTTCGCCCACAAAGTATACAGTCAATTCACTTTACAGTATATTCTATAAAGCACTTTGAGAAGTCTCTCCGATGTAATAAGACGCTATGTCAAATGCAAGGATTACTATTATCATAACTTTGTTACCCATCCCCACGTCTGCATGGTTTCTTAACTACAGCCATCACGTTACAGTGTTGCACATTGGAAAGACTGGGGTCTGGGGTCTAACGTATGCTGATTTCTAATGGAATTCATCAGTAAATAATCTGCGCAGCAGATTGTTCTGCTCGCAGGAATTGGCTCATTGGAGCGCACTCAGTTGCTCACACACCTCTGATCGGAGCTAAGTGTTTCAGGGAGGTCAGCTTATCTTCCACGTGCAGCCCTGATGAGGGGCGAGCTCAGTCACTGCAAACCCTTTGAGCTGTTTGGTTTCGAGATCCGGAGGAAAAGGGTTTGTAAAAAAAACGGAACAGGATGGTCTCCAGACCTCCGCTGGGGTTCACCTGGGAGGCGGGCATCCCGGCTAATTTTAAGGATCGACTGGGACCCATCTGTCACTTCCTATTGACGCATCCTATTGCCCGTCTCGCATTTTAGCCCATTCTGGCTGATAACCCGAGCAAACCGGGCCCCGTGCGTTTCCTTTGCCGATCAATACAATTGATGCTTTCGCTTCAATTGGGTTATAAAATGGATCTCCTCCATTTAAAATATCTGCCCATGCCACAGTCTACAGCATCAACTCAATTGAACTATGGACACAGGAGAGGAGGGACACAGTGATGGAATGCGCTGTTCATATGTTTTGCCCTAATTTCACTGACAAAAAAATGCATTTAGTGCTCTGCTAGTAATCTCCGTGTCGTGTGGGCTCAATGCAGATTATCTTTACATCAGTTTGTCTCGAAAGCGGTCAGGGGCCTGGCTGTCCGTCCACATTTTTTAAGAGGTTTTTTTTTACTGCGAAGACTAAATGTCTGCCCGTGACATTTAACTCGATCTGGTGACTTTTTACAGACATTTGTAAAGTACATCCAAGCTGTTTGATTGACTTATTGCCCCCTATAGCTTGCTGCAGGCAACAAGGCTGCCTGTTCTGACGTGCTCCGTTTTGAAGCCTTAACACGCGAAAGAGAATTTAAACCCCGTCACTGAAAATCATTTAAATTACAACACAGAAGGAGGCTATTTGGACCATCCAGGCTACTTTTGTCTTAGCTGCCCCACTGGAGCTAATTTCAATTTGTTCCTCCCTTTTACATTGCTCTTCTTCAAACATTTACCCATTTTACTTTCAAACTCTGTTGTGGTCTCAGCTTGAATGGCTGTTTGTCACAAACCTTGCACATTCTGAGAACCGTCTGCATGAA
Organism: Callorhinchus milii; assembly: GCF_018977255.1. Classification (NCBI taxonomy): domain Eukaryota; kingdom Metazoa; phylum Chordata; class Chondrichthyes; order Chimaeriformes; family Callorhinchidae; genus Callorhinchus; species Callorhinchus milii. The sequence goes on along the minus strand of NW_024704763.1, from coordinate 6,396,865 downwards.
GATGGAACTACCTACCCTCGTGTGCTGCTGTTCGAAAAGAGAAGGGAGTTTCCTCCAGTGTCCTGGCCAACACCACCCACAGATTAATTGGTCATTCACCTTGTGGCTGTTTGTGGTACTTTGCCATGTGCAAAATGACTCCGTGTTGCCTACAAAAACAGTCTCGGCAAATGATAACTGTTCTGAAGGGGTTTGACGCATTTGGCCATTAAAGGCACCGTATATATTAAAGAACTTCCTCTCCATCATCTCTTAACTCTTCACTGGCAATCTTGAGCTCATTTATCGCTGTTCCCCTTTAATGCCGAGGGAACATTCCCCTATTTATTACCGAGGGGCTGTCCTCGAGACCTATGCACTGTTCTTTGCCCCCTCCCAGAGAGGGAGAAACCAGAAAATAAGGAAAGGATGGCAAATATGCCTGTTCATATCACAAACCAGAGAGGTTGCTGGAGGACCGGGGATTGGGGGTAAGAAAGTGGGCGAATGTATCAGACATGTTTGAATGGCACTCATTTTGCCCGATGCTGGCAGTATCAGGCACATGTGCCAACCGTCACACTGTGAAAACTGCTGGGCTGGACCAGTGGGGACCATTGGCTCTGCATCTGGCACAATAAAACCTCCCAGACTTTCTAATGACCTGAGTCACAAGCTGCTACAGACAGAAGCTTAAGGCAAGGCAGCTTTTCATTAGTAATGGTCATCTGATGTATTTTGCTTCAGAGATTGTAAGCACAATCACACTTGGATATTTTTAGCGAGCGCACCTAATTAAACCCATTGACCTAAATAAGTAAAGAGCCTATTTCTGGGGCTACTTTCATTGCAATACTTTGTGTAGTTGGGCTTCCATTAAACATTAAAAAGAGGCCCTGTCACCATGGCAATGCGCCTTTTGCAAGATCCTTTAATGTTATCTGCACAAAGAGACCAGAGGAATGAGTGGATCCCTAGCGAGGCATCATTTCATAGTGTTTTAAGTCTCGTATGTGTTGTGTATGAGTAAAATGTAACTTTTAAAAGTGAAACACTGAATATTCGCTAAAGATTAGATATTTAACAACTTAGGATCCGACTTGGTGCAGGCAGGAAATTGATGGCTGTGTTTCTTTGACAGTGTTATGGCTGCAAAGGCAGTAAAGTCTGATTTATTTTGATTTTCCATTATTTTTTTCTCTCTCTCCCCCTCCTGCCTTTCGTCTGCACTGAACACTAAGGTTGTCCAATAAACCATTTTACCCCACAGCTGTTTGTGAGACATCATTGTTCGCAAATTGACTGCTGCGTTCGCCTGCAAATACGGTCACTATATTTTACAGTAAACTCCTGTGAATTGCTTTGAGAAGTCTCGATGATGTGGTAAGGCAATATTCCAACTGCATGGATTATTATACCTCAAGCATGAAACACAGTGGGTGTGTGGGTTGGTGTCAGGCGGACTGCTAACATGGATTGAAGAGCTTCACGGGATTTTCTGTAAACTGAGAGTGACTGATTTTGTAAGTGAACGCCCATTTTGCAAACACAAATGTCCTGCAAATAGCCAACAGCCAGGACACTGGGAGTAACTCCCTGCACTTTTCCAATAATACCACAGGTTCTTTAACGTCCAGCTGAACAGGACATTTACAACCACAGCTTGTATTTGCACAGTACATAGAGTAGCGTCTCAGAGCGCTGAGCAGCGCAGGAGCTTGAGTTTAATGTTTCATCTGAAAGACGCCAACTCCGACAATGCAGCACACCTCCAGCATCGCATTGAAGTGTCAGCCTCGTTCAAAGTGAGCTCAGAGTTCCATTGTGGTCCTTCAACCCACAACATTCTGACTTGGTTGCAAAGGTTTGCGAATATTCAATAAAAATAACTTGGGGGTTAGTAGTATGAGTGTTGACTCCCATTGACAAAACCAACAACAACAAATTACATCTCTACAGCACTTTTCACGTCAGAAGGACGTCCCAAGGTGCTGGGCAGTCAGGGATTTGGACCCGAGCTCGGGGTTAGAATCAAGCGGTGTGAAGAGCAGGAAGGGTAGGGGTAGGAGGGTGACTGAAGGCATGGTCGATGAGAACTGAGACAAACGCTGGCTACAACTTTTCCCGTCCATGATCTTGTTGTCTCTGGACACTCTGGAATCTCTATGATTACTGTACCAAATCCTGTCCGTTCCAATTCATTCAGACACATCTTCTGGGTGAAGAAAGCTCTTTGGGGCAATTGGTCTCATCCTTCCAGAATGCCCATCCTACTGTCCTACCTATCATATCATCAAGGCTGTTTCAGCAGATACTCCCCTAACCTCTGGACACCTCTCCCTCCCTCTCTTACGCCATCTCTCTCTCTCACTTTCTCCCTCCACCTCCCTCTCTCCCTCTCTTTAAACCCCTCCTCAAAATCTATCTCTGACCATGCCTACATTTACTTCCTCCACCCATCCTCTTCTTCCTTGCTTACAGTAACTGGATGGGTGAAGTGCTTCGATGTATTATCTGACGTGAAAGGTGCTATATAAATGCAAGCTGTTGTCCTTCTGTCAGACACCCTTCTTGGTATCCAGTTTCACTCATGAATGGCCCTCTATGTAAAAAAAATACTTCCTGGTGTCTGTCCTAAACCAGCCATTCACAACCCTTAACCTGCACCCTCTTATCCTGTTGCCCTGGCACTTCTGAATCTCACGTTCTGGGATTACTTTCTCTGTACCTGCATAAGGCTGTTTCTCAAATGTCGTTTCGTGGCTGAAAAACAGAAGCCTGTCCCTTCGTTCGTTGTCACATGAAGACTGACATTCAGCCTCATCTCCACCCTCCCCCTCTCCATCTCTCTCTCTCATATATGTTTGGTCGCTCTCGGGAGGCAGGAGGACTTTGATTCGGAAAGAATTTCATAGGAATTGTGGTTGGATGGAGTGTAGTGAATCCGCTTAACAAAAACCCTGGTGTTGAATTACGTTTTAACGTGTCACCTGCAGGAAGATGGACTCCAGAGCCAGATAATGGCAAGATGTTGGGGGATTAGAACTGGCCATCAGTATAAACACAGCTGGTGTCTGCTCACGAGCTGGTATGTACAAATACTGTACTGCCTGAGTTATGGCGTTTTGAAGGCCCCTCTTTGGCTTCGCTGTTTGCTTGTCAAGCCCTGTGCTGATCAATAGGAGCTTTCTGAAAAGAATTCGACTTCCGTTATCAAGTCTAACAGGGGGTGAGGCGAGGCAGTGGACAAAAAATGAAGTAGTTGAACATTGGGTTTGGGCCTCTCACGTTTACCCTAATGGATGTTGAGGGAACGTTGCAAATCTATGATGAAGCCAGAATTTTGCAATCTGTTGATTGTGTAGTTATGTTACAATATAGTGGATTCTCTGGCAGAGTGAAACCTTAAGCAAGCTTCCTTACTCCACACGCCTCTGCTTACCTTGCAGTAAGTAGGAACCAGGTTGTTAGTCGATTTTTTTGGATTGCTTTTCCGGCAGTAATAATACTTAAAAAAATAATAAGGAGAATTTGGTTACTCAATCCACGATTGTTTGCGGGACTCCGGTGTGTGCAATTGGCTGCCGCATTTCACCCACAAAAATATATTATTATCCAATGTGCTGTCTGGTGTGGATTAGACTTGGTTGCCTGGCGAGATCTGTGAGGAGCAGGAGTGAAGCGGTTAAAGAATCCCTAATCAGATTACTGAGTTCTCTTTCTATTGTTTTTGTTGGGGTTTGTGACCAGCCCATGATTACTGGGTTATATGATGCTCTCGGTGATAGTTAAGTATTGGAACATCTGCCAGGGCCTGAGAGAAGGACTCATTTTACATTTGGAAGATTTACAGACTAAAGTGCATTATATTCTGTCCGTCCTTTTCACACGTTTGATACTGGGAACGTAAGGAGACTCGCTTTGATCTTGTTTTTCAAAGAAGGTGTTGATTTATACCTTTTTTTCAAAAGAAATCTATTAAAAAAAGGTGGGAGTCTTTTTCCCAAGAATTCCTTACTTGTGCTTTAAGGGAATAAAATTGTCGCTTCGGATTGTACAGTTGAAGAAATCTTATTTTAATCGATTACAAAATATTGGCGTTCAAGAAATACAAAGTACGCTAAAAAAAAGTCAGAAATAATTCTAAAAGGGATAAGGGTGTCAGTCTGGCTGATTGTGGGACATTGTTGTGCACAAATTGACTGCCGTGATTACTTATATAATTCACATGCTGCACTTTACAGTAAATCCAGTGAAGAGCTGTGAGATTCCCTTCTCACGTGAAAGGCACTATATCAACTGCAAGGATTATTATTGTTGCAATAAACTAAGGCTCTTGAGCCTCAAAAAGTCATCTCAAGAGACATTATTGAGGTATATTAGTTGCTAAATCGAATAGAGAAAGTAAACCCCGGACAATACAATTAGATATGCTAAGAAAGGCGCAGGTTCAGGGTTCTGAAAAGTCAGCCGTCAGGAAGAATTTCTTTATATTGAGCAGAATTGTGCAGTCCTGGAAAATATTACTTAGAGCACTCGCCTCGCAAGCGAAAGGACCCGGGTTCGATTCTTGGGTCAAGTGAAATTTTAGGCAAGCTTCCTTACTCCACAAGCCTATGTTTATCTGGTAGTAAGTAGGAATCCGGTTGGCGATTGGCGGATCGCTTTCTGGGCTAATTCCTTCAAAAGAATAAATAAATACTAAATCCACGATTGTTTGTGGGACGCTGCTGTGCGCAACTGACTGCCGCGTTTCGTCCACAAAATGTGCTGAATCCACTTTACAACATGTTCTGTGAAGCGCTTTGAGACATTGTCTCAGCAATGTGATAAGGCGTTATATCATACCCAAGGATTATTATTAATATTATATGGAACAGGGTTGCCAGGAAGGGTGATGGAGGCCAGACTTATGTAGGATACGTCTTTATGCTGCAATGGGAGGATGGTAGAGCCGGTGTTCTGGAAGAATGAGATCAAATGGGCCGAAGGGTCTTCTTCATCTGAACCTCTCTTGTGATCTTGTGAAACCTGAACTCTTTCCATCTGTCACCTTGTGGCAATGGTTTCTCAGGGTGTGGCAAGGCAGTGATACTGAGCTCTGTGATCTCGATCCTGAAGAATTTACAGCTAAATGTGACCGGCTTCTGCGTTTATGGGGCATTTGGCCAACCTGCTTAAGGAGGACAAGCAAATGGTATGGTCCATTGCCACACAAAGAGAAGTGGATATGTGGAGTAGACCGACTGATCATCAGCAAATAGAAGAGAGAAGCAGAAACTATTTGCTGGAGCAATCCATTGAGATATTGTTGTGTCGGATTATTTTATTTTATTTTATGATCGGCCGAATGTCCCACATTGACCGTTTCCGTTCCTGTACTTGAAAAATAATTATAATAATCCTTGCATTTGATATAGCGCCTTATCAGTCCTGTAGCTCAGTGGTTAGAGCACTCGCTTTGCAAGTGAGAGACCTGAGTTCAATTCCAGGCAGAGGGCGAAACCTTGGGCAAGTTTCCTTACTCAACACAGAGCCTAATAATAATCCCTCAAAACAAAAAACAATAATAAATTGGTCATTTTCAATCTACGACTGTTTGTGGGACATTGCTGTGCGCAATTGGCTGCCGCGTTCGCCCACAAATACACAGTCAATTCACTTTACAGTATATTCTGTGAAGCGCTTTGGGACGTCGTCCTGACGTGAAAAGCGCTATATCAAATGCAAGAATTATTATTATTATTATTATCACATCATCAAGAAGTCTCAAAGTGCTTCACAGGATATACTGTAAAGTGGGTTGACTGTATTTTGTGGGCGAAACGCAGCAGCCAGTTTGCACACAGCAGTGTCCCGCTATCAACCATGGACCGAGTGACCAATTATTTGGGGGGAATTATTGGCCAGGACACCAGGAGAAACTCCCTTCTCTTTTCGAATAGTGCCACTTGAACGGTCACTTGAACAGACAGATGGAACCTCAGTTTAACATCTCATTCAAAGGACAGCACTTCCAACAACGCAACAGATACCCTGTGCCGCATTGGAGTGTCAGCTTAGGCTATGATTCCAAGTCTTGATGTGGGGCTTGTACCCACAAACTTGTGACTCAGAGGTGAGAGAGCCAGGCTGAAAAATAATAATAATATGACGTTGAAAGGCGCTTTAAAGTGATTTGCCTTCAAGTGCAGTGACTGTGTTTGTAGGCAAAAAATCGGCAGCCAGTTTGCACACTGCAAAGTTTCAGCATGAAGTGAGGGGTGGCTGTTAGAATAGTCGATAGGGCGTATAAAAGGATTGGGCAAACAGACAGAAGAAGGGCACTAGAGTGTCCAATACAATTTATACAGCGCTGTTCAGGTCAGGAGGACGTTTCAAAGCACTTCACAGTGCTGGTTGGGCACTGGAGCTGGGGGCGAGCGTGTTGAGGGAAAGCACAGTCAAAGAGGATGTTTTGAGACGTGATACAGGGAGAGAGAGAGATTTGGTGCAGTCTAGGCAGCTTCTTAGACGAACAAACAACCAGCCAATTGGCCTCTTACTGTTTGGTGTGAAATTAATCTTTATTTGGGGGGTAGGGAAAGGGGGATATTTCTTTCCCAAGGCTTTGAGTCACGCTGGTGGTACAGTTTAACAGACACTCGGACGCTTTAAAGTACCCACTGTACTGTCGAAAAGAGAAGGCCATTTCATCCAGGGTGGTGGCCAACAGACCCACAAATAAAATTTGCTTGATCACTTTCAGTGAGCCGACAAATACAGTCACTACACTCCACAGTAAAGCATGCAAAGCGCCTGATGCCTGCCCACACAGTTCGAGTTCCCCTTTCGGAGGTGTGCAGGCAAAACATTGCCTTGGAATGTCAGCTTTTTCCTGGCTGATTCACTGGGGTGACCTCTGGAGGTCACGCCTGTTTTGCATCACTGACCTTTGGGGAGTTTTTTTTCCCAGCGTTGATGCTCTTTTCTTTACTGTCTTTGACCCCGTTTCATGGCTCGGGAGCTGTTGTGAAGCTCTGGGCCAGGGGTTGCCGTGCAGAAGGGAGCGTGTCTCAGCACGGAGCGAAATAAGATGTTTTCAATAACTTGAGAGGAGGTGGGGGGGGGGGGTTGGGGGCAGGGGGTGGCGAGAGAGCGAGAGAGAGAGAAAAAAAACCTTTTGACGGGCTGGCAATAAAGCTTTTCAAAGGTTAAGCCGACAGCTGTAACAGTTAAAGATGCTGATTCATGTTTTAACCCATTCAGTGTACAACGGGCAATGCAGTGAGGACCAGGTTGCAAGTGCGAAGGCTTCAGTGGAGGAGAAAATTTAACCTGGTTTATCCCGGACGGATTGCCTCTTAAAAGGCAAACAATCTTGACGTTCGGCGGATTCTGCTTTGTGTTGGCAGGAAGAGATGGCATGGGGAGGGTGAGATAGCAAGAGCTCACCACTCCCCCTCACACTAATCTTGTTCTTGCACCCTACCCTGTACAAACATACAATTTACGCAGCGCCTTTCGTGTCGGGAGGACATCGCAAAGTGCTTCACAGTGCTGGGAGGGCCACCTGGTGTGGGGTTGACATTGCTTTGCTGGGCTGGGGGCTATAGAAAAGTAATCTCCAGGTTGTATATAGAGAGACTTCTTCCACACCCCCGCCCCCATCTCTCTCCCCACCAAACACCAAGCGCCTACAGTCTGTTAGAGCCACAAAGACTGACCTTGTGGCACATGCATGGCGCGGTGGATATTGGACAGCTTTGGGCACTGGTTTGGGTTATCATGGTAACCCACAGTTCATGGGGTTTCAGGTCCTTGGTAATTCCACCCAGTGTCCTGTGTCTCTCTCACCCCCATGGGCCAAGGAGTAGATTATGTGTCTCACTCCTCGCCATTATCCAGGGATGCCTCCTATTGGAGTCAGTGCAGATAATAATAATAATAATCATTGAATTTAATATAGTGGTCGATTACGTCATTGAGATGTCTCAAAACACTTCACAGGATGCCCGGTAAAGTGGATTGACCGTATTGTGGGTGAAACGCCGCAGCCAGTTGCACATAGCAATATTCTTTGAAATAGCCATGGAGCGAGTGACCAATTTTATTTGGGGGATTGTTGGCCAGGATACCAGGAGAAATTTCATTCTCTTTTTGAATAGTGACATAGTTTCTTTAACCACCTGAATAAGCAGCTAAGATCTTGGTGTAACGTCTCATCCGAAGGATGGCACCTCCGACAATGCACCACACCCCCCCAGCACTGCATCAGAGTGTCAGCTTAGATGATGTGATTCCAAGACATCAAAGAGCAAGAGGAACTGGGTCTATTTTCATTGGATCAGAGAAGATTGAGGGGAGACGTGATAGAGGTCTTTAAAATTACGAGGGGCTCTGATAGACGATGGGGCAAAACGATTCCCACTGGTTGTGAGGCAGTGACTAGAGACTAACAATTTACGATATTTAGCGAGGGAGGAAAGCTGGAGATAAGGAGAAATTTTTTTTTAGAGAGAGTTGTTAGGATGTGGAATGCCCTGTCGGGTGTGGTGTTCGAGGCAGGATCCATATTGGCTTTCAAAAGAGAACTAGATAGATATCTAAAGAGTGAGTAATTTAGCTATCCTTGCATTTGATGTTGCACTGCATTGAGACTTCTTGAAGCACTTCATGGGATTTATTGTAAAGTACATTTATTGTAAAGTGACTGTGCATTTTGTATGCGAACACGGCAGCCAATTTGCACACATCAAATTTCTACAAACAGCCATGAACTGAATGCCCAATTTTGTCCAGAGGATTGTTGGTTAGGAAACCACAGCAGCTCAATTTTTTTCAAATAGTCCCATGGAGTCTTTAAAATCTCCAATCAGGCAGGCTGGACCTCAGATACAGTCTTATCCAAAGGATGGCACCTCTGACTGCATTCGAGTTTCAGCCTAGACTGTGAGTTCCCGACATGGGGCTTGAACCCACAACCAGAGGCTCAGAGGTGAGAGAGCTACTAACTAAGAGTGACACGTTTACCGTGGAAAAGGCAGGTGAATGGGACTGAATGGATTGCTCTATCAAAGAGCCAGCCCAGAAGCAATAGGCCAAATGACTTTACTCTGCTGTAGATTTCTATGGCTATTGGGACCGTTTCATCCACAAAATACACAGTCAATCCACTTGACAGTATATTCTGTGAAGCACTTTGAGATGTCTGAACGACATGATCAGGCGCTATATCAAATGCAAGGATTATTACTATTTGTAAGATCTTTGCCAGCGGCATTTCTGATTGACCGGATTTTAGATATTTTGATTTATCAAATCTACGAGAAAGCTTCTGTTTCTTTTATTGGATATTGATTGTGGCGGGAGAGGGTGGGGGGTTGGGGTGGGGGCGGGAGCATAAAGAGAGAGAGAAGGGAAGCTAGAGTTATTTAATTACTGTAATGGGACAAGAAACCTAATTGTCTGGAATGGTTAAGCTAAAACAAGATAGGGTGGCCGGAGGGAAACACAATTACCAGTAGCCAACTCATAACAGATGTACAGGGAAAATGAACACAATCCCTAACAGTGGCTGGCTAAAGTCCTGCTTTTATCAATCCATTTCCCCTCCGCATAATAGATTCACATGCAGCGAGGCTGGCATCAGGATCCATTGCACTGAGCTAGATTTCCGAATAAGTGGCCAATTTGTCATTTGGGGAAGGGGCGTTGGAATGCAAACTGGGTCCGTCCTTCGGATGGGATGTTAAAAGATCCTGGGGCGCTGTTCGAGGAGAGAAGGGATTTCCTCCTGGTGTCCTGTCCCACAATCCTCCAAAGTTTGGATACTCCTAAGCATGGTAATCGGTTTCTGCACGCGTCAGACACCCAGCTAACCACTACCCCCCCCCCCCACCCACCCCCCTCACCACCCCATCCCCCCGCCTCCCTGTCCACACGCTCATTTTCATTTTCCTCTGGGAGTCACTGGACGTGATCAGCAATGCGAACAGGTCTCTCAATACATCTGGAAGATGAAGTGTTGCACAGGAAAGAATTCTTGCCTTTGCCATCTCAGAATTAACGCAATGAGTCGTATCACCCCCACTCCCCCTCCCAATCTTTTGGTGGCTGCAAAGATGGCTGCCTCTGTGGGGGTGACCGAACACATCCAAATCAAAGTGGGATTGAGCGTACAGTGTCTCTTTAAAGCCTTTATTTATTCATTGAAACAATTTGTACAAAAGGTAGCTGGTGTGTGTTGTAAATTGATTATGGATTCAAAGCAGTTTAACCCATGGTCTCCTTGGTATTAGTAAAAGATTAGTTTAGAATGAAAGCCTTTGCAGTGGTTTTGAGAGAATTACTTTCCTAAAGCGGAATCGACTGTTCGTTAAACTGAATATAAGACACGAACACGCACAATATACAAACACACACTCAGACACCCACACAAAGCACAATTATATATTAGAATTATCCTTGCCTTGGTATAGCATCTTATGACATTGGCAAGACATCTCTATTCGCTTTACAGCATAGACTGTAAAGTGTATCTTGTAGGCAAACACAGCAGCCAAATTGCGTGCATCAAATGATAAAGACTTATAATATAAAACCACTATATATATACAACAAAAATACATGACTTTATGGACACAGTATATATATATGTACATAGTTATGTATATCACAAACAATATATATATAAAATCACACAAATGGCATATAAACACAGTATGAATTTTTATAGGGTAATATGTGCGCGTGTGTGCATGTGTGAGTGTGTGAGAGAAAAAGACAGCACATTTCTATTCAGATTTTCCCTTCTCTGGCTAGAGGAAGTGTATATCCCCCTGAGACTGCAACATTTAGACAACTAATGAGAGGCTGTGACTTAACAGCAGTAAGAGCCCTTTTGGGACACTGCCTTGCAGTAATCCACTGTGAACACTGATTCCATGACCCAAGATGCGACCGGCATGAATCAATGGAGATGGGGAGCTCTCTTTATGACTGACTGATTTCTCTGTGTCTCTCTGACAGTCAATATACATTGAATGCTCCTTCAGCCAGCCTTCCTAACACACGTATACTGGAGCGTGTGGAACCAGTTTTATTGTGGAAAGCATCCAAATTTTGGAGAAGTTTGGGTGAAGAATGCAACGCAGAACAGGAAATCGAAAATTCTTCACTATCTATAAATAAGCTGAATATCTTTTCCCAGGGGATGGGCAAGTAAGAGGATTCTCTTGGAGCGGAGTTGCCTCGTCCAGAACTAATGCTGGCTTGCTCAGTGCCGGAGCTGGAACAGAGGACAGTGTTAATAATAATAATAATAATCCTTGCATTTGATATAGTGCCTAATCACATCTACGAGACATCTCAAAGTGTTTCACAGTTATACGGTGAAGTGAATTGACTGTATATTTTGTAGGCCAAACGCGGCAGCCGGTTGCACTCAGCAGTGTCCCACGAACAGTCAGGGATTGAGTGGCCAATTTATTATTATATTTATTTATTTTTTTGAAAGGATTATTATCCCCAGAGAAGCAATCCACCAATCGACTAACAATTGTGTTCCTACTTACTGCTAGGTAAACAGAGATGAGTGGAGAAAGGAAACCTGCGTAATGTTTGCCCTGCCCTTGAATCGAACCCAGGTCCTCTCTCCTGCGAGGCGAGTGCTCTAACCACTAAGCTACAGGACTCCCATCTGCACCCCTCTAGTATCTTGCCCAAGTGGCTGTGCTCCATGCACGCAGTGTAAGTGGTGAAATGGGGCTCTGGACTGTACCTTAAAGTCCTTTCAGTGCCTTGGGACATCCTCCTGATGTGAAAGGCGCTATACAAATGTAATGTTGTTGTTGTTGTATCACATGCACTGCTGCAGGAAGTGACATCTGCAGCAACACCGTGCTTCACTTATGCCGGCCAGCGAATCGAAGGCCTGACGGAGCCGGTGTCTTTCTCCTCGCCAAGTGAATGCAGTAATGCTGACTGCATCCCATAAGGCGTTCGCCAATACAATACACAGTCCCTACATTTTATAGTATATTCTGTCAAACCCTTTGAAATGTCCTCCCGACGTGAAAGGCGCTGTGTCAAATGCAAGGATTATTATTATTATTATTCTAATTATTATTATAACACTGGTTGGCACTTTGAATCATAGAATATAATCTTCCAGCACAGAAGGAGGCTATTTGGCCCTTTGTGCCTGTGCTGGCCCTTTAAAAGATATCTTTTTAACCTTCCCATTGTAACGGGGTTCCACTGCATTAAATGTTATTTTCTAAATTTGAAAAATTCATGTTTTAAACCGTATTTGTGAAACGCGCACACACACCCCATTAACACAAAAAATAAGCAAAAACAGTCGATTATAATTAGCTACTGCATGAGAAAAATGACCAGCCAAGCCTTGTGGATGGAGCCTTTGTACAGAGGCATTTCTGTTCAAAGGAAGTGCTCACAACAGCAAATTCCTGCCTCTAATTATAATCTTTACATCAGAAGAAGGAGCCGGTATGAGGGTGGTACAGTGCGATGGAATCAATTTCCCTTCCCTTCTGTGATCCGGCTTCGAGTCCCACTCTCACCGGAGGGAGAAAAATCTTGCTGTTCAAGGATTATGGCCATCCTTGGCCATCCAAAGCAAGAACCAGTTTGGCTAGTTGCAGGCCATTGCATACCCAAGTGCCCGAGAGAGAGAGAGAGAGAAAGAGAGAGCAAAGCTCCTCGCAATGCAGCAGTCATCAAGCAGTCAAGCCCCAGAGGCAGAGGAATGAACAGAATGGGACATATTAGCGACCTTTGGGGTAGTGGTTGGGGGTGGGGGAACACTTCCACGATTGCAGTTTACGCACAATGTTGAGAGGGAATAAATATTGAAAGATTTCTCCCACTGATCTTTGAATAATAAAAAACTAACTCTTGCATTTGGTGAGGTGCCTTATCGCGTTGTTCCCTGTCTCGGAACTCTTTGCGGGCTTTTGCTGGGACTGTGTAGTGACTGTGTGTTTTGCGGGCGAATGATTCAATAAAGCACATTGTCTCTCGACTTTGCCTGTGACCAGGACAGCAGGAGTCGACATCTATAATTAATACATTACACTGACAATTTTAAAAAAAGAAAACGTGTGCTATTTAGCGGTTTAATTATTAATGATTCAGGTGGGTGTTGGCTCTATTATAATGCTGACCTTTGTTACAGATCCCTCGCTTTCCCCTCACTCCCCCCCCCCATCCCCGTCTCCTCCACCCAATCCCCTCCCCCAGAGAAATCTGATCAGCTTGAAGTATTTCAGAAATGTAGCTCACTAAACACTGTATCTCCAGCTCTTTCCCACCAGCTTTCAGAAATAAATAGTGCAAAAAGACTTCTTTTAAAAAAAACAAGAGGCTTTATGTAAAGTGTCCAAACTTGCATTATGATCCATCAGCACTGTCTCTCTTCATACATATTGAACTGTTTTAATAAGGTAAAATAGAAGCAAAACCATTAATCCTAAAATAAATTCTAACCCTGATGTACAATTTTGTTTAGTCTCTAGGCTTTGGTTTAGAGCTGCCCCCTCTGAAATTATAATTAAAATGTTACAATTTTACTTGCATTTGATATCGCGCCTTTCATGTGGTCGAGACTTCTCAAAGCGCTTCGCAAGATATACGGTAAAGTGTATTTTGTGGGCAGTGGTTCGACAATGCAATACACCCCCAGGGCTGCATTGGAGTGTCAGCTTAGACTGCGATTCCAAGTGGCGATGTGGGGTTTGAACCCACAACACTCAAGAGGTGAGAGTGCTACCTTCGCTAGGCTGACACACAATTTACCATTTCCTGTTTACTCCCTTCCTGCTCTTCTGAAACCATAATACTTGCCTTTGATATAGCGCCTTATCACGTTGTCGAGACATCTCAAAGAGCTTCACAGAATATGCTGTAAAGTGAATTGACTGTATATTTTGTGGGTGAAAAGGATGTCTCAAAGCACTTCACATGATTTACTGTAAAGTCCAATGTATGTGTAGTCAGCCGGGAGTAAAGTAATGCCCTGGGATAATAATAATAATAATAATAATAATAATAATCCTTGCATTTGATATAGCGCTTTTCACGTCGGGAGGACGTCCCAAAGCTCTTCACAGAACACACTGTAAAGTGAATTGACTGTATATTTGTGGGCGAACGAGGCAGCCAATTGCGCACAGCAATGTCCCACAAACAGTCGTAGATTGAAAATGACCAATTTATTATTGTTTTGGGTTTTTTGGAGGGATTATTATTAGGAGTGTGGAGTAAGGAAACTTGCCCAAGGTTTCGCCCTCTGCCTGGAATTGAACTCAGGTCTCTCACTTCCAAAGCGAGTGCTCTAACCACTGAGCTACAGGACTCCGATGTTTTAATGTCCACTTGAGCAGGCAGCTTGGACCTGGGTTTCATGTCTCATCTGAAAGATTGGCACCTATGACAATGTAAAGCACCCCAGCACTGCACTGAAGTGTCAGCCTAGACGATGCGAGTTCAAACTCCCGACATGGAGCTTGAACCCACAACATTCTGACACACAAGAGGCGAGACAGCTACCTACTGAGCCAGGCTGACACAGTATAATCTAATGCCTTATCTAAGTGTTTATTATTTGCATATAAGGCTTGACAGGCTATTTGTCCAAAGGGGTCATCACAGTCCTGTCGACACCCGACATCCAGACATGCACACATGGACCTTGTATCAAAGACCTCTGGCTCGAGATAAGGAGCTTGGCTGATTGTTACGCTCCTTAAACCCAGGAGTGCTGAAGCCAATTGTAGAATTCCCAGCACTCTCCCAGATAGGATCAGCATCAGGGATTCGAACCTGAGACCTTCACTATGTCCAGCCTGGGTAGTGCGTTTACCGCACTGTCGGGAGTGTGTGCACGTGTGGGTGAGTGTTGGGAGGATAGGATAGAGCAAGGTGGGAGTGGGCTCGCATAAGAAGGAGCGTTGGATGCTTTAAGGTGCCAGAGAGAGGGGGGCCAGTGGAGCAATATCCCCGCATGTGGCAATACCTTCAAGAGAGACGCGAGAACTAGAGAGTGGAAAAAAAACAGGCAGAAAATTCATCCCCCTGGATTGAAGCATTATAACAGCAGACTTCATGTGAGAAAAGCTAATCTAACATTAAAGATAGTAGGCTGAATCCTATTTTAGCTGCGCAGGCTGTTATGTTGGTCTGAACGATAACCATAGTGTCTCTTTTTCTATTTATTCTTTACTTTTTTTTCTTCTCTCCCCCACTCCCGCCCCCACCCCAACCAGCTGTTTTGACATAAGTTGTGCAACTACGTAAGGTTTCAACTTGCACAAATTACATTCGTATATTTGATTCTCAAAGGTTTACAGGCTGACAATGCCTGGTTTCTACTGAAAGTCCATCTCCCTGTATCTCTGAGCTGCTTTACTCATACAATCTAATGCAGTTGGTCTTAGCTTCCCCATCTGAATTCATGTTATCAAATCATGTCAAAGGAAGACTTATCAAATTGACTTCATGTCAATGTCGGCTTTTGCCACCAATTAAAACAGGAAATTGAAAAACCCATTACTAACCGAGTTAACAACTTTTCATAGCTGATTATAAATAATCTCCATATATAGTCATTGCTTTTATTGTAGGACTAACAGATGTTTCCCATGGGCTGTCATTGGTGATCAGCCCCAGAGGTTATTGGAGTCGTTTGTCAAATACTTGGGTTGCATAGTTTCTGGCTCTGCCAAGTGTGTGTGCGTGTGTGTGCACGTGTACTTGTGTGTGTGTGAAAATGTGTGTGCATGTGCACATGTGTGTGTGTGCACGTGTATGTGTGTTAGCACGTTTATGTGAGGGCGAATGGGTGGGTGCATGCATGTGCATGTGTGTGTTTCTGCACACGTATATGCGGAACATGTTTGCATACGTAGGTGTGTGTGTGTGTGCATGCTTTTATCTGTCCACTTCACACTTATTAACAGTTTCAATAACGGTGTATCGCAGTGACTTAAGCTGCTGACTATTTCTAAGCTAATCAAACATACTCGCTCACCTGTTGGGTGGGGTGGGGGGGTGGCATCTCTTCTCACCAACAGCGAAGGCCTGTAAATGTGGTAAATTTTATAACCCTGACTTACAATAAGGCTTGCAAATAGAACAACGCCCTATTTTTTCACAAAGTGGAAATAATTTGCATTTTTACAGCACTTTCATCACTTCGCAACATCTGAAAGTGTTTCACAGGTTATTGCTTCCAGTGCAATGACTTTCTGGAGGTGAATGGGCAAGCATTCTGTTTGTGAGACATTGCTAAAAATACACAGTTGCTGTACTTCGCAATAAAATTTTGTGAGGGGCTTTGAGACGTCTCGATGACTTGATTAGGCGCTACATGAAATGCAAGGATTATAACATTGTTATTATTATAATTAAAGCGTTTCAAACAAGCAGTGGGGCCAGGAATGTCGTGCTCTGCAGCTGTGAGCATTCAGACCATCGATTCATCTGCCCCTTTTCCCTACGTCTGGAGAACGGCATTTGCTGCAATGAAAGCTTATGACTGGCACAAATCCATCAATTCTCCTGAAAAGTCACCGACGTCACAGACTAAAGCTGAGGAATGTTGGACTGTTAAGTCCAGGCTCATGTCTGCGGACGTTGGAAATAGGCTGCCATTGTTTACATTGAAAACTGCTCCCAAACACGATACAAGTTATTCCGCGGCTAAAAGTAAGTGGATTAGTGGATGGTCCAGCGATCAGCCTCTGAACATCTTTTGAAATAAGTCAAGTCGGATCCAGGAGAGGGTAGGGTAGCAAAGGTCACCGCTTTATGGCTCCAAAAAGAATCATGTCTCTTTATTCTCGTGCTTAAGAGGAAAATGTTCCCAAGTACAAAGGGGTTCCTAATTCACCAGCTTAGGAAGATTTGGTGTAGATTGAAGCTAAATCTCCCAGTGTTACAGAACCCGATCGCCAGAGACTGAGGTGATGTTGGTGGGATTGACTCTCTAGGTTTCAGTGGAAGATCTGACAGGGGATCAGCATCAAGCATTGTGCGGTTGGAGATGGGTCAGCGATGCGGTGAATTGGTTCCCGAGGTTCTGGGGATGTTCGGGTTTTTTAGTCAGCCGGGTGTCTACAACCATACTGAGAATTCCATGCATCCCACCAACACGTGGAAATTCTAGAGATGGATGGTTTGAATGGAATGTGCACTCTCTTCCTGGAGGGACGCCCCCTGTTTACCTAATTCCAGAAAGTATTAGGCGCAGGTGGGCAAGAGCCAAGAATTGGGGACCCCAGAGTGTGCGTTGGGGTAATTGCTGGAGTCTAACCAGCTAAAACTGCATAGCCTGCCATCGATATCACTGTCTGGCAAGCTTAGCACTGCTGGCAAGTGTTAGAGTATCTTTCCTGCAGCTTTCCGCAACGGGCCTCGTAATATTTGGTAAGTGGAGCTCAGGGACCACTGCCCGGAAAGAAGGGTCACAGGTCAAGTTGACTTCTGTTCCTCATTGAGGCTGGTTTAAGGGGAGCTTGGCATTTAGATTTGGCCACGTACCAACCAGGGAACACCAAGGTAGCGTGGTGTAGGAAGCCCAGAGATAAAAAGCAAAGAAAACACGTTCAGAGTAAAGAACCTCCTCTCGGAAGGTGGTTGTTAAATTGTACCCAGGATACAGCTGATCGATACAGCGTAGGAAGGTCCCAGCTCCTGTGGCATTGGATGCTCTGTGCTTGGGAGGCAGTATAACAGAGGATGGCCACAGACTCCTCTGCTCACCAGAAAAGTGAGGTAATGTGCAAGACACAATAACCAGCATATGTGTCCCTTTAAAAGCTTCGAGATGCTTGCATTCCATCCGACAACTGTAATCCATCAAATACTGTAATTTTTATGAATGGCTTTGCACGAACAAATTGTTTGCAGTGAGGCAATTACAAGACATTATTTTTTAACCAAATAAAGGCACGATCGCAATTGCAAATGACTGCCAGACTGAATCACCAAGCAAATAGGCTTCTCTCTGAGAAATGTGCGTGGGTTACTCATTATAATACCTCACTCACTCACTCACTCAAATCCTTATACACACAACCACTCAGACACATGTGGGCACACAGAAGCACTCGTGCACAAATTAATGCATACATATATATATATAAATATGAGTTATAGACACACACATTTATATCCGCCCAGGCATACATACACACACACACTTACATAAGCACGCATGCACACATCCTACGTAACGCTGGTTGTATGTCTTGCTTCACATTACGATGATTAATTGCACAATACTGAAACTCAGCCTCGCTGCGGTCAGATTTGGGGGGAAGCAGCATTATTGAGGCTGCCCTAATGCTTGTTTTATTTAATTTGACCCTAATAAATCCTTCTCCCAAGTCAATTAGCTGCAAAGCTCTGTCAGCTCAAATGGACGCTGGATCTGTCTTGCTGCTAGAGTGCCGTGTCAGCTGTTATTTTGACACGTCGCAACAGCCCCAACCCCCAAACAATCACAAGCCAGCTCCAGCATCGCGTTTGACCCGTTCAATCCCTCGCTGAATAAAGGGAAGCATCGGGTGGATACAGTACAATAAATCATCGGTAACCAAATGGAGCTTTCGCACCTTACTGGAGGCTTACTGGAGTCCCGTAGCGCAGTGGTTAGCACACTTGCCTTGCAAGCGAGAGTACCTGGATTTGATTCCCAGCAGGATGAAACCTTAGACAAGTTTCCTTACTCAAAATGCCTTTATTTCCCTAGAGGGAACCCAGTTGTTAGTCGACTGGCAGATCGCTTTTTGAGGGTAATAATCCCTTCAAAAAATATATATATATTCAATGGTCAGAAGGTTGCGGGTTCAAAATCCCACGTCAGGGACGTTTAAGCTTGTGATCTAGCGTGACGTTGCAGTGCTGGGGATAAGCCCTGCGTTATCAGAGGTGGGAGTTCCAATTTTGTATTTTTTGGTGAGTGTAGCTTTAAATACTCACAGATCCCAGTGCCCCGTGAAATTGCATCTGGGATGTTCCTTGTAAGATTGCAGATCATTTATCTACTGCCTGTTTGATAATGTATTGATTAGGTTTGCGCTGATATCGACTGCTTCCCTGTCACCAGAAACGGCACAGACCCATTCCTGGGGAAAATGAGATTACATCCATCTATTCCTGCTGCAGCATCCTTGAGCTGAACAAGTAAAGCCAGCTCCGAGTTGGAACCCGGAGAGGGGTGCACAGTGCAGGGGATATATGAACAATGATCCTTTCCCCATCTCCCATTGTAGGACGCATTCAACGCAGATCTGTCAACACATTACATACAGTAAAGCTCTTTGAGATATTGTCCTGCTTGAAAGACGCTGCATCAAATACAAATACATTTAATTGTTATTACAGTGAACCAGTCAAAAGAAATTTATACGGGAGCAACGATAACCCTTACATTTGATGCAGTACCTTTCGTGTCGGGCGGACCATGTCAAAGCGCTTCACTGGGTATACTGTGATGTATAGTGACTGTGTTTTGTAGCCAAAAGTACTGGGGTTATAAGGCCTTGCACTTTGAAATGCTGCTCTCCGAGAAATGATCATGGAAAATGGGCTTGATTATTGCATAAATATGGAGTATTTATTGTGTAAATAAAGAACTGCACCTCGTGGCTAATAGGAACTGATCTGGGATATTGAGAAAACTCAGCTTTTGCTGAGTAAATCCCAACATCCAGAGTGTGAGATTCTCAAAAGTCTGAGTGGAGGGAGTGGAGATGGAGAAAGGATCATTGTTCATATATCCCTTGCACTGTGCACCCCTCTCTGGGTTCCAATTCGGAGCTGGGGAAATTTGCTCGACCACCTTTTTTTCCCCCATTTTCTTTGCCGTTGATTCACCACACGGCTGCAGGGGAGACTGGGCGTGATTTGAAATCTCTTGTTCCACTTGAGCTGAGTGCTTACCTCCTTTGGCATTAAAGTTTCGCTTTGAGGGGGAGGAGGTGCATTTTTGTTATCTTCCTGCTGGTAAAGCAGAGGATTCAACATAATTGATTTTGTGGGAAGGGTTTTGTGTCATTTAAAAGCTGAAAAAAATCCCTTTAAGTGGCTGGAGAATTCCACATGGTGGGGATGAAATTGTCTTCAAGGTGCTGAATGCCTTTGTGATGTGAGAGATCCACAACATCAATCTGGAAGCGGATCAGAAGCATTATAATAATAATGATCCTTGCATTTGATACAGCACCTTACATGTTAGTAGGACATCTCAAAGCACTTCACAGGATTTACTGTAGAGAACATGACTGTGTATTTCGTAGGTGAATGTAGCAGCTAATTTGTAGCACAGAGGTACTCCACAAACAGACTTGAAGTGAAATCGCCAGCTTTTATTTTGGGGTAAAGTCAGCCAGGACTCCAGGAGAGACTTGGTTATGAGTTCAAAGTCACAATGTGGGGCTTGAACCCATAACCTTCTGACTCAGATGCCAGAGTGCTACCAATTGAACACATTGTGCTCCAGTCGGGTCCAGGTTTCACAGCATTCAAGCCAATGTGGCAGGCCATGATTTTGCTTGTATTTCAGGTTTGGTGCCTGACCTCTACTCTGTGCTCTTGCAGAATAGAGTAAAAACTCACATAAGTTGTATCAGTTAGAATCCTAACATTTTATATGGCTTAGACAAAGTCTGAGTCGCAGGCAAACTTGTTTCAGTCGTATAAGATCTGATTTAAGCAATAATCTACACTGTGCATGCGTGCTTCGGTGCAGCCGGTAGAGCACACGTGGTGACGGGTCGTGATTACATTTCCCGCGGTTCAATTCGTGATGACCAGTTGCCCTAAGCATTGGGAGTCGTATTGAATCACGGGAAAGGAAGTTGCCCCCCACCTCCCCGCATGCAGGTCAGCAAGTCATTTCCCACAATTTAAAGCAGCCGGTAAGTACGGGAGTAATGGAGGGTAGGAGGGCGGCTTTACGAGTTAGGCGGTGAATGATACAAGTCGTGCCAAGAAATCTAAGTGGTTTTGATCGGAAATGAATGGACTCGGCTGAATGTCCAACTTAGGCGATTATACGATTCATAAAGATAAGACGTACGCGAGTTTTACTGTCTTTGTTAATTGGTTTGGCAGAAATTGAGTCAGGTTTCTGATTTGAATTCACTAGAAACAAAAAGTGACGGAAAATGTGTCATTTGTCAGAAAGGCGCTTTAAGTTTTACAAAGAGCACACTTGCGCTCAGCCCGCCAATGTTGGACCTGGAGCAAACCAAAGTTCGAACCCTTCAAGCCCCACAAGCCCTCATTTCCCCCTAACTCCCCACCACCACCCTCGCCCTAGCCCCCACCCCCACCAATGCAAGATAGCTTGTTTACCAAAAGAGTGCTTAGAACACAGCTAGTGCCATTTAAGGGCTTTATCCCAGAGCTGCTCAGCCCTGGTACATGTGACAAATGAATCTAACTCTCAGGGTGTCTGTGTGTCCTTAATGGGAGGTCTTCCTGACAAGCAGAGCTGCTGGAGATTGTCAGAAGCTGTTTCCATTGGGACTGTTCCAGCCCTCACTGAATCCAATCCTCTCAGCAGGACGGTAGCAGAAAGCTGCTGCTGAACCGCCAGCTGATGGGCAGCCTATCTCACACAGACAACATCACACAAGCAGGAACAGATCGGCAATGATTGACTTCCCTGAACACCCCACCTCCTCCCACCTCCGCATTGCCCGCTGATCACCACATCCCCTTCCTCGTGGGCTGGGATGGTCATTTTTGGTGAGGGTGTAAACATGTTGGAGCTAAGGGTTAGTTAATTAATTTGTTAGTTAATTAATTAATTAATCAATTCTACCTTTTCTGTAATCTTCTTTGGTCCTACACTTTTTGTCTATTTGCAGGATGTCGCTGCCTGCAAATACAGTCACTACACTTCGCAGTAAAATCCTGCAAAGCGTTTTGAGACATTTCAACATGTTTCAAATGCGCAGATGATTATACACATATTATTAACGTCCTTCCAATTGGCTCCTCTCCTGATGTATTGTATTTTTGGATAAATTCCATTCGCCGTTACAATGCAAACCGTGACATGTATTTTGTATGTGGGAGGGGAGCAGAGGTTGGATTGATTCCTTCAATGGGATCGTTGCGTTGCTACAAGACCATTTGGAGGTCGGGGGAAGGGGAGCTGCTGTGGTTCTCGGTGCCTGGTATATGTTGTACGTAAATAGCCGGGAGTTTGGAATCCAATTGAAGGATTGATATGACATCCTAAACTTGGAGCGTGAATCTCAAGTGACTCATGAATGTCCCTCAGCACCGAGATTAGATTACACCCTCTAAAATCATTCCTGCCTTGCCCGCCTGTGATCTACGCTGCTTGGTTGCATTTCTGACATTAAAATTATTGGACCTGGCGTCCTTACCTACCCAACCCCCCACCCCACCCCATGCTTATGTCTCTGCTAAAGCACAAGTAGCCAAAGAGGCAACATACTAACAACTGTATCCCAATTAATAATATTTGTTGTTGCTTGCATTGCAAATTGCAGTCTTGTTTTCCCGCATCGACTCCATTCTTTTCAGCTTCTGGTAGATGTCAGTGGTGAATTCGGGGGCTGAGTCGAAAGGGTGTCACAGCACTTCACGTTGGCATTGTTGCAGAGAATGTCTGTCGCTGCTCCCTCCAGCCACTGATCTGCCTCTAAACACCCATCATGGGAACAGAATCCCATGCCCCCACTCTCACCCTCAACACACATCCTGACACTCATGCACATCAATGTTCACTTACACACACAGGCACATACATCATTCATACTGACCCACTCACGCGTACACATCTCGACACCCATTACAAACACACATACACACACACACCCACACACGTACTCAAGCAAAACTTTTGACAATGTACGAGAGAGAGAGAGAGGAAATTAGGACAGCATACATTCTCTCAGTCAATATTATTTAGGGATCTTCTTTACCTGGACCTCTCTTGTGACCTAGTTGTACTCAAAGAGCCACATTCATTACTTTGAGTGCTTTAATTGGGAATTTACATTGCAGAGAGGGCAACATTCCACACACACACGCGCACACACACACACAGACACATACAAACACGCCCACTACGTATTGATTGCGATAAGTCGATGTTTAGTAATGAGGCAAGACAGTGTTGGGAGTGTCTTCAAGCATTTTGCTTAATTCAGGAAAATACATTTGGAAGACAAATTTGTGAAACGTGTGCTGTCCTTTGGAGCGGTGAGTAATGTCACCTGGTGTATGACTGAGCCATATAAAATGATCCTTGCACATCGTGTCTTTCACGTTGAGGGGATAATAATTA
Source organism: Callorhinchus milii (assembly GCF_018977255.1). Classification (NCBI taxonomy): domain Eukaryota; kingdom Metazoa; phylum Chordata; class Chondrichthyes; order Chimaeriformes; family Callorhinchidae; genus Callorhinchus; species Callorhinchus milii. Next base: position 6,373,548 of record NW_024704763.1, on the reverse strand, counting down.
TAAACAATAATCCTTGTATTTGATACAATGTTTTGTCATGTCGTTGAGAAGCCTCAAAGCACCTTCCCAGGATAGACTGTAAAGTGGTGAGACTTTTTTTGTGTATTTTGAGAACTGGTGCCTCAATGAGTTTATTTGGGATGATTGTTGGCCAGGGCACCGGGAGAAACTACCGTCGGATCTTTAACATCCGTCTGAAAAGGCAGACGGTGTCCTAGTTTTTAACATCTCATGCAAAGGGCAGAACCTTGGACCGTACACCTTCCCCCAGTACTGCATTGGATTGCCAGCCAAGGCTATGTGAGTCGAAAGCCCTAACATGGGGCTTGAAGACACAACTTTCCTACTCAAGAGGCAGGAGTGCAACCAACTAAATCAAACTGATATACGCACCATATGATCTGGACTATGTTTGCCAATTTAAGCCAAGGTTGTGATTTGGTGCTATACTGATTTTGGGCACTGATGGTGTAAAAAAAAATCCGGATCCTTATCCGTAAACCAGCACAAGTCAGGGTCTTCAGGAGGGAAAAATCAGGAGGTGTGCCTTTTTAGAAAGAATGCCATTTTTAGGTGAGGTCGATTATTTTTAATCCCCCAAAATAAACGTGGAGGTCACTTAGCTTAGACCTTTAAATATCCGAGGAAATGCAGTACTCCTATATCAATGGCAAATGACACCTTTGACCTCTGTGGCTGGAATGTGTCCTTCACAGAAAGAGATCAGATCAACCGAAGCTTGTGTGTAAAACGCTGGAAAGAGTTGTGGGGTGTTACTGTTGAAGTTGAGTTACTAAATTAATGTTATATTAAAGGTTACGTCTTCTCCGAACAAGGGAGAAAATTGGAATTTTCGTTGGAAGTTAATTTGAGTTGCACCGATGCTGATCGTTTAATATAACGAGATTTTCTGGCAACTTTGAAGGGTCGTGGGTTTAGGGCATTGACCTCTGGGGCCCAGGTTGAAATCCCACCGAGGTCAATGGGATGAAAAACTTCTCTTGCTGAAGGGAGGGCCATAGGATAGCAGGTTCAGACAGTCTCAATCCCTATGTGCACTGCTGTGTATTTGGGAACTGCTATCAGTTATGCGGGTCTGAAATAGCCCAACATGGGAAGGGGAGGGGCTGATTTCTGCTTGGAACTGAAAAGTCACCTGGGTTCTCCTGGAAAGTACTATTCTGAGGTCACCACGCATTATTGATGACGCCCACAAAATATACAATCAATTCACTTTACAGTATGTTCTGTGAAGCGCTTTGAAACGTCTCGAAGACGTGATAAGGCGCCATATCAAATGCAAGGATTGTTATTATTATCATTGGGACTCTGGGACGTACCAGAGATAAGAAGACACACAAAAAAAGAAAGTTTTGGTGTTTAATTAACAACATGATTTCCCCCTTGTAAACCCGGACGGAAATAAATGACAGGGAAACCCCACTTCTCATTTGCTTTGTTGTCCTGTTCTGTGACCCACCACCTGGAATGGAGAAAGGCAAGCGAGTTCCTTCTCTCTGAAACCGTCAAGTCAGCCATCGCTGTACAATGTAACAGGCCAGAGACTAGTATGTTAATGTACGTGCGGTAAGTGTAATCTCCTTTGTGACAGTCGGCACCCCCAACCTTGAACCGTTGACATTAACAGCGTGGAAATGTCAGGCGGACAAAAAGGATTCACGTCGCTGTGGCAACCGCTGCCCCGGAATGTCGGAGTCAAACTTGGTTTCAGCCAAATGTTCTGTCATTCAATGGATCGCGCAGATTACACACACAAATTAGGAGCAGCATTTCGTATCAGGAGATGAAATGAAGCCGTGGTGCTGGCTTCTCCCAGTACAGCGTGAGCAGTTGTGGATAGTGTTCACAACTTGGCTTTTCTGAGTGTGTGTGCATTTGTGTAGGGGTGTGTGTGTGCTTGCGTGTACGTGCGTTTCTCCCTTTATATCTTCTTCATACAGACTATATTTCCATCCTCAGAGAGGATGGGTGAGATTGGGCCACGGGACTATGTATGGTTGGTTAGTCCGGTATAGAATTGGAATGCTGTTTTCTCTCACACAAACATAGACACACACGCACTCACACACACACATAGATGAGTTTCCTTCTTTGTCTCAAATGTTTGCCTACAAAATACAGTCACTACACCTTACAGTAAATCCAGTGAAATGCTTTGAGACAAGAACCCGACGTGTAAAGCTTTATATGAAACACAAGGATTATTATTATTGTTATTTAACATTGGGGGATGATGCTTCCACAGGCTCCCAAGTGGCCATCGTACTCGTGTGAGGCTTGAATAATGAATGTCAATTGCCCGATGTCCACACAGCCTCCCTTTCCAGCCAAGATAGACCAGGAATTGCAGCCTCTATGGACATGAGCACAGCAATAACTGGGTTTAGCACCATTTATTTATCAGAATTAAACGTATATTACGGAAACTGCACCAGGCCCATTAATGCTAATTCCAGCCCAGGTCTCGGGTGCAGTTGGCAGATTTAGGTGTTAACCCTTCGATGACCGAAGATTCAATGGTTTTGATCTCAGGTCGTAAGTAAACATGGCAATTTGTGCACAGCAATGTCCCACAAATGTCCCAGGAAGCAGCTGAATGCTATGATGGAAGGATATTAAGGTGGGTGTTCTGGAGAGATGAGGTTAGGTGGGCCGAAGGGCGTTCTTCATCCAAACCAATCTTGTGATCTGCCTCCTTGGCTCCCATTTGTAGACTCCAGGCCAGAATGCATGGATTTGCATTTCTCATTTTTTTTACATTTATTTTGTTTTATTTGTTTATTTCTTCCTCGTTCTCTCATTCTTTCCCCTTTTTGTTTTTTTGTGTGTGTTCAGAATGGGAGTCTGGCCTGGAATGATGATGCTGATGGTGGACGAGCAAGAGAGGCGGCCAAAGACTTTGCAAAGGTCGGATTATTTTTCTCCTTTCTTTCCTTGCCTGCGCTATGAACACTGACTTCCATCTGCTTAACTCGTGGCTTTGACTCTCTCTCGCGGTTCCTCCAGACCATCTTGTCACATCTTCACCCAGGTTCTGTTGGACCCAGTAGAAATTCAGTTGCATGACATTGACCTGTAGGACCTTGACCTCACTAAGAGTAACCTCAACCTTGGTTTCTAGATTAGATAGCTCCAGGTTAGGCCCTGATCGTGATATTTCAGGCCCAATAACAACTATTGGGCTGCCTTTCACCCTAACCTTGACCTTTAGGCTCCCATTGACCCTAATTTTGACCTTGGCATAAGCAACCCAAATCTCATGTGCTCTCTGATGTCCAGGTTAAACACTAAAACATTGCCACATTGGTACAGGAAGAACAATGGGAAGTCGAGGGTTGGTCATTGTTTTGCGAGAGTTTCCACACTGCATTCAGGAAAGATGTCGGAAACATTCAGGAAAGATGTCAGAAATGTGTGTTGCAATAGAGCAGGAAGCTCTTTCAAAATAAGTGCATGTATGTAATAGGTGTGATGCTAATAATAATCCTTACATTTGATATAGCGCCTTTCACATTGTAAAGACGTCTCAAAGTGCTTCTCAGGGTTCACTGTAAACTGTACTGGTGATGGTGGTAGAAGCAGATTCGCTAACAACTTTCAAGAGAGAAGTGGATAGATATTTAGGGAGGACAAATTTGCAGGGCTACGGGGAGAGCATGGGGGGAGATTGCTTTGGAGTGATTTGGATAACTCTTTCAAAGAGCCAGCATGAGCCGAATGGCCTTCTTCTGTGCTGTATCATTCTATGATTCTATGTAGTGACTGTGTGTCTCTTTGTGCGCAGCAATGTCTCACAAATGGCCACAAAGTGAATGATTGATTTTATATGGTGGATTGTCATCCAGGACACCAGAAGAAAATAGTGCCATGGGACACCTGCACAGGAAGAGACTGGACTTTGGTTTAACATCTCATCTGAAAGCTGTCAGCTCCATCAGTGTTAACACACAAGGGGACAGATTTTATTTGAAAAGGAAAGAGAGTTCTCCTGGTGTACTGCCAAAATGTTTAGCAGATGAATTGGCCGTTCACTTTATGGCTTTTTGTTGGACCTTGCTGTGTGCACATTGGCTGCAGTCTTCAGCCATAGGAGCTATATCAAATGCAAGATTAATAATAAATTTTTATTATTATTGAGATTAAAAGGGTGAATGGTCCCAGAAATTGAACCTGGAATCTTCTGGCTCCAATAACAACAACAATTGCATTTAGATAGTGGCTTTTATGTCGGGAGATTATCACAAGGCTAATGAAGGGTTTGCACCTGAGCTGGGGGTTGGGATCAAATCTAACAACTGCCAAGAGATGTATCCAGTGTTGTAAGGTTTATTGACGTTATGTTTGTAAGTGACTGAACGCAAATGTAGAACAGTGAGATTCATTTTCTTACTAAAGAGTATCGATTTCAACCACAAGCAGGAAGTAAAATGCGTAATTTTGTGCAGTTGTCCTCCATTGTAATCCACGTTCAGAGTGCGGAGCGGGAGCGAGGTTCCTCCACAGAAAACCGCGCTCAAATTCTTTAATCCCGTTTGCCCTGGAGACATTGCAGAGCCCAGTCTTCACTCCCGACGTGAAAGGCACTATACAAATGTAATCTTGTTGTTGTTGTCGTTGAAGAGTGAGGTTTGTGCAGGTTTGCTGTCTTCGGCTGTTGTAAAATAAATCATTCTCTTGCACAGGAACGTAAAAACAGGAGGAGGCTATACAGCCCTTCGAAAATGTTCCGCCATTCTGTTAGATCATGGCTGATCTGTACCTCAACACCAATTACCCAGCTTTGCCCCATATACCTTGACACCCTGACCTAACAAAAATCTATCCACCTCAGTCCTGAAAATGTGAATGGATCCAGCCTTTCTGGGGGGGAGAGATCCAGATTTCTACTACTCTTTGTGTAAAAAAATGCTTCCTGATTTCACTCCTAAATGGCCTGGCTCTAATTTTAAGATCGTTATAAGATTATTGCAGTGGCATCGATACTCATGCGGTTCCTTTACTGAACTGACGCTCTTACTTTTACCAATTCACATTTGATCAAAGGTCCCTCTGTACCAGGCTATTTCCTTCCTCCTCTTTCCCCTCTCCCTTCCTCCACACTCTCAGAAAGCCAGTATTGATCAGTTTAAAACGGCATTAACGGGAGGGAGGGGGGCAAGGGATGGGAAGCCTTGCGAAAGGCATATTTCATATCTGTGTGATATCGAAGCATATTTTTACCCAGGAGGATTGGCCATTAAATGTCACCCAGTCATTTTATATGGCTTGAGGTAATGGTAGATTCCAGTTGCAGCCTTTTTAGATTTAATGGGGCAGTGTCATCTCCCATCTGCTCCGAGTTCCATCTCTCTTTTGATTCACTCCCTATCGCTTCCACCTCTACAGCTCTGTGGGGCAGAACGACCCACAGTCCGCGTGAGGCTCATTGTATTTTACTTGTTTGCTTTTACTTTTTGTCTGACTTTTAAAGGAAAACATTTTAACAGCAAATGCAATAAATAATTCCACTGATACAGGCCCGCAAAAGGCTTGTCAACAGTGGTCAGTCACTCTGTCTCATGCCACTATTTTTATTTATACCCCGCCTTTCATGTAACCTAAGCCAGGATAACTGGGAGAGACACCATAGTGAGCACGTTTGAAAGCAAAGTAAGAAAACTGCCCTCAAGCGATAAATCTACTGGTGATGATAATAATACCTTTTGTTTGACCTAGTGCTTTATCACATCGTTCAGATGTCTCGAAGCATTTTGTAGGCTTTATTATAAAGTGTAGTGACTGCGTATTTTGTAGGCGAACGAGGCAGCATAACGATATCGTCACAAACAGCCGGGATGAAACAAAGACCGTCAGACTTGTTCATCAGGACTCACCTTGCAGAGAGGACTCTATCTTCAACCTCTCTCTCACTTGTACCTGACCCAGAGGATCTGTTGCTCCTCAAAAGAAATGCAAAGAAAAAAAACATTCTGCTTCTGCATATTTCGTCTCAGAATTACTCAGACCCAGGAAGGAAATTAAAAGATTGAAGTGAAAGTGAGATTAGAGCTTCGAGAGTGTTTATATCGTCTTCTGCACTTTATTTCCTCCGTTGGGCTTCAATGTAGTTCCACTGTCCACTGGTGTTTAGTGTTTAGTAAGAGAGAAAAACTTGGGGTCAGGCCTTATATTAGCATATTGCCCAGAGTTCTTGTGATCTCTGGGCTGCTGTACCTCAGGTAATTAGTCTGGTTCCTTTGAATATGATAATAATAATAATCATAATCATTGCATTTGATTTAGCGACTTATCCCATCGTCACAACGACTCAAAATGCTTCACATAATATAGTGTAAAGTGGTTAGACTGTGTACTTTGTGGGAAAAACGCGGCAGCAAGTTTGCGCACAGCAATGGCCCACAAACAGCCATGGAGTGAGTGACCAATTGTGTTTGGGAGATGTTGATAGCAATTCATTCTGTATAAATTAATCTACAAAAGAGTGGAAGGCTTTAAAATGCACAATACAAAATACCCAGATCACTACTCTTTACAGTATATCCTGTGAAGCGCTTTTAAGACTTTCTCGCAACCTGAAGGGCGCGAAACCAAATGTAAAGATTGTGGTAATGCGTGACTAGCTACCTGGTCAATAAGGTGCGAAATCCTTTCGATGTGTGACTAGAAATCTAATAACCCTGAATACTTTCAGTTGACAGGAACTTGTCTTGTTGCTTTTTTGAAACCCTTTGTAGTCTCTTGACTCACCAATTGTGCTGCTCGTCTGTTAAACAGCACACTCCTCACCCAGTTAACCAGTCGTGTCTCCAGTATTTCCTGTTCTCTTTGTTGTGCTTATTTTTGATTTGACTGTGCGGTAACCAATGCTTTTCATCATTATAAAGCTGCACCTCCAATGATTGGGCTCGGCTGGTGGAAATGAAGTGTTCCAATCCCAGCCTCAACCCAGTGACCCTCAGCTAGAAAGTGTTGGTATGGGGAAATTCTGCGAGGGTGTGATCCCGTCTTAATTTAGAAGCCAGTTCTTTTTAAGAACTGTAGAAAATTGTGCATCACCCCCAGCTCAGTCGGTAGCACTCTCGCCTCTGAATCAGAAGCTTGTGGGTTCAAGCCCAATGTGCTACATTGTCGGAGGTGCCATCCTTTGGATGAGACATTTAACTGAGGTCTCATATTGTCTGTTCTGAAAGGCTTTAAAGATCCTGTGATGCTATTCAGAAAGAGAAGGGTGTCCTAGCTGACAATCTCTCAGATAAAATCAGTCATTCGCTGCAAAGCTGTTTGCGAGACATTGCCGTGTCAAACCGGTTGCCACATTTGCCTACCAGATTTACAGTCACTACACTTCGCGGTGTACCCTGCTTTGAGACTTCCTTCCGAAAGGTGCTATGTCAAATGTAAGGACGATTATTACTATTGAAACCTGCTTCCAAATTAAGAAATTTACGTTATGTTAAGTTTGAAGAAACGTGATCTCCTGGGGCAGAGATGGTGAAATTTCGGTTCTCTGATTAGTGTAGTAAGGCGGACTGTTGGTTTCTCAGAGGCCGGAGGGTGTCTGGTTGGGTGTTTGAGGTGTGCGGTGGGTGTCTAGGTTGACGGCCTTGTGGAGGGTGAGCTAACATCAATCAATGTTTTCTTTTCCGTTTGGTTCACAGCTTTACGAGCTTGACAACGACCCCAACCGGAAAGAGTTCTTGGACAACTTATTTGCTTTTATGCAGAAGAGAGGTGAGTTTATATTTCCCCATCTAAGAAGGTGCTGCATTTGTTTTTGGTCTTGCCCCTTCCTCCTCTCTCACTTTCTTACTCTCTCTTTCGCGCAGTCTCTCTCTCCTCCCTTTCACACTTTCTCTCTAAATCGCTATCTCTCACATTCTTTCTCATACTCTCTCATTATCTCTCTATTGCACTCTCACTCCCTCTCTCACAAGCCCTCTCTCTAATACTTGTACACGCACACACAAATACACCCTCTCTCACACACATACACATTTTCTCTCTCCTACACACATACTTTCGCTCTCACTATCTGACACACACTCTCCCTCCCATCACCCGCTCCTCTCGACCTGTCCACTTCGAAAAAACAGGTGCTGCTGGTTTCTTGAATTCTCCTGAGGAACTGGAGAGACTGGAATGAACTGGGATTATGTGAGAGGGAGACATTTGGTAAATGAAAGCTTTGTTTATATGACATGACACTTAGCAGAGAGCGGGTAATTGAACGTCGCTAATGAATTTTATAAATCTCGACATTGCTGCTTTTTTTTCCGTAACTTTGGAAATTTGCTTTTTAGCCATATTTAAACTGATCCTGAAATGACAGCTGTTATTTTGGTAATATAATAAGAATAATAATCCTTGCATTTGAATTAGCGCTTTTTCACATCTTCGAGATGTCTCAAAGCGTTTCACAGAATATACTATAAAGTGAATTGAGTGTATATTTTGTGGGCGAAACACGGTAGCCATTGCGCACAGCAGTATCCCACAAATAGTCGTGGATTGAGTGACGAAATTATTACTTTCTATTTATTTTTTTTTGAAGGTATTATTATGCCCGGAAAAGTGATCTGCCAATTGCCTAACAATCGGGTTCCTACTTATTACTGGGTAAACAGAGGCGTGTGGAGTAAGGAAACTACTAACTTTTCACCCTGCCAGGGAATCGAACCCAGGTCCTCTCGCTTGTGAGGCGAGTGCTTTAACCACTGAGCTACAGGACTTTACCAGTAGCATCGATCAGGGTGGGCAGGGGGGTATGGGTGGGACGTTTTTGAAGGCCCCGTGAGTGTGACCACAAATCAGGAGCTTGCGTTAAATCTACAAAGGGCTGTTACGCCATTTTCCTGGGACATCCAGGGAACAAGACAACTATATAAAGTGGAGTTCGGGATTTCGGTTTATAGGTGCATTTTGTACAAGTTTTGCGGGCATGTTTGCTTACCAAAATACTGTAATTACACTTCATAGTGAATCTTGTGATATACTTTGAGATGTCCTCCAGCTGTGAAAGGTGCTATATCAAATACAAGCATTATTATAATTATTTATCGTGGGTTGTTAAAGGTCTGTAAAATTATCGACCAGTACAGTGTCAGCAGAGAGTGTACATGTGTATGTGCGTGTGTGTATTCTTACCCCCACCTCCCTGTTTAGCATTATTTAACCAGAGTGTAATGGCTCCTAAGATTTATTGTAAGGCTTATTAAGACACAATGTTCTCGCTGCAGGTTAAAGGTGCTAATGAACACTTTCAAAGCCACGTCCTTTAATTTTTTAAATTCTGTTTATTAAAACAAAAACAAATAACCAAACTCAAACCGTAACCTGATTGGAATCCGTTCCATGCATCGAACGATTCCCATTCCTCCAGGTCACGGTCACACACACCAACACACACACACGTGTCAGAAAATCAATCCGTGTCCACTATGCGGCCACACGGATGTTACCCAGTTTCGGCATTTTGCAGGTTAAAGGGATTCCTGGGTTTGTTTAAAAATACGAGTGCACGAATTGTCTTAATATGTGGATAATCGATCACTCCTGGACGCAGAGGCCATTGGCACGGTAATGGATTCAGCTCCATTACATCTTTGAATAGAAAACCCTTTCCCAGCCTGTCAGTCACAGCAGAGAGAGGGTATGGGGTAATGATTTTGAAGCCGTTTATCTTGATTCGATACTGGATGGCATTTCACCTCTAAACAAAACCAGAGAGAGAGAGGGGGAACGAGGGAGGGAGGGAGGAAACAAGATTGGCAGCTGCTGTCTCCTTTGAGACCCTGGTAAGTCGCAAAATGCACTGACTGATCCTGGGATACAGTAGCTGGTGGGATTTAGCTTTGCCTGGTTGCTCAAAGGGCTTTAGGCACTATAAAGTGATTGATGAGACCTGGCAGTGTTTACAACACCAGGGATTTAATGTGTCCGAGCAGTCCTTTAAATTTTGGGAGAGGTCAGTCAGAAGGGTTTTTCTCCCACCTAAGTTGGTTTTATTGATGTGCCTTTAGTCAGAGTGCAAGCCGGGACAGCTACTGGTGTTTAAAGGAATTCTACTGTGTGAGCACGTGACGTGGGGGCTTTTTAAAGATGCCCTGTGCGAGCTCGGGGGCAGGGTTATTGCAGGAATGACAAAGGGGAGGGTGACTTTGCTCAGTTCTTTAGCAAAGTGTTGTGCACATAGACATTGTAATGGCTCTTCCTATTGAAATCATTGGGTTGCTGGTTAAATTTAATGCACTGCAACAGTGTGGGGATTATCCGTGCATTTGCATAGAACCTTTCACATTGGGAAGACGTCTCAAATCGCAGGATTTACTGTATTTTGCAGGCGAACATGGCAGCCAATTTGCATGGCAGCAACATTCCCACAAACAGCCATGAAGCGAACAACCAATTTTTATATATAACAATTATAATTGGGGGAAATTATTGGAATTGTTATTCGTAACCGATAATCAATAAGTGGTGAAATGGAAACATTTCATTCCAATGCTGTGAGACTTTCTTTTTTAAAAAAACTTATCTGCACAGGTTGATTGTTGCATTTAGGGCCCTTAAACTGACACAGTGTTAATCCAATATCAGAAGAATTGTTGCTACGGTGCAGTTTACAGCAGTAAATAGATCAATAAAGCTAGGCGATGCAATCCTGCACAGTAATAGGCTCATCAGGAAATTGGCTTGTAAAATATTATAAATTCTGCAATGTAAACATGGAACCTAAACCAAAAATCAATTGTGCTAAGGCAGTCTTGAACACCAAGAGATTTGTGCGTTTGAGATCTTATATATATTCAGAGGAGGGAAGAGAGCATGGTTTCTGGACGTTAGTTTTGAAGTCAGACCCTAATTACTAAACTGCCGATTGCATCCATAATAATAGTAATGCTTGTATTTGATACAGCGCCTTTCATGTCCCAAAGCGCTTCACTGGATATACTGCGAATTGTAGTGACTGTATATGTTGTAATTGCATTGTGAAAGATGCTCTGCTTTGGATGAGAGCCGAGTCTGCTCTGTCTGTTCAGGTGCTTTTTAAAGATGCTATGGCACTACTCTGAAGGGGAAGAATCTCCCAATGTCCTGGTCAACAAATCCCCGAAAGAAAATTGGGGATTCACTTCATGGCTATTTGCAGGACATTGCTGTGCGCAAAATGACTGTTGCTTTCCTCTACAAAGTATACAGTTACTGTACTATACAATAAATTCCGTGAAGCACTTTGAGACGTCCTCCTGGTGTGAGCGGTACTATATATTATATATTTATCAACTGCAAGGATTATTATTATTAATAATCATGAACAACACACTTGGGCAAACTTCCAATAATGGAATGGATTGTAAATTAAAAGTCATCTCCGCAGGTTGACAGAGGTCAAAGGAATGGAGGTATACCAGAACCAGGGGATAATTTGGGAACACTTCATAACATTTGATATGATACTTAGCACATTGAATGCTTAAGAAGCACCATTAATTTCACCCCAATATCTCATTCCTATTTCACTGTGTCTGCCCTGAATGTGGCAACATTCGTTCCGGTTTTAAGGCCAGTGTATTGCAAGTCGTGCCTCTGCAGAATTAAGGCTGTTTTTTTAATCTGCGCTGGAACAGTGCTCTTGGGGAAGTGGGAGGGGAGTGAGGTTGACGGGGTGAACTCCTCCGACACATTGTCCCCTACAGCTGAACAAAAGCAGAACTCTGCACAACCGCTGTTTGTTTATTCAGAAATTCACACGGGACCCTATAGCCCTTTTGTGTGGCACCGATCGATGTCAGGGCCAGAGGAGGGGCCAGGGTTAATTGAGAGAGGCGGTGGCCAGGTTAAACCAAACGGATGAAGTAGCCTAGAGCCTAGGCAATTGGGGGGGAGACGGGGGAGGTGCAGCCAGCTGTAAACACGGGCTTGTTTGCTGTTTGTTTGTTACCCAAGGCATAATCGCTTCAATCCACAATTTTCTCAGAATAAGCATCCAGCTCATTGTGGCTGAACACACCACCCAATCTCCTAAAGAAATGGGGAGTTAATCCACCCTTTTGTTTCTGCTTTTGCTGGTATCATTCGCAGAAACCGCTTGTTAAAAGTTTGTGTTATTTTGTCGCCCCCACCCTGTGTTCGTGAGCGATCATCAAAAAAAATCAGCAATCTCGACACATACCCATTGCTTTGGCCTGGAGATTATTGAAATTATCGCACATGGAAGCCATTCGGCCCATTAAGTTGCCAACTCTGCAAGACTTGTCCACAGTCACCAGTGAAGTTTGATCCATTCTTCAGACACATGGTTCCCAACAGGGGTCAATTTGTTGTTGTTGTTGTGTTGGAGAGGTTTTCTTCCCTCTCCCCTTTTCCCAGGGTCATTGTTGCTCAATTGCATAGAGCTTTTCTGACCAACAATCCTTCAGATCGATTGGCTGTTCACCTCATGGATGTTTTTGGACTTTGCAATGCGCAAGTTGTCTTTAACCCCTTCCCTCCAATCTGCTCTCAAATCTACCAGCCAACTATAACAGATAAGGTGATGTCCTGTGGGGAGGAAGAGGAACAGCATCAATTTGGGACTGAGGAAGCAGTTGTCGTAGCAACTATGTCAACTGCTGTATGAAAGACTTTGAGATCACAGTCTAGGCTGACACTACAGTGCAGTGCTTGGCGGGGCACTGTATTGTCAGAGGTGCCACCTTCGGATGAGACGTTAAATCAAGGTCCCGTCTGCCTGTTCAGGTTGATTTAAAGATCCCATAGCACTAATAATAATAATAATCCTTGCATTTGATATAGCGCTTTTCACGTCTTCTAGACGTCCCAAAGCACTATTGAAAAAACAAGAGTTTCTCCCAGTGTCCTGGCCAACAATCCCCCAGATAAAATTGGTCATTCACTCCATGGCTGTGGGACATCGCTGTGTGCAAATTGGCTGCCGCATTCGCCTGTAAACACACATTAACTACACTTTACCGTATATCCTGTGATGTTAGTTCCACAATTTTATCCGCATGTGCTTGCAAAACTGTAATCTAATTTTTAATTTAGAAATAACATTGCATTATGGATAAAGCATTAAATGACACATATACAATTGTGTTACAGTTGATTCTTACCGCACTTACAATTTCTATTCTGAGTTAGTGCGAGTTAGTGCAAGTAAGCTGATCTCAGACAGAGCAGTATTTGAGGTGCTATAAATGGTCTCAGTTCCCCCAGGCTACGGAGATGAACAATCAGCAAGTTCCCGACTCCTAATCACTATCCTGACCAACCTGCTGGGAAGGTGTGTGTGCAAGTGTGTACAATACTTGTGTCTGCACACTGGGTGGGTGAGCATTGGTATGCATATGTGTGTGTGTGTGTGTGTGTTCATTCGCAACCTGTGTACAACCTGTCTGTGTTTTTGTGCGTGTACACTGGGTGATGTGTGTGTGTATTCAAGACAAGTACTGTGTGTGTGTGTTTGTACACTGGGTGAGTATTTTGTGAGTGTGAGGAGGGTGAGTGAGAAAGGAGATGAGCATTGGCTGAGCGCAGTTATCAGGTTAACCTACAACCGTATAGGAAACATTTTATGTGTGGCTTCATAAGATGATGCTCGGGAGCAGAATGGTACCTGTGCCCTACACGGCGCCACATGTTAGGTGCTGTACTTGGGAACGGAGGCTGGAAGGAACTCTGCAAAAAGAGAAGCTTAAGCTGCAGGGTTGAAAGTCTACCTGTGAGGCATTTCTGTTCAGTGCTTCTGTGCATCTGAAAGTTCCAGATTTTTATCAGCAGAGCTTTGATCAGGGTGGCGGCAGGCGCAGGGGTGGGGGTGGGGGGTGGGAGAGCAGACCTCGATGGGTCTTTTCTCTGGCGCGGTCGTTTTTGTCCTGTTTTTTTATTAATGGCACTCAGGCTGCAGCCAGGATTAAGGAGGAGGTTTGATGATCTCTATTCTTCCAATGACAGTTTATCGCCTAAAGAAATGAAGGTGAGGTGGGCAGTCACCTCCTGACATTCCTTTCTAAATTGACCCAGTGTTAGTGATCAGCTTCTCTAATAGCTTGCGGCATTGGGGGCTTGGGATGGGAGGGTCTACTAAACCTGTAGAACTAGACTATGGACACGCTCAGTTAACTCAGGCTTTTGGCCCAGCGAGCCACAATGCTTCGCGTGGGAGGGGAGATTCTCTTTGGCAGTACAAATTGTGGCCGATTTCAGTTCCTTTTATTTCAAGGGTTTTGCAGTTCCACTGCGTAATCTCTAGCTCTTCTGCAAGCCAGGAATTTGCCTATGTAGCTGAGCAGAATTTGCAAAAAAAAACTTTTAAAAGGCACCGTCCTTTCTCTTTGCTGGCCTTTTGATTTTTAGTCTTCGGATTTCAACCTCGTCGGCTTCCAAGCTCTGTGAGCCTATGATGGTGACAGGCGATGGGAGGGAATTGGCACGGGGGCAGATTTTGTTCCTTTCCTGATGTTAAGCAACACTTCTGGATGCTGTCTTGTGGGAGCATGAGAGAGATGTATCCCCTCCCACCCAAGTCGGTAGTTCAGCCTGGTATCGATCTTCGCTCAACATCCCCTTTCACCCAAACGTTGCATTCACACACACACACCAATCTCACATGCAAACCTGGATAGTGACTATAAACAGAAGTTGGTGGGAACACTCAGCAGGTAGGCAGCATCTACGGCGAGAGAAAAGGGAATTAACTCAAAGTCCTGGAAACCTTTAGCTCAGTGGTTAGAGCATTCGCCTTGCAAGTGAGAGACCTGGGTTTGATTCCTGGGCAGGGCGAAACATTGGGCAAGTTTACGCCTTTGTTTACCTGGGAGTAAGTAGAAACCCGGTCTCTAGTCGATTGGCACATCGTATTTCCCGGATATTTTCCTCAAAAAAAATACTAAATTAGTCACTCAATCCACGACTGTTTGTGGGAAACTGCTGTACGCAATTGGCTGCCGCGTTTCGCTATATCAAATGCAAGGATTATTATTATTTTCTGCAGTATTTTGCCTTCTGGACATTGAATGTTCACTGGAAATGTGACCATAGGAAGGGTATTAGCATCTACATAGGCTCACTTGTCAGCAACAATTGCTGGTTAGTGATCAGAGATCAGGAGGCGAATCCCTGGTAGATTTTCATGGAAAGGCATGGCATTTATCTCGTGGTTATTCGCTTACAAACGGCACGGTCACCACACTTGACTGCCAATTTCTTTTGAAATGCTTTGAGCCATTCAGAGGCACTGCCACAACCCCAAGGCTATTATTAATGTGACATAACATTGCGAATGGGAAATCGATGGTGCAATATTTTCCTGTCATTTTGTGCTTTCAACATTCTATATTGGGAGTAGTGGGGGGTTGGGTGCGGTAGAATTAAACCTGCCAGCTGTTTGGCTCAGGGTTAGATTGGACGGTATAGTTTCCCATTTGTAATATTATGTCATGTTAATAATAGCATTGGGTTTGCCGCATGACTCAAGGCGTTTCATAAAAAATTGGGGTCAAGTGTAGTGACTGCAGATTGAAACCAAATAACCACGAGGTAAACCCATGGGGATGAATTCACCAAACTTGTCAACGGAAGCAAACTAACGTTTAGTCCACAGCAATAGATTTATTACTAAGGGCACATGCAGCAGGGTATCGACCGGGGAGTATTTTTTTTGGAGGGGTGGGGTGTGTTGGTGATATTACAAAAATAAAATGAATAGAGCACTGGATTTGGAAGGATTAATACATGAGAGAGCCGCAGACTTGGTCGGAGTGGCTGAGGGCTGTCATTTCTTAAATGACAAGCGGGTCAGCCAGGAATCTACAGCTGTCTTTCATGTGAGTCTCCACAGAACCCGATAAAGCTCATTGACACAGTGGGAATGATTACAAGCCCAAGATTGATAGACATCTTGCACTGCTTTATTTTATAAGATATGATGAATGCTTGGCACTGAGCCTATTATTAGGTTGCCTTAGCTGATGAGAGCAAGAGGCAGATGCACAGAGCATTACCTTTTAATAGGAAATGGCTTTCTGATTGATATGGGGAGGAACCGATTCATTAGTCTTCATTTTGAATTCAGGCCATAGATGTCATGGTAATTGGATAAAGGAAGCCATCAGTACCTTTAGAAATGGAAGGTTAAAATGTTCAGAGCCCTCATTCATTCACTTTATGGTCAGGCAATGATGTATTATTGTCAGGCTTTCAGAGAATAGAATGGGTGGACACAGAGCTTCAGGACTGAACTGTGACTCCGTCACAATCCTTTCAGTAAGGGAAGGTTTCAATAGGGCTTCTTTTTCTGGAACTGTGCTCCTGTTGAAGGAGATTTTATTGGAGGTTCCTTGGAATCTTTTAATTTGAACTGGATTCGGATGGTTCGACTCTGTGCTGAGTTAGGATTCGCGGCTGCAATCATCTTCAGTGCCCCCTTGCCTCCACCCTCCCCCACCCCCACCTCCCGGGTCAGACTGGGTGTAAAGTGTAAGTGCTGGGTACATCATGTTGATAATAATAATCCTTACATTTGACATGGTGACTTATCGTGTCGTCGATACATCTCAACGGGCTTCAAAAGATTTTTGCTGTAAAGTGTAGTGACTGTGCATTTTGCAGCTTGAGGTGGGATCGAGCTAGGTTGTGATACAATCAAAGAGCCTGTCAACACACACACAGTCCAGGTTCAAGCAGAAGAATGGCAACACGATGAGAACAGTCAGCCACTGAGAGACTTAACACTCGAATGTTCACACCATCAGGGTGGTGGTGGGGGGGGCGGGGGTGGTAGGGGGGGAGTTGGGGGGAGAGAGGGGAGGGAACAAAATAGATTTTTACTTTCCTCACTTGAGAATTAACATTGAGATGGGATCAGAACTCAACTTTGACCTCCGCCTGAGATCAGAGCAATTCCAACTATTTACAGCAGCACTTACTTTACAAGCCCAAGACAATCGGAAGCGAGTCATGCCTGGGGGCTGAGTGTAACCCCTAATGCCGCTTTACGTTGTGAGAGCCTAAAACCTTCAGCTACTTTCTGTTAAAATCTTCCCTCGTGACAGCCTGCTTTGCAAACCTTCTGGATTGGTTTGGCTCAAATGTTCCTCTTGACTCTTTATCGTGGAGACATTAGCTCAAATCCTTCAAAGGCACAAATACTCAAGTGTCTTATACCATAAGGGTCCTTTATAAATCCTCCCTGCTGTTTAGCTTATCTTCCATTAATTCCTCGGATGCAAGAATGTAACCCTGTTTCTGTAACGCTGAGACACTGGAGCCATGTTCAATAGCTGTTGCCCTGGAGATGGAAGTGCTTAATACTTAATGATCTCCCAGCTTTGCACTGAAGTGATTCAGCGATACGCTTCTGTTTATGGTGTCATGGAAATGGAGTTCAGGAAGGAATAATGATGGTGCGAGTCGTCAGGAGACATATTTTTTGTTGCTCTCCTCCTCTCTTGGATTGTTATTTGGTTGACAAAATACACCGTCAATCCATTTTACAGTATATCCTGTGAAGCACTTTGAGACATCTCGATGACGTGATGAGGTGCTACATCAAATACAAGGATTATTATTATTACTATTGGTCAGCTGGGTGTCTTGAGACGCACAGTGGAACCTCTTCACCATGCTTAAAAGTCTCCAAATCAAACTATTGAGGACTCTGCACATGCATGGGAATTCTCCTGTGTTTGGTATGGAGTGAGCACTCTCTAATTGGAGAGCTTTAGCCAAGAGCCAAGCACTTGGGCACTCATGTGCGTTGATCGGACTTTTGTAGCTTAACCATCTAAAACTGGGCAGGTTACCTGGTGAGCTTCCCACTAGGAATGCCCCACTGATTAGGGCTTTGGTTTGCAGAGTTAACAGAAGCCGAGTGGGAAATATCACAGCCAAGCCAAATCCTACACACACACCACATACATCTAGCCCAAAGACGTGCAAGTCCAATTTGTAATGTCCTCTCCACTTCCTCAACTGAGGTCAATTAACTCGGCACAGACTGGGATCGAACTTGGAGCCTTGCCGTTGTGTATGAGTCCAGTATAGCCACCAACCTGAGGTCATTATAGACCAGGCTCAATGGGCTGAACGTTACTTATATTGCTTTACTGCGCAGAATGGAATAGAATATGGACATTGGGTTCTGACATGCGTCCCCTCAGCCCAGTGTCTGTCGTGGTTCCAGCGGCTTCCTTGCTAGAAATTATAAAGAAGTGGCTAATCGTTGAAATGTCACTACTTGTGAGCTTTTAATCCAAAGTTTGCTAGTGTTTGGTGCTCTCCCATAACACCAGGAGTTAGGATTGGACTTTAAACAGCCCACATTCCTCTATGGTTTTTGTGGCATGTTGTGTGGCCAACTCCACCCTCACTGCTTTCTTCAAAGTCTTTCTTGTCAGGAATCCAGAGATTAATTTGACCTACATTTAAGTAGTGTATGTCTGTCTGTGGCTAATTGGGTTAGGGTCTGCTGTACAGACATAATACTCTGAAAAATGGCTCTAATTTTGATTAATAGTCTGTCATATTAGAGCTTCTAATTAGCAGTAACTAGTGAGGTGTTTTTGCGTCCGCTGGTAATGGAGCAGTTGAAGGCCTTTTAGAGTAGGCCGGAATGTGCTGAATATTGGTCCAGAATGACAGCAAAGGGCTAATAATGACAGATTAACCCGCAGCCATTCCCAGGATAGAGCTGGAGTAGAATTACTAAACGAAAGGCCCATCGTGTCTGCCACAATGACCTCCCCTCACTTCGCTGCTGGAGATTTCTATTCACACACGGTGAAACTAACATCAGCATTAAGTTAAGGAACGCATTGGGGAATACCGCAAATTTTACCCCAACGTTCTCATCAGCATTTTCTGCTTTAAAATTTTCCGAAGTATTATTAACATGGAAATGTTGTCCCCCTCCCTCTCCCTCCACCCCTTCACCAACCCAGAAGCGCTGAAGACCAAAAGTAGTTCCCATCCCCTGCCCGGCTGTATTTTGTAAAGGTGGTGACAAAATACACAGTCACTACGCTTTACAGTAAATCCTGTGAAGAGCTTTGAGGTGTCCTCCCGACGTGTAAAGCGCTGTATCAAATGACAGGATGATTATGATCGGCTAACTCGGCACAGGCAGTCATTAATAACGGAACCTGTGTCGTCAATTTGCATCCGCTTTGACGTGTTGCGTGTTTTTACGATTTCAAAAGCAAAAGTGTCTGAAACTGCTTCCCAACAGTCCGGGTCATCACTTCGAATCCTCTCTGAGCGATGTAGTCACAGGATTTTAATCTGCGAGCTACAATTCAGTATAGCTGAGTGCTACACCAGCTCTTTGGTTGTTTAATAATAATGATGATAATAATCCTTGCATTTGATACAGCGCCTTATCATGTCTTTGAGACGTCTCTGCGTGCTTCAAAAATATACTGTAAAGTGAAGTGACTGTATATTTTGCGGGCAAAACGCGGCAGCCAGTTGCGCACAGCAGTGTCCCACAAACACTCGTGGATTGAGCAACCAAATTATTATTATTTATAAATGGAGGAAACTGAATTTAAGATTTTTTCCCAAATTCCAAGTGAATTGGAATGTTTGCCTCAGTTACACGCTGGTGGGATCACCCACCATCGGAGCGGTCACTGAGGGAGATGCTGCAGGACTTTACAGCCCTGGTGACTGCCTTTTGATCTCAACTCACAGGGTTATTACCACTGATGGACGGAGCCCAGAGTGGGGCGTTGTCACCCAAGGCTCAGTTGGAAGGAATGCACCACTGCTTACCTGAAAATCCTGTTGCAATCGAAATATATTAAATTCAAGGCTGTAAAATATCTCCCGCCTCAGACCACATTCGAAAAATGATTAAGCTGTGCCCATGTGGTTTATGGCGTCCTCTGACCCCTTTGATGTGTTTATAGCCTTGTAACATGCTGCTAAGTATCCTTTGTCCTGTGTGCAGTTGGAAGTTTACATGCACCCCACTCTTTTCGAGGTTATGACCCGTAATGTTTCTTCCTTACGACAAACGTTTGCAACACGATCCCAGTGGACGGTCGACGACAGAGGCTAGTAGCTTTAGTGGGCTGTGTAGAGGGCACGAAGCCTTCACGTCCACGGCCAAGAAAAATCACTTTACGGCTACGGAAATTGTCTGCGCGGAGCAAAGCCCCTCTTATGGTGACTGGGAAGCATCAGCAATACAATACTATTAATTAGTTAGCACTTTCGTATACTGTTAATACAGTCAATCCAATTCTGACAAGCTCCTTGAGACAGCAGCAACAACTTGCATTTATAGAGCGTCCTTCACCCAGGGTAGCATCCCGGAGCACGTACAACGTGATATCTCAATGACGTGATAAGGCGCTATATCAAATGCAAGGATTATTATCATTATTATTTTCCCTGGGTTCACTCAGAGTGAAACTTGAAAAGATTCCACTCTGTGTGACTCAGTATCACACAGACCATGGTTTCGCCATCTTGAGTCATGGGGGAAGCTCCAGGATGTTAGTTGAATGTTGACTTTAATCACAGACTCAGAAGCTTTCACAGGTATCAATTATTCTGTATAAGACCCATGATTTTCAGGCTTATTAACAAGTTACCAGTTAAAGCCATTATCTGTCTCTCGTTTTTTTTTAAAAAAGGGTTCCTATCTACCAATTTACTCCATCTGAAAGGAAATGGAATGGCCCATCAATGGCCGTGAATATGCACTGTGTAACTTCAAAGAGAACTATCAACTCTTCAATCTCCAATTATAGAGGCATTGTGATCTGGGAAAGTGGCCTGGACGTACCTTATCATGTCTGTAAATAGAGGTGCATGCAACGGGGTGACCTGTGATAATCTTGTGTACATGGAGTCTCAGTAGCTTTCAGAAGCTTTTAGCTGAAAAGCTGGGGTTATGGCAATAGAAGCGAGGCTCTTTGTGATGGCTCAGTGGGTTAAATTCACGCATGGTGCAGTAAAGCGAGTCACAAGGACCAGGAAAGCCCCAGGTGAAGTCCTTGCCTTGTGCTGAGCAGTTGATTTTAAAAATACTTCCCACGTTTGATCTAGTACCTTCATATTGAAACCACTTCACACCCCACTTGTTGACTTGGCTGTGACTGAGATTTGAACCTGTGACTTTCAGATTGAGTAGGCGGAATGCAGCTTTTCTTTACAATGTCTTTACCTACAAGGCAACAACTACTTATGTTTATGCAGTACGCTTCACCTCGGGTAGCATCTCAGAGCGGACCACAGTGGTGGGATGAATGCCGAGCTAGGAGAGAGGGGAGTGTGGGGGAGGAATGATGAAAGATATAAATAATTATAATCCTTGCATTTGACATAGCACCTTATCATGTCTTTGCGACCTCTCATAGCGCTTCGCAGAATATACTGTAAAGTGAATCAAAAACAGAGGTCGCTGGGAATACTCAGCAGGTCAGGCCTCTCACTTCCAACATGCTTCCGTTTCTGACGAAGGGTCGTAGACCCGAAACTTGACTCACTTTCCTTTCTCCATAGATGCTGCCTGACCCGCTGAGTGTACCCAGTGACTTCTGCTTTTGTTTCAGATTTCCGGCATCTGCAGTATTTTGAGATTTGTTTATACTGTAAAGTGAATTGACTGTATATTTTGTAGGTTTTAAAGTGGGATTCAAAGATAGATAGAGAGGGAGCGAGGCGTAGGGATAGGGGTCAGGGAGTTCCATAGTTTGGCAATAGACTTTGTTTTGTAATGACTGAAACTTTGAGTACCAATGGTGGCAATTGAGAGGCAGGAGAGCAAAAGGTCAACTCTTAGGTAAGAGGAATGTCTCTGCTTATTGAGAGGTGAAGCATATGCCTACCTGCTTACAAGTATCGTTTTAAAAGAGTTTCCATTAAGTTTTCAGAGTTTTCATAGAATTACATAATGTACGGGGACAGGCCATTCAGCCCAACCATACTGTGCCAGTATTTACAACCCACACACTTCGGTTTCCCTCACACAATATATAGTCAATTCACTTTACAAGAATATTAATAATCCTTGCATTTGAATATAGCACCTTATCACATCTTCGAGATGTCTCAAAGAGTTTCACAGAATATACTGTAAAGTGAATTGACTGTATATTTTGTGGGCGAAACACAGCAGCCAATTGCACTCAAGAGTGTCCCACCAACAGTCATGGACTGAAGTGACCAAATTATTTTTAATTATTACCCCCGGAAAAGAGATCCGCCAATCGACTTACAACTGGGTTCCTACTTACTGCTAGGTAATCAGAGGCATGTGAAGTAAGGAAACTTGCCCAACATTTCGCCCTGTCGGGAATCAAACCCAGGTCCTCTTACTGGCTAGGCGAGTGCTCTAACCACTGAGCTACAGAACAATAAATTCTGTGATGTGCTTTGAGACGTTTCAGCAATGCGATAAGGCACAGTATCAAATGCAAGGATTATTATTATTCCATTTTCCTTTACCCCTCCATTCCCTATTTTGTTAAAAGCTTCTCCTAACATCCTAAGGTTTCCCCTTTCGGTTACGAGCATTTACCCAAGCATTGACTTAACTTTGAGTTGAACTTTCGAAGTGCCTTTCTATTCTCCACCCCCCACCCTGCTTGATCCCTTTCTCAAATCTCGAATGAATATCTAATCTTGATGGATTCCATGCTGCTAGCATTTTGCAGTTAACTGTTCAGTTAAGATTAGAGATCAATTCTATTCTCTGTTATATTGAAGGCAGTACAGCAGAGTCAGTACAACTGGCCCATTTAACCAGGGTTAATGTTTAATTCATTTTACAATCTGTCAAGTAGTAAAATGTGGTCTGAATTGCAAAGTTTATATTAACACATGGACGTCTAAGTGCTGAGTTAGCAGATCTTAGCTGGGCAGACAGCATGGTCAAGGCCTGTCGTGGGCAGCGTTGCAATAATTGTCTTCAAAATCGGGCAGGGGAGCAGGTTGGGGTCTCTGGGACTGGGGGTGCTTTAACTGGCCATCACTGCTGCTCAGCGGGATGATGAACGAACCACTGTGATAAAATTGTCTGGCAGCTCCACCCAGACCATTCACAACCTTGAGTGCAGCCGTTCACCGTGACCAACCCACAGGTCCAGAAATAGGAGGTGCACAAGGATTGCATCACAGTTCACGTTTAATAGAACTGTAACACAAGAGGGATCAGGTAATGTGAACAAACACTGGAGGTAGATTCCCTCTCTCCAACCCCTACCACCCCTCCCTCCCTCCCTCCCATGCTGAGTGGTTCAATCGCATGTGGCACAGACATGATAGGCTGAGGTCTCCCTCTCTGCTGAAAATGCCAGTGTTGGGTTGTTTGTGTTTTACATGTGAACGTCTCTGGTTTACCGATCTCGCTAGTCCCACCATCCACAAACCGCAGCTGATCCAAACCTCCACTGCCCCCATCCTCACCTGCACCACATTGCTCCACTGTCTCCCTGCCTCCCAGATTAACTTCAAGGTCCTCACCCTGGACCCCCGGTCCATTGCTCGTCTCTCCTCCCTCACTCCATCACTCTATACCATTATCCGTGGAAGGCCTTCAGCTACAATATCACTAATCTCTGGAACTTCCTCTCTCCCTCTACCCCTCCACCTCGGCCTCGCCCTCTCTCTATCTCTCAGAATCCCATCTTGAATCCTACCTTTTCAACCGAACCAATGTTACCTCTCCCTTACCCTTCTCTGACCCGTTATCCTACGTGAAAGATGCTATATTAAGGCAAGTTGTTGTTTTATGTGCATGCATGTGTGCGCGTGTGCATGCATTGAGTGTTATGTGTGTGTACTTTGGGTGTGTTATATGTGTGTATTGTGTTTGGTGTGTATGTCAGTGTATGTTATGTGTGTGTGTATGTTATATGTTTGTGTGTGTGTTGTGGCAACTGTAAATTAATACAGTGCCTCCTCCCCTGGGTGTATGTTGTGTGTGTGTGTGTGTGTGCATGTTATATGTGTGTGTGTGTCATGTGTGTGAAGAATGACCACTCAAACCAGTTAATGATAGGAGTCAGTCCTTCTGGCACTGTACTCCAGCATAAGTCAGCACCTACAGGACAGGGACATGAGAGACAATTTCTAGGCAGATATGACATTGAATCACATGGAGACGAGATCACTTACCTGGAAAAAAAAACTCCTGCCTTGGAAAAACGCTCCCCTATTCAACTTCCCATCTCCTTCTCCAGCTTCCCCAGACATTAGGGAAACGGGAACTTACCCGATTTAATTTACCGTGAGCCGACCGACCCAGGATACAGGTTATTTTGTGACAAACTCAACTCCCAACACTTAGAGAAATGTTTGCCTTCCATATCAAAGTGAACGTTTGCTTTCCACTCCAAGCACTTGGGGAGAAAGTGTCTTGAAACTTTTTTTTCCTCCCTTCCCTTTCACACCTCACTCACCTTCTCTATCCTGCCCACCCCCCCACACACACACACACAAACACACACTCGCAAAGAAAGCTGCCGGGACCATCTCTCATTGAGAGTCTGAAATTTATAAAGAGCTGAGACAAAATGGCGGTGGAGACGAGCACTGTGACCTCACGCGGCGCGTTACAAGGAGTCCTGGACCTTGCTCCTCACTCCCAACAACGCCAGCCACTGTTTCAGCAACCGAAGGTGAAATGCGAGAAAGCTCCGCACTGTGGGAGCTGCCACATTAGGCAGACACAAGGAACACAAGACCTGTTGCCTCAGCTGGGAGGGTAAGGATTACAGACTGGGCCAGATCAAGCTACGGCCCCTGTCAAATGGAAGGTGATTAATTACTGTGCAACTGAGCTGCCACTTTGATATGGTCTGTTGAAAGTTTGCAGACTGCCAGGGCATTCAAAGGCGGGAGAGTGATGATGTGCTCAGAGGCTAGGGCAGTTAGAGGGGAGGAAATGATTGGGAAAAGGCAGAAAGATGAGCTCAAAATGGGTGAGGGAGGGGGGATGTGGGTGTGCAGGGGGAATTCAGTCATTCCCAACTTTCTCTCCTCATCTCTACTCTCAGCTCTGTAGCACTTTACACTGGTTCCGAATGTTCACTTCAGTCGTTGTTATTTATTCCCCTCTCTAATCCTACCTCTTCGATTGCGCCTCATAGTCTCCGCTTTTCCCCCTGACTCACTGTCCAACTCTCCCACTGTGAAGCATTCTGAGACACTATCCCATTTGAAGGGTGTTATATCAATGCAAGTTATTGTCAATGTTTACGGGGTGTTGCTGGTGCAAATTAACTGATGCGTTTGCCTATGTAACAACATCTGCTTTCATTTTGGAGCAGTTATATTTTCCAAAGTACTTTGAGACGTTCGTTATTATTAGCTGTTCAACTGGGTGGGTGAGGTGGTCGTGGGTGGAGGGAGGGAGGTCAGTCCTGATCTCTATCCTGTGTCATACAAACTTCTGGGATGGGGGATATTGGTGAATCAGCAGGAGGGAAAATCTCTGGCATCAGAAGCTCGAAATTACATCTAGTCTCAGCCTGTGAGCCAATTGTTTCAGATACTGTAAGACACTGTAGAATTATGATCTTTTCAAATAAAGATAGGATGGCCTTCATAGGAACATAGGAATTGAAAAAAGACCAAAGTCCATCTAGTTTGCCTTTTACCATCCTGGTAGTCGCATGCTACAATAATGTGGAGTCCTGTAGAGTATTGGTTAGAGCACTCACCTCGGAAGTGAGAGGACCTGGGCAAGGCAAAACATTAGGCAAGTTTCCTTACTCCACATTTCTCTGTTTACATAGCAGTAAGTAGGAACTCGGTTGGTGGAGAAATATCAGTGAGAAATGGTAAATATGTTGATTTTCTGTTAAATCTTAAATCAGAGCATTCACTGGGCTGATAATAGGTTTGCTTTGAGGCAGACCTGGTTTAAAACGTCTGTTGATTCCACCTAATTGCTGAATCGCCCGATCCAGAACTTTAATAAAGACGGACAAAAGACACACATTCCAGAGGAAGGTACACCTGTTACGATTATTGAGGGATGAGGGATGCTGTCAGCAGGATGGAGGGGATTTGTGCAATGCTGTGGTTCTGCTCACGCCATCAATCATTCTCTTTGCTTTCGGGTTAGCTGTTGGGTCGCTGCTAATTCACTCTGTCAAAACTCCTCCATCAAATGTGTTGGTGTTGTATCATAATTGCCAGGCTGACCCTCCACTGCAGTGCTGGGGGGAAGGACTGCAATGTCAGAGCTGCTGTCCCACAGATGTGATGTTAATCCAAGGTCCTATCTCCCTGTTCAGGTGAATGTCAAAGACCACACCAATCAGTGCAGTTACTATCTGAACCTTTGGTAGAGCAGTAGTAAATTGGTGCCTTTTAAAGTTAATAACAATAATCCTTACACTTGGTGTAGCACCTTTCATATGAGGAGGATGTTTCAAAGTGCTCTACAGGATTACCTGTAAATTGTAGTGATTTTGTATCTGTGCAGGCAAACACAACAGCCAACTTGTACCTAGCGATAATCCACAAACAGCTGTGGAGTGAGTGCCCAATTTATTCTGGGGGATTATTGGCCAAGACACCGGGAGAGAGAATCTCCCTTTTTCTCAAATACTGCCATGGGACCTTTAGCATCTAACTGAACAGGCAAATAGGGCCTCAGGTTAACATCTCATCTAAAGGACAGAACCTCAAATAGCGCTGCACACTCCCACCAGTGAACTGGAGTGTCAATCAGCTTAGACTATGCAACTTTTCGACATGGGGCTGGAACCCACAGAGGTCCAAGTGCTCCCAACTGAGCCAGGCTGACACCTAAATAAGGGGTGAATGTATCTTATGAAGCCTCAGTTGAGACATTAGCGGCTGAAATTCCAGTCAGCATTGCCTTTGGTGATGTTGGCCGCTAATGGGAATTTCTCCCACATTATCATTGCCCGTCGCCAAAGGTGCTATGCATAGTTCCAACTGGAATTTCATCCACTGCTTCCTTTTACGTGGGTCCGGTTCTACAAGCTCCTCCAGTAAGTCACTTAGGAAACCCTTATCCATGTGTGTTCTCCATTCTAATGAAAGAACTATTCTGAAGTAGTTAATTCTGAGTCGCTTGTGTTTTTTTTACTACCATTTGGAGTGAGAGCTCTTAAAAATATTGACACAACATTTAATATCAACAAGGCCGCTTCCCAGAATTGCTGCTGATGCATAATATAGATCTACTGCCATGGCTTTGATGTGGGTGTTATTAAAAGACTTTGCCCTAAAGAGGATTTGTGGCTGTATTACCGTCTTGTTAAATATTACTAATTTTCCAGCTTCTGCATTGGCCTCATGGCTGAGGGCACCACCTAGTGCAGTGTAAGTCAACATAGGTGCAGGATTCAATCTGGGCATCACTGACTTGTTTCATGCCCCGACCATACTACCAGAGTCCTCATAACTTGTCCCCTTCCTCCCCACCTTCAAAACCGACCTACCTCAAGAACATCGCACTTCTGACACTTCTGCCCACTCACTTCTGCCCACCACCCAAACCTCCCCGCATGAGAATGGCAGAAATCAAAATTTAGTCACTGCTGATAAAGGCCACTGATCTAATGTCTGAGCTCAGTTTTTGAACACATGACTGGAGGGTAGTTATTGATTGCTCAATAAGTAAGCTGCTTCTGGCTTTAATATTCACCATCTTTTATTTTTGTTATTCTATAATAATTAATAATAATCCTTGCATTTGATATATCGGGATTCTTGTTCAGGGCATTCTGGTTTTAAGGTGGTTCTCAAGAAACTGGTTACCAAATTAGGATTGCTTTCAAGAAAGTTTTCACAGTTCTATATGTTGTTAAATCGTAAGGCTGACACCATGAGAGATTTGGAAGCCAGTATTCAGCAGTTCTTAAAAAAAAGCTTTCAAATTAGGCAGGATTTAAGTGCTTACATTTTAAGATAAAATGCTCTACAGGACAGGATATCAGGCTTTAAGATGTTTCAGTTCACAATGCGCTGCACAGAACTGAGTAGTTTCTTTGAAGGCGAGGACCCATGAAGTGGTTTTGTGGCTTGTTTGTTGGTGGTGTCTTAATACACAATTCACACTGATCTGACAGAACTCGGAGAGACGATCTGAGAAATGCGGAGACGGTTAGCTTCATGCCTGTCCGAGGCTGATATACTTTGTTGTTTCCAATGAAAGGCTTGCATTGATGTCCAATCCGACACAATTGTACTGTATTAGACCGCCAGACTCTGCGTGGAGTTCTAGGCAAGACACCAAAACAAGAGATATAAAGAGGGAGTTTTCTACACAGCATTTTTTAACCCTGTTTCCAGATATGAGTGACATTGGCTCTTTTCCAGCTTTTATTGCCCTGAGAAGCTGCTAGTGAGGAACCATCTCATAAGTTTTCGTAGTGATGGTCCTTTGACCCAGCAACAATGAAGGAATGGGGTGGTCCAGTTCAAGATGATGAATAGTGTCATGAGATCTTTAACTTGCACCTAGCTAGACTGATGGGACCTCGGATTAATGGCCCATCCCCCAGCATTGCCTCAGAGGGAGGGGATACAGACGGAAAAGTTTGGAGTCAACTGATAAGCTCTCTGCAGTCAGGATTAAAGTACTTTCAGAACCAGTCCGCCACTTGGGAGTTGCTGCTGTTCTTATTGGAATCTCATCCCCTGAATAAAAAGCGGTCACTGCTCTGACTTTAGACTGGGCTCCGTGTAATGCAAGCCAATTCAGAGCTCGGGCGTTACACAAAAATATCCAATCGATTTGGCTTGAAGCAAATTGGTTCTAGATAGCAATTTTACCTCTGCGATGTTGCGACACCGCCTCATTCACAACGGTATCCGTGAACTCTGACACCACCCAACATCAGTAGGGATACCGGTCATATATTATCGTGTTCGGACTCTGAGCCCTCTGTTTGGATAGCTGCAGTGTGAGCTGCAGTTAAATTGGACAAAACCAGTCGTGGGGGACAGTTAAAGGCAGTAAGAAATCTCTGGATCTGACATTCACAAACCACATTAATGTGGCTCTCACGAGCTGTAAACTCATCAGAATGTGACCTTGAACTGTTACTGCCACCCATCTGTTATCCACAATCCATTCTGTATCCAATGTAATCTATTGGCTACAAATATCTCTTTTGCAATGCAGAATGCCACATATTGGTTCAGGTTCTGCTTGGATCAAAGATCAAGGAACCAAATGATTATAGGACTTGCTACCTGTCCTGGGCTACGGGTCTTAGGTAGTCAGCTGGGTTAGCCAGCCAGCTGAACTATTGTCAAGGTATTAAATAAATGACAGTTTTTAACAATATTTATAAGTGCTGGTAGTTTCTTGGAGCGTTTCATAGTGGCGAGCTCCTCTGGTATCACCTTATAAAAAGATTGCTAATGTTGGCCATTAGCAATCTAACGGGTAATAGACCCTGATGACTTGCAGTTGAGTTCGAATAAATTTGCTGAGTTGCGGTTGCGAAGTTCATAAAACAAAAGGAATTTTTAAAAATTGTAAAACCCAAGTTACATTGTTACACATATCCTGAACTGGGTTATCAGTGGTTCAGTTAAGGGTTGGTCTGCAACAGTTTATCCTGGATGTGTGGGAGATTCTTCTTAACCATCACTTTATATCCCGACCCTCAGTAGATTGATCTGTCACCTCCAATGGCAATGCATTGATAATGTTAACTGTACAATGGGAAACTCAAACCTTCAACTCTAGCTGTCAGAACTATCTGATTCACTGCTAGGATAATCGGTTCCAAGATTAATGCTTTAGTTTGTGCCTAGCATTAGGGACACATCCCAATGTAATGTACCCATCCTTCAGATGAGATGTTAAACTAAAGTCCTGTCTGCCCGTTCAAATGGACGTTAAAGATTTTGTGGCACAATTCAAAAGTGAAGGGAGTTTCTCCTGTGGTCCTGGCCAACAGTCCCCCAAATAAAATTGATCATCCTCTTAACTGTTTGTGGGACACTGCAGGCTGCAAATTGGCTGCCACACACGCCTAGAGAATATGCAGTCACTACATTTTACAATTAAACCCTGTGAAACACTTTGAGATGTCTCGATGAAGTGATGTGCCTGATCGCAAAAGCATCAGCCTCTGAATACAGTTTAAGAACACAATAATATCCGTAAGACTTTCTATAGCCTTGGAGTGCGAACAACCATTGTTTTTACGCAACTCCTTTAACAGACAAAATAGTGAAGACTCTTTGGGGGCCTTTTAACGAAAGCTAAATATTAGTAACCATTATCTTCAAAGCTCTCGCTCAGCTTGTCTATTTTGGTGAGTGCGACCCGCATTGCCTCCAGGCTTAAAAGTTGAAATGGATTTTGCGTAGGTTAATTTTTGTGAGAAAGAAAGAGCGCGGAGGCTGGAGAGACCACTGAAAAGAATGCTGTGTAGTAATATATGTTGCTGATGAATAGGCCCCTAAACCCAGCAGCATTAAGATGTGTTGGACAAGGCCATCTGAGTTTGATTTTGTGCTTTGAAGGGGTGTTATTAGTGGGTACCTGTATTAGATTACTCACAGCCCCAAGCTAACTCCGCTTCTCCACATAAAGCACATGGAAATTGGTGTCGGTGCAGAAAGCTTTGATTTCTTATCAGATCTGGGGAAAAAAAGAGGCCTTTTCAATTTGGGCTGCTGTATAAATTATTCCTGGCTCCCTCGGAGAGGAAAGGGGATTGGATGGCGCATACAGTATTGGGAGGTCCGCCTTGGAACTCAAGCTGAGCTTGGCTGCAAGGTTCGGAACCTTTGCCCTCTGGAATTCTGCCCTCCGACCCCCACCATCATTAATCATGATGTGCCAAATGACAATCATTCATCATGGAGATGACGGGATGTGAGACCACAGCAGCAAGGAGCTGAAGGCACAGGGGATGTTACCCGGGGATCGTGCTCACATCTCCACGTCTCCAGGTGATTCTTTTCCCCCTTCTGATTTCTAACCCTTTTTATGTAGCAATGCAGTGCAGATCACTCCAATTTTATCCCCCCCTCTCCATTCCTCCTCCTCCTCCTACAAATTTCCCCCCAATTTGTTTGACCGTGTTTGCAGCCTCCTCCCCCTTCTCCCCAGCTGAGAGTGTCTGACTCCAATGCTCGCCCCCGCCCCCCGTACACACACGTCCATGGTTACTCTCCAGTAACATGGCCACTATCTCAGAATGAATGGGACACGCTGTCATTTGTGAGCCTGGTCAGTGAGTGTCTGTAGGCTGTTCAACTAAGACTGCATCACATTTGAGCTCAATCAAAAGCATTAGGCTTGTTCAATGCAATAGGTCAATAATAATAGTTATAGGTTAATAATAATGGTGATTCTTACATCCTTTTGCGTCAAGAGGACATCTTGAAGCACTTTACAGGATAGATTGTAAAGTGTACTGACTGTGTATTTGTAGACAAACAGAACAACCAATTGGCATGCAGCTATGTCCCACAAACGGTCATGAAAGGAATGACCAATTTTGTTTGGGGGGATTGCCAGCCAGGACTTCGGGAGAAACGCCCTTCGCTTTTCGAATAATGCCGTGTGATCCTTAACAGACGGATGAGACATCGTTTGAGCACCAATGTGCAATGCAGCACACTCCTAGCTCTCATCCTGAGGATGGCACATATGGCAGGTTGCCATGATGGAGGAGTTGATACAGAGCTCAGTGAGCCATCTGGCCTTTTCCCAACACAAGTTTTATTGGGCTCTTATGTGTATCCCACCCAGAGGTCACAGAGTACAGGAGAGCACCTACTGTACTTGTCTGAAGCGTTGTGCGGTTACAACATAGCTAATTACAACATAGATTCATTCAGCGATGGAGCTTTTCAATCCATTTCCCCCTTCCTTGCTTCTGGCAGGACAGATGTTTATCAGCTGTGAGAGGCTGAAAGGTTTGTCCAGTTCCAATAACTCTCCTGACAGGCCCATTAGTTTCCATTCACCCTCTGTAAATCCAATCAACATTTGCAAAGTGAAGAAACAGACGGGCTAATATAAACTGCTTGAGAATGGGCTCCAAGGCCAAGCCTAATTAAATTTCCTTCTTTCTCTTCCCTCTTCTGAGTCCATTTGAGCTGGTGATCGATTGATATGTTTTGATGCATAAACGAGCTACGCTGTCGTATTAATTATTTATTAACGCTATCGATTTCACTCTTTAAAACTGACGTCGTGAGAGGATCCGGCAAACAGCAGGTTAGTGGTGGTAATAGTAAGAGGGGGGGAGGGGGGGCGGGGCGGGGGAACCTTTATGTCGCGCGCAGCAGAGGACAAACCTTTCCCCGTGGCGAGGGAAGGATAATCAGACGCACAGTCCAACGACAACAACTTGTACTTAAGATAATATCCTGGAAAATTTTACAGGGAATTCACGAGCATGGTGGCAAATGGATGGGGGAGGGAGGAAGTCATCGAAAATGCACTTGAAGAGAAGAGTGCAAAGTGGAGGCATTTGGGGAGGAGGAGAGACTTATCACAGTGACTGAAAGTTCCAAGTAACTTCTTAGCAGCAGCTTCCTTGAAAGCAGCTTTGATGGAGCTGCTGAACATCGCAATGTTCCTTCCCCCAGTAATGCACGAGAGTGTCAGCCTGGACTTGAGTTCTAAGCCCTGATATGGGGCTTGAATCCATGACTTTCTGACTCGAGAGATAAGTGTGCTACCAACCGAGCCAGGCTTAAAATGAGTGATGGTGGAATTAAAGGCCGTATTGCCTCAAAAGAAATGTATTCCAATAATATAATAATAATCCCTGCATTTGACATAGCGCTTTATCACATCTTCGAGACGTCTCAAAGCGCTTCACAGAATATATTGTAAAGTGAATTGACTGTATATTTTGTGGGCGAAACGCGACAGCCAATTGCGCACAGCAGCGTCCCACAACAACGACAACAAAATTACATTTGTGTAGCAAATAGGTTGAAGTGACCAATTTTTTTTAAGGAATTATTCCTCTGAAAAAGCGATCCTCCAATCGACTAATAACTGGGTTCCTACTTACTGCGAGGTAAACAGAGGCGTGTGGAGTAAGGAAATTTGCCCAATATTTCACCCTGCTGGGAATCGAACCCAGGTTTTTCACTTGCAAGACAAGCGCTCTAACCATTTGTTGTGGCACCTTTCAGATCAGGCAGACGCCTCAAAGCGCTTCACAGGATTTATTGTACAGTGGAGTGACTGTGCATTTTGTAGGCATACGCAGCAGACAGTTTCACACACAACAGAGACCCGCAAACAGCCATGAGGTGAATGACGGATTTATCCGGGGAACTCACTCAGGTTTGAAGACCCTTTAATTCTGAGCGATAAAGCTACAGGATTGAAAGGCGCCAGAACAAGAGTGAGGTTGAGCTGCTGTATGTGTAAATGTTTGTGTGATTGTTCCATTATTTATAAATCTTAACAGCTGGTTGTGAGACCAGATGAAATCCTATCTGAGCAAGGGCAGGCCAGAGCCTCATTTGTCTTGTACAGTGTGACACCTTCAGTCCATTTAAAGCTACCAAATGAACTCATACAGCTGCGTAACACTGCTGAGGCCATCACTTTAATGGACAGAAGCAGAGAAATCAAATCGGAATCATTTAACTCTTTGAAAATGCTTTTCCTCTGTTGGTTTGTGGCAAACCTGAAAAATACTGCATCTAACTCTGAACTACAAATCCAGGTCACAAGGTCTGACTCTCCTAGTCATTATTATTAATAATTCTTGCATATATTGTAATGCCTTTCACATTAGGAGCACATCTCAAAGCGCTTTATAGGATTTACTGTGAAACATAGCGACTGTGCATTTTGCAGCCGAATGTGGCAGCCAATTTGCTCACAGTAATGGCCCACAAACAGCTATGAAGTGAATGATTGGATTCATCCGGGGGAGTGTTGGCCACCTGAACTGAGGACCTCAGTTTTTAACGCCTCATCTGATGGCACCTCCGAAAAATACAGAGTTTCCCAGCACTGTTGTTGGATTGTCAGCCTAGACTATGTGAGCTGAAAGTCCTGGCGTGGGTCTTAAGCCCACAACCTCTTGCCTCAGAGGTGAGAGGGCTCCAAAGTGGACCAGGCTGACACCTAAGAACATATATCCAAGGGAAGCTAGTCGAAAGTTTTTAAAGATTTTTGAAAGAATTTGGTTGGCTTTTTGTTCAACAAACAAATTAACAAATTGTTAAAGCTTCAACCCCTCTCTCTCTCAGCATTCTGCTCCCAGCCTCGAAAGGCAATTAAGAAAATGATCATTGCAGCCGTATTATTTACCCTCTGTTGTTAATTCTGAACTGTAGCCCATGTAATGTCTATAAATCAAAATGTCCAATATCGGTGCTGACTTAAGTCTGTGTGATCCCAGGTCACTGCATTGATTCACTCATCATTGGGACTGTGTATGAATGCAGTTAACTTGCTCTAGTTTATATTTATAGCCTCTGGTCATCTTTTGCTTTGTCTCAGGGATGCGATGTACCACAGCTACAGAATCAATTTCACATTCAATAGTCCTATTACTGTAATTGCTCTAACTCGAGCAACTAGTAAAAAGCAGTAAACATTCCTCCGTCAGCTCTGATAATCCGTGTTTGTCAACATAACAACATTCTGCGCTTTGTATATTTTTCCAGACCATCAGCTTCAGTGTATTTCTCAGCCAAGGGGAGGCATTGCTTCTGAGCTCAGCCCTGTGTGTGATCTCAGTGATCTAAATGAGGATGTATTATTGAACGTTCTGAATTCAGAGCTCTAAATATCAGGGAAATTAAGAAGCACAAAAGGGTTCTGATTCAGATTTTATATCAGATTTGGTGCAATGACAATGCAGTCCTATCTGGCGTTAATCAAGCGCTCCAGGACACTACCCTGCGTGAGCGGCGCTATTTAAATCCAACCTGCTGTTGTCGTTGATCTGTCATAAGCTCATGGGAGATCTATACCTGTTTGATATTGACGCGACTAACTTGCCGAATGGTCTTCTCCATTTTAAGAACAGTTGAGATTGGGAAAGCACTGCATTGGCAGAGATGCCATCCTTTGACTGAGACTTTAAACCGTGACATTGTAGCACGAGAGAACTAACCAGATAAAGCTGCTTCCCCCTGATCGCACTCCCTGTGCTTTTGACTGTGGGATGGAAACGGGTTCCCGAACCCGAGCTGGGTGAGAGGGCGTCCGGGTCGTCACAGGACGGCCAAGCATTCCAGCACCTGTTTACGAACGCCCAGACCATCCGGTCAACACCCAATTCTGATCCCGTTGGAGCCAGTCCAGAAATGCTAAAAATAATTAGCGACAACTGCAGGGCTCATATGTCGGCTTTAGCTGAGGGACAGACAAGTGTAAATTCCACATTTGTCAAAGGCACCACCACCGACGTAGCACAACTGCAGTTATC
This sequence comes from Callorhinchus milii, assembly GCF_018977255.1. Taxonomy (NCBI): domain Eukaryota; kingdom Metazoa; phylum Chordata; class Chondrichthyes; order Chimaeriformes; family Callorhinchidae; genus Callorhinchus; species Callorhinchus milii. Next base: position 6,338,146 of record NW_024704763.1, on the reverse strand, counting down.
CTTAACATCTGCCTCTATAGAACTGCTGTGTCGATCCACCAAATCTGGAGCTCTTAACCTTTAGTGTCCCTTAATGTCTCTGATATTTGGAGATCCTTGTATCCGGATCCACTAAAGCTAAATAATACATGGGCCAGAGCTAATGGGAGGCATTGATCTGCAGTTTATTGAACAACTCATTTCCCATCCAATTGTTTCTTCCCCTATCTGGTCGCCTTCATTCTTTGGCCATCTCGTCATCCCTCTTAAAGACGTCCTGCTGACTCGAGGTTTAATGAGCAAGAGGAAAACAAATGAATCTTGCTTCTCATATAATGAGTCTATAGTTAAAATGATTAATCATGGAAAGAGTCTATCTGAAATTTTAATCGAGGCCTATATAATCTTTAAGTGTATGAATACAATATTTATGTGAATGTTAAATCCCAAAACATAAGGTGTCAGCCTGGCTCAGTGGTAGCTCTCTCACCTCTGAGTTAGAAAGTATTTCCTGGTATCCTAGCCAACAATCTCCTTGATATGTAATGAAAGTCATTCACTTCATGGCTGCTTGTGGGACTGGATATGTGCAAATTGGCTGTTGTGTTTACCTACAAATACACAGTCACTACACTTTACAGAGAAATTCTGTGAAGCCCTTTGCGACGTTTCAATGTGGGGGTACATCAAATGCAAGCATTATTTGCATATTGAGCAAGCAGATCTGAATTGAAGAGTTATAATAATAATAATCTTTGCATTTGATATAGTGCTTTTCGCGTCTTCTAGACGTCTCAAAGCGCTTCACAGAATAGACTGTAAAGTGAATTGACTGTATATATTTGTGGGCGAAATGCAGCAGCCAATTGCGCAGAGCAGCGTCCCACAAACAGTCGTGGATTGAAAATGACCAACTTATTATTGTTTTGTTTTGGAGGGATTATTATTAGGTGTGTGGAGTAAGGAAACTTGCCCAAGGTTTCGCCCTCTGCCTGGAATTGAACTCAGGTCTCTCGCTTGCAAGGCGAGCGCTCTAACCACTGAGCTTCAGGACTTGAATAGTACAGGATAATACAGGAGTTGAACAATAAGATAGAGAAAGCTGAGACAAGACCGTACAACGGAGCTTTTTCTTCACTCTCTGTAACTAAAATGGATTGAATTTTCTTTTCAAAGTCAACTTAAGGGTGCTGATTGGGATTGCTGAAACGTCATGTTAAATAAGGCTTGTGTTTTTTCTCCTGGAGTGTAACAGATGAGATTAAAAGTGATCCTTTTGAAGTTGCTATTTGGGTTTCAGGTACTTTTGGAAAATGCAATGCTTCAATGTTCAATTTCAGAGGCACAGCTATAATTTGAAATAAAAGGACTAAAGAGATCCGGGTTTATTCTGTTCCGTGTAGCAGAATCACTTAAAATGCAATATGTGTACTCCAAATAGCGGGTTACAAATATAGACCTATTTTCCCGTTAATATTTATTGTTTAGTATTTTAAATCCATTATTTATTGACAAATGCTTGGTGAAGAGTTTGTTAAATTCTCCCCCGCCCCCCCCCCCCCCGTCGATCTGAGCTGATGAGAGAACTTGTAACGTGGCGATTGTCTCCCATCTGTCGATTTCAATTTGAACCTCTGGAGCTCAGTGTAACGAACTGAGAAGCAGATTGCACGCTTCTCTTCTCTGCTTTCTTCCTCTCTCTCTCTCTCTTCTCTTCTTTGCCTCTCTCTGTTCCGCTTGTGCTATTGCTGGGAGTTGTGCAAGATCAGTCTGCCCCAGCCTTTTCCCAGTGACTGAGCGCAATGGCTCAGTCAAGGGCAGGAGGCCACATTACATAGCAGAGCAGATGATTTGCCAACCTCAATATAGTGGCTCCAGCATAAATGATGGCCAAGGTTTGAGGTAATCAAGGGCACTCGTGGAGCCCAACCCCAGTAAACAATGAAACAGCTAAAGAAAAGGGGGTGAAAAAAATAGTCATTGAGCAAAAACAAGAAGGAAAACAACTGAAGGATACAGAAGATGGCAAACTCGGGTGGAAGTTTGCACTATTTCTTAACTATGAAATCTGGAAGTACTTCATGCCAATTTCACAGGAACTGTGATGCATCTCCATCAAGTTTGGGAGCCAGCTTTATTCGTACCGATGTGGCGTGCTTTTCGACACCTTACAGATTTCTTAGTTAAGAAAGCCCGTTTAGAAATAGCGCAAAATTGACCTTACTGGAGGGAAACGAAAAGGCACCCATTGTATGTGAGTGTCCAGCCAGAAGGGAACCTGACAAGACGATTGAAAGGAATGAAGGTGACAGGGATGGAAATTGATTTTAAACGTGTCCGCATCAGTGTCGCAGACAACTGTCCAAGTAGTAATTGTTATTCTACAGTATCTTTTTTATCTGCCAAGTACACGTGCCACTGTCCGTCACAGGTAACACGGTTTGAAGGATCCATTCAGTGGCACGATCGCTTCCCTCGCTCGCATGTGAGGTTCACCTGAGGCCCCACGGTGATGGGAGAACAAAACAAGCGTCAGCCTGGCTCTTTGGGCAGCACTCTTGCCTCTTAGGTCAAAAGGCTGTGGGTTCAGGTCCCACTTTGAACTACGATGGTGTAGGCTGACATTCCAATGCAGTGCTGGGGGTGCCCTAAAAAATACAGTGACCACACTTCATTGGCACTTCATTGACTTGAAAGTCAATCCGATATAAGTTTTTTTTTAATTTTACTGCAATGAGGGAGGTACGAGGCATGATCAGGCATGTATGCGCTCAGGGTTTCCTTCACCGTTGATGATCTAGCACCTCTCCTTCGCATTCAGTCCTATGGACACTGAGAGAAGATCAGCCTTGATGCAAAGTCTTCCATCTTTATTGCCTTCCAGGGACACCAGTGAACCGGATTCCGATCATGGCCAAGCAAGTATTAGACCTGTACATGTTGTACAAGCTGGTCACAGAGAAAGGCGGCTTGGTGGAAGTCATCAACAAAAAGATTTGGAGGGAAATCACGAAAGGCCTCAACTTACCTACCTCAATTACCAGTGCGGCCTTTACGCTCAGGACACAGTAAGTACAGCAGAGCAGCCCCAGTGTAGCACAGCCCCAATGCAGCTCGGGCCCAGGGCAGCGCAGCCCCAGGGCAGCGCAGCCCCAGTGCAGCTCGGGCCCAGGGCAGCTCAGCCCCAGTGCAGCAGCTCCAGGAGCCCACGGGATGAGGGCAGGATTGGAATCAGATATTACCAGGGCGGAGTGTGACAATTGGCTTTGAAAATAATGCGCTGCTCACACCAGCAAGTGGAGATGTTCTGAGAGGTATGATGTAATCAGTGACCATTCAATCCATTACTCAGCCAAGCAAAGAGCGGACTATGTCACTGACTTAGTTAATTTTTAAATAGAATTTGCGAGGAGAGAGGGGGAAGGTATGACACACATCTTTGGCTAAGTGCTCAGCCGTCATACAACTTGCTCCCTGAGGTTTAAGAGACCCTCCAGGCAGAATCGATTGGGAAGCTTTAAAGGGAGATAGGTAAATACTTGGGGAAATAAGGATATTGAGGGATATAGAGAAAAGGCAGGGAATTGGGATTCATAGATCTACTATGATCTAATAAACTGGTGGAACAGGCTCAATGGGCTGAATGCCGTCTTCCTGTTCCTTTGCAGTAATTCTTAACGGGTTTCCTTAATAACAAACTCCATTAGAATTCCTATGAAGCCTTGGGAATTCTATCTTTGGAATTCCACTGCAGGAGCAGATTGTGTCGGAGAAGAGTTTCCGTGTGTAGGGATTGGTCAGCTAACCCGCCACCCCATTACCCCCACCCCCCAATTTGCCTGATTCCATAATAAGGAGTGCCGCGAGGAAATACCACAAATTAGACCCCGTTCTGAAGTGGAGCTCATTGTCCATTGTGTCTCTACACTGCTCCCTTGTCTTTCCGGCAGATATATGAAATACCTCTACCCTTATGAATGTGAAAAAAAGTCCCTCAGTTCTCCTGCAGAGCTACAGGCAGCAATCGACAGCAACAGGCGAGAGGGCCGAAGGCCGAGTTACAGCTCTGCCCTTTTCGGCTACCCCACGAGCTCAGGCCACACGCTATTGTCCACACCCAAGCTTCATCTGTCTGCTATGAACATTCCTGCCATCAATGGTACCCACCCCTCCCCGGGGAGGCAGGCCATCAAGAAAGGTATGGGCTTGTTCTTCTGTGTTGTTCCTATCTCTGCCAAATAATGAAGCACTCTAGGACGCTACCCCGCGTGAAGGGGTCTATATAAATGCAAGTTGTTGTGGTTGATTCCAACTAGCTTTTTCCAAACAGTGATTGAGGTCCACTGTTAATCAATGGGGTATTAATTGATTCAATAATGAATTGATTATTAGCATTGGCTAATATATTGGCACAGACTGAATTTCAGTGGTCTCACTCATTCCCAAATCTTTATAATATTAATAATACTCCTTGCATTTTTTATAGCGCCATATCATGTCGTTGAGACATCTCAAAGCGCTTCACAAAACATACTGTGAAGTGAATGGAATGGATATTCTGTGGGTGAATTTTTCACCTGATTGTTGCTTGCTTTAACAAAGTTAACAAATTCCTGGAGGGGAAATTCCTTCCTCTTCACCCCCAACTCATGTTCGTGTGGGTGTTGACTCCAGCTAGTACACACCACTTCTGATATTGAGTTCCCGTTATAATAATAATAATAATAATCCTTGCATTTGATATAGCGCTTTTCACGTCGGGAGGACGTCCCAAAGCGCTTCACAGAACACACTGTAAAGTGAATTGACTGTATATTTGTGGGCGAACGCGGCAGCCAATTGCGCACAGCAATGTCCCACAAACAGTCGTAGATTGAAAATGACCAATTTATTATTGTTTTTGGTTTTGGAGGGATTATTATTAGGCGTGTGGAGTAAGGAAACTTGCCCAAGGTTTCGCCCTCTGCCTGGAATTGATCTCAGGTCTCTCACTTGCAAAGCGAGTGTTCTAATCACTGAGCTACAGGACTCCACGAAGTCACTATAAGTGGAAAATCTTGCATTTTGATTGCAGACAAGATGTTGGCTGAAGGTCGCATTCAAACAACTGCACCCTCGACAGTGGAGTTACCCTGAATGCTAAAGCTTAGACTGTGAGCTCAAGCCCTAACTTGACGTGTGAACCCACAAGCTTCTAACCCAGAGACGAAAGTGCTAGTAACTGAGTCAGGCTGTCACAAAAAGACTGCAGGGAATGGAGGCAGGTGTAGTCCAAATGCTCTAGATTCTGTCGGTAAAAGATCGGACGATGTAAACAAAGTGTCTTCACCAGGAGTTAGCAGTTTGGAATGTATAAACACGGCTTTACACCTTTTTGTGTTTCTTTTCCCTCAGTGCTGCGCTATTCTGCATTCCAGCTGTTAACATGTCTTTTTCACACCTGGCTGGGTGGGTTCTGCAGCCAATTACAGGTGTGCTGCTTTGATCTGTCAGATAATCCTCTTTAATCCCTTTTATGTTTCCTGTTCATCTCAAGAGAAAATTCCTCTTTTCGGAGACTTTCAGATGATGCAACGGCCTCGGTCCTTTTAACCCTAGTTACAGGGTAGAGTGAAGAGTTGAAACGGCACATTCCCTTCAAAGCGCAGTGGGAGACAAATATGCATTGCAGTGCAGGAGGGGGTTTCACTACAGGTTGATCCATGTTACTCGTATGCCCATCCATTGGTTCGCACGTGGGGCCCAATGTTCCATCTAATCTTAGCCTGTAGCTTTACCTTGGGACTTGCAATCAAGGAGAATTGTATGTAGAAAGTCTATGAATTCTGTCTTATTTTGGAAGCTGATCTTTTTTAAGAACTTCGGGAACTCTGGCTTCCAAATTCAGACTGGATTTAAGAATTTGCTTCAGTTCTGCGCTGTCTTGAATTTTTAATATAAAATGGACTCACTGGCTGAGACTAGTGGAATTTCAGGCCCAGGGAGTATTATATACACAGTGCTGGAGTCTTGGACAATTGCATTGCAGTAGAATGGGTGTTCTCAAATGGGCCAAAGTACCATCTTCATCCAAACCTCTCTTGTGATCATCTTCACGTGAAGAATAGTGGAAATCTGGAACTCACTCCCCCAAAAGGCTGTGGATTTTGGATCCATTCAAATTTTCATGACTGAAGTGGATAGATCTTTGTTAGGTCAAGGTTTCAAGGGATATGGAGCAAAGACGAATAAATGGAGTTGAGGTACAGATCAGCCATGATCTAATAGAATACGGGAACAGGCTCGAGGGGCTGAATGGCCTTATTCTTGTTCCTATGAATGAGAGTGGTCTATTGTTACGTTTTTCTAAACATTGCGTGGCTCTTGACTGTTTGCACTTCTCTTTGTCCCAGAAGAGGGAGCGGCGAGCTCTGGTTCAGTGCCAAACCGGATCCACATCCCAGTCAGCCTCGCCGGTCACCACTCCGCAGCTCAGGCCATCACCCTGGAGCAGCTTAGGGAGAAGCTGGAGAGCGGGCAGCCGCCTGAGAAGAAGATTGCCCGGTTTGCCGAGGAACAGCACAGGATCATGCAACAGGCCTTGCAGCAGAACCTGTTTGCCATGGCAACCCATATGCCTATGAACATCAGGATCAATGGAAAAGGTGAGGTCCACATCAGTTTGTTCCTTCACGTTTTGCGTCAGGAGAAGAGCTTAGGGAGGGGCAACACGTTAGCCAAGTTTGGGGAGATAACCAAAGGCACGGTTGAAAAGGAAAGTCTCTTGAGACGGGCCTTGGAGGAGGCAAGGGAGAAAAATTCAAAAGCAGAAGAGAATTTTTCATGGTGTCCTGACCAACAATCCCCAGATAAAATTAGTCTTTCACTTCATACTTGTTTGTGGGATTTTGCTGTTTGAAGATTGCTATGGCTTTTGCCTACACCTGGAGACCTTTTGCCGTTTTGGGTGTGACATCAAATGCAAAGTTACTTAGTTATTTATTGATTTATTACTTTTTATTAAACAGCGATCAGTTTCTTCTCTTAGATTGCCTTCTCCCACCCCCACCCCTCACAAGCACACTACCAGCCCCAGGCTCTCTTCCTATTGCACTGCTTTCTATCTTATCTCTTTGGCAGAATGACCTTGGAATGATATGTGCACAATACGAGTTTGTTTTATATAGCGTAGTAACCTTTCCCTCAGAACAAACACTAGCGTAGCCTCACATATCGCAAAATAACCCATTGCAGGCACGCCTTCATCTTTGTCCAGACAAACTGTCCCAGGAGTTTAAAGGCTGTGATGCAGCATTAGCTGTGATTATAAGGTACAAACAGAAACCTTCAAGGTAATATTATTTGAATAATGTAATTTAGTTGTCAGTTGAAAGGTATATTCCTGTAGAGCATTTCAGCCCCTCAGGGTTGGCAGCTTGATACTGCGTCGGGGGAAGGGTTGTAAGTCTGAGTGTAAATTCAGACACAAACTCTTCCTTAACCCTTAGACTGCCAGCAGGTGCACAGAACCTCCAGTCTCCCCAGTCCCATCAGTTCTGTCCATTTCCAGCTCATACACTCTGGAAAGAAATATGTGACTTCTAGCATAATGATTACCACGTGGATCAAAATCAATCAATACTACTACCGTTAATAATAAACCTAGTGCCTTATCACCTTATCACAACATCAAGGTGTCTCAAAGCACTACACAGGATTTACTGTGGTGACTGTATTTGCAGGCGAATGTGACAGCCCATTTGTGCACAGCAGTATCCGACAAACACCATGAAGTGAATGGCCAATTTTATTTGGGGGGATTGTTGGCCAGGACACTGGGAGAAACTCCCTTCTTATAGTTATCGCTGTACTTATTGCTGGCCGTTGAGGGGAGGTGTGGGGGAGAGTCAAACTCCATGGTTTTACTTGGTAAAACTGCCAACAGTTACTGCAATGCATACTCTGAGGTCCCCCATGCCCTTGTTTGTGTGCCTAATGTTCTCCAGAATTGGGTAAACAGGATGCATCCCTCTGGGGAGAGAGTGCATAGTCCATTCTAGACACAGAGAAGTTTTCATGTGTAAGTGATATGTGTATGCGGACCTTTGTCTGGTTTGAATACTCTTAATCGTGGTGATGGGTTTCCACACGAGTCAAGACACCCAGCTGACAAAAGAAAAACATACTAAATAATGTTCCCACTGTCCTAAAAGCCTCAAGTTTGGCATCAGTTTGTGGAATAAGAGATATCAGTAACCTGGGTTTCTGTTAAGCTGGGTCTGATCTGACCAAGTTACCTCGCTGAAAAAAGAGAAGTCAGGGTTTAATAGTTAATGACACGTTACGCACATCTCACTGGGACATAGATCTGCTTTTGGTAAGGCAGAGGTGATATGTGTGCTCATCAGGAGAGGTATCATAAGCTAGTTTAAGAGACGACCTTATTTGCAGCATTAATAAAGGACCCAGTGAATCTGTGGTTATTGTGCTGTCAATTTAAATGCAGAACGTACAAAACCTGGGTGCCATCCAAGCCAGGAGCAAATCTTTGTTGCCCCTGTGTGGATGCTTTGTGAATCACAGTTGATGGGAATTGTTTCTGCCCCGTTCTATTCTAATGTTTAGATGTGACTAAGAAGACCGACCTGTATTTAAAGAGACCATTAAAAAATTGTATGCCGCTATACTATAATACATGCAACTCTGTGGTCATCACAGTCACTCCGCTACGCTGTTCTCTCCAGGGTGAAGTTGAGGCCTGTTCTCATATAACATTGAGAATAAAAGTTAAGAAATTTCCAGGCACCCACTGACTTGAGTTCTACCCTTTCACCCAACTCCTGGATGTTTCAACACAGAAGCAGGGTATTCAGCCTCCTAGGGTGTGCGTTCCTATTTCTCCCCCTCCCCCCCTCCACACACAGACACAAAGTAAGGTTTAGCTTAAAATTAATCACTGTACGATTGACAAGGGATAACCATCAATCCACAAGCAGTAAATTGTGTAGTCAGTGTTTTAGGGATTGGCTTTACAGTTCTAATGCAAAGCTGCATAATTATTAAGACCCTTGTACATAATATAGGCCACCCCTCCTCCCCCCCTGTTGTATTCTCGTGTTTTGGGCTCATGAACTCAGACCCTGCGTTATAACCAGATGCACTAAAAAATGGTCACCATTAGCATTCCAGTATCCCTGACATCACTTCCTGCACACTACGGACAAGAAGAGGCCATTCATTGCTAGAAGCGTATCGCACAGGTTCACAGTGAAGCAGTGCTCTTAAGTGGACGTCAGCCTGTACGCCAATGAAAGTGACGTGAAGTAGAAGAATTTTTGAAGCTAAATGCTACGGTCAGGTCTATCATTGACGCACTGGGAAAGGCAAAAGAGGTGATTGGTAATGCAAACATCACGCAATCAAAGAGTGAATTGATAGATAATATACATAATTTGATTTGGGTGCACGTTGCGTTACCTTACACAGACGGATAACACAGACGCACTCCATAGCATTAGAGTTCCATTGTCTTTGTTTCCAATCACCTGTTAAAGTCATCAAGAAGTCAGAGCCTTGACAGATTATGGGTGGCATAACTCAGGGAGATAATCAACTCGAGTGTAAAGCCACTAGGGTAGCTGTACAGAACAGTCAGGCCGTGCCGAGTTATCTGACCTGAGCCAGGCCACAGTGAGGAAGATTCTTCGATCAGCTTCAGTTCTCCAGGTTTACGGGGAAAATTAGCTGGGTTTTCCACACCTAGTCACTCGTGCCCCCTCCTAGACAGTACACTTATGTGAATTTTAAGTGAGGGGTAGGTCTTAGCTGTGATGTCCCCAACACAGTCGCAGTGTAAATCCTCATTGGTGTCTAATATGTGATGATTTATAACGGGATTCCTTGATAAAGAAAACAAAGTTGCATTCTTCTCACTCATGGGATCAATGTTCTGATTCAACCTGCTCTCAGGGCAAGAGTTCCTATGCAGTCAGCTGTACAGTCAATGTGTTCCCAGTTACTGGCAAGATCACGGCTTCAATCCTTATTAAGGAATATCATTAGAAACTGACACATAGCAGTCCATCCAGTGACAGCCTGGCTTAGCTGGTAGCACTCTGGTCTCCGAGTCAGAAAGTTGTGGGTTTAGGACTTTGAACTCACAGTCCAAACTCACGCTCTGGTACAGTTGAGGAGCGTTTTCGGATAAGATGCAAACCGATGTCCCATCTGCACTTGTGCAGGTCGGCGTTAAAGAACAATGGCACTATTGAAAGAGAAGGGAGTTTCACCCAATGTCCTGGCCGATAACCCTTCCGAATAAAATTTTTACTCCAGATCGCAGCCCCAATGCAGCAGATTACTGGGTTGCCAACTCTTTTCTATGTGCGATTGGCACATCCTTAGAAGCGATCGAGTCTCTCTTCGTATCAAGGCGAATTTTCAGCCCGGTTTTGTCAAAGTCCGTTTCTTTCTTGGGAGTGAGTGGAGGTTTTCATCTGAACAAGTATCTTTGTCCGCCCCTTTGCAACCCGTTTTGTTGGCAACATGTAGCGTACTGTTTGAAATGTATGCAACAGGATTGATCTGCCCTTTCCCTTTACGGGACTCAATGAAGCACTCAATGAAGTATTCATGTCCGTCGTATTGAGACCAGAAGCAGCTGCTGTAACCTCTATTCTTTTGGAGCCCTCCTCAAATGGGGCCATAGGTCAGACTGTCACTGGCTTGGAAATGGGACGGGGCCACGGTTGTGTGGCAGGCCAGCCTTTGACAGGATGGCAGTTGTCAGAATGACAGATTACTTTCTGTCATGAGGGTAAGCAGCCAGTTCACTTCCTCCCCTCCTCCCTCTCCCACCCCCCCCCACCCCACCCCTCCCAATCCCCTCTTTGATATCTCCTCACTTGCTCACTCTTAGCTGAGTTTCACACGTTCACATTGGTTATAACTTGAAAAAGAAATAATGGTAGTCCTTGCATTTGATGTAGAGCCTCATCACGTCGTTGAGACGTCTCAAAGAGCCTCACAAACTACACTGTAAAATGAATTGACTATATTTTGTGGTTGTAACAAAGCAACCAATTGCACATAGCAGTGTCCACAAATAGTTGTGGATTGAGGGACTAATTATTCTTTATGGTTTGAAGAGATTATTACCCCCAGAAAACGATCCGCCAATCGACTAACAACTGTGTTCCTATTTACTGCTAGGTAAAACAGAGGCATGTGGAGTAAGGAAACTTGCCCAAGGTTTCGCCCTGCCCAGGAATCGAACCCAGGTCCTCTCGCTTTGAGGCGAGTGCTCTAACCATTATGGGCACCATATCATATCATGAGCAATGACGCATAGGATAAGTCACTTCAATGTTGGTCACATTTTAACTTCCTGTCTCCCAACCTTTGTTTTTTCTGCAGATGATAGGCAGGAAATTGCATTGAACTTGTCAACCAATGGCATCAGCAGCATCAACATGTCAATTGAAATTAATGGCACCGTTTATACAGGTAAGATTCCGATAGATACCCTTTCTTATCGTAACCTTGACAGGTCAAGTGTCAAGGGCAACAGGTCACAGTGGAACTGCAACACCCCTGAGGCAATGCCTCGCAAGGAGGAGAGAGCCCAAGGAGTTGTGAACGGTTCACGGATCTTTGCAGCAAATCATTAGGCATTTGTGGACTTCTTAAATACAGACAACCTTCACTGTTGGGGATCTGGGACATTGGTTCTGATTGAGAAACAATCCCGTGGGCCTCAAGCCTTTACTTGGTAAAGTATGTGTAGGTTTGGCAGCCCCTCCCACTCTGTGCCAGAATGTTATAGGTTCAACCCACTGTGGAGCGCTGCATTTCCAGAGGTGCTGTCCTTTGGATGACAGACATGAAACCTGTCAGGTGTGTACAACGGTCCCTTGGCTGTAATTCACAGAAAAGGCAGGAGTTCCCCTGATGTTCGGTTTAAATATTTCTCTCCTGTCTAAATTCTCCCTCCGTGCAAACTCCAGGTATTGTTGATTCATCTCCTTTACAACTCTAAACCTGGGTCCTCTCGTTCTGCTCTCTTGATACGTCCCTAGAGTATTAATCTGGGTTTACTTTTTCATTCCCATTTAAAATTGTCTACGTCTCTGTGAGGTCCTCTCTGAGCGGTCTTCTCTGAAGACTGAAGAGCTCCTGTCCAGCTTGTCCAATCGTTGCTGATAGCCGGTTCTTCTAACGCTGGGTACCGTCTTTTACGACCGGTGGGGTTTTATTAACCCTGGTTATTCTCTCTCCCTAGGAGTGCTGTTTGCTCAGCGACCAGCCATGCAAGTGATTGCCGGGCCAAGCAGCAGTAGCTCCGGCTCGCTGAGCACGTCAAGTCCTACCTCGGGCAAAGGTCACACCTCTGCAGAGCCTTCAACTAGCGGCTCCCCCTGAAGGTGGGCTTCTGCCACTGCATCACAGATGGACTCATCCGGATTGTATTTTTCTATAATTAAGGCAGGGAATTTTAAAAGAAAAAGAGAATCAAAGGATCGCACAAACCTTACCTCTCCAACTCAAGGAACCTATGTGACAATTTATGTTAAAAGTTAGCGGCCATTAAACACATGAGTTAACTTGGAGAATTCCAGGACTTGACCTAGCTTAGAGTGACAGTGTCCCTATTGTTGGCTTGCGTCCACCCTTCAGACATCAAAAGGGAAATCTCATCATTCCTAAACCAAGCCGCCTCTTAGCACTAAGTTAATCGTTGGGTTTCGGTCTTTCAGGCTTAATGGATTCTGGCTCATAACTCGCACACTGTTATCTACCATTTTATTTTGGTCTCGTAAAAAATCAGGGATGTTTTGAAAGACAGTAAGGATCGTGCCCATCATTCCCCTAACTTTGGCAGCCTTTTATTATGTTTGGTTGTGCCTGTTAACCCTTTCACTCATCTCTTAACCTCTCCAGTTAGATCAGAGTGGGGGTACTTAACCAAAAAGTAACCAGCGCTTGTTTAATTTCTGGGAAGGAGCTTTTTTTTTGTTTCAGTTTTGTTACTGAGGGTTGCGGCTAGTCAAATAGCAGAATAAAAGCTAGGTCTAGGGGTATGTATGGTATGCGTGGGCAAGCGTGTTTATATATGTGTGTGTGCATGCGTGTGTATAACTTTAGAGATTTCCCTGCTGTGAAAACTGAGCAATGAAAAAAAAATCCTAATATTCGCGTTCTGGTTAGATTTATGTCTGGAAGCCTGTTCCCTTGGAAGCTACTCTTTCCTGAATTCTACATCCCACGCGCTGAGAGTGTTCAGATCGGGAGAAGCGATTGAAGAGATTAGCACAAGAACTCAGCAGTTGAGACTTTCCCTCCACGCCTCGAGTCCATGGATCATTGAGAGTGTTGCATTTCTTCACATCTGGGAAGAGCTAGTGGTGGGCGGGTGGGAGGTGGGAGTGAAGTGTCACACTTTGTGTAGGGAGAAGCATGTCGGATCTGAGTGCAGAGGTGGAAGAGAGAGCGTCTGCAAAGCAGGTAGAGCACCTTCTCTGTTGGGTGAACGTGGAAAGCTAAAGGTGACAGTGCAGTGGAGAGAAGTGGCTGCAGAGAATATACTGGAGCGACGAGAGCCCTTGAAGGGTGTAACAAGAAAGTGTGGTTGGGTGGGCGAGGGGGGGATTCTGCAAGCAACATTGCCCTTCTCTTCTCCCTTCCTCCAAACCATGGAGTCGGCGACTGAGAGAACATCTGTGGAGCAATTTCCATCAGTTAATGATCTGTGGTCAGAAGCCTTTTGAATTTTAACTCCAATTTCTGGGTAGTGTCCTTCCCATTGGTTGAACAGGCAGGTTGACATCAGCCAGTCCTTAGTCAAGGACCCCCATGAGGGTGTCCGAAGAAAGCTAGTATCTCAAGACCTGGAATTAGAGTGTGGATCTAGTAATCTGTAGCGTAGCCTATCTACACGCTGCATGCACCTTCCTTACCCCTATTGATTTAATTTTGCACTGACCTGTAATGACACATGCCCTCTGAAAGCCAACAAAGGGATAGTGTCTCATAAAGGGATTGCTGCAAACAAGACCTTAACAGACCCTGAACGGAAACAGTGTAATGTGTGGTCACGTCACAAGCAGAAATCCAACATTCACGACACTTCGGATGTGCTTGTTGGCTGTGGCTTCTCCTATTGTAAGATGTGGGTTTGCTGAAAACTGTGCGTATGGATCCCTCTCTTGTCTGTTATGGTTCTCAGGTTATGTGGTATTTATGTGGGTAACAAACGGTAATCCAGGCATCTTCTTTTTTTCTCTCATTAATTTCTTTCCCTCCTTCACCTCTTCTCAAGGTGTTTGGACTAGTTTTTGCCTTTTGCCCGTTTACTAGGGCCCCTCAAGTGATGTGTATTTGCTTGGGACACTTGACGATCAGTCTTGGCTACCTGTTTGTCCCTATCTTGCCCTAACTGGGTGTGTTCACACCTATACCTCCAGCAGAATTGGGGGGTGGTGGGGGTGGCATCATTGGAATGTGATCAGGAGTGGGACCCCTGATTAATTCCTCCCCCACCACCACCTCCAACACAGAGACGTTGACGATTGCCGGATACTCTTCTGCACGTGTGATTAAATCCACATCTTCAACGCATTCTCAGTCCTGTAGCTGCTTGAGCTTTAATACTAAGAGTAATACCATAGAGCCCCCCCCCCCAACTCCCCGCCCCACCACCGCCCCCCTAGGCTCCGAACACCTCACAAAGATCTGACGTGACATGATGCAGGGGGTGGGGGAGAGCAACCAGAAATCTGAAAAAGATGGAAATTTGGTTTAATGAGCACTTTTTTTCTGTAAGTTCCATTCTTCGAATTGCACTTGTATCTCTGTGGTGACCGTATTTCTCCGATCCAACCAACCTCTGCAGTGTTTCTTAACGTTACAATCTCTGGGCTTCCTGCAATGCAGCCTCAGTAGTGCAGGAGCCAGAGACGAGCAATGGCACCACTGGTTCACGTGACTGCAGAGCCGCACTTATGCCACATTGATACCCGCGGTGACACGTGGCAACGCTTTCCCTAGACTGGGAGGGAGGAGGGGGTAGGGGGTTAGGAACTTCAGGGCAAACAACAGATTACAGGCACAGGGTGGAGTTGAAAGTGTTAGTGGGTGTTAGTAAATGAGCGGGAGGCCTGTTAGTGAGCATGTGGAATTTTCCGGACACAGACACACAGTTGTCATGGTCTTCACACAGTTATCCGTGCAATGAGCTGGGGGAAGCAAGTGTCAATTTCATGTCTCATTGGTCTCATCACAGATGTCTCCAGCGGTGGCTGGTTGGTTTGCTGTTCAACGTACAGAACCATCCTGGAAACATGGACACAAACCGTGCTCTTGTGATCTCTTGTGATCTTAAGAGCCATAGAAACCTAGGTGGAGACTGAGGCCATTTGGCCCCTCGTGCCTGTGCTGTGACACCCAGGTTCACACAATGCATCAGATAGCTTCTGCTCAATCAAAGCGCATCACCACAATGGCTGTCTTGCTAAGTATTAACTCTTGATGTGCCAATTTTCTAGTTGGGAACGTAGGAATCTACAAGTTCACAAAGGACCATTGGGGCCCACATCTAGTCAGTCCCATTTTCTCATTCTCCCAGTTTATACATTTTTTTAAAACCAAAAAAAGCTTTTTGCTTGAAAAGAATTTGCCCGGATTCC
Organism: Callorhinchus milii; assembly: GCF_018977255.1. NCBI lineage: Eukaryota > Metazoa > Chordata > Chondrichthyes > Chimaeriformes > Callorhinchidae > Callorhinchus > Callorhinchus milii. The sequence continues at coordinate 6,322,505 of NW_024704763.1, read as the reverse complement.
TCTTAATGAACCTTAATTTGTCCTTTGTCCTTCAGCTGTCTTTGCAGCAGAAGAGCACTACGTACGTTTGACAAACTCTGTTGGTCTTGTTCCATACAGCTACTAACCAGAACTGTGAGTTCTCTTTTCAACCATTCTTAAAAATGTAAGCTATTTATACTCAGTCTTTCTCAGTCCAGTGGGATTTGTTTTAGAATGTTTTTTTTGTTGTATCTGCACAGTATCAGTGAGAGTGATTAGCTTGAAGATCTGAGGTCTAAACCGCATGTATGTCTGTACATCTGATGTATGTCCTCTCACATACCTTAAAGGTGTTGACTACAAGCTCTGGGGTAGGTCTACAAGACTTGAGAGCCCACCAGTCCCTCACCTAAGTGCTTATTCTTAAAGTTTGAGGCTGGGCAGGGAGTGTGAGAAGGTATTCAGTGTTCAGGACTTCTCACAAGAACCCCAAACCCTAACATTAAGTAACCCTAAACCTAACACTACAAACCCTATCCATGACCCAGTGCACACCCCCTACCCCAACCCCCTCCAAAAAACAAATTCAACTTCAATCTAACCTTGATACAGCACAGTATGAATTTCTGATCTAGCCCATTGTATCTCTTCCCCCTTTCCCACATTCATAAATCCAAATAAAGTTTTATTTTAAGTAAAGAAACCTGTACTAATAAATGCTGGGTTAAAAATGTTCTCAAAAAAATTAATCTGAGCAACAGCTCAAATTGGCCTACAAACTCGCGAGATTAAGAATAACGGAGAAATGTCCTTAATGCTCTTCTCTCACCATGCTGAAGACTAAAGGTTTCTAATAAAGGTTTCTAAAGGGTAGACGTTCCACTTGGGTCTAGATTTTCTCCATTTATCTTACATATCAGTGTCCTGAATTTTGCAAAGCCTTCAATACGGGCTTAATTTTGAAGCTGTTTGCTTGTAAGTTTTGTTTAACAACCAGGAAAAATCAGCTTTAAGGTTAAGACACAGTTCAACAAATTTCTGGACGCTCTGAAATGCTAAGAAAATAAAGTAAATCCAGACCCGGGTAGAATTTCTCCCCCCATAGGTGCTTTTTTTCAATGCAACAGAACTTTCTAGAATAAAGTGGCCCCGGAGAGAATGGATAACCCTATTGGATGATTTAAGGAGATCTTTTTTATCAATAAATCCAGATTGATTGGTTTCAAAGACCAAAAAAGATTCTCCTTTTACAAATCCCAATTATCTTCAATTCATTTCCATGATTTGGAGTCAAATGAGAGAACGTAATCAGTCTTTAAAGAGCAGCAGATTGAAATATTGCCTTTTATTCGAAGGAAGTTTCCATTTTAATCTTGATCATTCAAATAAACACACAGAGAGGCCAAAGGAAATGGATAGTCTCTCCATTGGATCACATGGTGTTTTGGGCCCTGGAGTCTTTTTTGAAACAGGCCTATGGGTGACTTCGGGACTAGAGAAAGCTAATTTCTTACAATATGATAATTTTATGCAGATTTGCCTTCTTGTGGCTGATTTAATGATGATTTGCCTTGTTCCTGACATCATACTGGGAAGTCCAAATGGCCCCAAAAGGTCAAAGGTAGTGTTAACCCTTGAAGGACTGCAGTAGTGTTTTGTTAGCAAAATCGAGAATGTTTATTCACTTCTTAAAAAAAGAAAATATGCTTTACTCCTTCCTCCAATACCTCATTTGGTAAACCCACTGGTGAGTGTTAAATTAAACATTGTATTCCAGGTTTGACCCCAGGGGTTATACTGAGTGAAAGGCAGCAATAGGTTGCTCCTCAGTACCCCTGATCAAGGGACAATGGAAACAAAATCTTTAGCTTAAAAGGGTGTAAAGCAACATAAATTGAAATGGAGATATTGCCTTTCTTAGTGAGACCTTTGACTCTGACGGCTACTTTGGCCACTTGATGTATCTAGAATGGAAAGAAAGACCAGGTCTTTTCCATAGGGCGATTGTCACCACTGAGCACATCCTCTCTTTTTGCTTTGAATGTCAACTTAAGAATGAAATTGTGTCAACTGTGCGATTCAGTGCTCAATTGTTCAGGTTCATGTGTTGGGGGGCGAAGGGGAGAAGAAAAATACCTCAGACATTTTTTTCATGCTCTGCTCATCATATATATATATATATATAAACACCACAACTGGAATAGCATTGCTGTTGTGCTTTTTAACACTTGTGAGTTTGTTACGACAGTTTTGCAGAGTTTTGTTTTGTGTTGTAACACCAAAGAAGAAATGAAGAATGACAGAATTTTCCAGCATATTCCACGCCCCAAAAGGAGAGAGACTCTTTTAAAATCTCCAAACATTTTGAGATTTATTTCCCTCCCCCCACCCCCATCATCGTTTTGTACTGCGTCGAATTGAAAAATCAGAGAGAGACACAGTCAGTGTCTCTGTCTGTGATAATCCATTGTAAACTGCCTGCAGTGTTTGTCTGTTGCACCCTTGTGTGTGAGTGATCTAAAAAGATTCTGAAAAGAATCTACCGGTCACTAAAGCTACTTGTCAGGCCTTCCTTTGAGCTCTGCCCCACTGTTGGTGGGTGAGCTTTCAGCCACTTTGCCCCCACCCTCTGGAACTCTCTTTGGACAGCCCTCCGCCTTGCCCTCCCTGCCTGCTTTCAAAATCAGTCTTAAGGACTTATCCCTTTGACTCTGCCCCTTCGGGCATCTCCCACTCCTCTTCTCCTCCTTACCATCCGTCTCCCTTCCAGTTTGGGCCACCACTCTTTCATAAAACACTTGGAGACGTTCTCCCTACACGAAAGATGCTAAATAAGTACAAATTGTTGCAGGCACCGAAGAGATTTGCTCAAATACTGCATGTGGCTGTAATGATGACACTGTGCAGACATTTTTAACTGTGTTTTGTGGCAAGCTAAGGTAAAACGTGACCATTTGTAGACTCAAAATGCCAGTTTTGACATGGATTCTACCTTATGGAGGGCCATATTCTGACCAATGTTGTCCAGCTGTGATTGTATCTTATGCAGGAAGGTTTCAGATGTATAGGGTAGGACGTGTATCCTGTTTCTTCCCCTCAATAGTCAGTGAAGCAGACAATGGAGCTGGTGAAAGAGAGGTAAACACAGGCTGCAGTCAGAAATATGACCTACTTCACCACTTCTTAATTATTAATGTTTATTAAATATTGGATGAGGGTTGGGCAGTGGGTAACAATGTTATCTCTTTGCCTCCGAGGCCTGGGTTTGATTCCAGTTTGGATTGATGGGTTGAAAGTCCTGTCTCCTTGCTGAGTTCTCAGTGGGTGGGTGTCGATTCCTCCCCCCAATTAGACAGTAAATTATCTGGCTCGCTCACAAGAGTAGCTGGTGAGACGAATGGAAATGGCAACACAGCCAGAGTCAGACCACTCATCCTTCTGGTTAAGTCCTTCTGGTTGGGACAGAGTGTTGGGGGAATTGGCTTCATCTCCATCTGCTTCCCCCTTCCCCCCCAACAAAGACAACTCTAAGCACAAACTTGACCCTAAAACACCTTTTTTAAATAAAGCAAAATATAGTCGTAAATTATAAGTCACCTCAATTTCTCAATAAAAGTATTTACCATTTGTAAATTCCATCAATGTATAACAAAAAGATCCTTAAATGTTAGTGACTGGTGCGTAATAGATCCCCCAACCAATGTACCTCAGGACATGTTACCTCAAAGTTTAGAACCATAACACATTTCTTACCCCTCCATATTTAGCATCCATGTTGTGTTCTTTCATCAATCAGACCCTGTTATTGCTGCTCTTGAGTTGATTTCTCGGGGGGTGGGCGTTGGTAGGAGGAGGGCAATGTTTGACCAGTATAGTAAGAACCCCTCTCCCAGCTAATCTTTGGTTTCCCCCCTCCCCCCCAATTATTTCACTTGTGATTAACCCTCCCTCCCCAAGAGACCAAATTGAAATGCCAATCAAAATTAGGATTTCAGATTCCGTTGGATTTACTGGACTTTCTCGTTAATCACGTTCCTTATTTTATTCATTATCCAGGAATTTGGGAATGTGGGGAATGCAATATTATCCAAATTTGACACAATTGGAGCCCTCTCCTTTTTCCTCTCCTCCTGAAGAGAAATTAAACCCTTTTGCCTCACACATCAATCTTGCTTCTTAAAACTTCTTGGGAGGTCCACTGTGATATTAGTAAGGACTCAATCACAATCCTTCGCCCGCAGATTTCTGAAATCAACATTAATTAAGCTCCAGGCCCCGATTCACTTCACTGTGATTCCACTATCACTTCCAAGCAATACAAAGCATTTGTGTTTTGTCCAACATGGGATATGGTTGTGGGATCTCCAGACATTGGCCCTCACCCACTAGATATCACACAATTTATTTCATCCTCCTCATCGCACAAGAGAGAATTTCTAGCAGAAGTTCGATCACAAGTTCTTTCCCTGCAAGGTTTCCAGAGCTCAGGATTAAGTAGTCACCTCTGTAGCAATGACTCCACAGAGTACACAGCCGCTGAATTCCATTGCATCCACGTGACAACCACGGGAATGTTTTATGATATCCAAGGGTCTGTATTGGAATTTGCAAAGCAGGTGATTAAGTATAAATGTTCAACCATGATCAGGCCAGTCAATGTGGCAAAGTAAGCCCGAACTCAATCAGCTGACTCCCTGAGTTCAGTAAAGAGGCATTCTTGTCAGAGGGCGTTTCTGTTTAAAAACGATGGGATCAGCAATTGTATCATTTAGATAAATATTGATCATTCGCTTCATGGCTGGTCATGGGACATTGTTGTGTGAAAATTGGCTGCTGCGTTTGCCTGCAAAAATACAGTGAATGCTGTGAGGTGCTTTAAGACATCTCAGTGACGTGATAAGGCGCTGCATCAAATCGCAAGCAATATTGATTGCAGAGGGGGACATTTTAAATATGAATTATATTATTGACAATATTGGTGGGGTAGTGCTGACAACATTTTGCATGCCTTCCCATTGCCCTTTGCTCAAGTGCAGAATTTAGGTTTTCTATCCAAGATATATTGAATGACTTATGTACATTCTACAGTGTGAGTCAACCCTCCCTCACTCCCCTTCCTGTCCAAATTGGATCCTTTTTAATAAATATAATAATCCTTGCATTTGATATAGCGCCTTATCACGTCTTCGAAGCGTCTCAAAGCGCTTCACAGAATATGCTGTATATCTTGTGGGCGAAACGACTGTATATTTTTCCTTCAAACAAATAAAAATTGCCCTCAGTAGAATTCTGCAGTCCTGGCTTTTCCAAAGTCTTATCACCATAGCCATGAACTACGGTAGAGGAGACAGTGTTATAGATTGTGACATTAACATAAAGCACCATTATTCAGGGAGCACAACGGATATAACGTGACCAACTTATGCCAGGTTGCTATTAAAGCCTGGACAAAGTTCAAGGTTACCTTGCGGTACTCAGGGGTGAAAAAAAATTAAACGACAGTGAATTTTGCTCTTGTTTGATTCAAAGTTAAGTGTTACATTTTTATTATATTCATTTTTATGACATGTTTAACTCTAGGAAATTAAAAGAAAAGTTTTATAGCTACCTCTTGCAACAGTTTATCATAAAGTTCAGAGATTTAAATATTTTTTAATTTAAAAAAAAGTGGGACTTGACGAAAGAAGAAAAATATAAAAGGCAGAAAAGAAAAATGAGCCAATATCTTTTTGCGTAATGCCACTGAATCAGGCACAGAAGCAATGGGAGTGCAAAAATGCAACGTTTCATAGTCATCACATCAAATCTGTTATGAAAAGTTGCATTTTCCACCCCAGTAAGGATCGGAGGATTCATTAACAACTTTTTAGAATGTAGATCAACCACACAATAACATACTGTCTTTTTTTAATTATTTTTATTCTTCGTGTGGATCTACTCTTGTATCTATATTATGTATTAACTGGTGAATAGACTAGATAACATCAATACCTCAAATTATACTACTTATGATATTTCTGTATATTTTGGTCGTTTCTCTCTGATATTTGTGTGAATGTTTTTTATTCAAATAAACTTTTACTGCTCCCTACGTGTGTTTGGTTCTCTCCTTTGGGAAAATAAAGGGATTTTTACTGTATTGGGAGTCGGGAGGTTGTGAGTTCAAAGTAAAATTGTTACTTTACACTAGTTCTTCGCCCCCCACGACCCCTCTTTCTCTCCCCGATAAATGTTCTTCCTGAAACTGGAAAGTGCAGACTTTAATGGAGTTCCACTCGACATGGAAAGCTTACAACAACCTCCTCTGAGTGGCCACGTGGGGGCAGCATTAGCTGAGCAAAGTGCGGAGCAATACCGCGAACTAAGTTTGGTAACAAAACCTTCAAAGCCTTTTTTACCTTCGGAATAAGACAGCCACAGGCAAACTACTCGCTCCTGAACTTGCCACCCTAGCCTAGCTCTGCACATGTATCACCCATGTAGGGTGATTCTCCCGATGTCCTGGTAAACAATCCCCCAAATAAAACTGGTCATTCACTCCATGGCTGTTTGTGGGACATCACTGTGGGCAAAACTGCCTCCAGCATTCGCCCACAAAATACAGACACTGCATTTTACAGTGAAGCCTGTGAAGCGCTTTGGGATGTCCTCCAGATGTGAAAGGCGCTATATCAAATGTAACGATTCCTTATTATAATGAGGTCTTAAGAAGGCTAAGGCCATGAGGATTTATGAGCCTCTGATAGCTTGTTCCTCTCACCCCACCCCACTGGCAAATGATATGATTACATTCGATTATTGTAGATAAGAGCATTCCTACCATAAATGTCCTTGTGTTAGACTGATAAAAGCTTAAGGAAGTTCCGGGGTGCCTATTAGAGGCTGTCGTCTTAGTGGCTGGGCAATGTTTCACCTGAGTTTCTATGAAACATCCTTCCTAATGGAATTTCTGTCCGGTTGAGAATCTGGAAAGATTCGGAGAAAGCTTCAAGGAAATGCAAGTGGCCAACACCCACCATGTTCATGTTTAATTTGTCATCAATTCTGCACACCCGAGGCAACAGATGGAGAGGGGGTGCTTTATTCAGAGCTTTCGGGGTTCAAAGTGTAAACCAAAGAGCTTTAGGCTGGATCCCAGCTCTGGCTGTAACCATAGTGACTCCTTTCCCACAGCTGCAGCTGAACTTTCTGTGGTGTTGGTACTCATATTACACAGAGCATCCATCCTCACGCCCACTCCCTACACCTGGCTGTAAGCAGGTTACCTTGTTACCAATGCATCTGCACTCGTGCTACAGAAAAAAGACACACACACCAAATACACTATCAATCTTCCTCAACACGTTAAGCCAATAAAACTATATCAAAGTGCTCCTTCTTGTGGCTGATTGCCACAGGTTGCACTCTGAGCTGGTACAGACCAGTCGCAGGTTCCAACCCCAGGTCTGAGCTGAGTTAGCTGATCTCAACCAAGCAAACGGTTAGGTTACACCACAGTATTCACAGGCCAGGAAGCAAGGCATTAACCAGCATTGGATGATAATTATCATTAGTAATCATCCTTACGTTAGATATTGTTTCATTCATATCTGGAGCATATTTCAAAGCGCTTCACAGGATTTACTGTAAAGTGTCGAGACTGTGTGTATTTTGAAAGCTAACATGGCAGACAAATTGCGGACAGCAATGTCCCACAAACAGCCATGAACTGACACTCCAGTGCTGGGGGAGAGCTGTGTTGTCAGAGGTACCGTCCTTCGGATCAGACATTAAAGCAATGTCTCATTTGCCTGTTCAAGTGGATATACAATCCTTCACATACATCTATCATTCATCTCGTGGCTGTTTGTGGAACATGGTTATGGACAAATCGTCTCCAGTGTTTGCCTACAAATACACTTGACAGCAATTAATGGTGAAGCGTTGTGAGATGTTCTAGATATTATGGACGCTATATCATATGCAAGAATCGCATATATGACAAGAGGGTTACCTTCGTTTGACGGAGACTCAAAGTTCCCACTTACTGCTGGGTGAACAGAGTAAGGAAACTTGCTCAAAGTTTCACACCGCAAGGGAATAAAACCTGGATCCTCTCGCTAACACTATGGTACGGGGACTCCTATTTGTCCCAAGCTTGCCCTTGACAACCATGAACCTGCTGCCTTGGTGTATCTAATAATAATAAAATAATCATTACATTTATAGTGCTATATCACGATATCAAAACATATCAAAGCACTTCACGGGATTTTATTGTATTTGTGGGCAAACACAGCAGCCAATTTGTGCACAGCCTTGAAGTTAGAACACAAGTTGTATCTGTGGGGATTGTTGGCCTGAACATCCGAAGAAACTCCCTTCTCTCCTCAAACAGTGCGACGGTATCTTTGAGTTCCACCTGAATAGGCAAAGAAGACCTTGGTTTAAGGTTAGCAATCCCCCAGCCTAGATGAGGAGCTGAAAGCCCCAATGTGGGATTTGAACTCACAGCCAGGCTCAGTTGGTTGCATTCTCTAGTCCGTTAAGCATCTTATCAAGTGAGTCAGATCACAATGTTAATTGTCTGAAAAACATACTTCCTTCTCATCTCTCAGCTGCTTTTTTAATGACATCCTCCTTTAATCACATGACTGAAACAGAACAAATATTACACTCTGTTTGTTCAGCCTTATTAACCATTGACGGCTTTTCATGCTGAATAAGGCAATGCCCTTCTCCAACACTGTTTATTCGTCCAAAGCAATTTAAAATGTGGTCATTGCCAACACGCAAGTAAATTCTCTGTGAAATTTTCACCTGGGTACGAGTCTGTTGCACTTTGTTCGATATTTATTTGTTTCTTTGGTAAACGACCTACTTTGGTAAATGTCTGTCCCGCTGGGGTTGGAGGGGGCTTACATGCCACGTGCTGGATTGGAAAGTGCAGCACCAGGTAAGAACCAAATCAAATTCCTCTCTTGAAGATTGTTGTGTATTTTCTTCTTCAGGAGCCTGCGCCTTGCTCGTGAGTTGATGCTTCGATCGTGTGTCAGCCTGACGCAGTGATAGCGCTCTCACCTCTGAATCAGACGGTTGTGGGTTCAAGCCCCACGTCAGGACTTGGAATCACATAGTCCAAACTGACACTCCAATGCAGTGCTGGGGGGTTGTTGCATTGACACAGCTACTTTGGACACTTTGACACTGATAGACTGTTTGCACTCGGTGAGTCCAAAAGCACAAGGACATAAACATAAGGTAGTGAGTAGTTGATCTAATAGGGAGTTTAGGAGGAACTTCTTCACGCAGAGAGTGCTGAGAACATGGAACTCACTTCCAGAAGTCGAGGTTGAAGCAGAAAGCCACAATAATAATAATAATCCTTGCATTTGATATAGCACTTTTCACATCTTCTAGATGTCTCAAAGCGCTTCACAGAATATGACTGTATATATGTGGACAATGCACTTAAGAGGAAATTTGATTCATATATAAGGGAGAAGGGAGTAGATGGGATAGGAGAGGGATGGGGGCTGATGTAGAGTGTAGAGTTTAAACACCGGCACAGATGAGTTAAGCCAAATGGCCCATTTCCAAACTGTATCCCTTTATATAAATCTATTTACACCAATGCACTGTCAGGAGATAAAGATCTCCTATTGATCTCCATTTGCTGACTTCTTCATCTGATTCCAGATAGTGTGATGCATCGGAGCAATCATTTCTGCTTTTATTTCCACTTAATCTTTTCCTTGTGGTTACAATCTGCCATACAGGTAAATTGAATGATATATGAAATATTGTGATTTCAGTGCTGCGTGCCAGGAATAAGGATATTACAATGGAAAGGATCAGGGAGCTTAATAGTCCTAAGGACATTCCTGGAACTGTGCCATCATGTGAATACATTTGGCTTTTCAACACCTTTAATTTGCAGTTGCTCCAATTCAATTCCTTCACTCAATCAAACTCATCATTCTCTGATGTGGTTGATGTATTAAAGGGATCTTTTGGGATGTCGTATGGGTAAAGCTGGATACAGTGATAGAGACATATGGCACAGAAAAAGGCCATTTGGCCCGTCAAATCTGCTCCGTATCTCAGAGCAGAGTGCTCATTCAATCCCACTGACTTGACTTATCCCCATACGCCGTCAAGCCACTATCCTTCGTATGAGTGTGTCAGCCTGGCTCAGTAGTAGACTCTTGCCTCCGGGTCAAAAGGTTGTGGGTTTGAATCCCATGTTCGGACTTGAGCTCAGATAGTCTAAGCTGACACTCTAATGCAGTGCTGAGAATGTATTGCATCATTGGGGATTCCATCCTTTGAATGAGATGTTTAACCGAGGTCCTGTCATGTGGCTGTTTAGGTGGACATGAAAGATCCCATGGCACTATTCAAAAAGAGAAGGGAGTTTCTCCTGGTGTCCTGGCCAGCAATCCTGTGAGGAGAGAGAAAACAAGAACCGGATTTAGCTGCACTACTTTGAACATTAATCTGCTTTACACAGACTGTATAAAAATTCCACGTCATAGTCCACTGAATTAATGTAGAGGAAATGGCTAGCTACTGCTATGGATACTGTCCTGGATGACATCAGTGTTTGAGGTTTGTGCTGTGGAAACATGTCATAAACTAATTGGAATGAATGAAGAGTGGTGGTGTTTAAAGATTGTAATTACTGGATTAGCAAACAGAGATCCGGAATATTTTTACCCTGGTGCGTCAGATGCTTTGAGTGCATTTGACAGTCCAATGCTAATAGCTTGTCTGCTTACTCATATCTGCAGAGGGTTCAAAGCAAATTCAATTATTCCACACTTTGCCGTTCTTACTGTTAACCCTAATTATCTGTACCTGAATACAGAAACTACACACATTTTAGCGTGACTTTCAAAATAGAAATGAAATTCAGAACAACTCTCAATCTTTGAGTTTGACTGGGTGTCAGAAAGTGGAGACCTGTAGCATAGTGGTTAGCATGCTTGCCCCCAGCGAGAGGACACGGGTTCGAGTCCCGGGTGCGGCAAAACCCTAGGCAAGTTTCCTTACTCCACATCCCTCCATTTACGCAGCAGTAAGTAGGAACCTGTTTGTTGATCGCTTTCTGGGGCTAATAATCCCTCCCCCAAAAATGTGGTCACTCAATCCCGGGACTACTTGTGGGACACTGCTGTGGGCAGTTGGTGGCCATGTTTCACACACAAAATATATAGTCAATTCACTTTTCAATATGCTCTGTGAAGTGCTTTGAGATGTCTCAACGATGTGATAAGGTTCTATATCAAATGCAAGGTTTATTATTATATAAAGTGTTTCATCAGCAATTTCCTTCCACAGATTACACTGAACCAACCTTTTTGTAGCATCTTGATTAGGTGCCAACCTGGCTCAGTTGGTGGCCTCTGTTCTAGCCAACATTCCTCAACTTCTAGAGGCAGTCAAGGAAGAATTCTAATAGAACCTCTCCATTTCCTCGAGACCCACTGCCCTCTGAAGATCACGTCCTGCACCTCTTTCCAGGTCGATATGATGAGTATCTGGTCTAAAATATGAGCAGTGGAGGAGGAGATTGTAATCCATAATTAAACTATCTTTGTGAAGACAACCCCAGTAATGCCAGGCAGCTTCGCAATATACCAAGGCAGTGTCTAATGGGTGACCAACCTGTCCAGCTCAGCAATGGGGCTCAGGGTTGTTTGTTGACTTCTCTAAACCCTGAGACTCAAAGCCCTAAGTTCTGGGCTACACTGTTACCAAATTGGCCTAAGAGTGGTCTGTGCTGACACTGAGGCCATTTCTCAACATCGCTATCACTCAGGGAAACAAAATCAAAACCTGTAAATAAAATCACACTCACGACAATGTTTATACTTTATTACGAATTGGGTAAAGCTGCCTGTTGCTATAGAACAGAGGAAGGGCAGTGAGAGCAGAACGACAAGGTGGGAGTTCTTGTCAGGCAAAGCAACCCCACCCGCTGTATGGTCTCAATAGGAAATAATACTAATCTTTATACTTGATATAGTGCCTTATCACGTCATTGGGACGTCTCAAAGCGCTGCACAGAATATATTGTAAAGTGGAGGGACTGTGTATGTTGTCGATGAAATGTGCAGTATCTGAAATGAATTGCAAAGAAAAGTGGCTGAGGGCAGGACTCTGGACTCATTTAAGAAACAACTTGATTCTGTGATGGAAAGACAGTAGGCTGGGCTTTCTGGAGGGATGAAATCCTTGTTTTTGATCTTACAGCCTACTTGTTGGTTCATTAAAGAGCTGTTTTATGTGGATTATCCGATTGGTATCAATGACCCAATCAATAAAATAGCCTGAACTAACAGACGCCAACTTGTGGGGGGAGGGGGGGCGCGGAGGGTAACTTTACTTTCCAATCAGATGGTTCTCAGGGGATTAAAAGGCTCAATATCCTTTTTGTTCACCCTACGTACCGGGATTTCCAAACAGTCGCCAAACAAAACAGTTCCTTTTATTGCCCTGTGCCTTTATCTGCATTAATCTTCAAAGCATCTGAATGGATTTTTAGTCAGATCAAACAGAGGTGAGACACAGGAGTCCAGCACTGCCCTGTCACTACGGTGATCAAACTAACTATCAAACCTCTAGAGACAAGCAGTGCAGGGAGATAATAATAATAATCCTTGCAGTTGATATAGCGCCTTATCACGTTGTTGAAACGTCTCCAAGCGCTTCACAGAATGTACTGTAAAGTGAATCGACTGTATATTTTTGTGGCCGAAATGTGGCAGCCAATTGTGCACAACGGTGTCCGTCAAACAGCTGTGATCAAACTATGGTGACCAAATTATTATTATTTTATTATTGAATATCTCTTCCCACCCCTTCCTCCACGTGTTTTCCCCCAATACTCCAGATCTTAGATATTACGACAATGGCCTTAAGGACAAGATACAAAGGAGATAGAGGCGGGGGAAGGAAGAGGGAAGGTCTGATTTCTGTATAATGTTGAATTAGAGTTCATGTGTACAGCTCCTCCGATGGTCTGTTGGGCAAAGGTCATTAAAAAGCACAGCTGAGTCATGCAGACCTGAAGATCAAAGGTTTATCCCTCCTGTACTTCACTCAAATGGACACTACTCATTAGACTGTTTTACCAAAAAAAAGCATTTGACCCAGACCTGATCCTACCCTCATCCGATGCCCACACACACACATTCCAATGTTAGGGGCGATTCAATTTCTCCTCCTCTCACTCGACCAAGACATTGAAGCTAATTGTAGTCATCCTCAACCTCTGCCTCAGATAGCATTAGGTATAATAATAAATCTTGCACTTGAGATGTCTCAAAGCGCTTCACAGGATACATTGTAAATTGGCTTGACTGTGTATTTTTGAAGGTGAATGTAGAAGCCAATTTTGCACACAGCAATTTCCCATAAACAGAAGAGACTTGCTTCCTCATTCCAAATTAGGATCTTGAACATCCACTTGAACAGAAGGGACCTCGGTTTAACGTCTCATTCAAGAACAGCGCCAACGACATCGCAGTGCTCCCCCCAGCGTTGTACTGGGGTTTCAGCCTAGACTGTGTGAGTTCAAAGTTCCGATGTTGGTTTGCTTGAACCCACAGCCTGAAAACGCAGAGGTGAGAGTGCTACCAACTTCAGACCCAACCACGTGGAGGGGGTTGAATGTGGGACCTTCCTGCACTGTTACTGACTAAATAAAACCCACTGCCATTGGGAAAGACATCAGGTGGATCTCTGAGCATTAATGCTAGCGGGTTTTATTTTGTTTTTGTTGTTGTGATGGGCGGCAGACATTAAATGGTTAAGCATTCTCTTCTCTGAGGGTTAAATCAATGAGGCTGGAGTGCGGTGCAGAATGCATTTCTTTCCACTGTGTTTGTTATCTAAGTGCTTTCTCTGAATGAAGAAGAGAGAATGGGTTGAGGAGAGGATGAATCATACTTTGCTGTTTGTCTAAACCTCCCACAAGTTTGTCCAAATCAGTGGCTGAAAGGCATTGAATGAAAATCAATTGGACACGGACCAGCCTTGACTCCATGGTGATGAAGAGCATTAGGATTTTTGGTTCATCTTAAAAAAAAATCCGCTGAAGATAGATTTGCTCAGTTAAAGAGAGAAGAGGCAGGTTGGTGCATGGGGATTGCAGCAAACTCTTGAAGAGCATTTTTGCTGCACGTCAACCACCCCACTGTCTGACACTGCCATCCGAGTGCTAAAAAGTTCATTGCAAAATTGGAGATCACGCCAAGCTGTTTTAAAGCACGAATGAGTAAGTAGTGAAACTTAAGATCTCTCCCAGGTAAGACAGTAGTTGGCAAAACATTTCACTCCAGCCTGTGGATTAATTTAAGATGCCGTCACAGAATCTCTCAAGGGGCTTGCTGTAAATCACACACAGCAGCTGATGAAAGATTGCACAAGGAAGACTGAGGTTATGTTCAAAGTCACTCGGGATTTTACTTTAGCGAAAAGCCAAAGTGTGCTTAGTTGAGGTAAAATGCTCGTTATGTCTGTGTGCAGCATAGATCATTTCTTCGGCTCCTTTGCATACTGTCCGTCTGTCTAATGTAACCAGGAGATAGTATATAATTGATATTCTCTTATATGTTGATGTTCTCCACACTCCCCCACAAGTGTTTCATGTTTATTCCCTCTCTCTCCACCACCCCCCCACCACCACCCCGCTTCAAAGCTTGTATCTGCATTTTCTAAAAGCTTTCAAAAATCTGTAACTTTTTAAAAATGTTTTCATGACATGATCCTGTAATAATAATCTTTACATCTGACATAGCACCTTATCGCGCTGTTGAGATGTCTCAAAGGGTTTTACTGGATTTTACTGTGAAGTGTAGTGACTGTGTATTTATAATTAAATGCAGCAGCTGATCTGCAATGTCCCACAAACAGCCACGAAGTGAGTGATAACTTTTCTTTGTGAAGCACCTTGAGATGCTGTGAAAGGCGCCGTGTAAATGTCAATTGGTATTGTTGTCTTCAAAATTTTATGTCGCAGCATCAAAGCCCAAAATAGTTTGCATTTCAAAATTTCCCCCAACAATCAATGATTGTTAATATCCTAAGCCTTTTATTCTTGTTCTGGGCCTGCGGAGGTTAATCCTTTCACCACCACTCAGTGCTGCCCCGGCTGAGAACAGCCAGTTCAGCACGATGCTGGGGATTCAAACCTTTTCCGTTCTTGAAAGAGTTTGTGTCCTCACTCTATATTCCGACGTGGGAAGCAGGTTTAGTGCTTTGCTAAAGGTGAAGCATGCATTCAAATCACTTTTCCTCTGCTATCCACAAATACACACTGTGGAGTTAATGCACAGGTGGTAGTTAGTTCATGTATTTGAAGAGTGATGACACCCACCTTGAAAATGGGATCAGAGCTAAACCCTTTCCCTCAATAATAATCATAATAATGAAGACGTAGATGGCAATTGTAAAACAAAGTTTTACATAGTGCATATTATCATCGGTGCAAACTGGGACTGTTAATAAGTCTATTCAAAAATTGCTTGACAGAATACCTGGTGAACAAAGCATTAACCTCCTGCAAAAATTAACTATTTTAAGAAACTCAAATATATTAAGAAAAGTAGTTCCATCAGATCATAAGTAACCTGACAGTGTTATTGGTCTGGCTGACCCATCGCTGAAAACCATTTAGACATTACCTATACAGAGTGATTTAAACTGTAATAACTTAATAATAATAATAATTCTTACATTTCATGCAGCACCTTTCACAATTGAGGATATCTCAAATTGCTTCACAGGATTTATTGTAAAATTATTGTACATTTTGTAGGTGAACTCGTTGCTAATTTGCGCACAACAATGTCTCACAAACAACCATGGAGTGAACAACCAGTTTTATTTGAGGAATTGTTGGCCAGGAACCAGCAGAAAGTCTCTTCTCTTATCAAATAGTGCCATGGGATCTATTAACGTCCACTTGATTGAACAGACAGGACTTTGGTTTAACATCTCATCCAAAGTGCGGCACTTCCAACAGCACAGTTTCTGCCAAGAAACATACAGCTGATTTGAAACGCTCAAAATAAACAACGCTCTGAGGAGAGGGAGTTGGGGAGGAGAAGGCAGTGGGCTGTTCACTCCCACAGTGTATCAAACCAAGAAGTTCTGAGCTAGGCAGCTCCCTGTAGCTTTTCTGTAGGGCATTGGCCACTGGGAACAAACTGCTGTGAGAGGTGGGCGTAAGCCTAATGTCAACAGATAATTGAAGACAGAATAAATAGCGCAGACTCGGAAATGATGGCAAAGCAAGTGTTCTCGTAGGAAGGTTTCAATGGGATCACAGACCACGAAAGGACGCATGAGTGATTTACAACTGTCATTTGAATCCGGAGGTGAGATTTGCTTTACAAGCCAACTCCCCAGTCGGTATCCACTATATAACCTAGGCTGTGGAGGTTGTGGGAGTATTCAACTAATGACCTATTTACCTTACTCAGTATTTATTTGGAAATTTACGAGGAATATTCAAATTCAAGCATTACTATAAAAGCCTCTCACATCAGTGTCCTTCACGGCTGTGATTTATATTTTAAAGACCGGCTTTTGGTCACATCAGATGGGGAACTCTAGAGTAAAATGTACAGTTTTCATAGTGTGTTTCCTGTGTTAAGTGACAGAAGTAAAAGTTGTCCCGTTGTTGAACCAGGAATTGAGCTAGACGTGTTTGGCGCCGCTGAATGTACACATAGCCATGGATACACCAGAAAAATATGTGTATTATTTCAACTAGAACAGTAGAGGAGTCTCATTGAGTGGAGGGGAAGTAGGGTCAGGAGAGAGGGTAGGAACTGTACAGTCTCAATGGTGATCTCAAGGCACTATTTGAAAAGAGAAGGTAGTTTGTCCCCGTGTCCCTGGCCAATGCTTCCCCCCAAATAACATTAGTCCTTCACACTATGGCTGCTTGTAGGCCATTCGGCCACAAAATGTACAGTCAATTCACTTTACAGTAAATTCTGTGAAGCGCTTTGGGATGCCTTCCTGATGTGAAAGGCGCTGCATCAAACAGTAACGCAAGTGAGACGTGAAGCAGCGTCACACAGGTATGAGAAAACCTGCAGCTCATTTGACGTCAGCGCTAGTTTTCTGTTTGTTCAGCGGCGTGATGCTCACCTACTCTGACCAGCGATTTTAACTTAATCCCTGGAACGCTTTGCATCGCTGGCAGACCTTTAACGATAATCTGTGTGCATATATTGTGTTTTATTTAAAACCTATGTATAATGCATGACAAGAATCCGGGTGACCTGCACTGCAATAAATGTCATTAATCCCCGTCGGTTTGTGCTGGGCTCTGTGTTTATCAGTCTCACAGAGCGTGCAGACAGCTGCAAGGCTTGGGCAGACAGGATTAAACGCTCCTAAAAAGAATGTCATAAAGAGCGAGGAACTGTGTGTTATAGCAGCCAAATGATACCAGGGAGAGAATGTCGAGTTACAATCTAATCTCTGCATCAAAACAAGAGTTATGATCTGTCGCTGGTTTGCCTCTCTGCTTGTGTCATTTGCGCAGTGCCATTTGAATATCATTGTAGTGACTGCAGAACTGCAACCGACTCCCAGGTGTCCGTCATTTTCAAAGCGACTTAATGCGTACATCAATACAATAGCACAACAGAGGTGTTCGCTGACGAAATCCCTGGTTTAATGGGATTATCTCCCCTCTACCACCCTGTGTTTCCAGGATCGAAACTGCTTGAACTATCAGGGATGATTCCAAGAAAGGGCTGCAGAAAATATTGTCTCCTATGCCTACGAAGACATGATGCCACAACATGTATCGTGTCAAAACATGTTCTAATGCTTATGCGGTTGCCAAAATGAGTGACACGCGTGTCATCATCATCATAATAATAATAATAACTCTTGTATATGGCTTTGCTGTCTTATCACATCCTCAAAACCTCTCAAAATGTTTGACAGGATTTTAGTGGCTGAACATTTGGATTCTCTAACAGATTCTG
Organism: Callorhinchus milii; assembly: GCF_018977255.1. NCBI lineage: Eukaryota > Metazoa > Chordata > Chondrichthyes > Chimaeriformes > Callorhinchidae > Callorhinchus > Callorhinchus milii. The sequence goes on along the minus strand of NW_024704763.1, from coordinate 6,304,545 downwards.
TCCCTGAGCAGAGTTTCCTACAGGTGATGCGATGTTCCATTGAAGGCAACAATTTGAAAAGATTCTGCCTTCTGAAAGTTTGGAAAACTTCGGCAAAGTTTGCACGACAGTAAAAATGTGAAAGATTACGATTCAGAATCTGCACTGAGATTATAATTTAACAAAAAACACTCTGCCTTGCCTGGAATTCCCACTGAATAATGACCGGTTGCTCCGTTGAGCTAGGCTTCATGTCCTGCCCTGCGGGTGATGCAGTAGCTGTCCTCTCTCAGTAAGCCCAGGATACACTGACATCCTCACACTCTTGGGTTCAGAAAAGCAGCAAACCTGAGATGTTCTTTTTGCTGCTGTGCCTGTCATTTAGCGTTTGAGGTGCTGCGCGTGCAGCAATTCTTAGAAACAAATTGTTTGTTGTAGCAGTTTTCTGAGTAAGAGTCAAATAAGGAAAAACGTTGGGCAAGTTTCCTTACTCCACACGCCTCTGTTTACCTAGTAGTAAGTAGGAACCCGATTTTTAGTCGATTGGTGGATCGCTATTCTGGGGATAATAATTCCTTCAAAAAAAATTTTTGTCACACAATGCACGACTGTTTGTGGGACTCTGCTGTGTGCAATTGGCTGCCACGTTTTGCCCACAAAATATACAGTCAATTCACTTTGAGATGTCTCGAAGACGTGATAAGGCGCTATATCAAATGCAAGGATTACCCACACCCCAAAAAAGAACCGTTCATTCATTTCACGACTATTTGTAGGACGTTGCTGAGTGCAAATTGACTGCCGTGTTTGTCTACAAAATGCACCAGTCACCACATTCTATAGCGAATGCTGCAAAATGCTTTGAGAAGTCCTTTGGACATAAAAGGCACTATATTAGATGCAACAATTATCAAATGCAAAGGTTATTGTATATTCCTGAATTAGCTTCCGAGTCCCATTGCAATGACGCTCACACCTGGAGCCCAAATAGGAAGAAATGCTCAGAGTGGAGTCTATTTTTAAAGAGATGCTATCCGAAGGCATCATAGCACATGGTTTATGTAGTTCTGTACTAATTAACATCTGACATTTCTCCCCATTCATTTCCATGAAAGACCATTCTCTAGAGAGCTAACCTTCTGTGCTGTCAGGAGTCAGAAAAACATTGTTTATTCAAACATTCAGGAGACGTTGGAATACAGAGTAGCATGGTTTATGGAATCCGCTGTCCTGAGATTCATGCACTTTCCTTTTTTCATTTTCTGCCTTATACATTTTCTCCCTCCTCTACTGAAAGCAATGATGTAGGCTGGGTGCAGGTCTGTAGATGCCCATCACTCTCTGCTATTTGCACAAGTGAGCGCTCTGTATGTGGGAGCCTTAAAAGTACTGTGATCGGGCTATTCAAGCTTGAGGACATCACAATCAAGGATTGATTCATAACATCTTGCATCTGGTACAGTAAATGGAACACTAATACCTTTTAGAGATCTATTCAGGCTACATTTTAATCATCTGCAATTCACAGGCTTCAGACCTTTACCGACTATTATTAAAACCCTTGACTGATCAGTGTTCAGGAGTCCTGTAGCATATTGATTAGAGCGCTCACCTTGCAAGCGACAGGACCTGGGTTCAATTCCCAGCAGGGCGAACCCTTACTCCACATGGCTCTGTTTACCTAGAAGTAAGAAGAAACCCGGTTGTTAGTCGATTGGCGCATTGATTTCCGGGGATAAACGCATTTGGTCACTCAATCCACAAATGTTTGTGGGACTAAGCTGTGCGCAAATGGCTGCGGCGTTTCACTCACAAAATATACAGTCTATTCACTTTACAGTTTATTCTGTGAAGCTCTTTGAGACATCTCAACGAAGTGATCAAGTTCTATATCAAACCCAAGGTTTATTATTATTAATGTTCCATGACATTGTTTCACTATGGTTCTGTTTTTGGTCTAATGGCCCCAGGACTGGGAGACGGTAAATATCTGATCACAGTGAGCAATCTTACGCACTGGCTGGTATATGTCCACAACCTGTTTCCTTTGACGTCCGGGAAATGGCCTCTGCTCTTTCACCCACTAAAAGATTTCATTTTATTGGTTCACGTCAGTAATGATGACAACATTTAGCGCAGTGTTGTTGTCTCCTGGTAAAGTGAAAATCAATTTTATTGGGAACCATAAATGGAAGGTTAGCGTAGTGTACGAATTATTAATTGTTAATTTCAATAGTTCCTTCTTCCGCCCTGCTTTACACTACTGTAACTTCCACCCTGCTTTACCGTACTGTACTGAGGTGATGAGAGTCACCAAAACATCACGCCAGGATTTGAACTCACATAGTCTAAACTGACATCCCAATGCAGTGCTGGGGGGCGTTGCAATGTCGGAGGTGCCATCCATTGGATGAGATGTTAAACCGAGGTCCCTTCTGCCTGTTCAAGTGGATCCTATTGAGTTATTCAAAAAGAGAAGGGAGTTTCTCCCGGTGTCCTGGTCACCAATCCTCCAAATAAAACTGGTCAGTCATTCCATGGCTGTTTGTGGGATATTGTTCTGCTCAATAGTTTGGCCGTGTTTGGTTACAAATATACAGTCACTCCATTTCACAGTGAATCTTGTGAAGCATCCTTCCGATGTGATAAGGAGCTATACCAAATGCAGGATATATTATTATTAAAGGTGTGACCACCTGTTACAACTCCAAAAGAGTTTCAAAACTTTCTTTCCATTCAGTTGTGCGTTGAAATCCCATTATCACTATGACCAGAAACACCTACTTTTAGGTAAAAGGGGTCAGCTGTGATGTCTGACATGTCAGCCTGGCTCAGTTGGTTGGACTCTTGCTTCTGAGTCAGACTCTGGCCTTTGGTTCAAGCCCCACATTGGGACAGTAAAAACTTGTGAAATGATTTGAGGTGTCTGGACAGCATGGTAAGAACAATTTGCATTTATACAGCGCCTTTCACGCTGGGTAGAATCCCGGAGCGATAGGATACAGTATCGATTTCAAGGGCTATTAATTATAATATTATTATCCACCCCATCCATCACCCCACAGTCGAATTGTCTGCTAATATTCACTGTCAACACTTATACATGAATAATGATCATTTAAGCAAGGACATCTCTGGAATGATTCCATCCTTGAGCCATGTCGAAGGGGAAATGAATCAAATAGATCCAGGAGAAGAGAAGAGCGAGAAATAAAAGGAATTACAACAAAGGAAATAAATGATGCATTCAAATAGAACATGATTCTTAATATTTTACTGTTGTAAAATTGTCACACTTTCCTACACCCTTGTATCAGCTTAAAGTGCAAAAATTATCTTTAGCAAAAGATACGACTGGTTGTAGGAAAGTCCATTAAACACTATTATTCACTTCAATGATGTGTCTGTGTGCAAATTGACTGCCATGTTCACCTACAAAATACACAGGCTTTACACATCACAGCAAAGCGCTTTAAGGCGTTCTCTTGAAGTTAAAAGCGCTGTATCAAACGCAAGGATTATGATTCTTATTATTGATTAACCTCTCTTTTATTCACGTTCCTGTGCACATAACAGGAAAAACAACTCGCATTTACACAGTGCCTTTCACATTAGGAGGACATCTTATAACATTTCGGGGCTCTATATTGCAAGGTTAAGTGCACAGACACTACACTATTTAGAGATGTGTTGGCATTACAGGTCCTGTAACCAACGCAAGGATTATAATTATTAATAAAGCTCAGAAAAACTACTTCAGACAGTCTTAGTAGTTATAGTGCGTAGCCACACAAGGCCTGTGACAATTTGGGTTAGAACTGCAGCGAGTGCTTCATCTTTGGAGGTTCTGTCTTTTGGACGAGACATTCAGCCAAGATTCTCTGTGAGTTTAAAGATCCCGTGAAATTATTCAAGAAAGAAAAAGGATAAAAGTAAAAAACTTTTCGGTTTTACTGAATTATCTGGAAAGAGAGAAATATTCAGGCTAAAAAGGTTTGTTTATCAAATTTCCAAAAAAGCCCTCCACAGAGAGCCACTTGTGTTAATGTAAATCTGAGTAGGCTAGTGCAGGTTTGCTCGGTGTAAGATTTCCGTGCTCCCTGTGTTTGCCAGCGTTCAGTCAGCTCAGTGCAACTATCTCCCGGGTTTATTATGAGATGGCTTAAGAGACGGAATCCTCAACTCTGGATGTGCGAGTAAGTTTATTACTTTTTATCTTGAAGTGCTCCTCCAAGGCAATATGAATCCATATCCCTGGTGATTAATGGCAATATTTGTGTAAATCCCACTAGTCAGGGGTTTTAGATGGTCAGTGTTTCATATGCAGAATTTTTCTCTCTGGAGAGCGACTGTTCTCCACCCACTTCTTCAAGTGAGAGCTAAACAGTACGGTCAGAGACTATTTGACTGGGGTAGGCAAGCCAATTCCAACCTTCTAGCCAATTCTGTAGATGGAAGTGGTTAGAGCACTGTAGCTCAGAGTTTAGTGAGAGACCTGGGTTCAATTCCCGGCAGGACAAAACGTTGGGGAAGCTTCCTTCATATGCTTCTGTTTACCTAGCAGTAGGTAGGAACCTGGTTGTTAGTTGATTGATGGATTGGTTTCCGGGGCTAATAATTCCTTAAAAAAAAAACTGGTCACTCAATCCACGACTGTTTGTGGGACGCTGCTGTGCGCAATTGGCTGCCGCTTTTCTCCCACAAAATATACAGTCAATTCACTTTGCAGTATATTCTGTGAAGCATTTTGAGATGTCTCGAAGACATGATGAGGCGCTGTATCAAATGCAAGGATTGTTATTATTATAATTCCATCTAACTTTGCTAGGTAGTGATCAGAAGTGAAAGCTGTTTTTTTTCCTCCTGCCCCTAGATTCTCAAACCAATTTTATTATCCTACAATATACAGTCACGATATACAAATGACCAGTAACTATTCCATTAACCATGTTTCACAGTAATTCCTGTGAAGCACTTTGAGACTCCTTCTCATTTTATAAAATGCGCTGTATCAAATGGAAATATTATTATTATTATAAATAATAATGTCAATCTCCAAATCCAAGGGGTAGGTACGGTACGGAATTCCTGCAGGTCAACATGATGTACTTTGGATTACTGGAAGGATTCTTCAGTTGAATAACTTGGATTACTTAACAAGAAATCAATTAAGAAACAGCACAAATTAGATGCCCCCTCCTTCCCCCCACTCACTATCACCCCATTAAGTGAATGCCTGTTTTAATATTTTTTTGTGAGAGTGAATGGTTGGAGCATTGAAGGACTCTGGAAACTGGATGGTTATGGTTTCAGAAGGTAACAATTTGCTTTGCAACGATGTGCTGCACTGAAGGTTAGGCATTGGATTTGCCTACTATTCATTGAAGTGATAGGACTTGCATAAAAGCCTGCAATTACAGACCAGTCTTTTGCCTCTTGCATATTTTTAAGCAGCAATGAATGTCTCTATTGTTCCTTGGATTTGGGGATTGACAGGATAGGAGCATGTTTGCAGTCTACATTTGTTTTGATACTCTTACTCTCCGGTGCAGCAAATGGTTAGAAATTTGCTCTATTAACATCCATTATTATCCATGACTGCTGTGTGCAATTGGCTGCCATGTTTCTCCCACAAAATACACAGTTAATTCACTTTCCAGCATATTCTGTGAAGTGCTATATCAAATGCAAGGATAGTTATTATTATCTATTCTTTAGTTTATTTATTATTTCATTATTTATTATTATCTGTTAGCATTCCATAGCATCCAGAATGTGGCAAATTCTCAAACATGTCCTCAGTTGGGAAACGAGTTTTCAGTGGGTTCTTTTAAGAAACGATAGAAAACCGGCTTCAAAGTTCAAGACTGAATTCAATGATTTGCCAGATTCTGGACACTGGGATATGCTATGTAAGTAGAATGAATCCAGTCTCGGGTAAAACTGTCAATTACAGCAATCTAGTTTTGCCTGTGATAAACGTGGCTGGAGTTCTAGACTTGACGCAGTGTTTAAAGAGTTTGGCCGGGGAATCATCATCCGTCAAAGGATTTCAGTGCACACCATTATGGTTCCCATTATAGATCCTCCCAAATTGGTTGTGAGTTCACCTGCAGTCGCTGCTCTCTCTTAACAGGAATCTCTGATTACAGTAAACCTTTAATACTCCAGTCACCTGGAGCAGGGATTATTAGTTGCCATAGCGCCGTTAACAATTTACAAGCCGGATTTAACCCCTTCCTTTCTCTGCTCCTCTCCCACCTGTAATTTCAACACCGTGTCTCAATTTGTTTCTCCATTTGCATTATTTTGGGTTGAGTGAACACCCTGCTGCATTGCCAGTGGTGGCATCCTTCAGATATACCTTATGTCAAGGTACTTGTCTACCTGCTTGGCTTGATAATAAAGCTCCATGGCTTTCATTATTCACCAAAAAAAACACTTGAATTTTACTGCAGGGTGACTGAGGATTAGCATTGAGCATTGGCTTCAAAAAAGCAGTCCTCCATATGAAGCTGATTACTTGATCAAGCGCTTGAGATGTTTTTACGTGATAAGGCTCCATAAAAACGTGAGCTCTTTCGTTTTAACAGCAAACATATTCAGAGAGCAATCAGCAGTTGGATAATCTGTTTATTTTTGCATCCTGTTTGCCAGAAGCAGAATGAACGAGAAAAAAGTCATCCTCTGAACAATGACAAGTGTGAAGGGAAAAGATTGCAGTGTTATTAATTGGCGTGTGACTCATCCCTACATAGGGCACAACTGGGCGAGATGATGCACAGTGATGCTGTCCTGCTGATCACTCGTTCCGGGTCTCTGCATGTGCATTTTGGCTTTCGCCCCAACCTGAGCTGCTCCCCCTGAAAATGTTCCTGCTCCCACCCCCCCACCCCCACACTCCGCTACTCCCACTCTGTCCTTCTCTCCCACCACCCTCCTCTTCTGGACCCCACCATTACCTCCCTATCTCCAGCCTGGGCATCCTACTCCCCATTGTGGCAAACTCTCGTGCATGCATTTGTCACCACCCGCCTGGATTACTCCAATGCACTCCTCGCCGGTCTCCCCAGCTCCACTATTCACAAGACCCAGCTCATTCAAAACTTTGGCTCCCCGTCACTGAACAGATCGACTTCAAGACCTTCACTCTTGTGTTCAAATCTCTTCACTCCCTGGCGCCTCCCTACCTCTCCGACCTCCTCACTCCCCAATCAACCACCTGGCACCTCCGCTCGACTGGCACCGGCCTCCTGCTCGTCCCTTGCACCCTCCGCCTCACCATCGGAGGTCACGCTTTCAGCCATTACCCCCCGAAACTCTGGAACAGTCTCCCTCAATCCCTCCGGCTTGCCCCCTCTCTCCCCATTTTCAAGACCCACCTGAAAACTTTCCACTTCGACCGTGCTTATGGCCACCTTCCCCCTCCCCGCGGCTCGGAATCAGGCTTTGCCACTGTTAAGTACTCTGAGACGTTATAGCGGAGGGCGCTATATAAGTGCAAGTTGTTGTTGTTGTGTTGTATATGCTGATCATGCTGTGAACATGCAGGATGTTTTTCTTATTTTATACCTTAACAAACAGTCGATCCACTTTACAGTATATACTGTGAAGCACTTTGAGACATGTCAATGACGTGACAAGGCATTTAAACAAATGCAAAAATTATGATTATTATAATTATTATTCTCAAGTAAACATTTTAAGGATACAATTCTCAAATCTAACTTGCGATAATTTTGTTTTGCCATTTCTGTGTCAATAGTACAGGATTACTGTTGGAACAGAATAAAAATTATCTTATCTTGTTACATGCATGTGTACCTTGTTAAAAGCAAATGATAAGAAGCTCATATAGACTTGAAGCTAGTCCACCCACAATTAAAAGACAGCAGTTAATTGATTCATGTCTGACAGAGGTGTAACTGAGTCTGAGCAGGGATGCACAAGACTATACTGATAAATGGGAGGGGGGATCAAAACTCAATTTATTATCCTTTCTATACATTTTGCCCACAAAATACAGTAAATTCACTTTATAGTATATCCTGTAAAGCGCTTTGAGACGTCTCAAAGACGTGATAAGATGCTATATCAAATGCAAAGATCATTATTATTATTTAAAGTGACTAAAGAGGACTTTTTTGAGTGAATTAAAGCATCAATTTTTTTAAATTGCATTTGATTCAGTGCTTATAACATCGAACATCTTAAAGTGCTTCACAAAGTTGTAGTGAATGTGCATTCGTAAACAAACTTTATATTCTATAACTAATAAAGACATGAAATTTCACCTAGTTTGAGCCTCTAAGACCATTTTGTCTTTAACGTAAAGATCACAATGAATTGTGGAAAATTCACTCTTACTTTGGAAACCAGCTTTCCACCATTCTTAAAATAGGTAAATTCCAGATTAATACTGAATTTAAGAATTTTCCATAATTTTAATTCTAAGATGTATTGATTGGCCTTATAGGCTCAGACTAGGAGGAAGTTAAGTATCTTACATTTGATACAGCATCTGTCACATCGCGAGGACATGTCAAAGCTCTTCGCAGTATTTTCTGTAAAGTGCAGTGATTGTGTGTTTTAAAGGTGAATGCAACAGCCCATGAGTGCAAAACAATATCCCACAAACAACCATAAATAAAGCGAATGATCAATTTCATCTGTAGGATTGTTGGTCAGGACACTGGAACAAACTCCCTTCTCTTTTCAAAAACTTGCCGTGGGATCTTTAAGATCCACCCAAACAGGCAGATGAGACATTTGTTTAACACCCTCAGCACTATATTCGAATGTCAGCCTCGACTCAACACTTGTCTGATGAAACATGGACTAAAAGGACCATTAAGGACAGTTTCTCTTCCAGGGCATTCCTTGTCATTGCTGAGCCATCAGTGAGCAGCCCTCAGCCCAGTAGAGACCAATTTATGTGTGACAAAGCAAAGCATAAGGAAATACAAGTGGAAAGATTCTTGTGACTTACTGAGAACAGCTTGATTTAATTTTATAACCTGCAAACAATCTGGTAAAAAAAATTGCGGTATTTCATAATTAATGCTGGCGGCATTAGTAATGAAATATCACAAGTTTAACCCATTGTTACCCAAGTTCTCAAAAAGTTAGCTCTGAAAGGCTGGCGCTAACCCAACTCTGGCAGGATGCTTGCGTCTTCCAAATATCAAAGCTGGGAAAAGAATTACACCACATCATGCAATAGTGCTTTGTATATGCCAACAAAGTTGCCTTTCATTCTTTCACCAACCATTTCATTTCTAATTTGATTTCATTAAAATCAAAGGCTCTTCCTCCCCTCAGTATTATCTGTGGACAATTAAAAGCCTCAATATTCCGGTTCAATTTAGCAATTCTGATCACCCAAGGAAGGACGCACATTAAATGGAGATGAATTGATGCATTTGCTGGATGACTCAACACCAATATTTACTAATGTATTCTCTACCTGTCAAAACAAGTGGTGTCTTATTATCAAGGAAGCATGAGACCTTAAATGCAGTGAGTAGGAGCGAGGTTTGTTCACCACTTGGATCTGGACTTGAATGTAGCCCAGACACACAGGGTGAAGACTTCATCTCCGAGAGATGGAGAAAGAGACGAGTTTAGGGTAGTTTTGATTCATTTCAATGTGTCAACTGCCTGTTCAGGTGAACGTTAAAGATCCCATGGCACTGTTCTAAAAAAGAAGTTCTCCTGGTGTCCTGACCAACAATCCCCCAAATAAAATTGGTCACTCGTTTCATGGCTGTTTGTGGGACATGACTGTTTGTGCTTCCGCGTTTGCTTACAAATACAAAGTCACTGCATTTCATGGTGATTCCTGTAAGGCTTTGAGATGTCTTTCCGAAGTGATAAGGTGCTACACCAAAAAGATAAGGATTATTACCCCACCAATTGCACTTTCCTGCCTCTCACCATAGGAACAACAGCCAACGTAGTCTTGACAATTTTGTTGTTGTTGTTGACCTGCGAGATGTTTTGTCTTAAAATTTAAAATTGAGTGGTATTTGGAAAATTCCTAAATTTAGTCTTAATTTGGAAGCCCGTTCTTAATAATAATAATCCTTGCTGTTGAAACAGCACCTTTCAAGTCAGGAGGATGTCTCAAAGTGCTTCACAGGATATTCTGCAAAGTGTAGTGACTGTGTCATTTGTAAACTGAAACTTTTTGCAAACTAGCTTCTAAATTAATACTGAATATAAGAATGAAGAATAATAACAATAATTGTTATTACTTCATTGAGACATCTCAAAGTACTTCACAGAATATATTGTAAAATGGATTGATTGTGTATTTTGTGGGTAAAACGTGGCAGCAAACTGAGCACAACATTGTCCAACAAACAGTGGTGGATTGAGTGACCACATTCTAAAAAAAAACATTTTATTTTTTAAGTAACAGTTTATTATCCATTGTTTCATTTTTTAATTATAAAATATAATTTTCCTCAAGATCTGCACGATTTTAAATGTGAAGGCAATTTGGTCTTACCGGGTGAAATTTCTAGCCTCATATCCCACAATTTATTTACTCCCCAGTTCTCTCTTAATTCCCTCAAACACGCAATAGCTTGTGTGTCACCATGGAGCTGGTCACACGTTTTATTCCATGCACATGTGATTACAGACAATGAAGAACAGCTGCTTCATGTAGCTTACAACATCATTCAGTGATAAACATACACACCCTTCACCTTATCCACTGTCAACGTTTCAGCAGTGAGCACTGATCCCTCATAAAGAACGCAATGATGTAATTAAATATTTAAATATTTAGAAGAGGTGCTTTTACAACCAGGGCAAAATGCTTTCTCAATCATATTTAAATACACAAGAGCTGTTTTATATTAGGTCAAAACCTTCCTCTAATCCTTCCGTTGCTTTGCTCGGCTGAAGGAGACATGTTAGCGTCAGCACCTTCAAGCTGCACTCGGGAATTGAAATGTTTAGTTCACTGGGTTGCAGATGGCCCTGGTAACTCAGTAAGCCAGTATCTGAGATAACCTATCAGTGCCACAGATTGAACAAGGTAAACCCCTTCCTTTCACTGTTTCTCCTCCCCCATTCCCTGATCGCCACCGACTGAGACTGTTTCATCTATCTGCTGTATCTATTTTCCTATGTTCTCTCTCTCCTGGCACTGCTACTGCTAATATCTCAGCTGTCACTTCTTAACGTCTTTATGCATTTTTTTATTACTTTCAACCTGCAACGTCTCCGCAATATCAACAGCATATCTCGGAAAATAATTCCCGGAGAACATTGTTTGTGAGGTGACCTCACTGATAGTTTCTGATGTTAATCGTTCTGTATAAACTTACTTGACATTTTGTACGTGTACCGGCCTTTCCTCTGAGTTCAGACCCCATGTCTGAGCTCTGAGTTCACACGTCTAGGCTGACACTCCAGCGCAGTGCAGGGGAAGTGTTGCGTTGTCAAAGGTGAAGCCTTCAGATCAACTGAGCTCCCGTCTACCTTTTCGGGTGATGAGTTAGAAAAGAGAAGGGAATTTTTCCTCTTTGTCCTGGCCAAAAATTCTCTAGATAAATTGGTTCTTGATTTTATAATTCAATAATAATTGATGCATTTGATTCATTGCCTTACCACATCAAAGTGTCTCAAGAGTGGGTATCAGCCTGGCTCAGGGAGCAGCACTTTAGCCTCTGAGTGGAAGGTTTGTGGGCTTATGCTCCACACCAGTACTTTGAACTCACAGACTAAGTTTGACACTTCAACACAGTGCTAGATGTGCACTGTATTTTGGAGGTGATGTCCTTTGGATGGGGTGTTAAACCAAAGTCCCGTCTGCCTGATCAGGTAGACGGTAAAGATCCCCTGGCACCAACTGAAAAGGTGAGGGAGTTTCTCCCGGTGTTTTAGTCATCATTTTCCCCAGTTAAAATTAGTCATTTACTTTATGGCTGTTTGTGGGACATTGCTTTGGGCAAATTGGCTACTGTGTTTGCCAATAAAATACACAATCACTACACTTTACAATAAATCCTGTGGAACGCTTTGAGTCATCCTCATGACGTGAAAGATGCTATATCAGGGGCAAGGATTATTATTATTATTATTACCAGGAACCTTGCTGTGCACAAGCTTGCCTACAAAGTACTCAGTCACTTGATAGTAGTTTCCTGTGCAGTATATCAAATACAAGGACTCTTATTATAAATACGTTACGTACAATGGTATTTGTGAATGACAATAATAGTCCTCGTCTTTTGATAAAGCACTTTATCATGTTGTCAGAATGCCTTCAAGTGTTTCACAGGGTTTACTAGACAGTGTAGTGACTGTATATTTTGTAGCTCAATGCAGTTAATTTGGTAAGTAAACAAGGTCTCACATTCCCCCCTTGGGCAAATCTGCTTCCAGAACAGAGATCCCAGGAATTCTATCAACGTTCCTTATCAAGAAATCTATTGATGAAATATTACATGTTGAACCCAAATAGAGACCAAAAACACCAGAAACTATACAGATATTATTTCCTTTCATGGAACTAGTACTAGCAAACAAACGTCCTATTCTGATGAAGGGTCGTGGACCCGAAACGTTGACTCAATAGATGCTTTCTCCATAGATGCTGCCTGACCTGCTGAGTTTTCCCAGCTCTCTCTGTTTTTGTCTACCAAACAAACATACTGTTATGAAATGTTTTTACTTATCTTAGATCATTCTAGATCTTCACAATTAATTTTTATAGGACACTGCATTCATTGTCGTCTTACATATTGTTGTGTAATAGAAATGTAATCTATCCTTTTGCAAGATTAGCATTGAATTAATAAGATACATAATACTGTCTAACAACCCTGTGCTCAACCCAAATCATTGTTCCCTAACAAATCACAGAGTCTCAGTCATGACAGCTCAGAGTTGTACACTTATACCTTCACGGTTGATAATATTGAGGCTGCTATTATTAAAAATCACATTGACTGATACTGTAAATCCAGCCACTTGTGAAATTCTTCCTGTTGCTATCTATTATGGAACCAATTTTGGCCTTACAAGTACACAGTCACTACACTTGATAGTAAGATCCTGTGCTTGCGCTTTGAGAAATGACATAATAAGGTGCTTTATCAAATGCAATGATTATTCTTACAATTTTGCTCATCCAGGATCAGGTCAGTGCTTACTTTTTAATCATATGAAATTAACTCGAGTCATTTCAGATTGAATTACCAAACATCATTCTGAATGGAGTTTATTCATTTGAATGCAATTTGTTTACAACAGTGTGTTTGCCAACATTGAGTGCAACATACTACAGAAATCAATTGTGAAGATCTGGCATAATAACATCAGCAAGTCAGGGCAGCAGCACCGACTGTGAAGTGCTACAAAACCATAATCATAATCCAGGGAAAACTATAACTGGATATTTACTGGTGCTTTCTGTCATTATCGGGTCTGGTATACAGTATTTCTTCATTTCTGGTCTCCTGGCCAACAATCCCTTGGTTAAAATTCAAGCCAACAGCCAAACCTCTCAGGCAGCCTTAGCTTACCAGAAACTTGTCGGTGTTTCATATACTGTGGTTCAAATGAGCTATCAATGCAGGGCCCTCAATATACACAGTCACTACCCTTGACACAATATCCTGTGAAGCGCTTTGAGATGTCTCTACGGTGTGCTAAGGCACTATATCAAATTCAAGGCTTATTAAAATAATATCGTTAACCAGTTCTAGTCGTTAATTACCCTCTGACTAACGAAAACCTTCCTGGTGTCTGTCCTGAAATTACCCTTTGAAACTCTAAAGCTATTCATTAAAGCCAAGTCATTGGCATTTGTTGGGGTAATCAATACAAAGCCGCTCCTTCCAGCATATAAACATCCGTTTACAAGAAAAAAACTTTTTTTGTCGCCTGTTTGCTTTTGTGAGTGGAAAGTGTTTGTCGATTACGTGTCGATACAGAATACCTGAACAAGCAACATCTGACCAGTTTCACAGGGACTTGTTGACACAAGAGAAAGAGAAGAGAGAGAGAAAGGAAGGGAGGTGGAATAATGGGTGACCTGGACTATTATTTCACACAGTGCTAGCTTTTGCTGAAGGATTCTTTATTCTTCTGTAGACGGATTGTTGAAAGATGCCTTTAGCTTGATAATCAAAGCCCATCCTTATGAAAAGCACAGCACCTCTTGAACCTGCAGGTAGGCTCTGATATTTGAAGCAAAAGAAATGCTTTCAGCCTGTAAGTTGAAGTAGCATTCTGGTAGTCGCTTCCATAGATTTTTCCATTTTAACAGTAATAGTTTGCTGTTGTGAGTTCTATTTTATATCCTCCCCTGTTACCTTATTCACTGTGTTTTGATTGAGAAAGCTGGCAAGCAAACCTGCCACTAACTAGCCATTTTGAACGCCTCCAACCCAGAGGAAATTATCTTCTCATTCTTACCCCTCCCCCCCATGCGAAAGCAATTAACGAAACCACTTTCCTTTTCCACCGAGGAAACACTAAAGGGTCTAATTTGTAAAGACTCTCATCCGAAAGACGGCACCTCCAACATTTCAGCCCCCCTCCCACGACTGCACGGGGGCAATTACAGTAAGTGAACATTTATTTTTGAAAGGCGAGCTAAAAGGCAAAAGGCAATAAAACGCCCTGTCTATTTTTCTACGTCTCGTGTTTGCCTGCGGAAACACTATTCCTTCTGAGAAAGAGGCCATTGTAGGTGGTTGAAGTTTGATATGGCTGTGTGTGAGATGCCCAGGTCAACATGAGGGTTCTGTTTCTGCAATGACTGAGGCTCCACTGACTTGTCTATTCATCACAGCTGTTTGTTGGCCTCAGGAGGATCGGATCCGTAGGGCGACACAACACCTTTTCTAAAGGTTAAGCAACTTTAAATACGAGTGAAAAGGGATCATGTACATCCCGGGCCTTAGCCTGACAGCTCTCTGTGTACACAAGCTGAGAAACACATCTCACTGTGTGGAGAGATCACAGCAAGGCATTGTGAATGTCTCTGTGGCAACAAGTAAACATCACCATCAAACATCAGTTCAACAGGTCAACTTGCAAACCAGCAATGTCTTTGGCTAAACTAAGAGAGAGTTTCTGCGTTTCTATAGCTTATTTGGGGGAGATGTCCCAAAATGTGGGATATTTTTCTCAAGCAGTTATTTGGCTAATTCAACTGTCATGTCATGTCATTCAACTCCAAGAATGTGTGTTACCAAAAATGGCGTTGAAGAATTGATTGGAAATTGTGGGGTCAAAGCCTTGAAAAGTTCGGAGTAATTCCTGTTATTTCTTGAGGGACAGGATTCGAGTAGACATTCCCTTGCGGGGAGCTAGGACCCACACAGATACCATGGCCCTGATAATAAAAATAATATTCCTCACATTGATATAGTGCCTTTCATGTCGGAAGGTTTCACAAGGTAAAATGTAGTGACTGTGTGTCTTTTGTGGTGATGACTTCCTTCCGTACTGGAAACAACAACAACAAATTGCATTTGTTTAGCGCCTTTCACGTCTGGGGGGATGTCCCAAGGCGCTGAACAGTTAGGGATTTGAACCTGATCTTGGAGTTGAGATCAAAAGGGGAGAGGGGCAGGGAAGGTAGGAGGACGCTGTGATGCTGTGATGGGAGGATGGTAGGGTGAGTGTTGCGGAGGGATATAATAATAATCGTTGTATTTCATATAGCACTTTATCGCTTTGTGGGGACGTCTCAACCCGCTTCATTGGATATACCTTAAACTAGATTGACTGTGTATTTCATGGGCAAAACACAGCAGTGTCCCACAAACAGTCATGGATTGAGTGTCCGAATTATTATTAGTATTGAGATCAATTGGGCCGAAGGAGCCTCCTTCACCTGAACCGACCTTAAGTGAACTTGCGAATCTATCTGTGTGAATTGCAAAGTGGCCGAACAACGAGGGGGGGAGGGGGTCCTTCACTATAATGAAGCAGGTGGCATACGGTTTATTATTGTCTGTTTGTGTTCAGTGCATCTGCAGGTCCTCCTCGGTGCAGGCCTGGCCTTTCTCTGCTTCTGCCTGATCATCAGCTGCGCCATATGCTGGAGGAAACGCAAGAATAGCAGCTGCAACAATGACAAGGAGCAAACTCCGGAACGGATCATTTTGGAGCCAAGTCCGACACTGCCCGGGCAGACGAGCGCGCCCGTCAAGCAGCAATACGAGGAAGTGGAAGGGGAGGTACTTGACTACCCAACGTACGATGCTGATGATCTGCCAGTCTTTGAGCCCGAGAGCGAATTCAAGAGGAGCCTTCACAGCAGACCATCCCTGCCCAGTCTGCATGGCAGAGCTTCCTTAACCACTGTCCCAGTGGTTCAGAAACAAAGCTTGGCGGCCAAAACCAAGAGGATGCTCGAGAGACGCTGCACTGTCTCGGGCGACGGGTCGCTCTACAACGAGCACACCAAGCTGAGGCGGGCGAGTGCCAGGCTCACCTCCTCAATACTGGGTCACTCGCAGACCATGCCAGACGACCTGGCGGGCATTAAATCCAAACCGAGACCAGCGCTGCACTTCACCCTGTTTTACTCGGCCTATGAGGTGACTTTAACTGTTGCTGTCATCAGCGTCGCCAACTTGCCCAAAAGGTTTGGCTCCGGCTGTGACTCCTATGTCAAGGTGTACCTGCTGCCAAGGTTCCTTGAACCCCAGCAGACAGCTGTCCACAGGAAGAGCCTGAATCCGGAGTACCGGGAGTGCTTTCAGTTCTCAGGATACACGCTGGACGAGGTCAAGGGCTTCACACTCCGCTTTGCCACGTACGTCAAGGAGTTCCACAGTTTTAAGGACACTTTCGTTGGGGAGGTGCTCTTCCCCTGTGAGCAGGGAGACTGGAAGCCCGACGTTCCCTCCACCTACATCAAGGAGCTGACCGCCACCAAAACCAAACTCAAAAAGGTAAGAGGCTGGAAAATGCCATCGTTGTAAACATCGCACATCTCACACACCCGCTTTGTACCCGAGCTGACACATGACTCGTGAACATGTGTTGAGCTTGGGTGAGGACAACATGGGTAATCCTATGATATCCCTTCTGCACATACACACACACACAGCACACACACAACACAAACACACCATTGAGGATGTATGTACCTCAGTACCATCGGATGCAGAGAATCATAGATTCATAGAATTCTACAGCACAGAAGGAGGTGATTTGGTCCATCATGCCTGTGCCATCTCTTTGAAAGAGCTATCCAATTAGTCCCACTCCTCCGCGCTTTCCGCATAGCCTAACAATTAAGTTTGCTGACTCATGCTGTAATAGCGAATGATAATATTAGATATTAATAATAATAATCCATGCATTTGACGTAGGGCTTTTCACGTCAGGTGGACATCTGTCAAAGCACTTCCCAGGATTTGCTGTAATGTGTGGTGACGGTGTACTTTGAAGATGGTGACACAACAACAACAACAACATTATATAGCTTATATAGCGCCTTTCACACGGGGTAGCATCCCATATTATTATTATTTATTATAGTGGTTAGGAGCAGAAATGCTGGTTGAAAAATCCTGATGGTCCAGTGCCTTGGTCGTCCAGGCATTATACAAATGTAATTTGTTGTTGTTGCTGTTCTCTACTAATGGACACATTTAAGAAACAACTTGATGCTGTTGAATGCAGGAGCATTGATAATCAGTAAGGATGAAATCAAATGAGACAGAATGGTCAATTTAATATCTTTACAATTAATGTGATAGTAGGATGGTTCCCAATGGCCAGTAAATCTCCTGGCTATGGCATTGAGGGCTTTATAATGCAGACCTTCCACTGTCAGCTCAAATAGACAAGATCAATAACTGCGCAGATCATGTAGTTTCCACATCTTGAGGGATAAAGTGAAACGGGCGTCCTTTTGATTCACGGCTCGCTGGTAAATATTAGTCTGCAGCTAATTACAACTCAGAATAAGACAGGGATTTGATACACTGTGGACCAATCATCCCAATTTTAACGGAATAATACTCGACACACACTGGATCCCGAAAGCATTTAAATACAGCCGAAGAATTAATTTGATTCATTTTAATGGCTAGTGAAGTTATTTCACATTTTTAATTACACCTTTCTCCTGACCCCATCAGCTATTTTATCACAAGACCTATTTAAATGACATTTAATTGCAACCTCACCCTCTCAAAGATCAGCTTGCTGTGAAGTTCTAGTTTTGGCTAAAACATTAACTTTCATTTATGGAAGTGTTGAACTTTGCTCACATTTGCATTTAAAAATAAAAGCCTGCAGACTTTGGCCGGACTTTGGGAACAAGTCTTGTTTGTGGGGCAAATTTGGCAGAGATCCCAGCGATTTCTGATGCTCTTTGAAACAATCAACACAGACAATTGCTCACCTTTCAGTCCCATTTGCCCGTCTTTTCCCCCAAACACCTGCAAATCCCTCCTTTTTTGTTTCTTTCTAATTCCGTCCTTGTTGGTTTTATGCAACCCAGAAAAGCTGTAACCTTGCAGAGTTATGGGGCTCTTTAATCAAGTCAGTGCAGACGTCAAACTCTTCTGCCTTGTGTCTTGAAGATAGCAATCAGTAGGTTGGTGAAGAATGAGGCTTCATTTCTTTTGAAGCAAAGCTCCTTATCTATTTACACCCACTCCGCTCTCGGTTTGGTCAGGTCTTCCTGTTGCGCTTGTGTCTGGAAAATCCAGACCCACAACAAGCTATAGACCTGCAGGTAGAAACACTTCGATAATAATTACCTGTGAGGCACTTTGATGCAATATAACATTATAATTATAACAGGACATTATAACATTAAAGCACAGTGTCAGTCTTGATGATGAGGTTGGAAACAGAAAACTGTTTTTATTACGAATGCCTTTACAAAATAGCAACATTCGTGGAAAGAATTCTAAACTCCAACTGCAATGAACCCTCAGCAATCTGGTAGAAAAAAATCAGTTAATGTTTCAGATCTGATGAAAAGGCATGCCCTCTCTTTGTCACATATTGATTGGTGTCCTTTGGATTTCAGTTTTTACTGCAGATTATCAGCACTCAATCTGCTTGTTTTTAATTATTAAACATTGCTCTATTATATCTTTGGGGGAAAATCCCGTCTGGTGAATATCCGCCTAACGAAGCATTAAAAGGATTTACAACTTGTGCTCTAAGAATCTGCACCTGTTATTATGTTAATATCGGTAACATCAAACAGTGACATTCACACAGAGCAGAAAGGCTTCTGAGGATTCAATCCTGCGCCAACTCATATTTCATTGAATTCACTGAGCAGTGCTGACAGATATGACACACGAAGAGAAATTCATGGCCGTTTATCAGCGGCAGCAGGAGCTTTTAATCCTCACTTATTAGTTGTCACTTTGACGTAGTTTGCAGCTAATTTTGATTAAATTACTTTACAGTGGCAACAGCTGCGTCAGTCACATTAAAGCGAGGGTGTCATTGCACGCTGTGTGTGCTTACTGTAAAATGTTTAAGCCTTCCTCTGCAGTGGAAGATGAGCTGCATTGTTCTTGGCTAAGATCACTTCACTTTGAGGTGGTCGAGGTCAGGGCACTGGAATCATTTTAAGAAACAACAAATTGCATTTATATAGCATCTTTCACGTCAGGGGGATGTCCCAAGATGCTGGATAATCAAGGGTTTGCACCCAAGCTGGGGGCTGGAGTCAAGAGGGGTGGAGGGCAGGGTTTGGTGTGAAGATGACCGAAGGCGCGGTCGAAGAGGAATGTCTTGAGACAGGCCTTGAAGGCAGGCAAGGGAGGGCGCAACGTGGAGGGACTCCGGGATGGAGTCCCAGAGGCTGGGAATAGAAAAGCTAAAGGCCCGACCTCCGATGGTGGAGTGGGCTGGGCAGGGGATGTGGAGCAACTTGATGCTGCAATAGGAGGGCAGAAGGGTGGACATTCTTGGGTTCCCTCTTGTGATCTTGCTCTTTTCTGATCTCAACTAAGTCAACACTGAAGACACTACAATTTGACCTCAGTACACTAGGTAAGGGAGAGGGAGGAAATCACCCAAGGATACTGGCTTCTTATTGAATAGCCTGCCATAACAAATTGTCAAGACTCACACATGAATTTTGGCCAATTATTATTAAACCATTCCTCTGGAAATCCATATCCAAATCCTTTTTAAATATTAGTATGGTCTTAACTTCAATAGTCACATGTGGCAAAGTATTGCATTTTCAAATAATCCCCTGCATAGCAGGGCTCAAGCACTTGGCTTATCCAACACTTTGGGACATCCTCCGAGGTGAAAGGCGCTACATAAAAGTAAATTTTTCGTCTTGCATGACAAATAATTTTCTAATGTCCCCTTAAATGTTTCGGTGACAATCCCACCTATAATCCCTCGCTACTGATTCATTGATCAGTCAGAATAATCTTTCAGTGTTTTAGCACTTGCTTTGAAGCTCTTTATGAGATCCTCTCTTAACTTTCTCTGTTAGTATTCAATCAAAGTGCAAGTCTGTAAATTCTGAACAGCCATGAAGCCACGTTGACAGGAATATAACTTTATGTTCTGTTAACACTCGCCCAGTAAAGGACACACAGTCTCACCGCTTGACAGTGATTCCTGTGAAGTTCTTTGAGACGTCTCGACGACTTGATAAGGCATCATGTTAAACACAAGGATTATTAACACTCAATATCAATTGACTATATATTTTTCAGTGTCTCAGTTCCCTGGATGTGACATCCTCTACAAGCAGTTTCGCACAGCCCAAGACTTTGGGTCAAATCTTTATTCTATTGCAGTATCAGACCCTAGCGAACAGGATCAAGGTCATGATCCGGAAGGCAGAAAATCTAGGCAGGATGACCCGTATACTTGGATCACCCGGTGAGTGACAAACATCAGAGAATTCTAAAGAAATAGAATCATAGAATTGTACAGCACAAAAAGAGACCATTCGGCCCATTGAGTCTGTGCCGACTCTTTGAAAAGAGCAATGTAATGTCAATCCCACTCCCCAGCCCTTTCCCCGTAACCCTGCAAACCCGTCCTCCTCAACCACCTGTCCACCGCGTTTTTAAAAGTTTTTAAAATAGTGCTTGTATCGAGGTTAATCGACCGGTGGAATGAGTTATCAGATAGGGTATTACAGTCCAGGATTCTGGACTCTTTTAATAAACTGGACTCTTTCAAGAAGCTCGTTGATGGTAGGGAAGATGGTAGGTTTGGTTTTCTGCAAGGAGATCAAGTGGCCTTCATCCTAGCAAGACGAGTGATCTCGTAAACATGTGACGCCTGTGTTAAAGACCAAGCATACTGTGCTAATCTTCCAAATCACAGTGCACATTGCACAGGAGAGATTTCAAATAAGATCCTTGGGGAGGGAGAAAATACTTTCAATCTCAAGTATTTCCCCTTCACACACAAAAAAAACCCCCGCTAACAAGCATTAGATTTAAAGGACTTTTGCTGAACTATTAAATGGGCATTTTTTCGTGAACTTTTGTCAGGCTTTACAGCAATTTTGAGGGGCAAGAAATTAGCCCAAAAGCAATGCTCTGACTGCGATTGCAAACCTGCAGGGTATTTGATTCAGAAATTATAGGGGACTATTATTATTATTCTTATTTATATTTTAAATATTAGTTAACATGTTAAGTGTGTAAATTAATACAACAAAAAGTGTTATTAAAACCAACAAACATTACTCTGTTGCGTCAGAGAAGCCCCAAAATTGTGATACCTCTCAGCATTTATAGTACCGTACAGTAGAGTACATTCATAGCATAGTACCATAAGCTTCGGTGTTGAGCTCCGCTACGGTTTAAGTGCTCCGAGATGCCGTCCGGTGTGAAGGGCGCTACGTAAATGCAAGCTGTTGTTGTTGTTGTACTTAACCAGAGAGGTCCACGCTCCTTTTGTTTACTTACGTTGCATTCTGTATTTGTTCTTTATAGATCATTACGTCATTATACACCTTTACCAAGATGGAAAATCATGGCAACAAAAGAAACCAAGACTGCCAACAGCTGCAATCCAGTCTGGAATGCACCGTTTCTGTTCGATATCCCTCCCGGTGACATTGAAAGCCGGCAGCTTTCACTGGAGTTTATAGTGATGCAGGTACGGACATCGTAAGATTAGTAATGGTTAGTATTAGGCCCAGTTTTATTAAGACAGAGAAACAAATAATTGAGTTTAACTCTCAATGAGAAAGGTTTACAGCACTGAAAGCGGCCATTCAGCCCATCATACCACCATTGGTGTTAGCTTCTTGCTACATCTTTGACCACACTTTCAGTCATCTTTCTACTCTCTACCCCACTTGGCTCCCAACCACAGTTCAGGTGCCTGCTAGTTTTCTTATCCACCTTGGGACATCCTTGAGATGTGAAAGGCACTGTATAAATGTAAATTTGTATTGTAATGCACATTAAATCTCATTTCTCTACTTGTTCCTCAAACCCTTTTATATTATTCCTTCTCAAGTATTTATTCAATTCCATTTCAAATGCTGTTATGGACTTGCTTCAAATTCCACGTTCTAGCAACATTATTTATGTGAAGATAAATCTACTAACCTTCCCCTTTTTTCTTTTACGTCCTCCTGACACGAAAAGCGCTATGCAAGAGTAATTTGTTGTCATCGTGGTTTTACTGACAATCCTCTTTGTGACTTAATGAGCAGTGAGGTTAGTCTCTCCCTCTCTTCATTTCCCCTGTCGGAACCATGTAATGTGGCTATCTGTTTATTTCCAGAGTCGCATTTACACCCGAAACTGTGTCCTTGGCCGCTTGTCCATTGGCGGGAACGCTGGAGAAATGGGAAGGATGCACTGGAAGGAAATGTGCAGTCGGGGTCATGTGGAG
This sequence comes from Callorhinchus milii, assembly GCF_018977255.1. Classification (NCBI taxonomy): domain Eukaryota; kingdom Metazoa; phylum Chordata; class Chondrichthyes; order Chimaeriformes; family Callorhinchidae; genus Callorhinchus; species Callorhinchus milii. The sequence goes on along the minus strand of NW_024704763.1, from coordinate 6,281,712 downwards.
TCAGCTCGATGGCACCCCATCTATCCAGACACCTTGTAGACGCCACCACACATATTCATGTTTCATCCCTCTCGCCCTCTTCAGCGAAATGTGATCATATTGTATCAAACATTGTTCAAGGCCAGTTAGGAACTTGATGTTGTAGGTGACAAAAGAGTTTAATCACAGCCATTGCCCTTTCGTCTGGCAGGTCCATGTCTATACCCGAACTTGAGAAGAGAAAGGTCTTTCACTGTTGGTTGACTGTCTGCCCTCAGATACACTTGTGCTGTGCTTAGACTGTCTCAATCAAATAACCTACTGACTCTCACCATCAATGCTCACACTTGAATATTGGCCACATTGTGTCAAAAGCAGATTTAGGATCAAGTCCTTCCCTATAGTCATTCCTTCCATGTAAAATGAATGGAATGACTGGTGAAAGGGGGGACAACTCAAAGTGCTTCACAGGATATACTGTAAAATGGAGGGACTGTGTTCTTTTTGTGAGTGAACATGCAGCCAACATGCACACAACAACAAAATTACAGTTGCATAGCACCTTTCACATCGGGAGGACGTCCCAAAGTGCTGGACAGACAGAGTTTCGGATCCAAGCTGGGGGTGGGATTGGGGAGGGTGGAGGGCGGTTGGGGGGGTGGGGGGAGCAGGGAGATCGAACGCACGATCGAAGAGTATTATCAAACAGCATTATCCCACAAATAGCCATGAAGCGAATGGCAATTTCTTTTATTTGGGTGGATTGTTGGCCAGGACACCGAGAGAAATTCCCTTCTCTAATCGAATACTGCCACAATGTTTAACGTCCCCTTGAACAGGCATACAAGGCCGAAGGATGGCACCACTGACAATGCAGTGTTCCCCCAGCACTGCATTGGAGTGTCATCTTAGGCTATTTGAGTTCCAAGACCTGGCATGCAGCTTGAACCCACAACCTTTTGACTCAACCGTAGCAATGTGGAACCTAGATATCATTCGTAGAATCACTGCAAGAAATATGGAGCCATCTGCTGGAAATACGACCAAATTCTCATTCCTTCACTGAAAAAGGCTTTGTGTTTTCAATCCAAGGTTGGATGACACTACTATCTTATAGCCTTATGACCACAACCCTCTATTAAACCCATCACCTCCATTATTTATCTGCTTCATTGTGGGTGTGTGTAAACTCACAGTTCACTGAGGTTTAATAAAAACCATATTGATATTGTGCCCTTCATGTTGGATACTGTCTAGGAGCGTCTAATCCAGGTAAAGACATTTGATGATAATTCACCATCACAAGCTTTGCCAATTTGCTAAATCCAGTGCCGTACATTTGGTTCACAGTTGGTAGTCCTGTCCCTTGATGTTGCTGTCAATAATGTTTCCGATTCAAAAGATGTGAGTGAAATATTCAAGATCTGTGGCAAATGAGTCACTCATCAACGTGTTCCCTTTGTTCAGATGTACGTTGTGTAAATCCAATGGTCGCTCCATTAAATCTTATTAATGAAGAATTTTGGCTTCTTCCCTGGTGGTTCTTTGTTCACAGAAATATAGGGGTGAAAATGGTGACATTTGACATGATAATTATCACCGGTGATAAATATCACTTCACATTTTTGTTAATCCCCGAATGCATAAATGCATTTGGAGCCATAAAAGTTCCTTCAAAACCATAATAATTCCTTCAAAAAAATAAGAACAAGAAATTGATCACTTCAATCCACGGCTATTTGTGGGGACACTGCTGCTTGCAATTGGCGGCCGCGTTTCGCCCACAAAATATACAGTCAATTCACTTTACGGTATAGTCTGTGAAGCGTTTTGAGACATCTCAAAGACCTGATAAGGCGCTATATCAAATGCAAGGATTATTATTATTATACAAACAGTGTGGGTTGGCACTTTTGCTCCTGTAGAGGTGCATACCACAAGAGCTATAATTATCCTCCCCCTTGTAGTTATCTGCTACTTGAAGTGGATTATCCTATTAAAATCTCTTCATATCAATAAAGTCAATTTATTTCAATGCAATTTCATTGTGTAAAAAAATGATGGTTGGAAACTAAAAGCAGAATACACAAAGTATAAACGCAAAGCAAGAGTGCTTAGTGGGTCAATTACTGAGCGAGAACAGCTCCTAATTTAGTCTGAATCTAAGTAGCCGCAGACAAGAGTTCTGTCTTTCTCAGCCTTGCTGGAAGCTCTTTCACATAGGAGTTCCTATTGAACACTCTACGACTCTCCACACAACATGCAGATTAATTCGAAGCCTGAATTTAACCCTTTGGTCACCAGATCCAAGGCTTGCTGAGCCACCTCAAAGACGCTGTGTGTGTGTGTATATATATATTATATACACACAATTGAGGATAGGAGATGGCATATCAGCTCTCAGTCATTATCACCTGCATAGCGCCGAGTGAGGATACAACACATTTCTTATGCAAATGCAAAACCTGTGCGCAGAGAGAAAAGAATACTTACAGGTCGCAGTTGATAAGTGCAGGATCTTTACTCGTTTAAATATAAACAAACTGTTACATGACATAATTTAAAAATGCATCTGAATGTCTGAACTTTAGATCAAAGAGCCCACATATTTCTAACATAACTATTTTAATTATATTTTTCCTCCCCTCCTACATGGGATATTTCTCCTGAAGGCACAGTTTCTCAAGACACTGGCTGTCTCTGTTTGCCCATTCACATGGCTACTCAAGGCTTGACCACTGGAAACCTTAAATTCTCCCTTGTCTTAGCCTTTACTGTACAACCATTTTATCTTAAACTGTAATATCACAAATTTAAACAAACCTTTTGGAAGCCAGTTCTCTTTAATAACCACAGAAAATTAGCTTCAAACTTAGGACAAATTTAAGACCTTTTCACAATTCTGCGCAATCTTAACTTTGAATGTAAAATGGTCTTTCAGGCTGAGACTTGGGAGAATTCCAGGCCATGGGAGCGTCACAGTGCTAGTAAGAGTCTGAGAAGTCTTTAATAAGGAGGAGGGGAAAAAGGGGATTACATCAGGAAAATAAGTGCTTTACAATAAATAGAATCAATATTCCAGCAAAGAAAATGCATATCTGAGCGACACGTCAATATAAAGCTCTTCAAAGTAATAAGAATATTCCATTAAAAAAAAATTCCACAACAAATCTATTGGTTGATAAAGTAAATTAAAAAACAAGGAATCAAGAGGATCGAACATTCACCTGGTCTTCGACTGAAAAACTATCCAGCATGTTTAAATTTGAAAATTTAAAATTGCCGAGAATTGTGGAAAAAGTTTTCATTCAGTTTTCCTCAGTTTTTAGTTTATTTTTTAAAAAAGAACCAGCTCCCACAGGAGCGATTTTTTTTCTCCACAATTCTGTGTGATCTTAAATTTGAAGGCGAGAATGATCCCAGGGGCTAAGACCGGTTGGAATTCCAGGCCTCAAAAGTTGGGCCACATAGGCGTGATTGTCACGAGCACAGACCTCAGTTAAATTTTTAATTAACAGGACAAACAAATTGCCCTGGAATTGCACTTAAAGAAAATACTGCCTCGCTCCTTCCAAATAAATTATCCGTTTCTTTCTGTAGTGAGGTTTAATTTGGATGTGAAGTCTGGTTTATCATTAACCCAAGCAGCTTAAATCTCTAGCCAATCTGCGCCTGATATTTTCTGGAATTAGGTAAGCAGGATGCAGCCCTCCAGAGCGAGAGTGCACATTCCATCCCAACAATCTATCTCTGGAATTTCTATGTGTAGGTGGGATGCATGGAATAATAATTGTTCACTTCAATCCATGACTGTTTGTGGGACACTGCTGTGCGCAATTGGCTGCCGCATTTCGCCCACAAATATGCAGTCAATTCACTTTACAGTCTATTCTGTGAAGCGCTTTGAGACGTCTAGAAGAGGTGAAAAGCGCTATATCAAATGCAAGTATTATTATTATTATTATTAATTCTCACTTTGGTTTGGATAATCTTAAGCACAGTGATGCGTTTCCGCATGTGTCAGACACCCGGCTGGGCAAACACAAAAAATCGGAAAGGAAAACTGTCGTCTTAACAAAAATTACAGGATTAATTGAACAAGCAGGAGGAGTTGGCTCCGAGGGAAATGTGAAGACTATTAGACGCAACAAACACAGTGGCTGTAACGAGATAAGTGGGCATGTGTGGTTGCTTCAATTGCAGTGTCTAATGATCTATTTTACTTGCGAATGGATCAATATCTCTGCTCATTAAACATCTCCATCGTGGCTGGTTGGCTGCCAGATTATCAAGGTCAATTTCACTGGAAATCGTACAATTGTCTCATAATTTCTCACCTTAATGCACTAAGGCAAACCCAACTGTACACAGTGAAGTCCAATGGAAATACACCCAAGGCAACTACGACTGTGTTAGGTGTCAAAATTCTGCTCGTTGGAAGTCTGCGGCACAAAATTCCATTTAGTCCTAGCCTGTAAATCACCTTTGCCTTAAAACATTTATATTTATATAGCGCCTTTCACAATGGGAGGACATGCCAAGCTGCTTCTTGCTTGGCACCCGAGCTAGGGGTGGGAGCCGAATAGAAGACATTTAAATTAAAATTTTAAATTCCGAACTAATTTGGAAGCCAGTTTTCCACATTTTTTTAATAATGAACAGACTTCCAAATTAACCCTGAATTTAAAACCATTTCCACAAGTCCACATTTACCTGGATAACTAGTTTTGAGATAAAAAGGTTTTACACGTTAAGAGGATTTGGGAGCTACTGATTGTGTACATTGTCAATGATCAGAAAAAGGAATGAGACACTTTGGACGTTTACTGGGACGGGTCATTGCGAAAGGCTATGTTTGGTTGTCAGCTATCCCCAACTCGTGTCTCATCCTATCAAAGCAGGAGAGATGATCCTAGAGAAACAAACTGCATTCATAATGGCATAGCATCATAGACCTTTACAGCACAGAAGGATGTCATTCAGCCCATTGCACCCGAGCTGGTTCTCGGTAAGAGCTCTTGCTCCCACAATTTGTAACCATTGTCTAGTCTCCAGCGCACATTTTACACTGAAGTGAAGGATGTATCAGGGGTTAAGGACTGAGACCTGAAAGTTTTGCTCTGAAGTTCAGCTACTAAAACCTCTTTGTAAGAAGGGGCCTGAGCGGCTGATGTATTTGTCCCCGATACACTATTAACACCGATTTGGAAACTGAGTCAATGGATTGAACACACGCTGATCACTAAAATAAAGCGATCTTCTCCATTACAGTGTCATAACAATTCAGAAATTCCGTCCTAAAAACTATAGTGGGGAGGGGGGAATAGTAATTGTTAACAGATTCCACTGGACCCAAATGCTTGTTTTTAAAGACTCTGATTCTCCATTGAAGCACTTGGGGGTGATGCTATTTTTTTATTCATGTTTGACCTGTGTAAATGGAAAGGTCTGGGGGATAAGAGGAGAGAGCATTTGATAGCCGAGGGTATTGCTCTCATCTGTGGCTTCTCATCTTCACTGGGAGTTCCTGAGGCTGGAGATAGGAGATCAGGGGTGGAAGTCCTAGGTATCAGTGCTGGATCTGGAGAGGTTTGCCTGATTGGAGATGGAGTCCTGATCTCTGTCAAAGTCCCCTCGTGTGACCTGGTCTCTTTAGGAGGTGATTGACTAGTTGAAGTTATGCTGTAGCAAACCTCTGGCTGGTGAATGCTCCCAGAATCAACAGTTCCTCTGTCAGGCAAATTTTGGGTGTGTAAGCCAATGCACCCTTGCTCACCTCTCAGTCTGGGAGATATGGTAACATTGTCCCTTCTCACTGGGGAAGGATCATTGCCTCTTCTGTTAAAAGGTTTAAACTCCTGAAATGAAGGCGTTCCACTTGGGTTTGAGGGCGGGCTGTTGGAAAGGGCTGGGACACTCTCAGTGTCCGACGTGACAACAAAGGCATTTTCCCTCAGGAATCCTACGCTTCCAATGTCCTCATGAGTCACGGAAGTCACCTACAATAAAATTGTACAGGTTGTTTAGAACACAAGGAGTTCAAACTCTCTGGGACATTATCCTGCATGAGGGGTGCTACCTAAATGCAAGTTGTTGTTGTTACTGTTTACAAATTCTGATTAAACCTCGGCAGACAGGGTGTCCTTGAGTCCGAAGTTGGTAAAAACCTTGTGTTTGATATGACACCTTTAACGTTGGAAAATATTCTCAAAGTGCTTCACAGGATTCACTGTGTATTTTGCAAGCGATTGAGTGTTGCCGGTACACCATTAAGTAGCATATAGTTGCACCACGTTATGCCATACTTTGGTATTATTGCAGCTCTGTTTATAGTCTGTCATGCTATGATATAGGTGCAAAGCTAAGGTTGTTCAGTGGACAGAGGGTTAAGCTCATAACCTTCTACTTCATCTGCTCACCAGTCTGTAAGAATTACAAAAGTTCAGTTCTAAAGTTATATGTGAGGAGCATTGGATGTGAGTGTGAAAACAAGCCTCAATAAAAGTGCAGATGAAGTGCTGTCGGAGAAGGACAAGGCAATCTGGCCGGCTGCGCGGTCAATTCACTCGACTGTGAATGTCACTGCGCAGCGAGCAGCCAGCCAGCCAGCCTCGTGCTCTGGCCTCCCTCTGGACCTCACTCCGCAGCTCTGTGTGGGTGGAATACCGAGGCTGAACTCCTCAGATCATGGCAGATGGCGAGGTGTTCACCCGTGGATCACAAATCTTTTCAGCACAGGTTAAGGTCATTCAGCCCTTCGTGTCTGTGCCAGCTCCTTGGCATAGCCTTAAATCTGTAGGACCACTTCATCTTAAACTTCTAAGATCGTGGAAGGTTCTTTAATTCTGTTATAGTTTTGCAGAAGGCATTGTTTCTTTTTAACAACCGGCTTCCAAATTAAGCCTGAGTTTAAGAATTTGTTTTGAAAAAAAAGCATCCAGGAACTTAGGGAGAAACGACGTAAAAAGGAGAGCTGGGGAGAATAAACGGAAGAAAAAAAGACGGGCGAGGAGGTGTGGCGATTAAGCAGTGTGGAACATCAGAAAGGTCGAGGAGGTGAGCTGTCAGATATGAGCACTGAAAGGCCTGGAGTGCCTTCGGGAGTCGGTCAACCGTGGAAGCTTCCTAATGACATTTGATAGCGAGTGGGTGGATTAATGAGGAAACAACCCAGGAACGGACAGATCATATTTGCTAATGGGGCCTGGATGCCTCATTCGTTCAATGGGATCTGCATAAATCAGGAAGTCAGGTGTTTTTAGGCATTTAAAATAGGAGGCATTTGAATCCACGTCTATCGCTCTGCCAGCACACTGTCTCAGAGGGGACCTATGCGCTGATCCCAAAGACTTTGAAATGCAACACAACGCCAGGATTCACACAGAAGCATCAGATTTGCTTCAAACAGCTGTTGCTACAAAGCTCTCAGCAGACTCAATAACACAAAGTGTTGGCTGGATAATTATCACCAGTATCACAGGCACTGTTTACTGGTGGTTCATATACCACCCAGTGTCAGACTGGCTCAGTCAGTAGCAATCTCATCTCTCAGTCAGAAGGTTGTGGGTAAGTCCCCACATCGGGACTTTGAACTCACACTCTAGTCAATACTGGGGCAGCCCTGCATTGTCAGAGGTTTAGCTCAGACGTTAAAAATTCCTTGGCACTATTCAACTTTTCTCCTGTCTCTTAATCAAAACGGTCATTCACTTCATGGCTGTTTGTGGGATTTTTGCTGCGCACAAATAGGCTGCCACATTTGCCTACAAAATGCCAAGTAAACCTTGTGAAGTACTTTGTGAGATGTCTAGAGTGGATGATGTGATAAGGCGCTACATTAAATTAAATGTAAGGAATATTATTATTGTTCTTAAATACGTGGTTCCAGGATCATTGTGGCCCACTTCTTTCTCCTGTGGATTCCCTAGAGACACGTTACCTGTTTCCAGGGTTGCCTGGCTCAATCTGTAGCAATCTGGCCCAAACCTAACAACAATAATTCATTTACAATCCCGGATTGTGAGTTTCTCTTGCCTTCTTAGGGTCTTGCATCTCATCCAATGATTTCTGGGCTTCCTCTCTCACCTCCTGAAGCACGGCATTTCTGGCAACAGGATCTGTAAAATAAAGAGAGGTGTTGGAAAGACACCGGCAAGTCAGGAATGAGAAAAAAATTGCAACAAAAAAGAACAAGGCTAAAAAGAGTGAGGAGAGACAGAGGGTAAGGTAATCCGCTGGTGGTAAAACAAATAACCCAAGGGACCTTCCCATTGTAAACTCGCACAAGAGTGAGGTAAAGGTATCAACCAGCAGAGAACGTAAGAGAGACAGCGTAAGAGAAAGGCAAAGAGAGAGAAACTATAGCATATTTCACATCAAACAACGTCTCCATATGGCCATGAAGGGAGAAACAAGCCAAGAAAAATTGGGCAAGGAAGAACGTGAAAGGCAAAAATAGGAGTAAGCAGGAATGGTATGGGGTAGTTAAAAAAAAGTAGAAGCTACGATGGGCGCTTTCTCGACCGAGAAAACCAGCGTTCAAATCCCATCTCGTCTGGCATTTTATGGTTGAGAAGAGGACAGGGATCAGTCAGTCTCATTCAAACCAGGGAACGAATAGCAACCCGCAACAGATCAGAAAGACGGTACCTTGTGCCTTGGCACTCGTTCCTTGCACAAAACTGTCACAGTGACTACATTTCTGAGGAGGGTAACTGAAAGAGTGAGAAGCATGGAGTTAGTTGGCTGTGGGTTCACTGAGCAACACATCCCAATGCCTCGCAGAGTGAGGTTCCACTAGTATCAAATGCAAGTGAGCTCAAAGTCCAGAAATGGGGTTCGAAACCCACAATGTTACTTACAAGATAAATCTAAACACAGGAAATAATTTACATTAAAAAAATCCTAAGACACATTGGGATGAAGAAGGCTCTTTGGCCCATTTGAACTCATTCTTCCAGAATAGCAACCCATCTTTCTGTTACACCATCAAGTTGAAATGAGTCCAGCATCCTGGATTTAAGCCAGTTGTTTTGAAGCATTAGCTCATTAGCACATTCTTTCCTGGGTAATGTGCTTCAAATCACACAATCATACCTCTGCAACTTCTGCACCTCTTCCCCTGGCCCCTTCTTTTCTCCTAATAAGTCCATCTCTGCAAGCTACAAAACAACAAAGAGCCCGGTGATAAAACATTCAACAGCAGCAAAGGCCACAAAAGACTTCCGGCAAATCATCTGAGCAACATTCACCACGTCTTTCACCAAATAATAATAATTTGGTCAATCCACGACTGTTTGTGGGACGCTGCTGTGTGCAATTGGCTGCCATGTTTGCCCACAAAATATACAGTCGATTCACTTTACAGTATACTCTTAAAGTGCTTTGAGATGTCTCAACAGTGTGATAAGGCGCAATATCAAATGCAAGGATAATTATTATTATTATTATTATTTTTATTATTATTATTATATCCTCCTATTCCCGCTTTAAATAAAATCTCTGCCTGGTTTCATTTGACATAAATATTCAGAGTTAGACTGCCTGAAGCCATTTTAAACCCATTTAAAGGAGATTTCTCCCCTCACCCCATGACTTCTCCCTTTTATTTTGAAAAAAACACTAAAAGTAAAACGAACCCTCATTTCTAATGAAGAGATTTGAATTTCCAGTTCTGTCTTTTCCGTTTCTCGAAGTCTTTCCAGACGCCTCATCTCCTGTTCCCTGCAGTCAAAAAAAACAGAGGCTTGAGATAACACAGTGACCAGAAACATGGGAGTCACAGTAAGATGAATCTTGACAGAAGTGGGAATTACACTCCGATACTCCCGGGAGCTCACCGGTTGTTATGACCCACACTGAGTTTCCTGTAGGACTCAATATTTTTAAATCCTAACATCCTCTCTGTTGCGACCACTGAATTTGCGTCCTATTACAGAATACCTTAGATACAGCAATATATCCTAACGGATTCCCCTTCCCCTTCCACACCTTTCTGGTGCTTCTACAGATCTCCAAGGGCAAAGTCACTGATTGAACAACACAAAACACTCTCACTGCCTGGATAGACACATGTGAAAGACGTTCAGCTAAACTTCCCTCCAAATTTCCTTTTCATTCCTTGAACTCCCAGTTTTGCCTGAATTGGAATTCTGCCAATATTCACAATGATCCCCTGTTCTTGATTTGCAATTCACAAAACTAACAGTAATATTACTATAAAACACTTCCTCCAACTGAGTGATTCAGAGAACAGGCCCAGAGACCGATTTATGATAAATCTTTTTTTTAAATAAAAAATGATATTCGTAAAAACAAACACTCATCTCAGTCTAAACCTTCCCTACGAATCCTTCTATGTTCAAGAAAATCACCACAGTGTCTTGCTGCATCCTTCTCTGCAAATCTACTTACTTCTCCAGTACATCCTGTTGTAGCAAAGTGACCAGCTCTTCCAGCCTCTGTTTCTCGGAGCTACATTCGGTGTACTGTGGGAAAATAATAGGTGGTTAGCTTGCGAGATTAGCTCTGACATTGTCAAAGTTGGGTTAAATGCAAGATGGACCAAATAGAGGTCTTCAAAGTCATGAGGGGATTTGATAGGTTAGAAAGGGAAAAACTGTTTCCACTGGTGGATGTGTCGGTGACTCGAGGTCACAGATTCAAAATAGTACCTAAAAGAAGCAGAGGGGAGGTGAGAAGAAATTTTGTCAGGCAGCGAGTTGTTTGAATCTGGAACATATTGCCTGAAAGGGTGGTGGAGGCAGATTCGATAACTACTTTTAAAAACGCGGTGGACGGGTATTTGAGGGGGACGGGTTTGCAGGGTTATGGGGAAAGGGCTGGGGAGTGGGATTGACATTACATTGCTCTTTTCAAAGAGCCGTACAGACTCGATGGCCAAATGGCCTCTTTTTGTGCTGACGTTTCTATGATTCCCCCCGGCCACGATCCGATGGCAACATTTGTGCACAAAAGCCCTCAAAACAACAGCATACCCGTCGCCGTACTGCTGGAGGCTGTCTATTAGGTTCTGAAATGATCTATGAGGATGTAACTAATCCTTGCAGAATGCAATCTGAATAGCTGAACAAAACTAAGTGCCCAGAATAGTTCTCCCACTCTGTCTCAAAAGCTCCATCTTGCTTTGTTTTAATAAAGTGGCTTTAATCAATGGATCTATTCTAAATCAATCCATTGCCACATCCCTAGACACAGCTAAGGGCTCTCCTTATGGAATTTGTTTTGTTCAGAAACAGGAAGTATTAACGTAACGTTGGCAAGGCCGTGAACCAAGACTATCGGATTCACACGGATGTGGCCCGTACCCATTGTGGCTGCCAAACACGTTAAATGATCGTTCTGTTGGCAAATAGGTATATGTTAGCAACATGCCAAGTCTCCGTCAGGTAGCGAGTGATTTAAGAATAACAATTGCAGGTGCCTTCAGTAAGGGCACTGGTAACAAGAGGGTTTGGCAGCATTCAGAGGTGAAACTCCCCGTTCAGGTATAGCCTGTGGGGACACAAAACCCAAACCATCAAGAAAGAAAGCCTATTAAATGCACAAGGATTAATGTAGCATTAAGGCAGGCTGGTGCTCCTGACCGCATATGTCACAGAGTGTCTCAAGCCTACGCAGTGAGGACCCAGCCTCAGGTGTTAGTTTGGATATCATGCATCGCGTGTACGTGTGTGAGAATGGGGTGCAGGGGCTGTTTTTGCGGGTGCAAGTCCGTGAGAGCAGGCAGGACAAGAGAGGTGATGGAACTTTATCTCACTCTGTACGTGGGCACAATCCCAGCAGCCTTCAGTGAGCTCTTCACCCGCTGATAGTTGGACACAGAGAGAAAACAGATATTTCTTTCGCTTTCAGTAATAAAATGATGCAAGTAACAGAATAAGGGCAATATATATTTGGGGCTTTGTTAGAAATTAGATGCCTCCCATTAATTGATTCCCTGCCCCCCCCATGCCTTTCTCTCCCCCTAATTTCTTACACTGATTTCCTCAAGTTGTTACAATTAACCTCAGTGTCCCTGGGCTACAACAACAAGATTGCATTTATAGAGCGCCTTTCACGTCAGGAGGACGTCCCAAGGCGCTGGACAGTTGGGTCGGGACCCGAGCGGGGGGAAATGGTCAGGGTGAGGGAAGGGAGGGAGAGAGCCTACAGAGAGCCTTCTGACTGAGAGGTGAGATTGCTAAGAACTGAGCCAGGCTGACACCTGATATCTCTCCCCCCACCCCCGTCACCCACATACACATGTTACAGACACTGCAGGCGACATGTAACCCACAAGTAGGAATCTGGACAGGTTATTGAGTATAACATTGTGGGCAAATGACCAAAAGTAGCTCCACGATCAAGAGTATAATCTAATAATAATTCAAGCCACTGATGGAATGCCTGTAACACCAAAACAGCTCACAGTCCCTAAAGGTAATTATGGGGAGAAAATGAACAAAAGTGACAAGAACTCTAATTTGTAGTCATTTTCCATCTGACTTTCCAGACCAGAAACACCTTTGCTAAGGACAGTACATAATCTCATTCCCAAGACGTCGTCTAACATAGGAACTGTGTTCTTTTGCATTCTCATTAGTGTCCAGCAACACCCTAAGTCACACTCTAGGGTCCGCAGAGCCTTGGCTCTTGCCAACCTGAACTTAATGTGGAGTTCTGTATCTCAGTGGTTAGAGCACTCGCCTCGCAAGCGAGAGAACTGGATTTGATTCCTGGTAAGGCGAAACCTTGGGCAACTTTCCTTACTCCACACGCTTCTGTTTACCTAGCAGTAAGTAGGAACCTGCTAGTTAGTTGATTGACAGATCGCTTTTCCGGGGGTAATAATCCGTTCAAAAAAAAATAACAATAATAATAAATTGGTCACTCAATCCAAGACTGTTTCTGGGACACTGCTGTGCGCAATTGGCTGTCCTGTTTTGCCCACAAACTATACAGTCAATTCACTTTACAGTATATTCTGTGAAGAGCATTGAGACGTCTCAACAACAACAACAAGATTTCATTTATAGAGCAACTTTCACGTCGGGAGGACATCCCAAGGCGCTGGGAAGTTGGGTCGGGACCCGAACAGCGGGGAAAAGGTCAGGTCTCAAAGATGTGATAAGGTGCTATATCAAATGCAAGGACTATTATTATTATGATTAATGCTTACTGAATTAGGTATGGAGAGTGAGGAAAAAGTCTGCATTCTGTTCCAGAAACGTGGAAATCTCCATGTGTTGGTGGCATACATATATGCAACTCTGTCTGGTTTGAATGCACTTCAGCATGGTGATGGGTTTCTGAGTGTGTCAAACAACTGGCCAGAAAGAGTCTGTACCCAATGGTGACTCGCTCAGTGAGTTTAAAGAGTAAGAACCATAGGCTGTTATAGCCATAGCCAGCAGCTAATCTCAAACAGATGCAAAGCAATGTTACACAATGTTCTTCTGTTAGACGACTGCTTGAAATCTCACGTATTGTGTCCTAGCCTTAGTGAGGGGGTGGGAGGGGGACGGGGGAAGACGGTACAATTGGTGTCAAGTTCAAAGTACCTCCCCTCGAGCCAGAGACACACTTTGACTTCTACGCTTGGAGGTCGCTGAAATCTCCTCTGGGTGGATGCTGACCTGATCCCTGGCAGACTCCAGTTCCTGGTTCTGTTCTTCCAGCTCACTGTTCCTCACGTGAAGCATGTCCCAAACCTTCTCCAACTCTTCTCGTACTTGAAACAGGTCATTATCCACTTCTTCCAGAGACGCCTGCAAAGACACCGATTCTGATCAGAAGAACTTCACCATTAGTTACAGCATGGTTTTACATCTGGGTAATCCTGCGCGCTCCATGTATTGGGAAGATTGCACCAAACTTTAGGAACCATATACTGTCGTAGCCTTAGAGATTGTTCAGTGACAATTTACTAAGTTATTATCTATACTAATAAAGGCGAAATGTCTGTCTGTGCGTCTGTCCAACAATAACGCCTTAACCGACTGACGTAGAGAGATGATTTATACCTCATCGGAAAGGTCTTGCATGGGGGAGTGTCATGAGTCCTCCCAATCAGGAGTACTACAAAACCAGGAGTACCCCCAAAAGGATATGTGTGCAAATTTCAATAGCACATTTTCTTAACCTTAAGGGCTAAAGATGCCTAAGAAGCCAAGATCAAACCGTTCAAGGACAAATAAAAATGCCAGACGAACCAAAGAAGGCCGATTAAATAAAACTGGTTGCAAGAGTTGCTACAATGGGTACAACTAGTTAATAATAATAACAATAATAACAATCTTTGCATTTGACATAGCACCTTTCACTTCAAGAGAATGTCTCAAAGCGCTTGATGGGATTTATTGTAAATTATGTATTTCATAGGTGAATGCGACAGCCAATTTGCACCCAAAACGTCCCACAAACAGCCATTAAGCGGCTGATCAATTTTATCTGGGATTATTGGCAGACCTCAGTTCAACATTGCATCCAACATTGCAGCACACCCCCAGCACTGTGCTGGAGTGTCAGCCTACACTGTGAGCTCAAAATTCAGCTACCTTGAATTCTCCTGGCTTGTTCACCTTGGCTTCTTCCAGTTCCTAGATTAAAGAAGATATATCAGAATTAAAAGAAAAAACGCAATTAGCCTGACAAGATCCTTGAATCAGCAGCTGCTCCCATCAATGTTTTACCCCTTAAAAGGTTTCCTACAAAATGCGCTTAAAATAGACCTATCACCTATCACTGAGCTCCCAGTCAGATCAGAACAGCTTAATAATGTCCTCCTCATGTGAAAGGCGTAATATCAAATGTAAGAATTATTATATAATTATTATTAGAATTATGTACATGTGTATTCTGTGATTATATGTAAACCATATGTAAGGCAACAGCCCTTATTTATGCAATTAACAAATACTTTTAATTACATAGAGAAATATACAACACAGAAGGAAGAAGGCCATTCAGCTCATTATTTTGTGTTGGTATCTGTCCACCCTAATCCCAGTTCCCTGCTCTTTCCCCATAGCCATAGCCTCTAATTCCCTTTCTCAAGAGTACCTGAGCTTGGTCTAAATTCTTTCTGAAACGCCCCCTTCATCTCTGCTCAAACAGCCGCCACCTCTCCTAACGGCAAATCATTCCACACCCTGATAAACCTCTGTGAAAAGCTGCAATCCAAACCGCTCTTTTTACACTCCGCCACTCACTGTTTTAAGCCCAATTAAAGGCAACTCGGATTATCTCTGTACACGTGCTTTGCTCATGACCCCACGTGTACATTTCAGGCTAAACTCCAGACGGGTCAAATTTAGGGACCGACTTCATGTGATTTCAGCAACAAGGAACGGCTTGGAACAGAGAGTTGCTTCTGGTGAATGCTTATCCCGAACTCCCACATCACGCTCTTCATCTCTAAAGGTAAAAACCGCTGTTGACAGCAACAAACTGTTCACATGCCACACCGATTAGATTCTCGTCCCGAGAAGCGCACGGAGCCCCGATCAATAAGTGCGATTCCACTCAACGTGTAACCACTGACCCCTGGCAGTCAGCAGAGGATCGATTGTCCTACGATTGGAACTCCCTCGGCTCCGCAGGTTGGTTTCAAACGTCTAGGCTATTGAACTGCTCTATTGAATTGTGATTAAGAACTAGCCTTTTCCCACTCCTGAAACAAACCTGACAAAGGCTGACAAACCCTTTTTTATTCTAATAGCATCTCGAAAGCACTTCACAGGGAAGTGTAGTGAGTGTGTATTTGTAGGTGTAAGAGGCAGCCAATTTGCACAAGGCAATGTGCTGCAAATAGTCAAGAAGTGATGGACCTATTTTTATTTGATGGGGTGGGGAAAAATTGATCAGTAGAGGCTTCTAACCATTCGAGTAGTATAAAGCATTAACGCATTTAAAAATGAACTTAATGCATACATGAGGGCGAAGGGAAGAGAGGGATATAGGAAAGGCAATTAGGTGGCTCATGTGCAGTAAATGCTGGGCTGATTAACCTGTTTGTGCTGTAACAATCCATGCAAGTGATGTAGTGATTATTTGCACACCAGGCAAGGATAAGTATCTCAGTTCCCAATACTGGAAGTTCTAACACTCTTGTGTTCTGCGAACTGCCATTAGTGAGGGATGTAACCAGTTTTTTTGAACTCTTGACACTCAATTGGAGTAAGGGTCTCAATCAGTATGAGAATCTTTAAAGTAAGCTGTCTGATTGATAATTTACTTGGAGTGGTTTACAAAACCGTGTTTAGTTAACAGAATTATTGAGACAAGGTAATTGATGTGCACCAGTCTATTTATTTCTTTATTGGTACAGACTTTCTGTTTGAAGATAGTGGAAATCCTATTCGTTTTTATGGACAACATTAGATTCACGTTTTCGGGTAGTTTACGGGTGCGTGAAGCTGGGAAGAAAAGGAACTAGAATTCAATTCAATACAAGTCATTTGCCAATGTAACACTCACAACAACAAGATTCCATTTATAGAGCGCCTTTCACGTCAGGAGGACGTCCCAAGGCGCTGCACAGTTGGGTCATGACCCGAGCAGGGGGAAATGGTCAGGGTGAGGGGAGGGAAGGGAGGGAGAGAGGAGGGGGGAAATGGTCAGGGTGAGGGAAGGGAAGGGAGGGAGCGAGGAGGAGGAAGAGAGTCGAGAGGGGAGCTGAAGGCACGGTCAAAGAGAAAGGTTTTGAGACCGGCCTTGAAGGAGGAAAGGGAGGAAGCAAGGCGAAGGCACTGGGGGATGGAGTTCCAGAGCCTCGGGGCTGAGAGGCTGAAGGCCCGACCACCGATAGTAGGGCGGTTGGGGCGGGGGACGTGGAGCAGACCGGAGCCAGAGGAACGGAGGGTACGGGCAGGTAGGTAGGTAGTGTATTAGCATTGTGGCAGGACAAGGCTTTACGTCTAACATTCCCCACTGTGTGGGCTTTAATATGATCCATGTACGATGCAGGGGAGTGTAAATCTAAGCATCCTTCCCGCTTTTCCCAAGAGGTCACTGAAAATTAGTAGGGAGAGGAGGCGTGGGAGAGGGAAGAATATGTATGTAATAATCCTTGCATTTGATATAGCGCAAGGCATCTTAATCCATTTATAGGATCTACTGTGAAGTATAGTGACTGTGTATTTGCAGGGCAACGAGGCAGACAATGCGGGGCTTGAACCCACAACAACAACAAAATTACATTTGTATAGCGCCTTTCACGTCGGGAGGATGTCCCAAGGGGCTGGACAGACAGAGAACCGTCTGATTCAAAGACAAGAGTGCTATAAACTGAGCCAGCCTGATATATAGTATGAAAGAGCAAGGAGCAAGAGATAAGAGATAGCGAGAGAGAGCTTGAAGTACAAGGTCATTGAAAACCAGCTGCAAACATAACTGACCAGTGGATGTAGCTTATCGGGGTGTGTGGGGGGAGGTTGAGGTGGCAGTTCGCAGTCTGCTGCACAGAGTTAGGTGTCATGTTGTGTAAGGGACCTGCAGGAGACTTGAGCAGCAATCAATAATTATCCAGATTACTGTTTGCCAAGGGTTATGTCAAAAGTTTCTCATTCACACTAGATAAGGTCCCATGTTCTGCTGTGCACTAACGTCGAGCCTGCAAGGCAGCTGTCAAATCCCATTAACGGCTTTGGTCCTCAGAGTTAACGCTCTTTGTTATATTACAGCTATGAAAAGTAACCTGTGGACGGCACGTGCTGGGAGTCACTCAGTCCCACCAACCCTCTTAATAATGGCACCCAGCTTTATTGCAGGAACTAATTCTATGCCCCGGGATCTCCTTACCTCTCCAACCCGCTTACACCCCAACCCATTATCCGCTCGGCTGGCTCCGGCCTCCTGCATGTCCCTCATGCCCTTCTCCATTCCACTATCGGTGGCCGGGCTTTCAGCCACTACGCCCCGAAACTCTGGAAAGCCCTCCCTCGATCCCTCCACCTTGCCCTACCCTTAGGTCGTGCCTGAAGATCGTCCTCTTCGACCGTCCTTTTGTTTTATAAAGCCGTGACGCGCCCGCTCGCTCGCTCGCTCCTGCTCAACGCAATGCAGCTGCTAAACGTGGACCAGGCTTCTGGTGGCCCCACTCACCTCTCTGAGAGCCTTGGTTATCTCTTGCTGCTGTCGGTGCTGAGTCTTGGCGTCCCTGAGTTCTTCCTGAAGCGCGGATACCTGGGACAGCAGCTCCTCAACCAAAGGTGACGGCAGGCTGGAAGAAGCAACAGTAAAGGGACACTGGGTTGACACACTACGGCAGTTTCGTCAACAGCAAGAACTCATTCGTGGAGGAAAGGGAAAAAAAGTCAGAGAGCGATTCGGGAGGGGTTGGGAGGGGTTGCAGATAGCATTCCAGTAGGGAGTGGGCAGGGTATTGGAAAGGCCAGCGAGAGAGAGAAAAAGAGAGAGAGAGAAAGAGAATGAGAGACTGAGAGCGCAAGCAAGAAAAAGAGCAAGCGCGAGAGTGGGAGAGCGAGAGTGTGTGTGAGAGAGAGAAAGGTACGGCAGCAATTAAATCGAAAGCGATTACAGCAGAAAATCCCATCCTTTGTAAACAAGCAGTTCGGAACAACGCTACAGCTTGGGTAAAAGCAGCTTGAGACCAACATCACACAGACATTGCTGTCAATAAGGTCTATTATACCACAGGTGTAAGCCACGTGCACAGACACACACTATTCACTGCTTCACTATTCACCCCTCTCGACTCTCTACCCCCTCCTCGCTCCCTCCCTTCCCTCCCCTCACCCTGACCATTTCCCCCCTGCTCGGGTCCTGACCCAACTGTACAGCGCCTTGGGACGTCCTCCTGACGTGAAAGGCGCTCTATAAATGGAATTTTGTTGTTGTTGTTGTTGTTGCTTACGTAAATGACAGCCAATTATTTTCATTAGTTGCTGATTGAATAATTACGGGCAACTGGAATGCCCGCTGTACACATGGTTTACATGTACACAGTGAAACCCCGATACAATGCAAGCACGCTGCAGACCCCAAGTAAAATTACGATACACTTACCACAATATAGTAATAATAATTAATAATGATAATTATTAATAATAACAGGCTTCCTGGGCACAACTTGACACCCACAGAATTGCTGACCAGCAGCCACACTGTTAACACTACTTCTTGTAACGTGGGGTGGGACTCAGTTTATATCGTCTCCATCACCACGTTATAAAACTGAGTTGGACCGTAAGGGCTTTTACATGCTGCAGACAGTCCCCACATTGTACATTAAACAGCAACTGTAGGATCAGGTCATATCTGAGGGTTAGCTGCTGTTTTCCTGATCTGTAACACACCAGAGGTCTGAGACTTCACCTGGTCTCAGTCTCTTTATAACACTTTCTCTTTGAAATTTAAGATCACATAGAATTGGGGAAACTCAGTTCGTAAAATCAGTCTCGATTTCAAAGCAGATTTAAGCAATACAGAAATCCGGCTTTCAATTCAAGACTGAAATTAAAGAAACTCTGATATCGCACGAACCGTCCTTCGACTGAGATGCTAAACCAAGGCTCCGTCTGCCTGTTCAAGTGGACGTTAAAGATCCCATGGCACTATTCGAAAGGAGATTCTCCTAGTGCCATGGCCAACAATCTCCCAAATAATATTGGTCAATCACTTTATGGATGTTTGTGGGACACTGCTGTGTGCAATTAGCTGCTGCATTTCGCCCACAAAATAGGCAGTCAATCCACTTTACCGTATATAAGCCAGAGGGGGTGCAATCTTAAAGGGGGTGAGGAACAGAGGGACCAGGGACCTACTTATATTTCCATATAAGTAAATCTTTGAAGGTGACAGGACAGGTAGATAAAGCTGTTAAAAAAGCATATGGGATACTAGGCTTTACAAATAGAGGCCGTAGAATACAAAAATAAAACACTGGTTAAGCCTCAGCTGGAGACTGTGTTCAGTTCATACTTTAGGAAGGATGTCAAGGCATTGGAAAGGGTGCAAAGGAGATTTACCAGGATAGTACCAGGAATGAGGGACTTCAGTCATCAGGAGAGGCGAGAGAAGCCAGGATTATTCTCCTTGGAGCAGAGAAGGTTAAGAGGAGACTTAATAGAAGTTTTCAAAATTATGAGTGGATTCAATAGGGAGAACACGGAGACACGATTTTCACTGGCGGGTGGGTCGGTAACCCAAGGATACCAATTTAAAATAGTTAAAAGAAACAGGTGAGGAGAATTTTTTTTACACAGCGAGTTGTTCGGATCCGGAACGCATTGCCTGGAAGGGTGGTGGAAGCCGATTCGATAACAACTTTTAAGAGAGAAGTAGATAATTATTTAGGGAGGACAAATTTGCCAGGCTGTGGGGAGAGGGATTGATTTGGATAGTTCTTTTCAAAGAGCCAGCACAGACACGATGGGCTGAATGGCCTCCTTCTGTGCTGTATAATTCTATGATTCTATGATATCCTGTGAAGCACTTTCAGACGTCTCTATGACGTGATAAGGTGCTATATCAAATGCAAGGATTATAATAATAAGAGAGAGATGCTTAAATTCAACAGGTTTCCTCTATTACGCCATTGATTCTGGATTCCTTCTACTCACCCAGGTGAGGAGGAGGTGTCAGACTTCAAAAGATGTCCTGAAAGTGGAGCATCCTTGCCTGGAGAAAGAAAATACTCATCAGTACAACGCAAATAAATAATGCAACACAATACAAAATTACATTTGTGTAGCCCTTTCAGGTCGGGAGGACGTCCCAAAGCCATCAATAAACAACAACAATAACAACTTGCATTTATACAGCGCACCTCAGGCAGTGAAGCATCTCAGAGCGCTTAGAAATGGAGATAATAAGTGCAAGACTTCTTCGAAGGAATTTGGATAATGACAAAAAAGTGGAAACTAAACTGCGAAGCGGAACAAATAGACGCCATGCATTGAAATAAGACGATAATCGGTATACAATTTTGCGCTATTTCTAAATAGATTTCTCTTTTTTTAAAAAAAATCGATCACGTGAAATTGACCTCAATATAACAAGGCTGCCTGCTGGACAGTAAATAATCCACACTGTTTTCAAGAACAGAAAATAGATTAAAAAATTATCGCTTAACACCCCCCCCCACCCCACCCCCACCACTCCGCTCCCGTCCTCTCCCTTCCAGCCACTAACCCAGGCTGCCCACAACAAAGTGAAGGCAGCGCAGCCACCGTTCATCAGGTACGCATGCCATCACTGCGCGACACAGCGGGTCACAGCTCCAATGCACCATCCAATTTGGACCCCTTCCAAGAGTTGGTGCTGCCACTGAGCTCTTCCCCCATTAAAACTCAGCGTCTGCTACCACCTAGTGGCTGAAAATTGACCCTGCGTCCCTGAGGCCGCAAGGAAAAGATTGCGGCATAATGTGGAACTGTGTGTATAGAAACAATTAACGGAACAAATATACTGCAGCCCCCATCTTTGCACTTATCCTTTGTGGTGTTCCATAGGATTGGTACCCAAATGTTCAGACCGAGAAAGCCCAAAGGCTAAACGCCAGCCATAAGCGCAACGTCTGGTCTGCAAAAAGCTACGAGGGAGAAATTCCACCAGAGTCTAGATTTCCTCTAGACGCTCGCTTACAAATTCCGTCTCCACACTCCACAGTAAAATCTTGTAAAACACTTTGAGACGCCTCGCTGACGTGGTGATAAGGCGCTGTACCAAAATGCAAGGATTATTTTGGAGGGGTCCAGGATTTGGCAAGTTCTTAAAACACGGCGTTAATTTTGAAGCCGGGTTCCGCCAGCAGTTTTTGTGTGGTTTTTTTTTAAAAAAACGAAACTACAAAAAAAAAATGACTTCAAAGTTAAGACTGAATGCAACAAATTGCCAAATTCAGGACGTTTCGAAATGTCACAGAAATAAGAGTAAATTTCGCCCCGGGGTGGAATTTCTCTCCATATGTTTTAAAACCCCCAAAATATTGTCTTGTAAATTGTTTAACTCCTCAGAACCAATTTCACACTTCAGTTCAATCACACAGTCCCTTTTGATTTGGGAAAGACATTTACTTAACAAACTTTAATGACTGACCACCACCACCACCACTCCCCACCCCCAAAATATATAAATCAAATATGTATTAAAAATATTTAAAATCATTTAAGATCAAATATCAATCAAATCTAAAAAGAATAGAAAATAGTTCCTTACTTTCCAGCTGTAAGAAGAGGAGCCCTTCCTGTGACACCAAATCCCCTCCATCTGTGTCTCTGGAGGAACATCAGAAAGTTCGGAATGAGAGACATCAGATCAGCCCATCGAGCCCACTCCTACAAACCCACCCTATCATGTACGTCTGCCTCACTCCACACTATCCCGAGAGATCAGTGTGCACAGATATTACCAGAGCTATGGTTGAACCCAGTTATAGTGTGGACTGCGACACTGGGTAATCAACAACTGGAACAGGGTTATCAGGGAAGGTGGTTGAGGTCAGGACACTGGACTCATTTAAGCAGCAGCTTGATGCAGTGATGGGGGGGAGATGGTAGGGTGGGTGTTCTGGAGAGATGAGATCGGATGGGCCAAAGGGCCTTCTTCATCCAAATCAATCTTGCGGTCTTGTCATTTACCTATCCCGAAAACTGCAAAACGTACACCCTGGCCCCATCGCCACGTCAAAACTGCGCGAGGGAAACAGCGCAAATCAAATGCAATCAAAGGTGACCTAACGACCGGAGGTCGGTCATTTTGACTTTGTGCACGACCCACATTTTGAAACTCCGATGAAGCTGGAGGTCCTGCTGCTCACGTGCTCAGAGCTGACGGAAATCGTACCCCATTCTAGCGCTGGTGAGAATTTTATGGATCCCCTCCCCCACCACCGCTGCCATCATCACATTACAACGGGGCTTTAAAAGTAACTTAAGTTAAAACGCTCACTTATTTTCACTCTTCAAACCCTGACTTTCGCCCCCATGCCCCCCTCCCTCGCCCACTCTCAGGAACACAGATTTGACACTACCCCAGGGAGTATTGGTTCACCTCAGTCTGTATCCTCCTATACTGTTCCCGAACAGATACTTATCCTGTTCTTCATTTGTAAGGAATTAATGAACGTCACCACCACTTTTTGACAAAAGGGTTTGGATTCATTCAGCAAACCTGTCACATCCAGCTTCCTGTTCACGAGGGTCCTCTCCATCACTGCGCTCCCTGAACGCTTGTGAAACATTGTCCCCTGTGGAGGAACTCACTATCAGTGAGGAGCCCAGATTACAGATGATTCAACATTGTTCCGGGCTCCTTTAAACTTACCGTACTGCAATGCATTTTAACTGAGAACTGGACGATTTATAACAGTGAGACTTATGTGAATTTTCCTGCATTTCCAAGTTTGCTTAGAATCGGCGTTAGTTCCGCACAGGTTCTAGAAAGTTCTCAGGCAGCCCGGCCCTACTGAACCAGACTTTCAGATAAACCACGCGATCGCTCTGCCACACAGCGCAGCACTACACTCCGAGCCCTGTCTGAGATTGGATCTCAGGGCTCTGAGACCCTGCCCTGCGCGAAGGACGCCATATCAATGCAAATTGTTGTTGTTGTCTGTGAAGGACACAGAGCGCACAGGGTATAAAGGTGAGCAGACATAACTGGCACTTACCTGGTCGGCCTGGCTTGGTTGGTGGAGCTGATGACTGGCGCTCTGTAAGGCTTGCACTTGCCGCTGTAGCTTACACCTCGTGCTCTTCTCCAGCTCCAACTCCTGTTTGCAAGCGTCCAACTCCACACGCACCACAGACAAACTCTCTTGCTGAAAAAAGCCAGATAATAATAATACATGCATTTAATATAGCACTTTATAACATTTCGCCCACAGAATATACTGTGAATTGACTGTATACTTTGTGGGCGAAATGTGGCAGCCAATACAAGCGCAGTACAAAGACAGGGTCAGACACCGAGCAAGGGAGAGGGGGTCATAGGCACTGTCATGAAGGTAGCCTTCAAGACAACTCCCTTCTCTTTTCGAATAATGCCTCAAGATCTTTGACATCCACCTGAGCAGGCAGACGGGACCTCGGTTTAACGTCTCATCCGAAAGACTGCTTCTTGCTCCCTTTCGAAAGCCAATACAGATTCTGCCTGGAATACCACTCCCGGCAGGTAATCCGTATCCTAAACTACTCTGTGTGTGAAAAAGAAATTGTCCTAGCCTCCCCCGCTTGCTTGCTGGTTTGTTAACCATCTTCAATGAATGGACCCATTCCCAGCCATAAACCAGTGGTGCTCCCTGTGAGGAGAGCTTGGTTTCTCCTTTGTTATCTCCATTGGTGACAGACCGTGTTCTACCCCCATTGATGCCAATCAGCCCCGAACCTTCGCGTTGCTTCTCTTGCAGGTCACGGTTGCCAAATGGACCTCATTGGCCTTGGCTTTGAGAGCCACGGCTGCCTCCTGCCACTTCTCCTTCCAGTGCAGCGTCACCTGCTGTTGCTCTAGGGTAACTGCAGCCAACTCCTCCGCCTTCTGCTGTAACTGAGCCTCCAGCCATTTGTTCTGCTCGTTCAGCTGAGCCTGAGAAACTCTGAAAGATCAGGTCTGAACGTGAGCTGGTTATACTTCACCGAATACCATCGGACGCCTGTTTAGTGTGCGTAAAAATATCAGAAAGCTTGGGCCGAGAACATGCCATTCAACCTTTCCTTACTGAATTTTATGGAAACTTACTTCGGGCTAACAAAGGCCACGGTGGTGAGCATTGCTTTTCAAGTGAGGAGTGTGGTGCCGGGTGTATCACTCGCTACAGGTCATTCACTTTATGGCGCTTTGTGGGAAATTGCTGTGTCTAAATTGGCATCCGCTTTTGCCTACAAATGACACAGTCACTACACTTTACAGTGTATCCTGTGAAGTGCTTTGAGACATCCTTGTGATGTGCAAGGCGCTATATCAAATGTAACGATTACTAATATTATTATTACTATTTCTTCCACTCTTGATCCCGTCCAATTCTTCACCGAATGGAACTGAATGGCTTTGTTGTTGCTATTTCCCTCTGTACTTACCGCAGGGCCTCGCAGTCTGCCTTGCAGGTCAGGAGCTCGCTGTCCTGGCTTTGGTTGCTGGTCGTCACCGCGGTAACAAGCATCTCCTTCTCGCTGATCAGCTGGATTCGCTCGGCTTCCAGGGCCTCCATGCGATTGTTCAGGATCTTCTTCTCAGCCTCCAGTTGGTGGAGCTGTTCCTGGCAACTCACCAGCTTCTTCTGGATCTCAGCCATTTCAGAGGAGACCCTCTCGTTTACCTGGAAGGGGAAGGACAGTCACCTAGTCTTACCCTACGATACAATACAATAAAAAATTACATTTGTGTAGCACCTTTCACGTCGGGAAGACAACCCAAGGGGCTGGACAGTCTGAGATTTGGACCCGAGCTGGGTGGTTGGCATCAGGGAGGGCGGAGGGCAGGGAGGGTAAGGAGATACTCGATGTAGTTAAAACACGAAGGAGCAAAGCTTGCAAAGAATGGTGAGCAAATGCTGCCCAAGAATAGCGACCAATAATTTCCATCTATTCCAACAACAATAACTACATCATTACATTTGTATAGCGCCTTTCACGTCGGGAGGATGTCCCAAATCACTGCATAGTGGAGGACTTAGACCCGAGCTGGTTCTCAGGGACAGTGAGCAACACTTTCAATCTATGGTGAGCAAAGCTTCCTGAGAATGGTGAGCAATAGTTCCAGGACAACAGTGACACACGGGTTTATGGTGATAATAAGGAGGCTGAAAGTTTTGTTGATCCTTCCATGCTTCGTCCACAAAATACACAGTCAATCCACTTTACGCTATATTCTGTGAAGCGCTTTGAGACTTCTCAACGACACAATAAGGCGCTATATCAAATGCAAGGATTATTATTAGGCTCAACAGCTAGGCAGGGAAGTGGAATGATAAGCATGGCACGTACCTGTTTAATGGTTGCAAGTTCTTCCTTCAGTAAGACTTTCTCCTGGTCTTTTCTGTTGGCCTGAGATTTGCTGCTCACGAGCTCCACGTGGAGACTGGCTACTTGCTCATCGAAGCCTTCTCTCCCTCGCTGGGCACGCTCCAGCTCCAGGCTCAACAGCTGGACTCTCTGATGTAAATCCAGCTTCTCCTGCACAATGGGGAAGCATCAGCAACACTAAGCATGGGTTTTGCTGGTCTGCATTGGGAGATTCCATTGGCCCTGGCTATCCCAGAGCTAGGGCGGGGGAAACCAGCCAGGGTTCCTGCTCTTCATCCCTCGATGTTCTATGGTGGGATTCTACGGTGTCTACGATTGAAACCAAGTGGAAGGGCACACTGCAAAGCCACACATGAGCATTGCTGAGCACTGGGATTGGGCATATGATACAGACCCTCAGCCATGTGCAGAGGAAAACTACATCCTTTGAGAACCTTCAAGAACCCAACAGAGTGTTTAGTTACCTTGAAGAATCGGTCCTTGTCAGCCACAGCACCCACCAGTTTGGCCTTCAGGTCTTCAACAGCCCCGTCCAATCTTAGTACTTTGGATGACAGTAAATCTCGCTCCTGCAAGGCAAGATGGATAAAAGTGCAAATGTTTTGGAACAAAACGCTTTCCAGTACATTCTTTATTTCCTTTCAGATTAATCTATTGGTGTACAAGGATTCCTCAGGTTGAGGGTTAATTTGTCTACAGACACACGGGCATTACATTTACAGTGAATCTTGTGAATAGCTTTGAGATGTCCTCCAGACTTGAAAGGCGCTGTATTAACCGCAAGGATTATTATTGTAGATTTACCAGGTGTAGTCGTTGTTGTATGTAATTCTCTGCATGTCCAGCAGAGGGAGCTAGTGATGAAGGTAAATAAGAGTATCAAAAGTAACTCATCACGTAAAGAGCTTTGGGACAACACAAATATTAATATCACACAATAATAAGCTGTATGAAATGCAATTATTAGTATATCTCCCAGCACAGTCTCCCGTGGGCCTCCCTCATTAAAGCTACATTAAGATCTGACATAAATCCAATTCGGAGGCTGAGAAGTCGTGACATTTCTAACCACCAAGAACATGAGTAGACTGAAGGCGTCGGTGAGCTTTCAAAGCAGAACAAGGTCTCGGCGGATAAGCCTGCCTGGGATAGCATTCACCAAACCCTGACACCAGCAGTGCACTTAAAGATATTTGGTCACTCAATCCACGACTGTTTGTGGGACGCTGCTGTGTGCAATTGGCTGCCTCGTTTCGCCCACAAAATACAACCAATTCACTTTACAGTATATTCTGTGAAGCACCTTGAGACGTCTCGACGTGACGAGGCGCTACATCAAATGCAAGTAATATTATTATTTTTACTGCCGCAAAACAGAATTACCAAAGTAGCTTCACTGCAGCTGATCCTCAACTCATTCATCTCATTGTGCAGGGAGCCCTGGGCTCGCAGGGAGTCGGTCAGTCTTTGGTTGCTCTCGTTGGTTTTCATGAGGGCCGAACGTTGTGCCTGGAACAGATTGTTAGAAAGGGAAACAAAAGCAATTTCAGTTGGAGCAAAATTATTTCAACTCTGTTTTGTTTAAGGGTTCAAGGATTTCACCTTGTTTCCCCAGCCTTTCCCGTCCCCACCACTGTTCACAAGTTCCACTCATGCAGCACATTTCACGGCGAAAAAAACATCTCGAAGATTGGTTCGAAATAAAGAGATTGTTGTAAAATGTAGGCAAACGAGGCATGGTTGGCTGCACCAACAATGCCCTCCCTACAAGCAACAAGAAGATCAATGGGCAACAGCCTGCTGTGTGTTGATCTCCCTATCCCCTCCGCATCACCATTGACGGCCAAACTTCAGTTACTTCATCCCTAACCTCTGCCCCTCCAACTTATCCCCTCTTTATAATTCTTTAAATCTTCCCTTAAAACCAACGCCTTCGACTGGGTCTATGATGAACAGAGTTTTGACACAATTCTGACGTTGCCAAGCTTGTCACATTGGAGGCAGCTCAGCTGCAAGGAGGATAGTAAGAACTGGGATGTAGACCAACCTCTCTAAAGGTCTTCAACTCTTCAAAGACTTTATCGCGTTCTGCCCCTACACCCACAGCCCAGTCCTGATACACATGGGCGGTGTCTTGTGCAGTCTGGAGCTTCCGTATCAAAGTGGCCTTTCCCTGAAAAAACCCAAAATATGAGGGGGTGGGTTGTGGGGGGGGGGGGGGGGGGGAGACAGAGAGAAAGAAAAAAAAGAAAGGAAGGAAAATACACAACAGAGATTTATATCAAAGTATCTCACTGTATTACAAATGGGCTTGTATATCCAGTAAACTAAAGCAGAAATAAATAAGGCTTTCGTTTTGTTTCACTTCACATCACTGTGCATTGTTTTTCCCACAGGGTCAGTTGTACAGTCTGACAGCGTCTCCCAAGAAACAACGAGTCAGAACCTGCCTGACCGAGTAACTGCCCCACCCTCCCCACCCACTTATTGTTAAAGCTGTGCTTGTTTGCTGCAGCCTCTTTGAGACAATCTATGTTTGGTGAGCGAGGTTTATAGCCAAAATAAACCAAATTCCGTTCCACAACTTGGGTTGCTGTCTCCCCACCCCCAGAATAGCATAGTTTGCCAGCGAGAGCACTACCTGCCAAGCTTCCCTCCCGCTGCTTATCCAGCTAGGACCATTAGGGCTTCGGCTTGCAAGGTTAACAGGAGCTGAGCGGGAAGAGCCCCCACCCTAAATGACTGACCTGCCATTCCAAGGTCTCAAGTCCTGCTGATGAGATAGGCTGGCTGGTGTGTTACCAGCAGAGCTCTGCAACACTGCGCACCCTCCCTGGCCCAGGAGCCTGACTACCTCTTTGGGTAGTTTCTCACGTTTCCCATATCCCATTGTCTCTTTGGAGTCTGCTCATCCTAAAAGAGGTCGGTTGACCACCCCGCCCCATCCCCACCCCCCGCACACACACAAGGAGGAATAAGACGTCAAGTAAAACACTCACTTGTTTCAATAGATCTTCTCCTATTCCTGTCAGGGGGAATGTGTATGTGGGATAGAGCAGCACAGAGGGCCGTCCTTGGTTGATTTGCTCCAGCGAGCATTTTGTTTTGGCCATTTCTTTCTCCAGGTGTAAAATCCTAAACGGAACAAAAATGTCTTCACGCAAAGGGCCAAGATAATATGGGAGTGATTGACTGAGAAGATACGGATACAGAGATACAAGAGATTGAACTGAAACAAGGTAACCTGGGAGATTGGCCAAAAGGATTTGTAGGAAGCATTTGGCTGGTGAGCCTCAAGCCAACTCGCTGGAAATTCACTCTGACTCCAACCTCGTTTTCCACTTCGAATCAAAGTCAAAGCAGACCCTGAGGGATACTGACAAGATTCCTCCTGCTTGTCCATCCAGGACCACCCTACACCTAAAGGCTTTTATAAAATAAAAATCCACCTTACTTCTCCTGCAGCTCTGCTTGGTTTCTCTGATCTTCGCAATACGAGGCTTGGAATAAATCTTTCTCTTCTTCCAACTGCGAGATGGAATTTTCCAGCTGCTAAAAAAAGCAGGAAAGCGTTTGAAACTCTTAAGTGCTGCAGGTAATAATAGAATTGCCTCTGACCCCCATTAAACACTGCGGATTATTGCACAAGAGCTGGGACCAAGGCTAACTCAGAATGATCCTTTCCTTTATTTAGATCACGACTGAAGACTTTCCTCTTTGGTTGTACTTACAGTCAACTCTTCCCCCCCTCCCCAGCTCTGCATCAGGCTCCGTCACTGTTAAGCGCTCCAAGACCCTGAAGGGCACTATGTAAATGCAAATTGTTGTTGATTGTTTATTTGATTTCTAGCTGTCAAATATATTCTCATTAGGCCAACAATCTGGGGGCGGGGGAGGGGGGGGAGTGTGGGGGGAAGAATGAGATTATCGACCTTACAACTATAGAGTTATAGCTGTATAGTTGTAAGGTGGATCGCTTTCCAGAGGTAACGATCCCTCAAGAAAAAATTGGACACTCATTCCATGACAGTGTTATGCACAATTGGCTGTCCCATTTCGCCCACAAAACATTCAGTCAATTCACTTAACAATGTATTCTATGAAGCGCTTTGAGACGTCTCAGAATTATTATTAATAAATGAAATTGGAAATGACGCATTGAATCAACTCAGACTCGCAGTGTGGATCCAAGGAAAGAACGAGGAAATTCACTTGCTTTCTGATTCCAAGAGAGGAGTTCGATCTTTGCCTTGCTCTCTTCCAGCTGATTCTGCCGCTTTTGCAGTTGGTCAGACTGTCCCTCCAAAAGGCTGTGTGCGCCTCGGAGACAATCCATCAGCTGTGCTCTCTTCTTCCCGCTCTCCGACAAGGAGACTTTGAGGTCAACGTCAGAGTGGGCCAAACCCATGCTGCAGGGAGAGGAGCGGAGGGAATCGTCTCTTCGGCAGCGATCCGCAAGCCGAGCCAATGACTGTCGCCTTCTGGCCAAGTTCTGGTCGTACATCTCAAAGTCTCCGTTTGTGAGATCACAACTAGAGCAAAAGAAATATTTGGCTTGATTCCTCATTCGTAACCACACCACAAGTCCCGCCCTTGTCTGCCCTCTTATTATCTAACCAGTTCATCTGAAAACTCAACTCATCTGATGTGATTTGGTCAATATGGCACTTTGAATGGAGTGCCTCTCCCACCTGTCACATCGTTCACGATGGTAAAATCCGTGAAGCTATCCAATTCCATAGCCCAGCTTCGTGGACTTTGCCATTGAGAACAGATTCAGGGGATAGTATAGACTGGATTAAAAAATTACCCCAATATGCACACACACTACTTGTGAAATAAAAACAGAAGTCGCTGGGAACACTCAGCATCTATGGAGAGAGGAAAGTGAGTTAACATTTCAGGTCGATGACCTCTCATCTACTAATACTCACTACTTGTGTATGCACTGAATAGAGAATAGCAGAATAATAATAATAAGAGTAAAATAACCATCATCTTGACTCCAGGGAAGATATTCACAGTCTCCAAAGAACACAAGTATTTAAAGTGAGATTTCAGACCAAATCAACACAGCAATATTCCATTTTAATGGAACAGCAAAAACTGTAATGAGCATTGTGTTGCACAGTGAAGCTACAATGATTTGCCCAACGGTCATTTTGGCCAGGCTCAAATTGGCAACTGTACAGATGGATGCTGCAATAGGAGGACAGCAGGGTGAATGTTCTGGAAGGATGAGATCAAATGTGCTGAAGGGCTTTCTTCATCCAATCCAATCTCGTGATCTTGATCTCGAATGACCTATTTAATGGAGGGCGACTGAGTCTTGCCCTGTCCCACTGAACCATTGCCACCTGGTGGCCAATTACAACAGGACAAAACAGTGTGGAAAAGCCCCCAGCAAGATTGCCAGTAACAGGAAGGAAAAGAAAGACTGGGGTCTGTACATAGAACAATTGCTCTCTGCACCATTCCTCGCTTATCTTCACATGTCAGTGCATCAAATGTACGTCCCAAAGAGCAGCAGACTTGTCATAGGGTCAATTGAACAAAAGTTAGATTAAGTGTCACATTTACTCTTCCCCCAGTGTTCTCCTCCACTCTTGAAGTCAAATGACTTGTTGCTCGAGTTTAATGCTCAGACTACAAGACTGGGGGAAATGATATTTGCAATATGTATGCGATTATTAACCAGAAAGATTTGAGTAGCTCCCCTTAAATCCGCTCCGCCTACCTGCTGTTGCCAAAGGCGTCGTAATAAAGCCAGCATCCTGAGCGAGGGTGCTCTTCCTGTACTGAGCTCGCAGACCTGATCCTCAGCCCATTCACACTGGAATATGGATCAATGGGATCAAAGCAGTCGGAGTCTCTCAGTGAGGAGTCCTCAAGCAGAGAATAAATAAAACACTCGGATTAAAAGACTGGAAATTTTTAGCGCTCAATATCTGTGCTTTGGAGGCTATCGTAAAATGATCAATGAGGAGAGCAATCTTTTCAATGTGTGTTTATAATGAGCCATTGCAGGAGTTTTAGTATAAAGTATAGTGACTGCGTATTTGTAGGCGAATGTGGTAGCCAATTTGTGCTCAGTAAAGTGCCACAATAACAATAATAATATACCTCGCATTTGATATAGCGCCTTACTGAGAAGATTGAAGTTATGAAAGGCCCAATTGGCACAATAATATACCCAGCACAGCAATAATAATTTGCGTGCAGTAGAGTGGCACTGGCTGAATTAGATCCTTGTGCCTCTGATTAATAGGGCTGGATCCTGAAATGTAGATGATTCCCAAGATGATGTTGGCGTGAGGAAGTTTCAAAGCATTTGGCAGGATCTGTGCAGTGTAGTGACTGTGCCTATTGTGGACGAAACGTCAGTATCATACTTATTGCTCACCCCAGTCCTAAGTCCCTTCACACGACCACTAAACACTATACAAACTCACACAAAACAACCACACCACAAACCTTCTCAGTGGTATATAAAACATAATTAGGGGCTTTACCTGAAATCTGAGCGGAGATCTTTTGGAAACGTCCAAGTCTTGGTAGGTCTGGTCTAGTTCTGTCAGTGTTAGAGGGGACGATCGCTGCAGTGACCGACTTTTCAACCCAGGAAGAGTCCACCCACTGCCGCCTCTATACGTCTCGTCCCCAGCCAAACACTCAGGAGACGTCCTCGGGCTCCGGTTAGTGGTGACACCAGCCATTGAACCACCTGTTCGCACTCAGCCCGACACTTCCAGACAGTTCTCCGCGAAGCACCCATCGGCCAAGCACAACATGCTTCGAGAAGCGATCCTCAATCCTGTCTGTACGTTGACTGTGCAGATACTTTACTGGTCAGCACCTTGGGACGTTTCACCTTGCGACGTGAAAGGCGCTATACAAACGTAATTTGTTGCTGTCGTTGTTGTATGTTACACTGGAAATTGGCTCGCAACTATAAGGGCAAAGATTTGAAGGCTTTTTACTTCCCCACCCACCCCCCAAAAAAAATTAAAGTCTAAGAAAAGGTGATTTTTGGGAGTTTTTGATTAATTGGCAGCGATCAGACCCCAGGAGCAGCCTGGATTTACCATTTAAGGGTCGGAAAGGGATGTAAGTAAATTAAGGCACAAACAGGGCAGGTCTTCATTCCCTTTGTGTCCACAGTAACCAGAAACAGAAAAAAACACATCCCAAACCATTTGCACAACGACGCTCCTCTCTCGCTCTGTCTCTGAACTTTTTGAACAGATACACACACACACACAGACAGACACACACGCACAGACACACACACAAACACAGACAGACACACACGCACAGACACACACACAGACACAGACACACACACAGACACACACAGACACACACACACAGAGACAGACACACACAGGGACAGAGACACACACACAGACACACACAGTGACAGACACACACAAAGACAGACACAGTGACAGACCAACACACACACACACACACAGACACACACAGTGACAGACACACACACACAGACAGACACACACACAGAGACACAAAAAAAAATCTCAGCAACCAATGGCCGGTCTCTGGGGACAAGTTGCTGTGGTTTGCTCAGGTTGCCCAAGCCCAGGCCGCCCTCAGGTGGGTGGGTGTGTGGGTGGCGGCCCGCGGGCCGCACGGTAACTCCGCGCCTCTCGGTTACAATGTCTCCACAACTCGATACTGTCGCCAATCCACTGGGGACGGGCGACTGAGTCTGCGCAGTGGGGCCGCGCGATTGGGCGGCTTCCCGCCCAATTGGGCGTGTTTTTCCTCGCCCTGTGTGCGTTTGTGTGTATATATATATATTAAAAAAAAGCTTTTTTTTAACATTATTTCCCCTTTCCCCTTTTTCTTGCACAGTTTCAAGCAGCATTAACCCAAATCGCCCCCCTCTGCTACCTGCTTGGTTGGCAGCCCGTACTATTGGGCTACTTTGGGGGCTACTGTTTGGTGGCCTTTTGGGCTACAAACTGTATTTTAATTTCTGGCGGCCAAACGCGGGAACCTGAGCCCAACCCCAGAGGAGCAAAAGGAGAGAGAAGTGTCTGTCTGTGTGTGTGGGAGGGGTGGGGGGGGGATGGGGGGAGCTTAGGGATCAGCGGAGCATCTTTTAACTTATAAAGGGGGAGTGGGATTAATTTGGACAGTTCTTTCAAGGAGCCGACACGGACACGATGGGCCGAATGGCCTCCCTCTGTGCTGTATAGTGCTATGATTCTATAAAAGTGGTGGGTCAAATCCCCACCGGCCCTTAGGAATCTCCAACAGAACTCCAGACCGCAGTCCCTCGGCCTCGCTCCCTCCCTCCCTCCCTCCCTCGCCATCTTCAAGACCCTCCTCTTCGACCGTGCTTTCCATCCCCCTGCTTCTCCCCCCAACCCCTCCACCCTCCCCGACACCGACCCCCAGCTCGGGTCTGATACTCTGACTGCCCAGCGCCTTGGGACGTCCTCCCGACGTGAAAGGCGCTTTACACGTGTCATTTTGTTGTTGTTGTTGTTGTAATCCTTGCATTTGACACAGCGGTTTCTCACTTTTTCCAGATGTCTCAAAGCGCTTCACAGAATATTATCGGAAAGAGGATGGACTCGTGCATTTCATGGGCGATACCCGACAGCGGATGGCGGGAGGGAGGGAGGGTCTCGCAGGCAACCAGCGGTGGATTGTAGTGACCAAATTATTATTGTCACACTGAGAGCTATTGATCCGAATAACGGAATAAAAACCGTAAAGGCCTG